>NC_092377.1:148752486-149395486 GCF_030028105.1 Mobula birostris | reverse complement strand
TTTGTATCATCTGCAAATTGGCAACAAAGCCATCTATTCCATCATCTAAATCATTTATATGGTGCATAAAAAGAAGTAGTCCGAACACCAACCCCGTGGAACACCACTGGTCACTGGCAGCCAACCAGAAAAAGATCCTTTTATTCCCACTCACTGCCTCCTACCAATCAGCCAATGCTCTAATCATGTTAGTAACTTTCCTGTTATACTATGGGCTGTTAACTTGGTAAGCAGCCTCATGTGTGGCACCTTATCAAAGGCCTTCTGTAAGTCCAAATATACAACATCCACTGCATCCCCTTTATCTATCTTACTTGTAATCTCCTCAAAGAATTCCAACAGGTTCATCGGGCAGGATTTTCCCTGAAAGAAACCATGCTGACTTTGTGCTGAATTGAGACTGTGGCCTACAACTAACTGGCTCCTGGCTTGGCTGTGACTGGTTAGAACCACAGAACAGAGAAAACCTACAGCACAATACAGGCCCTTTGGCCCATAATGCTGTACTTACTTCAGAAATTATCTGCAGTTACCCATAGCCCTCTATTTTTCTAAGCTCCATGTACCTATCCAGGAGTCTCTTAAAAGAGCCTATTGTATCCACCTCCACCACTGTCGCTGGCAGCCCATTCCACGCACTCACCACTCTCTGTTAAAAAAACTTACCGCTGACATCTTCTCTGTATCTACATCCAATCACCTTAAAACTGCCCCTTCATGTTAGCCATTTCAGCCCTGGGAAAAAGCCTCTGATTATCCACAAGATCAATGCCTCTCATCATCTTATGCACCTCTATCAGGTTACCTCTCATCCTCTGTCGCTCCACGGAGAAAAGGCCAAGTGTTTCGTGGCTGTGGACTCACTTTTGTGAATGATAGTTTTTTTTCTTTTAGGGGGTTCTATTCAGTTTCCTTTGTTTTCTTACTGCCTGTAAAGAGACAAACCTCAAGGTTGTATATAGTATACATACTTTGATAATAAATGTACTTTTCCTGCAAGAAAATGAATCTCATGGTAGTATATGGTGACAAATACTGTATGTACTTTGATAATAAATTTACTTTGAACTTTTAACTTTGGATGAGGAGATCAAAGGTATAGTTGCTAAATCTGCAGATGACACAAAGAAAGGAACATAAATTGTGAAGACTTTATGAGGAAACTACAAAGGGATCTAGATAGGTGAAGTGAGTGATCAAAGAAATGACAGATGTGAGATACTATGAAATCGCTCATTTTGGCATTAAAAGAAAGAAGCATATTGGTGAGAGGTTGTCAAGCTCTAAGAAGCGGAAAGATCTGGACTTCCTACTGTATGATCCACAAGGGATTATAACATGCAGGTAAAGCAAGTGCTGAGGCATTGCTTCAGATATAGGGCACTGGTAACACCAGGTCTGGAGTATTATTGGTTATTTTTATTACAATAATAAGTTAATGCATTTGATGTAGCTCAGAGAAGGTTTACCAGATTAATGCCTGGAATAAGAGATGGAAATGCTACGATCATATTCCATAATGGTTATGAGAGTGATTGAACCATGTACTATCTTAAAGGGTCTTAACAGGATTGATATGGAAAGAGTGCTTCCTCTTTTGGGAGAATCCAGAAATAGGGGTGGCTGTTTGAATGCAAGGTTTCAACTTGGCAGGGTGGGAGTCATTCATCTTCGGAACACTTCCTCACAGGACATTGGAAAGTGTTACTGGGATGGTAAAGGCAATCACTCACATCTCATCTCTGGAGTTTGAAGCACATTGGACATGTTTGGACCAAGGTTGAGATGATGTTTGGAGCTGAGTGGAAATGAAAACAAACATACAAATTCAGAGGAGGTTTACGCCACATGGCCCCTCAAGCCTGCTCCAGCATTTAATGGCCAATCTGATTGTAACTTCAACACTACATTCCTGTATATCCAAGGTATTCCCCCCCCCCACCCCCCCATACTTATCAAACCTCCATTCACCTCTGCCTTCAGAATATTCAAGGGCTCTGAATGTAGCATCAGGGCAAATACAGTGAACGGCAAAACTGAATTCAATGGGCATTAAGGAGTCTCACCTTGCACAAAGGGCGATAGTTGCACTTGTTGGAAGTCAGTCATCTGAGTCGATAGGTTGTTAGGTCAGTTCAGTCTTGAGGTGTGTGACTTATTCAGGAGCATGATGATTGTGGGGTAATAACTGTTCCTGAACCTGGTGGTGTGGAGCTTGAGGCTCCTGTACTCCATCTGATGGTAGTAGCAAGAAGGGAACATGCCCTGGATGGTGGGGGATCTTGATGGTGGATGCTGCTTTCCAGTGGCAGTGCTCATTATAGACATGCTCTATGGTGCGGAGGGCTTTGCCTGTGATGGAGTGGGATGTATCCACCATTTTTTGTAGATGTTTCTGTTCCTGGGTATTGGTGTTTCCATACCAAGCCATGATGCAACCAGTCAGGATACCCTCCACAGTGTATATACAGAAGTTTGTCAAAGTCTTGATATTCAATGGCATTTCTATCATCAGGTTCCCCATCTTCAATATCCTTGGGGACAACGTCTAAACAGAAAACTAAACGGGAGCAGCCACATAAACATTCTGGATGCAAAGGCAGGTCAGAGATGAGGTATACTGTAGTAAGTGACTTACCTCCTGAATCCATCATCTGGAAGGTACGAGGCAGGAGTGTGACAAGAGTGTGAACTGGGTAAGGGCAGCTCTGACACACAATCACAGATAAAATGTGCAAAATGGACACGCTCAGCACCAAAGGTCAACGTTGAACCCCAGAACACTGGAGTTATGAGTTGGTGGCTCTACTTGCTCTACCACTGTCCCACCTTACACACCAACGGTCCTCCGACAGCATCTCCTTAATTCACAATATCTGTTGTGAACACCATCATTGGCATGATAACAGCACCACCTGTAGATTTCCCCAGCCCCCAAGTTGCACATCTCAAGCTGAAGGTATATAGTCATAGAGCACTGCAGCACAGAAAGGCCATTCAGCCCATCTAGTCTGCGCCAAACCAATACTCTGCCTAGTTCTCTTGAACTGTACCTGACCATAGCCCTCCCATCCATGTACCTGTCCAAACTTAACCTAAATATTGCACTCGAACCTACATCCACTACTTCAGCTGGCAGCTTGTTCCCCACTCACATCACCCTCTTAGTGGGAAAAGTTCCCTCCCAGGTTCATTTAGGTCAGAGATAAGGACTGTAGTTTGGTGGAGGTGAGATTCAAGGCGGACTGAGATGAGACTGCTTTTCTCAGAGAGTGGCGAATCTGTCAATTCACCACTGCAATGAAACAGTGGAGGCTACCTCAGTAAATAAATTTAAGACAAGTTTGGATAGATTTTTGCATAGTAGGGGAATTAAGGATTATGGGGAAAAGGCAGGTAGGTGGAGATGAGTCCATGGCCAGATCAGCCATGATCTTATTGAATGGCGGAGCAGGCTCAACGGGCCAGATGGCCTACTCCTACTCCTGTTTCTTATGTTCTTATTTGATGTCAGTGATGTTGCCTGTGAAATGCCCTCATTATCACTGATGCATTAAGGAGGTCACTGCTTGTTATTTAATACCGCATTCCCCAGAATCAGACCTCCAAGGGACTGTATTGCACACAACCTACGCTCACATATAACCACAAGTTTTAGAGTTTGGAGTTTCTGAAGAGATAGGTTTGGTGGCAGGAAACCATCACTGCTTAACCTTTTATCTTGTGATAGTAGCAACTGGACTGAGTTGCTTGCAGTGAGTGGATCTGTCTCTCGCAGAAAGCCACAGGGGCTGGAGCTGGGTCTGGGTCTTGCAACCTCAGAAGAGTTTTGTGAGCTGTGTTAACGTTATAGCAGTGCAGTCTGGCCCATTTTAATGAAAACACAGAATGGGTGTCATCTGAAATTGTTATTTTCTATATTGCAGCATGATTGACATAGAGCAGTACAGTAAGGTGACTTGACCCACAATATTGTGCTGACCTCTTAACCTACTCTAAGATCAATCTAACACTTCCCTTTTACATAGCCCTCCATTTTTCTTTCAAAATCTTGCCAATTTCAAAATCTTGTAAAGGCCCCTAACGTATGTTCCTCTACCACCACCTCAGACACTGCTTTCCAAGCAGATACCAGTCACCGTGTAAAAATGTTTGCACTATTCAGAATACTCTACTCATATTAAAATATAATCTATTATATTCACTGTAATAGTGCAGATAATGCTGTCATCGTGCCCATCTTCAAGGCAGAAGACCAATCTGACTGTGATAACTGAATAGGGATCTCTTTGCTGACTGCCACAGGGCAAGTTGCCAACAGGGTCCCTGTCTCCTGTATCCTCCAGTGGCTAAAGAACTGCTCCCCAAATCACAGTGTGGATTCCATTCATTTATAAAAGATCATCATCACTGTGCAACAACCCCAATGCATAGCCTTTGTCCACTTCTCCAAAAGGTTTGATTCTATTGGTCAGGTAGAGGATGAGTTGGGGTGGTGGGAGATGTGGAGGATCCTCCTAAAATATGGCCGCCCGCCAACAGAAGTTCATGTTCACCTTATGGTTACTACGTGACAAATGAGGCATGAAGGCCAAGATACTAACCAATGAGTTTACAGAAGATCCTACCTCTGTGAAGGCTGGTGTCAAACAAGATTTCTTTAACACTCTTCTCAGTCCGTCTTGAATCTCACCTCCACCAAACTACAGGCAGGAATGGAACCAACCTTCACAACTAGAGCGAAAAACTTCAGTCTCTGGCATTGATGTTCCATAACCAAGGCTATGATGAACCTTGGTGTTGGAGCTGTAGAATCAGGACAGTGTATCTGTGCACACTCAGAGGCTGAGCTCGAAGATGTGGTTGACTGGTAGATTGAGGCTGGTGAAAGGGTGGACCTTGTATTCACGATCCACAAAGATAAAGGATCCCTACAAAGTTCAAAAGTTCAAAATAAATTTGTTAACAAAGTGGGTATATGTCACCAATACAACCCCGAGATTAATTTTCTTGCGAACATTCACAGTAGAACAAAGAAATGCAATAGAATTAATGAAAAACTACACAAAAAAGACTGAAAAACAACCAATGTATAAAAGATGACAAAGAGAGGAGGAGGAGAAGATGGCGGCGCGACTCAGTGCGCGTGGCCACTTCGGTGGTGATATCTGTTATTTGTCAAGTAGGGACCGTGCATGATTCTGATTTGATGGAGACAGACGTGAGAGTACGGAGGAACATCTGGACAAACTTCTGAAATGCCCAATTCGCTGCCGCTGTTACTGTGGGGTCCGGAATCTCCGGAAGAGAAGGACCCGAATCCTCGGCTTTGCTTGTTTCAGCGGCCGGGACGAGGTCGATGGCGCTCGGGAGGCTATATCGGAGGGGCTGGTCGGAAGCTCGAAGTTTTCGGACGGGTGGACTCAGTGTCGGCTGTGGTCGGGTGCTTCCAATGCATCGGCAGTTGACGGTGCCTGGAGGTTTATGGCAGGGAGTTTCTCCCTTTGCCGCCTGCTGTCAAGGACTCAGTAGTCGATCGACTTGGGACTTTGAGACTTTTTTTACTGCGCCCATGGTCTGTTCTTTATCAAATTATGGTATTGCTTTGCACTGCTATAACTATATAACTATGTGGTTCTGTCAGTGTTAGTCTTTGGTTTGTCCTGTTTTTCTGTGATATCACTCTGGAGGAACATTGTATCATTTCTTAATGCATGTATGCATTTCTAAATGACAATAAACGAGGACTGAGTATTCTCATAATCTAATGTAATCTATATGCAAATACAAATAATAACTAAGTATAGTGAAAAATATCGAGTCTCCTCTCATCCTCCTTTGCTCCAAAGAGAAAAAGCCTCGCTCCTTCCAAGGAGATTATCAAATGGACAGTGAAAAAGATCAAAGGTTGTGTGAAAGGATTCCTTGAAGGAATGCGACATTCACACCGAATTCTGGAAACCTGTATACTGTGACTGTTCAAAATAAGGAAGAAGTGTTTGTGATGGTATTGAGATTCGCAAGGTCAGGCCCTGGGTGCACACAGAAGCTTTGCATAAAGTGGGTTGCAGCACCTCTCAGTCCGCACATTCACTTGTTCTACGGGACATCTCCTGAATCATCAGTGCAAGAGCTCACAGGCTAATCAGCCATTTCAGAGCCAGAGTGATGACTAACGGACTGTCTGGGGGAAGAAAACTTTCCTACTTCTATCTTATCTATCCCTTTCAAAATTTTGTATGTTTCTATAATATCCCCTCTCATTCTTCTGAACTCAGAACCCAGGCGACTCAATCTCTCCTCATAGGTTAATCCCTTCATCCCTGGAATCAACCTGGTGAACCTCCTCTGCACTGCCTCCAAAGCCAGTATATCCTTCCTCAAGTATGGAGACCAGAACGGCACACCGTACTCCAGGTGCGGCCTCACCAGTACCCTGTACAGTTGCAGCATGACCTCAAACACGAGGAATTCTGCAGATGCTGGAAATTCAAGCAACACACATCAAAGTTGCTGGTGAACGCAGCAGGCCAGGCAGCATCTCTAGGAAGAGGTACAGTCGATGTTTCAGGCTGAGACCCTTCGTCAGGACTAATTAAAGGAAGAGTTAGTAAGAGATTTGAAAGTGGGACGAGGAGGGGGAGATCCAAAATGACAGGAGAAGACAGGAGGGGGAGGGATGGAGCCAAGAGCTGGACAGGTGATTGGCAAAAGGGATATGAGAGGATCATGGGACAGGAGGCCCAGGGAGAAGGAAAAGGGGGAGGGGAGGAAAAACCCAGAGGATGGGCAAGGGGTATAGTCAGAGGGACAGAGGGAGAAAAAAGGAGAGTAAGAGAAAGAATGTGTGTATAAAAATAATGGATGGGGTACGAGGGGGAGGTGGGGCATTAGTGGAAGTTAGAGAAGTCAATGTTCATGCCATCAGGTTGGAGGCTACCCAGACGGAATGTAAGGTGTTGTTCCTCCAACTTGAGTGTGGCTTCATCTTTACAGTAGAGGAGGCCATGGATAGACATGTCAGAATGGGAATGGGATGTGGAATTAAAATGTGTGGCCACTGGGAGATCCTGCTTTTTCTGGCGGACAGAGCATAGGTGTTCAGCAAAATGATCTCCCAGTCTGCGTCGGGTCTCGCCAATATGTAGAAGGCAACATCGGGAGCACCAGACGCAGTATATCACCCCAGCCGACTCACAGGTGAAGTGTCGCCTCACCTGGAAGGACTGCCTGGGGCCCTGAATGGTGGTAAGGGAGGAAGTGTAAGGGTACGTGTAGCACTTGTTCTGCTCACAAGGATAAGTGCCAGGATAACTTTTGAGTTCAATCCCTCGAGCAATGAAGACCAACATTCCGTTTGCCTTCTTAATAACCTGTTGTACCTGCAAGCCAACTTTTTGCGGTTCATGCACAAGCACTCCCAAGTCCCTCTGCACAACAGCATGCTGCAATCTTTCACCACTTAAATAATAACACAACAGAACATCAGAATTAGGTTTATTATGACCGGCATGTGATGTGAAATTTGTTAACTTAGCAAAAGCAGTTCAATGCAATACATAATCTAGCAGAGAGAGAGAAAAAAAAATAATAAATAAAAAACATAATAAATAAACAAGTAAATCAATTACGTATATTGAATAGATTTTTAAAAATATGCAAAAACAGAAATACTGTATATTAAAAAAAGTGAGGTAGTGTCCAAAGCTTCAAAGTCCATTTAGGAATCGGATGGCAGAGTGGAAGAAGATGTTCCTGAATCGCTGAGTGTCTGCCTTCAGGCTTCTGTATCTCCTACCTGATGGTAACAAACCATGCGACAACGTAACAACAGCAAGCACCCCGTTCCTCTCTCGCACACATACAGTCCTCTAACCCTTTGTCTAATCCATCCGTCCTCCTCTCTAAATTGGTACAAGCTGTTCTGTCTCTTTCCCAACTCTGATGAAGTAATATGTCAACTCCATTTCTCTTACCATATATGCTGCCTGACCTGCTGAGTGTTATTAGAGCTTTCTGTTTTATTTTAGGCTTCTCAGCATCTGCATTTTTTGATTTTCATTGTCACTCTATTGCCTTGTAATTGAAGCACGCCTAACTCTCCTGAACAATAGGGAGATTAGTAACATTGAGTTTTGAATCATGGAGATGAGCATTTCAACTCTCCTCACCCATGCTGACGCCCATGCCTACACTAATCCAGTCTGCCTGCATCTCTTGACTTCTGCGTCCTTTCAGTTGGGAATTTGTACACGATATTTCTTCTGTATGTACTTTATCGGCTGCTTTTACATCTGAAAGTTTGCATTCTCCTGAACATTAACCATCCCCTCGCCTCTCTGCTTCACAATTAGAGGACGCAGGCCCCATGGCTTGTGATTTGGGGGAGGGGTTGGTAGGGGGGAAGGAAGTAGATTTGATTAATTCACATCACAGTGATTGATCTATTGGAGAGAACTGTTTCCTGCATCTCAAACATTCTGTGATTTTGCCAACTGGAGAAATGGGTGATAATCCCGTCACATCTTTTCCCAGATCCTTTGTACATAGTCCCTTAAAGTAAATGATTAGATTATAATTGTTGGTAATGAGGCCAATTTCTGCATTCAAGGCATCTTTTATAAAACATTGTTACCCTGTTCTCTGACTAACGGATCTCACTGCCTCGGGCTTATTACTTTATCCACTGGTGCTGCATTTTAATCACCAATGACTGACTCACTCCTGTTGCTTAATTCACACTGAAACATTCTCAGTTCTTTTAATAAAGCCTGCTGACCACTGACGCAAAAGCATTCAATTATAAACAGTCATCTCCACTGAGTGACCAATTTTCAACCCCAGCTTGTTCTAAAACTGGGTCAATGTGGAAGCAATCTCTGCTGGGCATCCAATATCCATGCTATCTTTTTCCTTGCAGAACTGAGGGAGTGCCACACTGCCGCCAGAGGTTTTGTTTCTTGGGCAAGGCAACCAACAAAGGTTCCTTGGGTCACCAACTGCCAATACTTTCGGAACAGTTGTAGGTTGGTAGGTGAACTGTAAACTGAGCCTAGCATGCAGGTGAGGTGTGTGTGGTGGAGTTGATGAGAATGGGATGAATTTTCTTAAAAATAAGATTATCATTGAACAATTCAGCAGGTGGACAGGCCCATGTCTGTGCAAACCACGATGCAAATCTAATTTAATCCCAGCTGTCTAGCACGTAGTCCACTTTCAGCCTGTTTATGTATCTGTTTAAATAGTCATAGTCATACTTTATTGATCCTGGGGGAAATTAATTTTCGTTACAGTTGCACCATAAATAATTAAATAGTAATAAAACCATAAATAGTAATATGTAAATTATGCCAGGAAGTAAGTCCAGGACCAGCCTATTGGCTCAGGGTGTCTGACCCTCCAAGGGAGGAGTTGTAAAGTTTGATGGCCACAGGCAGGAATGACTTCCTATGACGCTCTGTGTTGCATCTCGGTGGAATGAGTCTCTGGCTGAATGTAATCCTGTGCCCAACCAGTACATTATGTAGTGGATGAGAGACATTGTCCAAGATGGCATGCAACTTGGACAGCATCCTGCTTAAACATACTGCCCTAACCCTTTCCTGGCCTATAACCCTCCATTTTTCTCCATTGCTGTTACATCTGCATCTACCACTTGCACTGGTGTCATGGTCATGTTCAAGCCTTTTGTGTGAAATGCTTGCCTTGCAAATTTCCTCTAAACTTTCCCCCTCTCACCTTAAAGCTCTGCCCTTTAGTATGTAACATTTGCATCCTCAAAAATGACTCTGATTACCTCCCCTGTTCATTCCACTCATAATTCTATACAAGGCCATAAGATATAGGAATGGAATTAGGTCATTTGGCTCATCGAGTCT
The DNA here is from genome assembly GCF_030028105.1 of Mobula birostris. Classification (NCBI taxonomy): domain Eukaryota; kingdom Metazoa; phylum Chordata; class Chondrichthyes; order Myliobatiformes; family Myliobatidae; genus Mobula; species Mobula birostris. The sequence continues at coordinate 149,385,608 of NC_092377.1, read as the reverse complement.
GCTCCATTGCTCTCTCAGCCCCAATATCCTGTCTCTTCCTTGTAACTCTTTTTGCCCCGACTAATCAAGAATCTATCAACCTCTGCCTTAAAATATATCCAATGACTTAGCCTCCACTGCTGCCTATGGTAACAAATTCCACAGATTCACCATTCTCTCGCTAAAGAAATTCCTCCTTATCTCTGTTCTAAGTTCTACTTCTGTCTCCCTCAGCCTTTGACACTACAGCAAAAGCACTCCAAAGTTCTCCAACCTATAAGGAGCTATAAAGAGATTACAGCTAACACACTCCAATCCAGGCAACATCTTGATGAAATCTTCTCCACCCTTTCCAAAGCCTCCATATCCTTCCTCATCATGCCACCTACTGTATTCTTTTCTGCTACGTTTGACCTTACAAGATGCCACCCCTCGCAATTAAACACCACCTGCCATTTCTCTGCCCAAATATCCTACTTATTTATATCTTGTTGACAACCTTCTCAATGTTTTTAATTCCACCAATTTTTATGTCTGACCATCTACAATTTCATCCAAGTCATTTATATATGTTACAAGCAATAGAGGTCCCAGCACTGATCGTTACAGAACAACACATCATAAACTTCCAACCAGAGTAACAACCCTCCAATACCTCCTGTCTTCTACAACCAAGACCTATTTTGAATGCAACCCACCAACCCACTGTGAATCCTATGTGACTCAGTCTTCAGGATCAGCCTACCATCAGGGGCTTTGCAAAATGCTTTGCTAAGTTTCATGTCAACAACATCTACTCATTGTGGTTACCTCCTCTGTGTATGCTTACTCCACATTAACACCAGCTTTATTCCCTTCACAATCTCAACAACGCGAGGAAGGCTATCAAAGCTTGCAGCGGGATCTGGATCAGCCGGAAAAGTGGACTGAAAAATGGCACATGCGAGGTGTTGCACTTTGGGAGGACAAACACGGTGAATGGTAGGGCACTCAGGACTGTGGTAGAACAGAGAGATCTGGGAATACAGATGCATAATTTCTTGATAGAGGCATCACAGGTAGGCAGAGTAATAAAGAGAGCTTTTGGCAGCACGTTGGCTTTTGACACTACAGCAAAACCACTCCAATGTTCTCCAACGTTCCTTCGAAGTACTGAGTACAGGATGCACACGTTTGTAGGATGTTATGTTGAAGTTGTATAAGACATTCCACCAGGAGGACCACAACCTGGTCATGATTTGGAGGCTTTCATGCCTCAATGACCCAGAGAGCTGTGTTGGCTGGAGTTAGGTCCTTATACTTTGTCTCTTTGCAAGATCATCCATGCCAAACAGATAAAATGACAGAGGACAGACTAAGTGTGGCCCACCGGTGCTCCAGCTTCAGGGGGTTCAGCTCTGGGCTAACAATCCTGGCAAGTAAAGCAAAATTGTTACAAAATCAGCAATGAAGAATCCTTCTTCTGTCACAGTGGGGGGTGGGGGGCATAGGGAGCAAGGGTGGACCCAAATGCAAGACACATCTTGTGAGGTTAATTAAATTGAGTTTATTGTTTGATACCAGGAGAACAAAGCAGAAGCAGGAAGAGCGAACTGGACAAGGACTCAGGACTACGACTAGGCTGGGACAAGGGTCTGGGCTAGGACTCGGAATTGGATCCCAGTAGAGGCGACATGAAGAGGCTACGGTATGGACTCCGAGCCAGGGACTGGGCAAGGACCCAATACCTGGGTCTTGCCTCGGGCTCGGACCCCAGAACCAGGCGTGGACATGACATGGGCTAGGGAGAGGAGGAACATGGAGAAACAGAGCTTCAGTCTCAGGAGAGCAGGTACATAGAACCATGGACACATACACAGAACACAGAGTCAGGACCCCTCCTTGGGTACAGGACATAGGCCGGGACTCATGACCCCCCAAAGGGCAAGGGCAAGACAGCCTGACTCACCCCACGGAGGCGAGGACAAGACAAGACAAAACATGACCCCCGCGGGGCAATGGCAAGACGGCCTGACTTACCCCACGGAGGCGAGGACAAGACGAGACAAGACCAACACGAATGAACACCAGACAGTACCTATCTAGCTCCGGTGTTAGAACTAGACTGGAGTGCAGGTGAGGGCTGCAGACGAGGGCTAGAGGCGAGAGGGGCAGAGAAGGGATTCAGACAGGGGGTAAGGACAGGAATCATAGACCACCAGGGCCAGGACTTGACTCGGAACTTGGATGCCCCCAGAGCCAGGACTTGACTTGGAGCCTCTGGGTAGTGGCGAGCTTTCAACTCGGCCCGGGAACAGTTGACAGCGGTTCTTGATTCCCTCCGGCGGGTTAACTGACGGACCCACCTCGGCGAGGAAACTTTGCAGGCTCGCTTTGGTGAGGTAACTTGACAGGGTTGCTCCGGTGAGGAAAGGCGAATTACTGGCACCTGCTTCGGGCGGAGACTAGGTTTGCTCTGGCCAGATGACATTGGCACGCCGTACCTTTGGTGACTTTGCAAACGCTCTCGCGTCGAACAGCTGAAAGCCGGAGACTATAAACTACCAGTTCAGCTGAGAGTAAATTGCCTCTAATCACCAAGGCCAAGGGACACGGGAGAACTGGGAACCAAAGGGAAACAGGGAGTCAACGGTCCGGATTGTAACATAAACAAAGTAAATTTAAAGAGACCCCGATCCGGACCATGACATCTACATCTGAGTGCCACAGTGTTCCTAAGCCTCCAGTCAGGATGTGCATGACTGACAGTAGCGAAAACCAAGAGGGAGCTAATGACATGATGAAGGAAGCCCTGAGCACTGCCTTTATTTCTGTCCCAAAGGCCAGCAACGTAAAGGGCAATAACTAAGTATAAGACGTTGGTGATGTCTAAATTGGAGTGTTGTGTGCAGTTCAGGAAAGATTCAAGGTTTAAGGCAGCTGCAAAACAAGAAATTAGAAAGAACCAAATAAAAAAAAAATAAAGACTACGCCCGCCCCCCCCAGGCAATACACAGCGAAAGGAAAAAAAAAACACAAATCATGGAAGCTATAGGAGTGAGCAACAACAACAGCATTCCGAACCAAATTGAGTCCTTAGATCCAAATCCCTGGAGCAAAGTGGAGTAGGCCCAAAGCTTTGGTATGCCATTCATCATACTAGCGAGGCAAATCATTGCAAAGCTGACAGACACAAAGCCGGAGGACTTCTCACAGTCTCAGCCTCATGGAGAGAGGAGTGGATTGTACCTCGCATTAGAATCCGTGCTTCGCTACGGCGAATCATTCTGGGCCTAGAACACGCTGCCCAACGATTTGCTTCAGGCCTAGATTTCGCTGCCAAAGAAGGCGTTCTTAACCTCTCAAAATCAGCTCGACGTTTGGAGTGATCTGATAAGATTAAAAGAATCCAGAGAAAATGTGCAAAGATGATTCCAGAACTTAAGAACTTGAGTTATAGGGAACAGTTGAACAGGTTAGAACTTTATTCACAGGAGCACTGGAGAATGAGAGGTGATTTGATAGAAATATACAGAATTATGAGGAGTATAGACAGGTTACAAGCAAGCAGGCTTTTTGCACTGACGTTGGGTGAGACTAGAGGTCATAGGTTAGGGGTAAGAGGTGAAAATTTTAAGGGAAACATGAGGAAGGACTTCACTCAGAGTGTGGTGAGAGTGTGGAATGAGTAGTCAGCAGAAGTGGTAGTTGCTGGTTCAGTTTCAACATTTAATAGAGGTTTGGATAAGTACATGGAAGGGAGCAGTATTGAAGACTATGGTTAAGGTGCAGATCGATGGGACTAGACAGAATAATACATTCTGGCCACTTTATTAGGTACACCTGTACACCTGCTCATTAATGCAAATATCTAATCAGCCAATTATGTGGCAGCCACGCAATGCATAAAAGGTTCAAGAGGTTCAGTTCTTGCTCAGACCAAAATTCAGAATAGGGAAAAAATGTGATCTTAGTGACTTTGACAGAGGAATGTTTGTTGGTGCCAGATGGGGTGGTTTGAGTATCACGGAACTGCTGATCTCTTAGGATTTTCACACACAACAGTGTCTAGAGCTTACAGACAATGGTGCAAAAAACAACAGAAAACTTGCAGTGAGCGGCAGTTCTGTGGGCGAAAGCATCTTGTTAATGGGAGAGGTCAGAGGAGAATGGCTGACAGGAAGGCGACAGTAACTCATATACCAAGCATTATAACAGTGGTGTGTAAAAGGGCATCTGTGAAAACAAAACATATCAAACCTTGAGGTGGATGGGCTGCAGCAAAACACAACAGGCGCACACTCAGTGGCCACTTTATTAGGTACGGGAGTACCTAAGAGAACCAGTAAGATAAACCCAAGACAGAATTTACAGCAGCTACTAATCCACATGTATTTCGGACATGGGAGGAAAGCGGAGCACATGAGGAGCAGAGGAAACCCAGTAGTTTAACAGGGAAAAATTACAAACGTAGTGAGAATATGCCTCCAGTATAAGGTAAGGATTATACCTGGGTCTGTCCTTCCACACAATAATAGAATGTTTTTTTTACTGTTTCTACTCAACCATGCTGCAATGTTTGGCACTTACCGCTCTCTTCTGATGTGACAATTCAGGTAGGAACGTGACACTGCAAAGGGTGGCCTTTGCTCCCTGGCTCGTTGACTTATTCAGCACTAAACTGGATCTAATCTATTAACAGTTGAGTATCTGACTGCTGTTATGAGTCACTAATGCATCATTAGTTCTCACCGCTGCACAGTAAGTTTGTCTACCGTAAGCACAAATGGAAGTGGGTCATTTAAGGAGGAATTTGTTCCCCTTCCTGCCAGGTAAACAGGCAATGTTCTGTAACAGTGTTCGTTCCTCCACCGATTATTTCTGCGCGTGACTGAACTGCAGTGGTGACTCACATTCACTGGAAGTTGGACAGGAGCACTCTGCGACCCAGGTTCGACACAACCCTGACCACCACCTACACCTCCATAGAAACATAGAAAACCTACAGTGCAATACAGGCCCTTTGGCCCACAAAGCTGTGCCGAGCACGTCCCTACAGTGAAATCCGGACAGGCTTCCTGTGCCCTCTCACAGTTAGTGCTGATTATCTGAAGTTGTTTACTGGAAAATTGTGGAAGCTACATCTCTGGAAGTATTTAAAGGGGAGGCTATCGAGTCATATGGCTGTACAGCATAAAAAGGAGTCTATGTCAACAACCATAAAGGGTCTCAACCCAAAATATCACCAATTTATCCCCCTCCCCGTAGATGCTGCCTGACCTCCTGAGTTCCCCCAGAGCGTTGTGCATGTTGCTCAAGATTTCCAGCATCTGCAGAGTCTCTTCAGTTTTACGCTTGTCCACTGTAATCCTATGGGTGGAGACGTGTCTCTACCAAAGGAGCTGTAAGGTGCTCCTTCCCTCCGCCAGCCTGCTAGCTGCAGGCCACCCTTGGGCAAGATGTAGCAACTGCTCAGCCTGACCCCCCCCCGCCCCCGATCAGGGTCATACATGAGAAGCCATGGGAGCAGGTTTGGGTGGTCGTATCAGCAGCCGGTGCATATCACAAGGCCAGGCAGATATTCTCTGAAGAGTATTGATAATGGCTGGGGGCCACCCATCTTGTAAAGACACTGGCAAACCATTTCTGTAGAAAATTTTGCCAAGGACAATCACGGTCATGAGACTGTTCACCTTCATCATACGACATGGTACATAATAGTGCTGATGATCATAGTAAATCTATTTGCCTTCATTAATTCCATATCAAAGTCAATGTCAAGATTATTATAACATGCACAAGGACAAGTGCAATGAAAAACTTGCAGCAACAAATACACAATACTCACAAGAAAAAGCATATTGTACATAACATTATTAGAAGGACTACAGGAACATAGAAAGTGTCCATTGTAGTGCAAGGTGATCAAAGTGGTCACAGTGTTGCTATACTGAGATTTTCTAGGTTGGTTGAAGGGAGGTAGCTGTCTTGCTGAAAGGTCTCGGCCTGAAACATCGACTGTACTCTTTTCCACAGATGCTGCCTGGCCTGCTGAGTTCTTCCGGCACCTTATGTGATTTGCTTGGATTTTCAGCGTCTCTTGTTCGTAGCTGTTCTGGAACCTGGCGGAGCAGAGTTTCAGGCTTCCGTACCTCTTGCCCGAAAGTATAGCTGCGACAAAATGGCATTGCCCGGATGTTGGTGGTCTTTGATGATGGGTGCTTCCTTCCTGAGGCAGCAACTCATGTGGATACTGTCAATGATGGGGAAGATGTGCCCATGATGAATAGAACTGAATCCACTTCTCTGCTGCTTCTTACAATCCTGCATACTTGAATTGCTGCTCCAAACAATGCAGCCTCTCAGGATACTTTCAATAGTAATCTCTCTAAATTCGTCAGTGTTTGGTGACAAGTCAAACCTCCTTTGTTATGTATTTAATATTTCAGTAATGTTTGAGTCATTTTGTAAATATGTTGTTTGATTAAGCATTCCTTGCTTTTACATAATGTCTTGCTGGGACGTAAGTGGTTGAGGCAGCCGCAACTTGACTGGAGATTCGTCCACCATTTCCATGCCAACATCGCCTGTAACAGAGTCAACAGAAGGTGAATTGAGAAAGCTACTGGATGATGCCACAGCACTGTTCAAGGATGGCACTGGAAAACTCAAACATATCAAGAATAAAGTGGTGTTAAATGAAAATGCCACACCCAGATTTTACAACGCTTGTCCAGTTCCTTATACCACCAATGATAAAGTTGTCAGTGAGCTGGATTACATGGAGGCTGAAGGAATTCTTTCCAAGGTTGAGTGGAACCCACAGGCAACATCAGTGGTCCCAGAAGCCAAAATGAATGGGTCTATCAAGATTTGTAGTGATTTTAAGGTCACCATCAGCCTAGTACTGAAAGTAGGCCCAGCACAGAGGATATCTTTGCAAACCTTTCTGGATGGAAGCGCTTCAGCAGAGTGGATTTAGCTGAGACCTACCGCACTTGGAGATGGAAGAAGAGTCAAAAGAGATTCTCATCATAAACACTCACTAAGAACTTCTTTGCTATAATAGGTTTAGTTTTGGAGTAGCATCTGCACTTGCACTCTGGCAGGAAGCTATGGACCAGGTGCACCAAGGCTGCCCGGGCACTCAGTGCTACATAGTTCAGCTGGGAGGAGTGTTTTGTATCTAATATTTCATTAATATCTGAGTAATATTGTAAATTTATTGCAAACCAGAGAAAATCTGCAGATGCTGGAAATCCAAGCAACACACACAAAATGCTGGAGGAACTCAGCAGGCCAGGCAGCATCTATGGAAAAGAGTATAGTCGACATTTCAGGCTGAGACCCTTCAGCAGGACTGGAGAAAGAAAAAGATGAGGAGTAGATTTAAAAGGTGTAGGGAGGGGTGGGAGAAACACAAGGTGAAAGGTGAAACTGGGAGGGGAAAGGATGAAGTAAAGAGCTGGGAAGTTGATCGGTGAGAGATACAATGTTCCCCCCCCCCCACCACTCCCATCCCCTTTTCCCTCTTCACCTTATCTCCTTGCCTGCCAATCGCCTCCTTCTGGTGCTCCTCCCCCATTTTCTTCCATGGCCTTCTGTTCCCTCCTATTAGATTCCTCCTTCTCCAGCCCTGTATCTCTTTCACCAATAAGCTTCCTAGCTCTTTACTTCACCCCTCCCCGTTTCACCTATCACCTTGTGTTTCTCCCTCCCCTCCTTCTGCCTTTTAAATCTACTCCTCATCTTTTTTTCTCCAGTTCTGCTGAGGGTCTCGGCCTGAAAGGTCGACAATACTCTCTTCCATAGATGCTGCCTGGCCTGCTGAGTTCCTCCAGCGTTTTGTGTGCGTTGCTTGCAAATACGCTATTTGATTTAGCATTCTTTGTTGCTTACATAATGCATTGTGGGTTATATGTAAAAGTATGTAAATGGCATACGTCTTTACACTACCATATTATGCATGCATGCCTCATTTAAAGTAAAAACAAAGTTAGACTGGATTCCCTTGTTTTATCGTCAATTAGCTTTATGTCTCAAAGTTACAAAACATGACTTCCTTAACCTTTTAAGAAAATAAAGACTCTGGGTCACCTTCCTTAGGATTGCATCTGTATGTTGGGCCTAGGACAGGTCATCCAATATGATAATGCCCAGGAATTTAAAACTGCTGGCCAATGTGGACAGCTGCATATTCACCCTCCTTCCCCTTCTTGAAGACAATAATCAGTTCTTCAGTTTTATTGATGTTGATCAAGAGGTTGTTATTGTGGCACTGCTCAACCAGCCGTCTATCTCACTCCTGTATTACTCTATGCCCTGCTCATTCAAGTCCCTGTCCAGATGCCTGTTAAAATCTGTTACTGTCCCTGCCTTCAGCAATTCCTCTGGCAGCCCATTCTAGGTACCAACTACTCTTCGTGTGAATATTTTACCCCTCAGATCTCCTTTAAACCTCCTCCCTCCCACTTTAAACCAATACTGTCTCATTTTAGGCAGCCCCTACCATGGGAAACACATCCTGGGGCTATAGGAATAAACTTTTGAAAGAATGTGAATTGAGGGCAGTGGGGAATGGACACAGAAGAGGAATTGAGGGCTGGATTAAATCAGCCGTCATGGCTTCGGATGAGGGACAAGCCGCTGACTTCTGTTCATACTTTCTTCTGATAACATGTTTTCTCGACCTCAAGGCCTCATTCAGGTTCCTTGCAATGCAGGAAGTCCTGGGGATCTTTAATAGCCCTACCTCTTCATCTTCAACATTAAAAAAAAGCTCTCTTCCTAGAAAAGCATAGGGAAGGGGTGAGGATTCTGCCTCCACCATTCCTAGTAAGGTAGGCCCCCAAAGCAATCTCCCTGGAGGGCCTGGATGTGGGAAAAGTGGGTTAAATCAAGAGTAATTTCTCCCTTGGTGTGAAGGTAAATTTTACTGAAGATGAAGACAGTGATTCCTCAAGAAGGCAATATCAATCATTAAGGACCCTTACCATCCAGGACATGCCTTCTTCTCATTACTACCATCAGGGAGGACGTACAGGAGACTGAAGACACACACTCAATATTTTAGAAGCAGCTTCTTCCCCTCCAGTATCAGATTTCTGAATTGTCTATCAGCCCATGAACACTACCGTCACTTCTTGGTTTTTCTTTTTGCACTACATATTTTTTTTCTAAATTTCTTATTGTAGCTTACAGTAATTTTTTGTGTGTTACACTGTACTGCTGTCACAAAGTAACAACTTTCATGATACTTAACTTGATCCTGATTTTGATTCTGGTCTCGGTTCACTGATGGTGTAAAAGTTGTTGGTTGGGTTAACCTGCACTATACAGATAATAGATTTCCATGAGATCCACATAAACAAGGGTTGGATCTGGACTGGGCCTATAGGGAGGTTCCTGTGGGTTGGTTCACCAACAGAGGTGCCACCTTCTGGGTGACACATCAATTGAATGTTCCCATCTACTCTTACAATGGAGGAAAGCAATCCTTTAATGCTTTGATCAAAGATGAGCAGAGGAGTCCTACCTTTGCCTTGGGTCAAGGCTGATCCCTCAGACAACACCAGAGAAGTGGATGAGTGTATATGGGTCACTGAGGAAGTTCACTGAGCCCAGATTCATTGTGTTTCCTCTATCATCACAGTGAGTGTACTTCAGATATTTCAAACATGTCTCATTTGCTATTAACTATTTAGGCAACTTTGAAAGGCATGGACAGACCAGTACAGAAATAGAAGTTCTTCCTTTTGGTCACATTATGGCTTCTCATCAAGAGCAGCCACTAGATAGTGCTGGACATTCATCGCCTGTCCCCAGTCAATACTGGGGCTATGGAATGGCTTCCATGTTTAAGTCCACTGATTTTTTTTATATATAATAAAAAATCAGTGTATTTAAACAGTGGGCCCCACTGTGGTGTAACGGTTAGAACTAACAGCATTGTTATTACAGCTCGGGGTGTTGGAGATCGGAGTTCCATCCTGACAGCCTCTGTAAGGAGTCTGTCCTCCCTCTGGAATGTGTGGGCTTATCCTGCGTGCTCTGGTTTCTTCCTAAAGTCCAACGACCTACTTTGTAGGTTAATTGGCCATTGTAAATTGCCCTATGATAAAGGTTAGGGTTAAATCAGGGTAGTTGGGGTGACACTACTCGAAGGGGCAACTCCACGCTGAATCTTATTTCCTATGATGCAGAAGGGGGGTTATTCAGCTGATGATGTCTATCCCATTTTCCACCTCTACCCCAATGAACAAGCAGAGCCACTGTGCCAAGCATGTGCTTTCCTCATTGGCCGTCTTAATGTATCAGATACATGCTAATATGAGCTCTATTCCTGTTTCCTCAGCAACTCTGTCTGTCCTTGGCCTTCTGCACAGCCAGGGTGAGGTTAAGTGCAAGATAAAAAAATGTACCTTGTATTCCAACTGGGAATACAAGAACCTACCAGCCTTCTCCTTCCCACCCTACCCCCACCTTCTTTATAGAGCCTCTGCCCTTTCCCTCTTCAGTCCTGACAAAGGGTTCCGGCCCGAAACGTTGACTGATTGTTTCCATGGATGCTGCCCGACCTGCTGAGTTCCTCCAGCGTGTTGTGAGTGTTGCTTTGACCCCAGCATCTGCAGAGTATCTTGTGTTTACGATTCCAACTGGGTAGTCCACAGCCTAATGGAGTACAGTATAAACATCAAACTGTCCGAATTTAAGTAATTTTCACCCCTGTGTTCTTTTTTCTGTCCTGAGCCACCCAGGTTCTCTCACCCAACACCCTCCCCTTCTTTCCAAAGTTCAAAGTTTAAAGTACATTTATTATCAAAGTATGTGTAATACATACAACCTTGAGATTGTAGGTATTACAAAACAAAGAAACTCAATAGAGCTCATTAAATAAGACCGTCAATCACAAAACGTGCAGAGAAAAAACGAATTGCGCACACAGTAGAAGTAGGTAAGTAGGTAATATTCAGGACTGAAGTTCATGAAAGTGAGTCCACAGCCGATCCAGGAGCCTATTAGTTTGCAGCCCTCAGCCTCAGTTCAGCGCAGAGACAGGTAAACCTCATGAGCTGAGCACCAGCCCATCCCTCCCCTCTAGCCCCAACACCATGACCTTTTCAATCGGGCCCAGCAGTTCAAATCACCTCCAAGTCCACTTCAGAAATGGCCATGCATCAGCTTCCCTGCTCTCGGGTTTGGGTCCTGCCGCCTCAATTTGGCCAGTGCACAATCTTTTCAATCTGGCCCAGTGCTTAAATCAGCCAAACATTGGCTTGTTCCCTGTTCTCAGGCCTGAGCTTGACCTCATTGATTCGGCCCATACTTGCTACGCTGCAATGGTCCCGCACCTTCGAGACTTCAGTTTACGCCACAAAAATTCCAGCTTGTACAGGTGGTTCAAAAGCTCAACTCTGAAAGAGAAGCTACAGGCTATTGATTGCAGTGATCGTTTACCAGAAAATGTGTGATTAATAGAGTAGTAAGTTGTTTTGTTTGCTGCCAGTAAGTCTTTGCTATGTTTTACCAATGTCATCTCAAACTAGAAGTTCACCAGAAAACCACCACTTTCCCATCATCCCATTATCTAAGATCTCTGAGGACTTAACCTTGTCCCAACATATCAATGCAGTTATAAAGAAGGCAAGACGGCGACTATACTTCATTAGGAGTTTGAAGAGATTTGGCATGTCAACAAACACACTCAAGATCTTCTATTGATGTACCGTGGAGAGCAATCTGACAGGCTGCAGCACTCTTTCAGTCCTGATGTAGTGACTCACCCTGAAACATCACCTCTGCCTCTGTTTTCACCTGCTGATTTCATCTAGGAGTTTGCTCTTTGCTCTCATTTCTCTTGTAACCAGTTTTCTTCATGTTCCTAGCAACTCTCCTAGATCCTGCTGCTCATTTAAACACTAGAGGCAATTAACAGCGGCCAATTAACCGGGCAAGCTACATGTCTTCGAGGTGCAGGAGGAAATCTGAGCAACAGGGGAAAACCATGTGGTTACAGGGAGAACATGCAAAGGCTTCCCCCTCCCCCACCCCACCCCACCCGCAGACAGCACTTGCCTCAGTATCAGCAAAATAAGTTGTTTCTGCAGTGGGTGAGAGGGACAGAGCATTGCAGCTCCCGTTGGAAAAGACAGGCTAACATAACGGTGTTGGATGTGAGAGTGTGGATAAACAGCTCCCAAAATGGTTGCGACATCTCGGTAGCTTATGATTATGATAGTCTTATGGTTTTTATATTCTGCGTTTTCACCTGTTCTTTCTCATTTTTTTGTGTGTGGGGGGAGAGGGATTGGGGAGTTAATGTTCTTGTTGGACTTTGTGTGGGGGGGGGGATTGGAGGGGGATAGATGGGCATGTTGCCACTCTTTTTTGTGCGGGTGTTGAGTTTGCAGCTTCCCTTTGAACTGATTACCATGGCTTCTTTCCGTTTTGTGGCTATCTGGAGAAGATGAATCTCAGAGTTGTATATGGCATACATACTTCGATAATATAATGTACAATTATAATGTACAGAATAGTAAAATAGAGACTGTTGTATTATGATGTGTGATCTCTTGTTGCACAGAGATGAACTGTTGTATATGCTTATTGCATTTGGCTGGAAAGATTTTCTGTAACGGCCTTTGTGACAGTGGAGCTGAATGATGTGAGTAGACTGTGGCATTGGCAGATCTCCAACTGGACTTAGGGTAATAGCTCCAGCTTGGGGGGAAATGCCCTCCCTCTTCCCTCTGTCAATTGCACTCTTTCCCAATTTGGCTTCAGAGAGTGAATCATGTGGGTAGTTGCTGTTAACTAGCTCTGCACCGCTCTCCTCCCGCCCCCCGCCGAATAATGTGTTCTGTGTTCCTGTGTCCGTGACCTGCGGTTTAAATTTTAAACTTCAGAATATATAATCGTTTGTACAAGGAGACAAAGTTTCAAAACTTCAAAAAGTCCCAAACTGATTGACAGACAAACTGAGTTCTTTTTAGTCACTGTTCTAATATAAGAATCGAGGCAACCAGTATATGCATAGCAAGATCCCACAAACATCAATATGATAAAGATCACCTAATGAACAGAAACACAATAAAATCTGCAGATGCTGGAAATCCAAAGCAACACACAGGATGCTGGAGGAGCTCAGCAGGCCAGGTAGCATCTAAGGAAAAGACTGAACAGACAATGTTTTGGGCTGTGACCCTTCTTCAGGACTAAACTAAGAGAGAAGTAGGGAGATAGTTGAATTAAGAGGTGGAAAGAGAGGAAAGAGTTTAGCTGGAAGGTGATAGGTGAAGCCAGGTGGGTGGGAAAGGTCAAGGGCTGGAGGAGAAATACTCCAATAGGAGAGAAGAGTGGACAATCGGACAAAGGAAGGAAGTAATAGGCAGATGAGAAGAAGTAGAAGGCCAGAGTGCAGAATAGCAGGTTTGGCGGGGGGTGAATTTATTCACCGGAAGGAGAAATCAATATTCATACCATCAGGTGGGAGGGTACCCAGACGGAATATAAGATGATGCACCTCCATCCTGAGGAAGGACTCATCTTGGCACAAGAGGAGACCATGGATCAACACGTCGGAATGGGAATGGGAATTAGAATGAAAATGTTTAGCCATTGGGAAGTCCCGCTTGTGGCGGTTGGTGCAAAGCTGTCCGCCAACTTACGATGAGTCTCCCCAGTGTAGAGAAAGCTGCATCAGGAGCACCGGGCGCAATAGAGGACCCCAGCAGATTCGCAGGTGAAGAGCTGCCAAATGAACAGTTTTGGTTGCTGGTTGAAATCTTGACCTATTTGATATTTGAAAATTGTCTTTTGAAATAAGGCAAGAAAATTTACTATATCCAGCTGAGAGAGCATTGAGTTTAGAGTTTCCTCTGAAAGAAATGTTAAATCCTACAGGGCATGCGCTTAAAGTGAGGGATGGAAAGGTTAATAGAGGCGGGTATTGGGTGATATTTTTACACAGGGAATGGTGGGTGCCAGGAAAGGGCAGCTTGAGGTAGTGGTAGCAGATGCCATAATTACATTTAAATAGTGGGGGGTGGGTTCAGCAGATTGGAGACGTATGAATAAAGTAAAAAAGAAATGTGTGGATAAAGATAAAGAAAAAAAGATAAAAAAGAGAAAAGTAAGAGTGGAGGGAAGAAAAGTCAAGAACAAAAGAGTAAAAGATTACAAGATTTTAAAAGCCCAAGGAGTGTAAGGGCACTTTAACTGAATGCCCATAGTATTTGAAACAGGGTCAGTGAACTTGTGGCACAAATCAGAACAAAGTGGTATCATGTAATACGGAAAGATAGGCAGGAAGGTAAGGGAGGTGGCGTAGTGCTCCTAATTAAAGATGAGATCAGGGCAATAGTGAGAGATGATATAAGATCTTTGCATCATGAATAGGTACGGGAGAAATATCAGAGGACTGGAAGGTTGCAAATGCTGTTCCCTTGTTCAAGAAAGGGAGTAGAGATAACCTAGAAAACTATAGACCAGTGAGTCTTACTTCAGTGGTGGACAAGTTGTTGGAGAAGATCCTGAGAAGCTGGATTTATGAGCATTTGGAGAGATATAATCTGAATAGGGATAGTCAGCATGGCTCTTTCAAGGGCAGGTCATACCTTATGAACCTGATCGAATTCTTTGAGGATGTAACAGAAAACATTGATGAAGGTAGAACAGTGGATGTAGTGTATATGGATTTTAGTAAGGCACTTGATAAGGCTCACCAAGGGAATCTCATTCAGAAAGTAATGCATGGGATCCAAGGAGACGTTGCTTTAAGGATCCAGAATTGGCTTGCCCACAGCAGGCAAAGTGTGTTTGTAGATGGTTCATATTCTGCATGGAGGTCGGTGACTAGTGGTGTTCTGCAGGAATTTGTTCTTGGCAGTGCAGAGGATCAGAGGGATCTTGGGGTCTGAGTCCATAGGACGCTCAAAGCAGCTGCGCAGTTTGACTCTGTGGTTAAGAAGATGTACGGTGTATTGGCCTTCATCAATTGTGGAAATGAATTTGGGAGCCGAGAGGTAATCTTGCAGCTATATAGGACCCTGGTCAGACCACACTTGGAGAACTGTGCTCAGTTCTGGTCGCCTCACTACAAGAAGGATGTGGAAGCCATAGAAAGGGTGCAGAGGAGATTTACAAGGATGTCGCCTGGATTGGGGAGCATGCCTTATGAGAATAGGTTGAGTGAACCTGGCCTTTTCTCCTTGGAGCGATGGAGGATGAGAGGTGACCTGAAAGAGGTGTATAAGATGATGAGAGGCATTGATATTGTGGATAGTCAGAGGTTTTTTTCCAGGGCTGAAATGGTCGCCGCAAGAGGACACAGGTTTAAGGTGCTGGGGAGTAGGTACAGAGGAGATATCAGAGGTAAGGTTTTTACTCAGAGAGTGGTGAGTGCGTGGAATGGGCTTCCAGTAATGGTGGTGGAGGCGGATATGATAGGGTCTTTTAAGAGAGTTTTAGATATGTACATGGAGCTTAGTAAAATAGTGGGCTATAGGTAAAGCCTAGTAATTTCTAAGGTGGGGACATGTTCGGCACAACTCTGTGGGCCGAAGGGCCTGTATTGTGCTGTAGGTTTTCTATGTTTCTGTGTTTCTAATTAACCTGCAAACCTGTGATATAGGAGGAAACCTGAGCAACTGCAGAAAATTCACAAACACCTCCACCTCCGTTCAGGGTTCACAAACAGTTCCTCCAGGTGAGGCGGCACTTCACCTGCGAGTCTGCCAGGGTGACCTATTGTATCGAGCACCCTCACTCTGTCCACCGCAAATTACAGAATCTCCCAGTGGCCACCCATTTCAGTTTGACGTCCCTTTCCCTGAAGTGACATGCCAGTCCATGGCCTTCTCTGCTGCCACGATGAGGCCACACTCAGTTTGGAGGAGTAACACCTCGTATTACTTCTAGGTTGCTTCCAAACTGATGGCATGAAGACCTATTTCTCTATCTTCTAGTAATTACTCCCCTGAACTCCTTTTTCCATTCCCTCCCCCCCATCCTGCTGCCCCCTCACACCTTCCCTTCCCCTCACCTTCCAATCACCTCCTTCTGGTTCCCCTTCTCCTTCCCTTTCTTCCATCGTTCACTGTTCTCTCCTATTAGATTCCTTCTTTGTCAGCCCTTTACATTTCCACCTATCCCCTCCTAGTTTCTTACTTCATCTCCCCTTCCCCAACTCCTCACTTATTGCTTGCCAGCTTTCTCTGCTTCCCTTCCTCTCCACCTTCTTACTCTGGCTTCTGGCCCCTTCCTTTCCAGCCCTGATGAAAGGTCTCAGCCCAAAATGTCGACTGTTTCTTCCCCTGCGTAGCTGCTGCCTGACCTGCTAGGTTGCTAGCTTCCTCCGCCATCTCGTGTGGGTTGCAGGAAATCCATGCAGTCACGGGATCGTGGTGCGCACTCCACACAAACAGGAGCGGAGACCGGGATTGAGCTCAGTTTCCCAGAGCTGTGAGGGAGGAGCTCTACTACCTGTACCACAGTCCCATTGTGTGAGTTTCGAATGGGGGCTGGGGATGGGATTTTATCCTGGCGCTTGCAAGGTTCCCGCCGTACAGGAGTGAAACTTCTTTACTGTAATTGTGAAAAATATTTGGCAGAGAGCTCCTACTGTTTGTCCTCAGTCAGTCCACTGGGACAATGATCCCATTCACTTGCAGACCAGTTTCTGTTTGACCATATGTTGAACTCCACAATTGACTACACAAGTCTCCCATTACAACCATATCTGAAGGGATCTTTGAAAGCCAAGATCCAAAACAAACAATATAGCCACATTCAAATCACTGTTGCTGTTTTGATACCGATAAATTCAACAGCTGTACAATGAACACTTAATCATTAAATGTTTTTTAATCACAGAGGATTTTCTGTCAAACGTCACCAAGGAGCAAAGATGAAGGTAGACAGGACACACATTCTGTCAGCAAGGATCTTGTGACAGCTGAAAAGACTGAGAATCCTTATTCAGCAATCCAAAAATAGTGGGATAATTATCCGCACAGTGACACAAGATGCTGGACATTTTGAGCAATACGAAATGCTGGAGGAGCTCAGGAGGTCAGGCAGCATCTATGATGGGAATAAACAGTCAACATTTCGGGTCAAGACCCTTCATCAGGACTGGGAAGGAAGGGGGAAGACAGCAGAATAGGAAGGTGGGGAGAGTGGAGGAAGAAGTACAAGGTAGTAGGTGATAGGTGAAACCGGGAGGTAAAGTAAAGAGCTGGGACGTTGATTGGTGGAAAAGGAAAAAAAGGGCTGGAGAAGGGGGAATCTGAAGGGAGAGGACAGAAGACTATGGAAGAAAGGGAAGGGAAGGGGGAGGAGCACCAGAGGGAGTTGATGGGCAGATAAGGAGAGAAGGTGTGAGAGGGAAACAAGAATGGGGAATGGTGAAGGAGAGGAGGTAGTGTAATTACCAGAATGTTTGAGAAATCGATGTCCATGCCATCAGGTTGGAAGCCACCCAGATGGGATAATCATCACATTGCTCTCACACACTTACTGTACACAAGTAGGCCGTTGTGACTCTTAACCTAACAATAACAATGGTACCTACCCAGCAGAGTGGAAGATTGACCAGATAAGCTCTGTGCAAAGAAGCAAGGCAAATCCAACCTGGGACATTAGTCTACTCTTGAACATTAGCAAAGTGTGAGAAGGGATAATCAGTAGCGCTGTCATGCGGCACTTGCTTAGATACAACCAGCTCCCAGTCTGGATTCTACCGAAGTCACTCAGCTCCTGAGTTCATTGCAGCCTTGGTCCGTACATGAATTCCAGAGGTGAAGTGAGAATTGCTGCCCTTGACTTCGATGCAGCAATTGATTGATTATGGCATCGAGGAGACCTGGCTAATTAGGGTTCAGTGGGGGAAATCCTGCCACTGATTGGCGTCATACCTCGAACAATGGAAGATGGTTGTGGTGGTTGGAGGTCAATCATCTCTGCCATGGGACATTTCCGAGGAGTTCCAGATCCAAAGGTCAGAACTGGGGGCTGTTCATTAACAAATGCATAATGTTCAGCACCTCAAGTACTGAAGCAGTCCACAAGTAAATGCAGCAAGAACAGGACATTATGCAGGCCTGGCATGATAAGTGGCAACTAACCACTGCACCACACAAGTGCCAGGCATAGATGATATCCAGCAAGTAAAAATAAACTTCCAACCCCTGACAATGAATAGTATTGACATAAACAATCTCCTACTGTCAATATCCTGGGTTGTCACCACTGACCAGACACTGAGCTGGAAAATATGTCCGTATGAGTCTCATGCGGTGAGTAACTAGTAATCATGTGGCAAGTAACTCACCTCATATCTCTCCAAAGCCTGTCCACCATCTTCAAGTCTCAAGTCATGACTGTGATGGAATGGCCTCCGTTTGCTGGGCTGGGACAAGTTTAAATTCAATGATACTCGAGAGGTTCAACATCCGTGGGTGGGCGCTGTGGTAGCATTGAAGTTAGCACAACATCATTAGAGCTCGGGACGTCAGAGTTTGGAGTTTAACCCTACCATCCTCTGTAAGAAGTCTGTACATCTTCCCTGTGGAATGCATGGGTTTCCTCCCATAGTCCAAAGACGTGTTAATTGGTAATTGTAAATTGTCCCATGATTAGGTTCGGGTTAAATCGGGTTTGTTGGGGTTTACTGGAAGGCTCAGAGGGTTAGAAGGGCCTATTCTGTGCTGTATCTCTAAATGAAATTAAAACCATACAATCCATAGCAACTTGTTTGAGAGACACACCATATACAACCATTCATTCACTCCACTACCAATGCACAGCAACAGCAGTTTGTACCATTGACCGCATGCACTGTAATAACCAAAAAAGACTCCTTAGAGAGTAACTTCCAAACCCATAACATCTGCCAGCTAGAAGGACAAGAGCAGCCGGAAGCTGCCCTTCTGCTGACACACCATCCTGACTTGGCAATGTATTGCTGTTCCTCACCATGGCTGGATCAAAGTCCTGGAACTGCACTGTGGGTCTCTGAGCAGACCATAACCTTGTCATGGCTTGGAGGCTTGCGTGCCTTATTCACCCAGAGAGCGACGTTGGTTGGAATCAGGGTTTAATGCTTCGATTCTTAGTAGGGTCACCCATGCCAAACAGGTCAAAGGGTAGAGGCCAGGCTAAGGGTTGTCCTCCAGTCTTTCAGGTTTGGGGTTTCAGCTCAGAACTAACAATCCTCACTGGTAAAACAACACTGTTATGGAAACAGTAATGAAAATTTCTTCTACATCTGAGTGTGATGGTATTCCTTAATCTCCACTCAGAATTTGCATGGTTGGCAGTAGCAAAGACCAAGCTACTGGTATGATGAAGGAAGCCCTGAGCACCGCCAGAGATGGAAGACCTTTTATTGCTGATCTAAAGACCAGTGGCATAAGTAGCAGTAGTTAGACATAAACACGGGGGCAAGGTACAAACTCCTCATAGATAGCACTCACGTCAGGACTGAGCCAAGATCTCTGGAGCTGTGAGTCAGTGGATCTACAAATAAAACTCTAGAGTTTAGCCCTGTGAGTGTGAAACAAGAACATGCACTTAAACTAAGAACATAAAGCACCCTGATTAGTCTGTAGGTCAGGTGGCATCTGTGGAAGGAGGATGAGAGTTAACATTTCAAGTTAACAGTATTTCATCAGAATCTGTGGGTTGTATTCGAAAACCATGTGCTATTTTTTTCACTCCCAAATCACGTTTAGAGCCAGAGAGCACTAGAGCACAGAAACAGGCTGTTCAGCCCATCCAGCCTGTGCTGAACTGTTACTGTGCTTCACAGACAAGGAGAAAATCTGCAGATGCTGGAAATCAAAGTAACACACACAAAATGCTGGAGGAACCCAGCAGGCCAGGCAGCATCTATGGAAAAGAGTAAACAGACGACATTTCGGGCCACTCTTCATCAGGAGCGGGAAGAGAGATGAGAAGGTGGGGACGGGGAGCAAGAAGTACAGGGTAGTAGGTGAGGGTGAAACTGGGAGAGGGGAGGGGTGAAGTAAAGTGCTGGGAAGTCAATCGGTGAAAGAGATAAAGGGCTGGAGAAGGAGGAATCTGATAGGAGAGGACAGAGGCCATGGAGAAAAGGGAAGGGGGAGGAGCACCAGGGCAGGTAACGAGATAAGGAGAGAGTGAAATGGGAATGGGCACTGGTGAAGGAGAGAAGGTGGGTAATTACTGGAAGTTGGAGAAATTGATGTTCGTGAGATCAGTTTAAAGGCTACTCCGATGGAATATAAGGTGTTGTTCCTCCAACTTGAGTGTGGCCTCATTGCAGTAGTAGAGGAGGCCAGTACAGACATGTTGGAATGGGAATGGGAGGTAGAATTGAAATGGGTGGCCACTGGGAGATCCCATCTTTTCTGGTGAATCGACCATAGGTGCTCGGTGTACAGGATGCCACACTGGGAGCACCGATACAGCAGATGACCCCAACAGGTTCACAGGTGAAGTGTCGCCTCACCTGGAAGGACTGTTTGGGGCCCAGAATAGTAGTGAGTGCAGGTGTAGCACTTGTTCTGCTCACAAGGATAAGTACCAGGAGGAAGATCTGTAGGGAGGGTTGAATGGACAAGGGGGCGGGGGAATGAATGGACAAGGGAGTCACATAGGGAGTGATCCCTGCTGAAAGTGGGAAGTTGGGTAGTTGGGTGGGGGGATGAGTGATGTGCTTGGTGGTGGGATCCTGTTGGAGATGGCAGAAGTTACGGAGAATTATGTGCTGCTTAGTCTTATTGACCTGCACCTCCATTTGCCTCCCATCAGTGTATGGCTCTTAAATGACGCAATCAAACCTGCATCAACCTCTTATGCCGGCACCTCATTCCACACTCACATCACCTTCTGAGTGAAGGAGTCACTCCTCAAGTTCCCCTTAAATATTTCACCTTCTACACTTAACCTATGGCCTCTAGTTCTACGCTCACTCGACCTCATTGGAAAACGCTTGCTTGCATTTTTCCTATCAATTCCCCTCATAACTTTGTATACCTCTGTCAAATCCTGCCTCATTCTCCTACGCTTCAGGAATTGTTTGTTTAAAAGTAGCCGATTCTCCTCAGGGGAAAAATCAGCAATGTAGTTCTCAGCCCAGTATTTAGTGTTGAGGAGATGGTGAGAGAGGCTGACACATTGGAGATGCTGTAGAGCTACTGTCTCACAGCTCCAGCTACCCAGGTTTAGTACTGATCTCCGGTTCAGTCTGTGTTGTTCTCCCTGTGACTGTGCTGGTTTTCCCTGGGTGATCTACTTTCCTCCCACTTCCTAGAGAAATACAGACTGTTAGGCCAGTAGGCTACTGTAAGTTGTCTCTTGCGTGTTGGTTGTTAGAGCATATTCTGGACCTAAAGTGTATAGCAAAACATTAACTCCTCCAATTAACTTCAGTTCTGAATATGGACCGTAGATTAAATTTAAAATGCAGCTCTGGATAATGGGTTCCTATCTGCCAGCAGTTAATTGAAAAAATACACAATGCTGATTAACATTGTCTGGAGTGTGGGAGCTAAGGAGGAGGTGTGAAAGTTATATGTAATTCAAAGCAAGCATTGTAGATACGTTGTAAATATAGAATTGTCCTTTGATCTTTAGCATATAAAATGTCATGTAATGTTGGGTCAAGAGACCGCTTCCTCTGAAAGGGTCTCAATATAATGCCTGCTGTGTCTCCTTTTGTCCAAGAAAATACTAGTCCGTATCTACCAGCTATATCTCTCCGGTGACTTTATTTGCGCAATAACATCGGTAATAGAAAAGATCTGGGGAAATTGATGGGATTGCATGGAGGAGAAAACATGGGATTTGTGATGGACTAGTGTAAATGGATGCTAATGTTTGGCGGGGTTTCAGTGGGTCAAAGGGTCTGTTTCTCAGCTGAAAGACTCCTCGGGAGTTGTAACAGAGTCATGGAATCAAGTCCTTTGGTCCTACTTGCCCACACCAAATGTGTTACCCAGCAAGCTAGTCCCATCTGCCTGCATCTGGCCCATAGCCCTCTCAACCTCTTGCACTCACGTACCTATCTAGATGGCTTTTAAACATTGCTAATGTCTGCAACTACGTTGTTGACACTTTAGGGGAGACAAGCTGTGGAAGACATGGATGCAATGATCTGTATATCTGTACATCAGTCGCTTCTGGAGTATCACCACTGTTCAAACGATTGGTCGATCGTGAAGGAACAGTTCTTCTTGCTGAATAAACAGGAAAAGCATATGGGCTCCTTAATGAATGTGGTGAGTTAGTCTTTCACATTTCAATAGATTTCATTGAACTGCCTCTAAAAATACTCTGCTGATTAGCAGCCAAGAACAGACTCACTGACAACACAATACTGGAAAAAAATCTGATGCAAAGCTTAATGCTTAGAGTGTTTACACAGACACTTGTTATTTCAAAACAAAGGAATACAGTATGTGGTTAGTTGAGGGGAATCTTGCCTTTCCCATCTCTTTCAGTACATTCCAAAGCACTTTTTAGCTCTTGAAATGTTTGGCTCTGTGGCAACATTGGAAGAACAGTCATATATTCACATATTGCTAACTCCCAGTAGGAAATGAAAATCAGAAATTGGGAACAAAATTACAAGAAGCAGTCAGAAAGTCAGGCAACATCTGTGGACAGAGTAAAACAGAATCTAGATGTCAGATCAATGACATCAAATGCTTCTTGACCTACTGAGTCTATCCAACGCTTTCTGTATTCATTCTACAAGGAACAACCTGAATTCTGAGAAAATGTTAAAACTGACCGTGTCCACTACTCTCTATATCCTCTTGCATCTCTGGGCACCAGGGGTTTCCATTCCAGGCCACAATATAAACAGTCAGAACTCTGCATTATTATCATTGAGAAGGAGGTACAGGAGCCTGAAGACCCACACACAATGTTTTAAGAACCACTTCTTTCCCTCCAGCATCAGATTTCTGCATACGGTCCATGAGCACTATCTCATTATTGGTCTTTTGCACTCTTTAATTGGGTCGTGGTCGAGTGGTCAGCGACTTGGTCTGGCTCCCCCACCGGACTTAGTCTAGTGAGGAGGGTGTGAGGACATCCAGCAGGACTGAAAAAACACAAGACCTGACCAAGGGCAGATGAGCTCCTTGTGAGCCAATGGCCATCTTCCGTGGAAGAGATTAGAGCCTCACCACGTATCTACGAATCGTATGCGATGCGCCTAGTCAGAAGAGACATGATGAACTTGGGCGCTGCACTGTGTGCCTGGACCTGTCCGAGGCCGCCGCCTAAGGAAGGGCCAAGCTCGAAGAGGCAGCCGTGGCTGGAGGCTGACACGGCCTCGGGCTCGAGTTCAGCAGGGTGGCAGCGGGCGGTACCAAGGCGGCCAGCGAGAACAAACTGGAGGAGAGGCTGTCGCAAGATTGAAGAAGATGGAGGTGCATAGCCGCCAGCCCTGGACTGGCACCCACTGACTGACTGACTGACTCTTTAATTATTTTGCAACTTATAATAAATTTTATGTCCTGCACTTTGCACTGTACTGCTACTGCAAACAAGCAAATTTTACAATTTGCCAGTGATGGTAGACCTGATTTTTATTCACACAAATAGGGACATTAGTTTAATTTATGTGTAGCTCGAAAACCCTACGGCGGATAAAACTAAAGCTGAGAGTTGGTATTTGTGTCCACAGCCCCAGAACATGCTATTGAGATTTGCACAAATCTGCAGGAATCAATGGATAAAAGTAATGTTTGCTCTCAATAGGGAAAACAAGTCAATCCCTAACCTGATCACTTCATTTGGCACAGGCTAGGCTCAACATTTTGACAGAAAGGTAACATTAGCAGAGTAAAGTAAGGTGGGGCAGGAAGGGGTTTGGGTTGAGTAAAGACATGAGCATACAGTAAATGGGCTGAATGGCCTACTCTTACATCCTTATAGGTCCTATCAGTTATTTCATGATCCTTTATAAAATAATCAGGTGCATTTCCTTCTTAAATCTGCAGCTGTTTATCAACAACAAAACTGAAAGTTATTTTGGTTGGTGTGGGATTAGTGCAGATGTCAGTATAAAAACATTAATTTGTTTGTCAGTGTTAAGCATCCTGCCTGATGAAATATTTTAAAATCTGCCTTGAGGGAAGATTTTCCTGTTGAAGCGAGCTTCTCCCAACACTCCGACAGGATGTTGCTCAGGTCGTCTGTTAATTAGGATCTCGGTGTTCCATTAATAGGACGGCCGGGTTGAGATGAGAGAGTGTTGAGACAGGTGACACCAATCAAGAAGCACTGCCTGTTCAAAAACAAAACATTCTAGAAACACTCAGTGGATCAGGCATTGTCTTTGGAAAGAGAGACAATTTATTTTGAGAAAGCAAACGTGGGTTTGAGCATAGGAAGTTAGAAGGTGAGAAGACACCCTTTGACAAGGTCCCGCATGGGAGGTTAGTTAGGAAAATTCAGTCGCTAGGTATACATGGAGAGGTGGTAAGTTGGATGAGACATTGGCTCAATGGAAGAAGCCAGAGTGGTAGTAGAGAATTGCTTCTCCGAGTGGAGGCCTGTGACTAGTGGTGTGCCACAGGAATCAGTGCTGGGTCCATTGTTATTTGTCATCTATATCAATGATCTGGATGATAATGTGGTAAATTGGATCAGCAAATTTGCTGATGATACAAAGATTGGAGGTGTAGTAGACAGTGAGGAAGGTTTTCGGAGCCTGCAGAGGGACTTGGACCAGCTGGAAAAATGGGCTAAAAAATGGCAGATGAAGTTTAATACAGACAAGTGTGAGGTATTGCTCGTTGGAAGGACAAACCAAGGTAGAACATACAGGGTTTATGGTAAGGCACAGAGGAGTGCAGTGGAACAGAGGGATCTGGGAATACAGATACAAAATTCCCTAAAAGTGGCGTCACAGGTAGATAGGGTCGTAAAGAGAGCTTTTGGTACATTGGCCTTTATTAATCAAAGTATTGAGTATAAGAGCTGGAATGTTATGATGAGGTTGTATAAGGCATTGGTGAGGCGGAATCTGGAGTATTGTGTTCAGTTTTGGTCACCAAATTACAGGAAGGATATAAATAAGGTTGAAAGAGTGCAGAGAAGGTTTACAAGGATGTTGCCGGGACTTGAGAAACTCAGTTACAGAGAAAGGTTGAATAGGTTAGGACTTTATTCCCTGGAGCGTAGAAGAATGAGGGGAGATTTGATAGAGGTATATAAAATTAATGATGGGTATAGATAGAGTGAATGCAAGCAGGCTTTTTCCACTGAGGCAAGGGGAGAAAAAAACCAGAGGACATGGGTTAAGGGTGAGGGGGGAAAAGTTTAAAGGGAACATTAAGGGGGGCTTCTTCACACAGAGAGTGGTGGGAGTATGGAATGAGCTGCCAGACGAGGTGGTAAATGTGGGTTCTTTTTTAACATTTAAGAATAAATTGGACAGATATATGGATGGGAGGTGTATGGAGGGATATGGTCCGTGTGCAAGTCAGTGGGACTAGGCAGAAAATGGTTCGGCACAGCCAAGAAGGGCCAAAAGGCCTGTTTCTGTGCTGTAGTTTCTATGGTTCTATGGTTCAATGGTTCTGTGGACACAAAGGAAGATACATGCAACAGAAAAAGGTAGTGAACAAGGCAGGAGAGACATGGAAATCATGTTAGAGAGCTGTTGTGAAGTTCTTCACGGCTGATGTTCCTGGCACTTTGGTCTGAAGTCTTGAAGCCACATTGGGACAAAACTGAAGGGGAGGAAGCATCAGCTATACTTTTGGGTACAACTGATGCTTGGACAGCAAGGATTCTGCATTTAACAGTGGAAAGATTGAAGGTAACAGGAATTTGCAATGTGGGTATTGGGCTACATGGCAGTGTAGCTGAAAGAAATGCCACATTGGAGCTCCAGTGATCTGCGTTGAATCCAGACCTTGGGTGCTGTTTGCGTGGAGTTTCGCATGTTCTCCCTGTGGACCTTGTGCATTTTCTCCAGGTGTTTGGGGCTCCTCCGACTGTCCAAAATGTTGTGGGTTGGCAGGCTATTTTCTCGCTGATGTAAGTGGGTGGCAGAAGAATCAGAGGGATATTAAAGGGGAACGTGGGAGAAAGTGGGTCACTGGGGAAATAAATAGGAGAATGGAGTTGATGGGGTTACTGTGAGAGCTGTCGTGAACCTCATGGGTTGAATGATCTTATTTAATGCTGAATAGAAATAACATATTAATCATTAGGTTGCACAATGGACATGGGCACTTTGGCCCGTCAGGTCCTTGCTGACCCTATTGCTGTTTCTGAACATAGCTCCAGGGTGCCTCCTCAGCATTCATGGCAATAAGTACGAAGGGAAACAAATAGTCTGCTCCAATAATTTGACACATTACATCAATTGAGTTAGCACACTTGTCCTCTGCTGGTTCCCAGGCCCAGAGAGTCACGGAGTCATATTGCATGGAACAGACTCTTTGGCCTAAATCCTCCATGTTAACTCTTTTGTTTCAGTGAGCTAGTCCCATCTGTCTGCATTTGGCAATAGCCCTCTATTTATTTATCTAGATGGCTCTTAAGTATAGGTATTGTGCCCACCATGACTACTTTTTTTCCAGTAGCTTATAACAACCTCCACAGAGATTTTGGGCTACACATTTAGGAAGAAGCTGCCTCTGATGTCACTTTAAAATTTCTCTCCTCTGATCTTAAATCTATGCCATCTTGTTTTTAACGCTCCCATCCTTTGGAAAGAAACAATGTGCCCTCACCCTGTCCATGCCCCTCATGATCTTCATCAGGTCACCCTGCAATTTCCTGTATCAGAGGGAATAAAGCTCCAGTCTACGCAACCTTGCCTTATAAATCAGGCTTGTAATTCCTTTCTGCACTCTTTCTGGTTTAAAGACATCTTTCCAATAACCAGGTGACCCAAAGTATACATAATGCTCCAATTGTGGTCCCGCCAACGTTTTTTGTAATTGCAACTTCCCAGCTTCTGAACGCTGTTGACTTTGCAGTAGCAGCACATGCAATACATACTAATAGAAAAAAATGTGAATTACAGGAGGTATATGTATATATATATATATAAAATAGTTAAATTAATAAGTGTTGCAAAAATAGAAATAAAAATATAGTGAGGTAGTGTTCATGTGTTAAATATCCGTCCAGAAGTTGGACGGCGGAGGGGAAGAAGCTGTCCCTGAATAGTTGAGTGTGTGCCTTCAGGCTTCTGTACCTCCTCCCTGGTGGTAGAAATGTGAACAATGCATGACCTGGGAGGTGCGAGTCCTTAATAATTGAGGCCTCCTTTTTGAGGCATCACCCCTTGACGATGTCCTCGTTACTATGGAGGCCAGTGCCCATGATGGAACTGACTAAGTTTACAACTCTCTGCAGCTTATTTTGAACTTGTGCAATGGCAAAGCCCACCTCCACCCCCCATACCAGATGATGATGCAGCCAGTTAGAATGCCTTCCATGGTACATCTGTAAGTGTTGTTAGTGACAAACCGAATCTCTTCAAGCTCCTAATGAAATATAGCCAATGTCGTGCCTTCTTTGTAGCTGCATTGATACGTAGGGCCCAGGATAGAGATAGCGACAGCCAGGAACTTGAAGTTGCTCACTCTTTCCACTTCTGATCCCTCTACTAGGACTAGTGTGAGTTTCTTCTGAGGTTCACAATCAGTTCTTTGGTCCTACTGACTTTGAGTGCAAGGTTGTTGGACAACTAGCCGATATATCTGGCTCCGTATAGCTTCTTGTCATCATCTGAAATTCTGCCAACAATAGCTGTACTGTCAGCAAACTTACAGATGGCATTTGAGCTGTGCCTCGGCACATAATCGTGGGTGTAGAAAGAGTCGAGCAGAGGGCTAAGCACACATCATTGAGGTGTGCCAGTGTTGATTGTCAGCGGGGTGGAGATATTATTACTAATCTGTACAGATGGTGGTCTTCCAGTTAGGAAATCAGGGGTCCAATTGCAGGGAGGTACTGAGGCCCAGGTTTTGGAGCTTATTGATCAGAACTGTAGGAATGATTGTGTTAAATGCAGAGCTGTAGTCAATAACCAGCCTCCTGATATAGGTGTTTGTACTGTTCAGGTGATCCAAGGCCGCATAAAGAGCCAAAGAGATTGCATCTGTTGTAGACCTATTGTGGCGACAGGTGAATTGCAGTGGGTCCAGGTCCTTGCTGAGACAGGTGTTAATTCTAGCCATAACTAACCTCTCAAAGCATTTCATCACCGCAGATGTGAGCGCTACTGGTCGATAGTCATTATGGCAGCTCACTGTACTCTGCTTGGGCACGGGTATAATTGTTGCCCCTTTTTTTGATGTAATTTGATCATTTCCAAACTTGTTTTATCTCTCTGTACTGTTGTTGGAGGGGAATGGAGTCGTCGACACTAAGGTTTTCTTCTTTTCCATTTTTAAGTTGTTATTTTTGCCCAAGTCTTTTAGTTTAGTTGATTAATTTTGTTTTTCTTTGGGGATGGGGTTTGCTTTTTTTTTGTTTTGTTTTTTTTTTCTTTTTCATGATTTTTTTTTCAGTTTTTTTTTGCTTTGTATTATCCGTTGTTAGTTCTACATGATTGGGAGCTTTGTTAATTTACACTATTTGATTTTACAATTACTTTTCTTAAGAAGTATAATAATATATCTCCTACTATTTGTATTATTTCTATGTTTTGTTTCTATATTTTGAAATTAATAAAAAGATTGAAAAAGAAAGATAATTGTTGCCCTTTTGAAGCAGGCGCTATATAAATTCAGAATTTTGATGCAATTTATACTTGGGCTTCAGAGTATGCCCGTAAGCCCATCAAATTTATGATAAAATCAAATGAACCAAAGCAAATAGGAAGGCTCTGCTTTTAACATTTACAATTTGTACATGTCAATTTCTTATCTATGGTGAGTCAGTTAAATAAATTAATGATTTATTGTAGAGTAAAATTGTTCTTTTTTCACAGTAGCATGAATGATTCAGCTCTTTGCATCAGAGCATCAGCTTGTTAAAGGGGGGCAGAATTCACATTTTGGTCAGCTCCTGCGTATTCTGCTATAAATATGTCTGTAGCATTGACGTATTTAAAGGCAGTTAAAGTGACACAGAAGGCAGACAGGATCATGGTGACTAAAGAGTTTGAATTGGGTCGTAGCTGCAGAGTTAGGAAGGGACATAGACTGAAAAACAACCAACAATAAGATGATAATTTATAGAATTTGTAAAAAAAAACACGATTGCCAGATGATGAGTAGGAATGGATCAGATAGGACAGAGGTGAGGGGTGAATGATCCCTGGAAACTCTCCACACAATACCTTGGGGCAAGGAAGAACAGCCACCTGATGGAAATGGAGGTTCAACATTCCAGACACACTTGTCAAACAAGGATCCCCTGTGCTGAGTCCCACTTTATTTCTTTAGCCAGAGGGTGGTGAATCTGTGGAATTTATTGCCACGGACAGCCGTGAAGGCCAGGTCACTGGGTATATTTAAAGCAGAGGCTGACGGGTTTCTGATTAGTAAGGGAGTCAAAAGTTACGGGGAGAAGGCAGGAAAATGGGGTTGAGGGGGATAATAGTCATAGTCATAGTCATACTTTATTGATCCTGGGGGAAATTGGTTTTCATTACAGTTACACCATAAATAATAAATAGTAATAGAACCATAAATAGTTAAATAGTAATATGTAAATTATGCCAGTAAATTATGAAATAAGTCCAGGACCAGCCTATCGGCTCAGGTTGTCTGACCCTCCAAGGGAGGAGTTGTAAAGTTTGATGGCCACAGGCAAGAATGACTTCCTATGACGCTCTGTGCTGCATCTCGGAGGAATGAGTCTCTGGCTGAATGTACTCCTGTGCCCACCCAGTACATTATGTAGTGGATGGGAGACATTGACCAAGATGGCATGCAACTTAGACAGCATCCTCTTTTCAGACACCACTGTGAGAGAGTCCAGTTCCATCCCCACAACATCACTGGCCTAACGAATGAGTTTGTTGATTCTGTTGATTCAACAAGTCAGCCATGATGAAATGGTGGAGCAGACTTGATGGCCTGAATGGCCTAATTCTGCTTTTTTATGCCTAATGGTCCTATGCTCTGTGCCCGGTTGGTAATATCAGAGGCAGCTATAGGATATAGGAACCTGAGACCATTCAATGGGGTTGTGACCTTTTTGTGAAGTTGTGACATAAGTCTGATGTTCTTGTTGCCATCTGTGTTGCGTCTGAGCACAGCTACATAACAATTAAATCAAAAGTATGCATGTGGGAGGTGGCGTTAACTGGTATATTCACATTGCAGCAAGAGAGAGAGAGGGAGAGAAGAATGTGCATGCATAGACAACAACGCATGTGCCCCCAACAGATCAATATGTAGTGCTGGGGGGGGCGGGTTCATTGCTCTAAAAGAAGTAGATCCATACATTACACTTCCTCCCCCTTTATATTACTGCAATATAAAGCTGTATATGTACAAAACATTCAATTGTCCTTTCATAAATCCTTATTGTACCTATGTATAATGACAGTAAAGCTCATTCAATTCAAATCCAAATAAACATGCTTTCACAATAACAGTCCATAACTAACTTCATAGTTCTAAAGGTTCAGACTTTTGGGTGGTGTTCTGCTTCTTTCAGGATAGCACCCCTGGTGTCTTGTCAATGATAACATTCTCGTCATGCCTTTGCACCTGTTGAGCAGTGTTAGGTTTGGCAGATGTTTTGCAGTGTCACGTTGCTGTCAGTAACATGATCATCACTGAGAGGTAGGTCCAGTGACTGTAATGTGTTTGTCTTGTTGGATGCTATCGACTCAGGTGTGTTCTTTGGTTGAGCATCCGGGATCTGGTCCACATGACGTCTCCATGTCTGATCTCCAACACAGTGGTCGAGTTATTGTAGCTATCCTACCGGGTGTTCACTTGTTTTCTCGGTGCTGTTCAATCTCAAAGCTTCTTGCTGCTTCACTTGGCAACTGGCAGAACTAGTTTTTCTGTACTTTCCTCCGTAGATCTGGTTTCAGGAGATCTATGTGAGATCTCAGATTCCTGTTCATGAATAGCGTTGCAGGTGTCTGATTTGTCGTTGTATGAAAAGAGTTCCAAAACATAAAAAGGAAGTTGTCCACCTTGTGCTGTAGAGAAATGTCCTTCTTGTCCATCACTTTAATGGATTTCTCGAAGGTTTGGATAAACATTTCAGTTAACCCTTTTGTTGCTGGGTGGAGAGGAGGTGAGATGTCTGATGCCATTTTTCTTCACGAACATTTGGAATTCTTCTGACGTGTATTGTTGTCTGTTGTCACTCAGAATTTGATCTGATAAGCTGTTACTGGTGAAGGTAGTCCTCAGAGTGGAGACAGTCTTTGCTGAGGTCATTGACTTCATTGGTAGAAACTTTGAGTACTTCGAATGAGCATCCACAGCAATCAGAAACATGGAGTCCATGAATAGCCAGCATATTCAATAATAATTCTTTGCCATGGTGATAATGGCCAATCTGATAGAAGTAACAGTGCCTGTGGGAGTGTATTTTGAACTTATTGGCAACCCGAACAGCTTTTGGACAAGTCTTCAATCTGTTCATCCATTCCTGGCCACCACACATAGCTCTGGGCAAGACTCTTCATCTTGGCTGTATCCAGGTGTCCTTCGTGCAGATTTTCCAACAATCCAGTACCCAGTTTAGAGGGAACCACAACACAAGATCTACACATCAGCATATTTGACGTGCTAACATTTAGTCACATCTCACTGAGAAATCTGGAAACATAGGGTTACCATGAGCTGGCCATCCTTGCATGGTGATTTCATGGACACTTGATAATGTTAGGTCATTCCTTGTTTCCCTTTGTATTTTAGAATTTGTTGCCAGCAACTAGTCCGCCAGCGTGGTGTGGAATACTTCTGCTGGGTCACAGTATGAAGACTTTTCTTCTTCAGTCGCTAATAGTGGAGGATGTGACAAGCCATCAGCTTTGCTGAGTTGTTTGGTGCCCTTGAACTCTATGGCATAAGAGTGGTCTCCTAGGAATAGAGCCCGATGTTGTAACCGGGTAGCAGTCATCACTGGAATTCCCTTCCTGGGATTGGAAGTGGCCACTAGGGGCTGGTGATCTGTCACTAGCTTTTGTTCTTAGAGGTAGTGGTGGAACTTCTTTATTCCCCATACTAGACAATCTGCGCATAGTTGAGTTCTGCACTCGTCAGTGATCTTGAAGCAAGTGCAATTGGACATTCAGATCCATCTTTCATAATGTGTGACCAAACAGCTCCAATGCCATAATGGGACACATCACACACCAGTCTGATGGGCAGTGATGGGTCAGAATGGGTGAACAGTTCATTGGATGTTATTAGTCTCTTTGTTTCCTTGAATGCTTTTCAAATCTTTCTGACAATTCCCACTTTGCTCCTGTCTGTAACAGTGCATTCAATGGATGCGGTACTTTGCAATGTTTGGGAGAAAGCAGTGGTCGTAGTTTACAAGGCCCAAGTATGAGCCAAGTGTGACACATTTTGGGACTTCTGTCGTCGTCGTTGTGGCTATCCCTCGAGGTCGATGATGACGGTCTTCATTCTGAAGAAGTGGCCCACAGGGTGAAGATGCCTGTGCATGTATTTGTTTGACGTGTACTTGATGTTGCACTCCAAGAAGCACACGATACTTCACAAATCAACCAACTGATTCCAGTGGCATGGAAACCACGACGACTGGAGCTGATGGATTTGTTGCAGCCTTCATCCGCTTTCACAGCCGTTGAGTTCGAAGTAACTTTGTTCGCCTGTTCCACCGTTGAGGTCTTGGCTGGAATGTTCTTTGTCAGGGACCTCACCCTCGACCTTACCGCCATGGGTGACCCTACCAGGAGCATAGCTCCAGACGGCATTGCTCTTGGGATCACAGGACCACACAAGCTTCTCCACCACGACAAGGTGACAATCCACGGAGAAGTGAGACTTCTGTAAACCATGCTTGTCAATGACCTGTCCACAATTTGAGACTTCACTCTCTTTGCATGCAGACTATACTCGTTCAGCCTGGTAAGCACTTTACCAAGGATCTGGAGGTGCTCTTCATCATTTTTGCCAATCACAATGATGCCACCAGGTAACGTTGTGTTCCTGGAATATCTTGGAGTACTTGGCCAAATTGCTGGAGCTGATGAGACAATTACACTAGAGCAATACCCTGTGAGTTTTGATTGTGAGGAACTTTCTGCTTGACTCCTCAATGTCCATTTGCAGATAAGCTTGTGACAAGTCAATCTTTGAAAACCTCTCCCTGCCTGCCAAAGATGCAAAAATGTCTTCTGTTTGTGGTAGGGGATACTGCACAGTACGGAGCACCGGGATGATGCTCACCTTGAAATCCCCACATACGCAAACGGCTCCGGCCTTCCCTTTTCTTGATCACCGGGACAGTGGGTGAGGCCCAATCACTCTACTGAACCTTGAAGAGAATTGCAGGCACCTCCAAGCTCGCAGTTCGTCATCTACTTTAGGATGTAGTGTGTAAGACACTGGGCGTGCTTTATGGAATCTTGATGTTGCTGTTTCATCCAGTTCAATTCTGGCCTTCGTGCCTTTGAGTTTACCAATTCCATTCTCAAACACCTTCTTATTAGCATTGAGCAGCTGTGCCAGTGTCTGGTTAGTGCTACCAACTGAATCCCAGTCTAGTTGTGTTTTTCTCAACTATTCACGTCTGAAAAATACTTCCCAAAACATAAAGTTCAAACTGCTGTGTTTGGCCTCTATAGGTCACATTTATTTTCAGTTTGCCTTTGGGAGACACCTTTTCACCTGTGTAAGTCTTTAGCATCACTGAGGTCTTCTCTAATGGTATCTTAGAAAACAGTCTGTCATAGTCAGCCTCTGGGATTATGAAAAGCTGACCCTGAATCCAGTTCCATTTTCTGTTTTACACAAGACCCATCTATTGTGATCCATATTATATTGCAACCTGCTTCAGTAATACTACGCAGTTCTAGGAACAACAGTTCACCTTTGTCAGACTCTATGTTGTCTGTTTCTGTTTTACATTCGGTAACTTTATGCCTTTGCTTAGTTTTGTGTTTAAGACTTTTCACTCGGTTGTGCTTTTTTGTCTGCGTTGCACTCTCTCTCTCAACGTGACCTTGTCTGTGACTCTTTTTGAAAACTTTTTCTTTGAACCAACAGTCATTTGCATCATGGGAGGATTTGACACATCGATAACATTTTTGGCTTTTTGCACCATTCAAAGACATTTTGTGCATTTCGCATTCTAACCTCCTTTTCTGTAGTTCTGTTGCATCCTTTGCTGCTGTCTCTAATAATGTTGCAATGGCCAATGCCCATTCTAAGGTAGGATCGCCTTCTGCCAGTAGTCTCATTTGAGTGCTTTGAGTATGCATGCCACATACAAGCCTGTCCCTTAATGCATCAGGAACTCCATCTCTAAAGTCACAGTACTAAGAAGGTTTGCGCAGTTCTGCAATGAACTCAGAAATGCTTTCATATTTTGACTGTTTCCTTTTATAAAATCTCCATCTCCCAGCTATTACCAGTGGTTTAGGTCTCAAGTGATTTTGTAAAATTATAACAATTTCATTGAACATCTTGCTTTCTAGCTTTTCAGGGGTTACTAATTTGTGTAAGAGACTGTACATTCTTGGGCCCATTAAGCTAAGAAATGTAGGGGCTTTCTTTTGCTCCTCCACTTTGTTCGTGATATAATATAGATCCGCCCTCTCGATATACGACTCCCAGCCTTCATTAACACTATTCAATTTGTCAGCTTTCCCGAGTGAAGCCATCATCACATTATTTTCACTTTAAATTCAGCATCTCTTTCACTTTTGCTATGCTCTGCACTCACATCTTTTGTTAGCATCCATGAAGACTTTCACGCTACTGTTTGTCTTGTTGTTTCGTCCCATTATTGTGCCATAACTGTTGGTGCAGATTATGATATTTTCTGACATTCAGGTATGTACTCATCACCAATTTGTTGTGTCTGTGCACAACTACTTATCAGTTAAATAAAAAGCACGCACACGGGAGATGGTTTTAACTTGTGTATTCAGCGAGAGAGAGAGAGAGAGAGAGAGAGAGAGAGAGAGAACAATGCGCATGGGTAGACAACAGATCAATATGTAGAGTTGGGGGGAGGGGATTCATTGTTGTAACAGAAATAGTTCCATATATTACAGTCTGCATGTTTTTTTTGCGCATGGGGTGATTAATATTTTTTCTTTGCTGCGTACATACATCTATTGATGCTTCTGGACACATCTTCAGTGATGTTCCTGGAATCATCGGGTGTTTCGGGTCTTTCAACATCATACAACCTCCTCCAGGTGACCCAGCCGGGGCTGATCAGACCGCAGCTTGTGTCCAGATGGCTAGCTACTTATGACTCCATGGCTCCCCTCTTTTGAGCCACAGCCATCTTGAGGCTCTCTCTGCCGCATCGGTGGTACTGCGGATGGCTCTCCTCTTCCTCTCTCCCTCAATGCCCAAAATGCTGAAGGCTCTAACTAAAGAATGGGCTACGAATCCCCTACAACCAACCTCCACTGGGAGACACCTCGCTCTCCATCCAGCCTGCTGACAGTTGCTGACCAGTCCTGCGTAATTGGAGAGCTTCCTTTCAAAGGCCTCTTCCAAGCTATCTTCCCATGGGACTGTCAGCTCCAGCAGCACCACTTGCTTCGTAGACTCAGACACTAGGACTATGTCTGGTCTCAGGGTGGTGGCTGCGATATGGTTGGGGAACTTCAGCTGCCCTTCGAGGTCCACCAACAGCTGCCAGTCCCTTGCAGAGGTCGGAATGCCTGCAGATGTTCTTTTGGCAGGTATTGGCTGCTCCCCAGCTCTGACAAAGGCAATGGTCTGCTTGGAGGGTCGGGACCGCTTCGCCCACTCAACTCCTGCGCTGACGGCTTCAGCGATGGTCTTCAGGACCTGATCATGCCTCCACCTGTACCGTCCCTCACCAAGTGCCCTTGCACAGCCGCTGAGGATGTGCTCCAGGGTTCCTCGCTTGGAGCACAGTGGGCACGCAGATGACTCTGCCTTGCCCCATGTGTGCAGGTTTGATGGGCTTGGAAGCACATCATACACTGCCTGGATGAGAAATTGGATGTGGTGTGGTTCGGCTTTCCAAAGATCAGCCCAGGTCACTTTCCTCTCAACCGCATTCTCCCACCTTGTCCAAGCTCCCTGTTGCTTTATTCCCACCGCCCTGCAGGCTCTCATCTCCTCCACTACTGCTCTCACCTCCTCCTGAACTAGACGACGCCTTTCCTTCCCTCTGGTGTCCATTTGGGGAGTTGAAAAGGATCCTAGCCCAGCTCGGCCTCGTGTGACCATTCCCACCAGCCTCCTGTGACGCAGCCTTGCCTCTGCCTCCTGAACAGCTTCCTCTGCCCTCCACTTCCTGCCAGTACTTACTTGGATCCCTGGTCTAGCCACCTTCGGGTCACTTGAGTCCCTATACTGTAGCACCTCTCTGGCTCTTGTTACCTTGAATTCTTCCTCCAAGGATTTGAAGGGCAGTTGCAGTTTGTTGTGGTGTCCATAGAGTGCGATGCTGCTCAGGCTCTTTGGCAGCCCCAGCCATCTCCTGAGGTGGTTGCTAACCCTCCTCTCTAAGGTTTCAACTGTTGAGATCAGAACTGCATAGACGAGGAGGGGCCACAGGATTCTGGGAAGAATGCCATGCTGATACACCCAGGCTTTAAACTTCCCAGGTAGGCCAGACTTGTCCACAGATTTCAGCCAGCCATCCAACTCGGTGCAGGTTGCCTGAATGGATGTTGTGTCCCTTAAAGAGCTGTCAAAAACTTTGCCTAAGCTCTTGACTGGCTTTTCTGTGATGGTTGGGATGGTTGGGATGGCTGTGCCTGCGATGCTGAACTGGAATTTGTTCTCCACCTTCCCTTTCCTCAGTACTATCAATCTTGATTTGGCAGGTTTGAAATGCATCCGGGCCCACTCCACCAGCTTTTTGAGCCCTTGCAGGATCCCGGGGCAGCCTGGGACTGATTCTGTGGTGACTGTGAGGTCATCTATGAATGCCCTGATAAGTGGTTGCCGTTGAGCAGAATTCATTCTGGGCCCTCTGCACTCTGGTTGAATAGCTTCATGGAATAGCTTCTTGTTTTGTGGCTGTCTGCAGAAGATAAACCTCTGAGTTGTATACTGCCTACATACTTTGATAATAAATGAACCTTGAACCTTACCCTATACTGATTCCCAATGTCTTATCATATTTCAGGTTAATGAAAGCTTACAGATCTCAGGATATCAAAATATTAATTAAACTGACAATAATTGCAGTTTGCAGTGGGAAGTTCCAATGTTCTCCCACCCATTTATGAAACCATACCTCTTATGTTTAGACACAGGGCCCCGTTCTGTTTTTCTTAAGTCAATAGAAGTGATTATTCTCAATCAGTTTCCTTCCATTTCTTTGAAGCTTCAATTAAATTAGCCCTTAAAGTTATAAACTAACAGGAAAGTGCTTTCTGACAATTATTCCAACAGACTCCTGGACATGACTTTCAGGGTAAACATGTGTTCCAAGCACGTTCATGTTGCAATAGCTGAATGATCAATTATTGATCTCCTGTATTGATTTTTAGACTGAATGACACGAGTATAAACTGCATTTTGCAAGCTGCTATTTAAACAAAGTAGAAGAGAAAGAAGATTCGACACCCTCACAAGTGACGATCACACAAAAGATTCAAGATCGTTTATTGCCACCCTTCTGTACGTGAGTGTAAAGGAGAACAACGTAATTGTTACTCCAGGTCCGATGTAGCATAAAAAACACAATAAGCATAATGAACACAGTAAAAAAACAATAAATATAATTATAAAAGCAATTCTGTAAACAAATAAAAGGAGACAATTTTATAAAGACAAAATATAATTTTATAAAATTATAAATAGAATAGGTCTAATTTTCCATGACTCCAGTTAAAATGGTTAATCTTTGACAGAAGACAATCAAATTCCTGCTGGATCTTAGGGTGTGGAATAAGAATTATTTTTTCGATTATTAAGTCATAAGAAGATATGCAGGATATTCCGAAAACTTTGAAATGATGAGTGTGCTGCTCAAATCCAGCTAAATCCTCCACATGAGGGAGTTCTCCCCATGCCACCAGTGTGCGTAATCCAGTTCCTCACGGTAAACTCTCACCAGCAGTCACCACCATTCTGCGTAAAGATACTAATCCTATTTAAGTTGCCATGGTGACAATCAATAACCAGCAACTTCTGGCACTCAGTCTGACCATCTGACGAAGCCCACATCTAGGCAACAGGGAGCTGTGTCAAGTTCCCTGCTGAGCTTTTGAGCTGCCCAGTCGAGTGCCAGCTTGGGGCACAGAACGTGCTCCAAGTCCTGTCTTCACAGCACATCGTCTTGTCACTGCTCCACAACTCACTATAATTATTGCTTCCCACAATATTTTTGAGGAAATATAATGTGATTAATTACTTAATTCTGAAATGAAACTGTAACTGCAATCAAAAAAGGGGAAGAAATATGCCTGTTTTTACTTGGTCTCCTCCAAGAGGACCACAGCTTGTCATGGGATTTGGAGGCTTGCGTGCCTCAATGACCCAGAGGGCTATGTTAGCTGGATTCAGGGCTTTATATGTTAGCTGTTGGTAGGGTCACCCATGCCAAACAGGTCAAAGGGTAGAGGCCAGACTAAGAGTGGTCCACTGGTCCTCCAGTTTCGGAGGTTCAGCTCAGGGCTAACAACCCTGACTACTAAAACAAAACGGTTATGAAAACATCAATGATGAATCCTTCTATATCTGAGTGTGGCAGTATTCCTGAGTCTCCTCTGGACTTACATGACTGACAGAAGTGAAAACCGAGAGGAAGCTATTGGCATAATGAAGGAAGCCCCGAGCACTGCCATTGATAGAACATCTTCATTATTGCCCTAAGCGCCAGTAGGCAGCAGAGTAGAGAGTTACTTGTTCTGGTCTATATGTAATTTCAGGTCTGGTGTGTGGATGACCATAATCCAAGCTCAGAAATGGCTCAGTAATTCAATGGTTTCAAAGGCGGTTTAGAAAGAGTAATAATTGCCAGTCATTTACCAGTCCCTATGCTCACCCATGCAAAGGATCTCCCTGTTGTTTCTGTGGGCTTGCTGGTGGACTACACCTCCCATGTCTCTGTGCCCTCTGCTAAATCACTGGCTCACAAACCCTTCTGCGAAGCCACATCTGGGGCCAGACCTGGCCCACATGCGTTTAGTCTCGAACATGAGCAGAGGCCAATCTTTGCATCGAAACCTTGACTTGGTTTTCCTTTGAGTTCTGGAGAATTTGCAGCACCTGTAGTTTTTTGATTTTCCTTCTACACCTCACTCCTCCTTGGTGGTTTCTAACTAGATTAGAGACTAGCTTTATTTGTTACATAAACATTGAAACAAACAGTGAAATGAGTCGATCTGTGTCAGTGAGCAACACAGTCCAAGGATTGCACTGGGGGCAGCCTGCAAGTGTCGCCATGTTTCTGGTGCCAACATAGCACACCTACAGCTCACTAACACTAACCTTACATTCTTAGAATGTGGGAGGAAACTGGAGCACCTGGAGGAAATTTGCAGTCACGGGGAAAATGTACAAGTTCCTTATAGACAGTGGTGGGAATCGAACCCTAATCGATGGTTCCTACACAAGCATGCTGCCCTAGCTTTTAGATTCATTCACCATGGAAACAGGGCACACTGAGTCCATGCTGACCATCAAGCACCCATTACTAGGGGTGCCGTGCACAGCCCGGATTTGATGGGGACAGCCGTGAGAAGCGCAGAGGAACATCTGGAGAAACTTCTGAAATGCCTGCTTCATTGCTGCTGCTACTGTGCGATCTAGAATCTCTGGAGGGGAAGGCCCCAAATCCTTGGCTTTGCGTGTCGCCTGTTGCCGGGGCTGGGGTCAAAACGCTCGGCAGAGATGGTGCTCGGTGCTCGGTGTCGAATAGGTGGTCGGAGGCTTGGAGTTTTTCGGACTGACTCGGAGTCGGACTGTGGTCGGATGCTTCCAGGATGCTGCATCGGCAAGTTGGCGGCACTGGAGGTTTACCGTCTGCATGAGATGATGGGGCTTTCGAGAGACCCTGAGACTTTTACTGTGCCATGGTCTGTTCTTATCAAATTACGGTATTGCTTTGCACTGTTGTAACTATATGTTATAATTATGTGGTTTTTGTTAGTTTTTAAGTCGGTTTGTCATGTGTTTTTGTGATATCATTCTGGAAAAACATTTTTATCATTTCTTAATGCATGCATTACTAAATGACAATAAAAGGAGACTGTGTGTCCTCATAATCATAATCATAATCATATATTCATTCCATTCTATCCTCTTCACATACAGCTACATACCTACACACACACTAGGTGTAATGGCAGTGGCCGATGAACCAACCATGGTGGCAGGGTGGGGATACATCTCTACCAAAGGAGGTGTATGGTGCACCTTGCCTCTGCTAGCCTGCTGGTCTCCCTTGGGCAAGGTGTAGGACCTTCTTAGCTTCCCAGTCAGGGTCACATGAAGCCATGGGAACATGTAGTGGATAGTTGTATGAGTAGCTGGTGCATATCACAAGTCCTGGTTATGTGACCACTGATGCCAGGCAGGGTATTAATAATGGTGGGGGGGGGTCACCTGTAGTGTAAAGACACTGCCCAGAAGAAAGCAATGGCAAACCACTTACGTAGAAAAACTTGCCAAGAATAGTCATGGTCATGAGGCCATGATCGCCCACATCATACATAACATAATATAATGATGATGATGAATTAACCAACCAGCCCGCATGCCTTTGGGAAGTGGAAGAAAACTGGAGCTCCCAGAGGTCACAGGGAGAACATGCAGACTCCACACAAATAGGCAAAACGTGCAAACTCCACATAGAGAGCTCAGGAGGTGAGAGTTGAACCCTGGTCGCTGGAGCATCACTACCATCTGCTGGTCAGCCTTTAGTTGCCTCACTTGGCCTAGCTTTGCTTCAGAACAGTCCAGTGACTCTCACCCCAAGCCGCTGGAGCCTGGCTCCTGAAAATTAAAGTATTTATTGCATAAGATATCTTGATCTATTTTAAGTAAAACAGAAACTCAGATGCTAGGAATCTGAAATAAAAGCAGGAAGTGATGCAGATACTGTCTGACTTGCTGAGCATCTGCAAAGAGAAACAGAAGTAGACTTCCTCATCATTGACCTTCCATCAGAATCCATCCTCCATTTACCTGTCTGCCACACAGAGGTAGAGCAGCAGCCCCACAGTGCCAGAGACCCTGGTTCAACCCTAACCTTGGGTGCTGTCTGTGTGGAGTTTGATGTTCTGCATCTAATTCTTCCTCTCCCACTTTCTAAAGCCGTGCAGGATGGAGAGTTAATTGGTCACCATAAGTTGTCCATACGTGTACTTGTAGGTGAGTGGTCAAATCCAAAGAATTGATAAGAAAGCGAGGAGGATAAAAGAAAGGATTAATGAAGGATTAGTGTAAATAGGATTAATTTGTTGGGCGGAGGGCCTTTTTTCTGTGTTGTATCCCTGTGCGCTTTCTTTTGTTTAAGCTTGATGTTTGATCAGGGCAACAGTTAAGTCAGAATTACTCATGTAATCCTAGTGACATCATAAGCAGTAACACAAAGGCTTTTTATCTCACCTTCTCCTTCAGTACGTACCACACCGCCCGATCTGTTTTAGGCCGCTTTCTCTGAAAGTACCATTCTGTTATAAAAGCTAGACTATCATTAACACATCAATCACGGAACAGTTTACACAGGATATTGATTGGGGTATTTTATCGATGAGCCAACAAAGCAGCACATTGTAAATTTCTTAGCCTCTTGGGGAAGAAGTAGCTTGTTACCTGCCAGGTGAGCTGTTTTCCAGACAGGCAATTGATAGCAGGCTCACATTGTATTGATCATCTCCAAGTGCTTTTGAGAAGTTGATGAGGAGCCACCAACTTTAACCCCTGCTGCCTTCCTGGTGAAGGTGCTCCTCCAATCCTGCTGGGAAGGGAGCTCTGTGATGGTAAAGGAACATCACTACATTTTCAAGTCAGCATGGCGAGCAACTTGGAGGGGAGTCTGCAGGAGATGCTTCCCACTCGTCCATTGCTGGTGTCATTCTTGGTGTCAATGGTGTTACAAGTATTTGCTCAGCAAGTAATCAGTGTACTTTGTGACCAGCATGCACAGTAACCACTGCATGTGCTGGTGATAAAAGGAGAGGGTGTTCAGGGCAATAAGCGAGGTCTGCCTTGTAATAGATGATGAGGTCTTGATGTTGCTATATGTGTAACATGCTGTAAGGTTTTACTGATAAAGTAATGGTTTCTCTGTAGCAGCAATGTTTGGGTTACGACTAGAGATAACGGGGTTTGGAATGCTGTTGTTCTTTCTTGTGAGCTGGAAGAGAGATTTTCGCGGTCTTTTGCCTGGGACAGATGAGGAGAGAAGACGCGAATGGAAAGAGTTGGTAGACCATTGGATGGAGTGGACTTGGAGTGAGGGTCTGAAGGGTAGCGACGATCGGAGGAGGTCGATGGTGGACAATCGGCTTATCAGTGAGCACCAACATTGTGCAACAGACTGTTTAATAAGATTGGGCTCTTTTTTTCATTTCTTTACTAAGCAGATAGTCAAAGTAAGAGTTATAAAGCTTAATTAGTTAATTGCATATTGTGTACTGTTGGTTATTTCAGGGTGCTGATTTATAACAGGGGACACATTGCGCAGCATCCACCCAAATGAGATTTCTTAAGTTTGGCTGGGCCGGGGGTTATCATCCCCCCATATTAAGCCGCTAGCCAAAGCGAGAGTTACAATTATGGGGGCTCGTTCGGGATTGATTCCATTGGATGCTGTGTGATTACCCTGAGCAATGAACCAGTGGGGTAGATATTTGTACTCTGGATGAATTGTTAATTCCACTGTTAAGTACTGTTGAAGTTGCGATTGTGGGCGGAGGTTTGATAAAATGGCTGGCGCAGCTCTCGTTTTAATGCAGACCAGCGCTGAGGTAGTGGTAGCTAGGGGCGGAGATTTCAAAGACAGGGTTGGTTCTCTCATTTCTGAGGAGTGAGGGGAAAGAGTGGTCGGATTTGGAATGTCTAATTAGCCCATGTACCTCAGTGAAGAGTGAGAATTCTGAGTTAGTATCCACCCTCACTTCTCTGGCGAATAAATGGAAAAACCAGATTCAAAGTCCCAGCTATGGCAGGTTCCCCTTATTCTCTGGAATAACGCCTACCCCTAAAGGGAAGGAGGACTATGAGACTCGGGCAAATGGACCTCTCAGTTGTTAGATGAGTGGCAGTGCTCAGATGGTGATTGTTTGAAAATTTGAATGGGTGAGCCGCTGAAGTTGTGAGAGCTGTCAAGTTAAGTTATCCCCTAGCGACAGCTGTCAATTACCTGCAAGCACTGGACAATGCTTTTGCTCTGACTGGAATCCCAATGGAGCTCCTGGTGGGGTTTCAAAACACTCATCAGGAGAAGGGGGAGAAGCTTTCAGCTTTTATTTTTCAGCTAGAGAGGCAGCTAAGTTGCTTGCGACGCAGAGGGGTCATTCAGGCGGCTGAGGTGGATCAGTTAAGAGTGGACCAGATAGCCGGGGCGCCCAGTCCCATGACCTGATTGCTTGGGGTCTCCGACAGTCTCGTAAGACATGCCCCCTCCATCTTTTGTTGAGCTGATCAGAGAGGTGCGGGAAGAGGAGAATGAGGCGGAGGCGCGGGAGAACTCACTCAGCAGGGTACAGTCCTCGGTAGTAGTCCCCTGTGGTGAAGTGACCACAGATAGCCTACCCCGGGGAGCGGTAGAGGAGATTGTGGCAGAGTTGAGAACGGAGATGTTTCAGCTGTTATCAGCGGGTGTGATCCCTCCCCCATATGATGGAGCTGATGGGGGGAGGGCAGATTCCCCAAGGGGACGAACAATGCGGAGGGCTGCTGGCAGCA
Source organism: Mobula birostris (assembly GCF_030028105.1). Lineage (NCBI taxonomy): Eukaryota > Metazoa > Chordata > Chondrichthyes > Myliobatiformes > Myliobatidae > Mobula > Mobula birostris. Next base: position 149,341,650 of record NC_092377.1, on the reverse strand, counting down.
GGTGTCACGCCAGAAGCAGAGTGAGCCCCTGGGTACCTAAGCAGGGAGAGTCATTGGCAAAACCGAGAGGAGACCCAGTGAGGGAACGGCCTGGTGTCTCTGGGGAAACACGTTTCCAAAAAATGTACCAAGGAACCCCCGAAATCGAAAGGCCCAATTCCTGAAGGCTTAGTGGGTTCATGCTCCAGTGTGTCGCTACGGATAGAGGGTATTTATGCTAAAACCATACTCGACACTGGGTCGCAGATCACGGTGCTGTACCGTTCGTTTTACAACCCGTATCTGCAGCATTTACCATTGACACCATTCAGGGCACTGGAGATCTGGGGGCTTAGTGCTAGCAATTATCCATGCGACGGTTATTTGTCAGTGAAACTGGAGTTCTCGGAGGCCGATGTGGGAGTCTCTGAAGTCCTTGATACATTGGTGCTGGTTTGTCCAGACCCTGTTGAGAAGGGCAGCATTTCAGTTCTGGTGGGGACCATCACCCCTCTTGTGAGGAGGCTCATGGGGGCCTGCGAGGAGAAGGCTGGCGAGAGCTTTCTGGGAGCATTGTCCGTGCACCCGGGGTTTCGAGCTGCTTTTGAGGAAGTGCATGGTAGCATTGGGCCGGATACCGAATTTAAACGAGGGAATGTGTGATTCACCCAGTCAAAGCCAATGGTGGTATGGCCCAGGGAAGTAGCGAGAGTGATGGGGACCCCCAAATTTCCCGGAGTGCCTGAGGGTGAAGCCCTCTTAGTGGACAGTCCGGAAGACCGTCTGGGGTACTGGTGAGGCCCAAATTGCAGAAGACCTTGGTTCTACAGGAACGCAGGAGGGCAGTGATTGTCAGGAACACTGCAAAGAGAGGGGTCACCTTCAAGCAGGGGATGCTCCTGGCTCATTTGTTCCCAGTGACGGTAATGTCTAGTGCCCCTGTGAGACACGCCGGGGAGAAACTATTGGAAAAGGGGGGAAAGTTGACGGCTGAGTTATTCAACTTCGGGGACTCCCCGGTTCCTGTGGGTTGGAAGAGGAGGCTGGTAGAGAAGATGTTGAAGCTAAAAGCTGTCTTTTCCGCTCACAAGTTTTATGTAGGTTGTTCCAAGAGCACGTGTCACACTATCCGGGTGACTGAGGATACCCCGTTCAGAGAAAGGTCGCGGCGACTGGCCCCTGCAGAGGTGGAGAACGTTCGGCAGCACTTGTGCAAGTTGAAGGAAGCCGGTATCATCACCAAGTCCCGAAGCCCCTATGCATGCCCAATAGCAGTGGCCCTAAAGAAAAATGGGAAGGTACGGATGTGTGTGGACTATAGGACTCTGAATAGGTGCACCATTCTTGACCAGTATACTGTCCCGAGGATTGAAGATGTGCTGGCCTGCCTGAATGGTGCAAAGTGGTTCAGTGTGCTGGAATTGAGAAGTAGATATTACCAGATCCCGATGATTGAGGCCGACAAATGGCATTTATATGTCCCCTAGAAATTTTCCAGTTCGAAAGGATGTCCCGGGGCATCTCAGGAGCTCTTGAACCTTCCAGCTGGTCATGGAGAAGATGGTGGGGGATATGAACTTACTTGAGGTATTGGTACATCTGGATGACCTCATAGTATTTGGATCCACCTTGGAAGAACATGAAGCGAGGCTGCTGAAGGTGCTGGGCCGCCTGAAAGCTGAAGGGTTAAAACTTTCCCCGGACAAGAGCCAGTTCTGCTAAACATCTGTTAGCTACGTTGGGCACATAGTCTTATGCGATGGGGTAGCTACAGACCCAGCTAAGATTGAGGCAGTTACCACTTGGCCAAGACCCCGGACTGTGAGCGCTCTGTGCTCATTCCTCGGGTTCTGTGGTTACTATCAGAGTTTTGTGAAAGGCTACGCAAAAGTGAGTCAACCCTTGAATCAGCTTCTGCGTGGTTACCCTCTCTTGGGGAAGAAAGGGAGGGGGAGAAAGGGACAGGAGGGTGGAGAGTATCTTAGCTCATTGGAGCCCTTTGGACCGAGGTGTGTTGCAAAATGTGAGGAGGCCTTCCAGTCGTTGAGGGAGCTGCTGACCCAGGCGCCAGTGCTTGCTTTTGCAGACCCCCCAATTACCGTATGTACTGCAGACGGATGCCAACCGAGAGGGTTTAGAGGGCGTTCTGTATCAGGATCAGGGCTCCGGGTTGAGGCCTGTTGCGTTTGTCAGACGGAGTCTGTCGCCCTCCGAGAGAAACTATCCCACGCACAAGTTGGAATTTCTGGCGTTGAAATGGGCGGTGGTGGATAAGCTGAGTGACTATTTCTACAGAGCAAAGTTTGAGGTGAGGACGGACAACAACCCCCTGACTTATATCCTGACCTCGGCGAAATTGGATGCCAACTGGTGGTTGGCGGCATTGTTTGCCTATGATTTCAGCCTGAAGTACTGACCGGGAAGCAGGAACATTGATACTGATGCTTTGTCCTGACGGGCACATGGGGGACTGGTCAGGGACGAGGAGTGGGAGAGTGTTCCTGCCCTTGGGGCATGTGTCAGTTTGCCATCACTATGAAGGCAGAGGAAAAGGAGGGGCAGGAGCGAGCGGTGGATCAACTGGGGGCTTCTGATGACACCACCCCCCAAGTTTATTGTAACCTGACTTCTCGGAAGACAAATCAGCTGCCGGAATTGAGTTCTGGGGAAGTGACTGCTGCTCAGCAAGATGATCCTGGCATTGTTACCATTAGGGCAGCAATTGAAGAGTGAGACATGGTTCAAGCAGAGAGGACAAAACACATGTTGGTGCCTCTATTATTATAAGAATGGCCTCAGTTGAAGTTGAAGTACCAGATCTTATACCAGGTCATGTCACCCCCCCCAGACTGACCCTGGCGTTGCCAGCTAGTTCTGCCTGAGAAGTATTGGAGGATGGCATTGAAATCACTTCATGATGATTCTGGATTCTTGGGGGTGGAAAAGACCTATGGATTGCTCAGGGACCGGTTTTACTGGCCCTGAATGAAGTTGGAGGTTGAGGAATACTGCAAATCATGCATTTGATGCATGCGGTGGAAGACACTGCCTACGTGGGCAGCTCCCTTGTGCGGGGCCCTTTGACCCGGTGTGTATGGATTTCCTGTCAATAGAACCCAATGCCAGCAATATGGCGAATGTCTTAGTCATCACGGACCACTACACCAGATATGCTCAGGCTTTTCCTACCAAGGACCAGAGGGTGTCTACGGTGGCAAAGGTGTTATAGGAGAAGTATTTCATTTATTATGGCCTTCCCAGGTGAATATAGTGATCAGGGACGGGATTTCGAGAGCAGACTCATCCGTGAGTTACTGGGCATGCTTGGAGTTGAGAAGTCAAGGACCACGACCTATCACCCACATGGTGATCCCCAGCCAGAGAGGTTTAACCGGATCTTGCTAAACATGCTTGGGACCCTGGAGATCAGCAAGAAGAGCAGGTTGAGTCAACATATTGGGCATCTGGTTCACAGTTATAATTGTACACGAAATGAAGCTACTGGATACTCGCTATATGATCTGATGTTTAGGCGCGAGGCAAGTTTGCCCACTGACCTTTGTTTTGAGACTGACGAAAGTGACTTACCACCAAAGACTTATCTGAAGTACGAGGGGTGATTGATAAGTTTGTGGCCTAAGGTAGCAGGAGTCAATTTTAGAAAACCTAGCACATTTATTTTTCCTACATTTACACACTTAGACCAGTGGTCGTGGAGCATAAGGATTCCTTCTTTGTAGAAGATGACGTCTTGGACCTCCAGAAAGTGGTCCACACCAGGGGTGATTGATAAGTTCATGGCCTAAGGTAGAAGGAGTTGAGTTATTAACTTCAAACTTTCTGCATTTTCACTCAAAGAGATGAACTGCACGTGCATCTACCGAGAGTGGTATAACTCATCTCCTTCTACCTTAGGCCACAAACTTTTCAATCGTCCCTGCTATGGACCACCTGGAGGTCCAAGACACTCTTGTTACGTGCACGTGCAGTATCCCTTTGAGCGATAATGCACGAAGGTTGAAGTTAATAACTCACCTCCTTCTACCTTAGGCCATGAACTTATCAATCAGCCCTGCTGTGGACCACTTCTACAAAGAAGGGATCTGTATGCTTCATGACCGCTGGATAAGTGTGTAAATGCAGAAAAAATAAATGTGCTAAGTTTTCTAAAATTGACCCCTTCTATCTTAGGCCACAAACTTATCAATCACCCCTCGTATGTGTCTGACATGGGAAGAGAGTTGAAAAGGGTTTATGAATTAGCTGGGGTCGTGGCTGCCCAGCAGAATCAAAGGGATAAGAGGAGGTATGATCAAAAGGTGAGGTTCTCCCAACTCCTGCCAGGAGACAGAGTCCTCTAAGGAATTTGGGGCTACCTGGAAAGCATAAGTTGGCTGACAGCTGGGCCGCTACGCCCTATGTGGTGGAGAGTCAGGTGCCAAACCTACCAGTTTTCTGGGTGAAACTAGGGGGATGGGAATGGGCCTGTCGAGATTCTCCATCGGAACCACCTGTTGCCCCGGGTCAAGAGGTGCAGGTAGACCCAGAGCGCCACTTGGAGCCTACGCCTAGTAAGAGGACTCTTCAGAAACATGGGGTGACTACCGGGCCCCCAACAGGGGAGGTTAGGCCGGCCCCCACCCCTGAGATGGATACGGATTCGGAGGATGAGGACCTGGATGTGTGGTTATAGGCTGCCTTTTGCTAACTCCCCGGTGATTGAGGCAGAGATTCCTGGTCCTTCTCCCATTGAGACAGGTGAAGTTGGGGGGGGGGTGGGGCGCTATCTGTGGGCAGCCTGGATGCAGCAGGACTCTGCAGGGGAGGAAGCGGGGTTTGATCATGGAACAGAGGGCTCCGAGTTGCAGGTGGGCACGAGTGATAAATCGGGGGAGGCCTCAGTAAGTTCCAACATTGCACAATAGACTGTTCAATAAGATTGGGCCATTTTTTTTCATTTCTTTACTAACCATATAGTCAAAGTAAGAATTATAAAGCTTAATCGGTTATCGCATATTGTGTACTATTTGTTATTTCAGGGTATTGATTTATAACAGGGAGCACATCGCGCAGCATCCACCCAAACAAGATTTCTTAAGTCTGGCCGGGCTGGGGGCTATCACCCCCTATATTACGCCGCTAGCCGAAGCGAGAGTTACATATGAGTTGCACAAGTAGAGGGAATTCCATCACACTCCATATGTCCGTTTTGCAGAGATCATGTCCTATCCTGGATGCTCTTTCTTCAAAGGGAAGATTTGTGGACAATGGTCAGAAATTTCAATACTTCACCAGGCTAAATGGCAATGTTCCAATCATGTGCTCCACTACCTTCCACTCTTTGCCAGCTCTCGTAGTTAAGACTGACACAAAGACAGCCCAGGTCTGCATAGGATTGTAAGAGCATAAGACATAGGAGCAAAATTTCGCCATTCTCCCATGGCTGATTTATTACTGCTTTCAACCCCATTCTCCTGCCTTCTCCTTTTAACCTTTGACCCTCTTACTAATCAAGAACTGATCACCTCTGCTTTAAATATTCCCAAATACTTTGCCTCCACTACAATGAATTCTACAAATTCGGCATCCTCTGGCTAAATAAGTTACTCCTAATCTCTGTTCTAAAGTGACGTCGTTGTTTTCTGAGGCTGTGCCCCCGCCCCTGGACTCCCCCACTGCGGGAAACATCTGCTCCATGTCCATTCTTGTGACTTAACTGTAAAGTAAGTTTATACAACTCTGATATGACTTCCCAACTTTGATACTCAGTGCGCCAATGGATGAAGGAAAGCATGTTACATGCCTTTAACACTTGTGTTGCCACTTTCAGAGAGCTATGGATTCCCCTGCATGTTTGAATGTGTTTGTTGTGGGTATGAATGCAAGTGCCAGTGTCAGGTAGGAGTGGTTCATAATCCTGAATGTAGTTTGTCGTGAAGTACCTCAGGAAAACTTTTTTCTATTCAGAGAAAGACGGGTTCTTGGGATGCACTACTAGAGGGTGTGGTAGAAGCAAAGTAGCAATTAAGAAGTGTCTAGTTGAGTCCTTTAATTGCCTAGGTATTGAAAGCTATGGAGCAAGTGCTAGCAGAAGGGATTAATACAATGGGTGCCTACTGGGTGACATCAACATCATAGGCCTACTTCTATACTGCGTGGCCTTATGCATCTACGACAGGACCAGCTTTATTTGTCACGTGTTCATCGAAACATCATAGTATGCAGTGAAACATGGTTGCAGCATATTGATGGAGCTATAAAGAAGGCAAGACAGCGGCTATCTTTCATCAGGAGTTTGAGGATATTTGGTTTGTCACCTAAAGCACTTGAAAGTTTCTACAAATGTACTATGGAGAGCATTCTGACTGGCTGCTCACAGTCTGGTATGGAGTGGTGTGGAGGGGCGGGGGAGGGCGTGGGGCTACTGTACAGGACCGAAGTAAGTTGCAGAATGTTGTAAAGTTAGTCAGCTCTATGGGTAGTAGCCTCTGTAGTATCTAAGACATCTTCAAGGAGTGGTGACTCAGGAAGGCGGTGCCCATCTTGAAGGACCCCACCACTCAGGACATGCCCTCTTCTTATTACTACCATCAGGAAGAAGGTACAGGAGCCTGAAGATACTCACTCAGCAATTCAGGTTCTTCCCCTCTGATTCTTAAATGGACATTGAAGCCACGAACACGACCTCACTACTTAAAAAAAATATTTCTGTTTACGCTCTATTTATTTTAACTTAACTATTTAATATCATATATATAATTCAGTTGCTGCTTCTGTATTTATCATGTATTGCATTGTACTGCTGCCCCAAAGTTAACAAATTTCACGACATATGCTGGTGATATTAAACCTGATTCTGAAATGTGCTGTTTGCATCAAATCAAATCAGTGAGGATTGTACAAGTGTTGCCATACTTCTGGCTCCAACATAGCATGCTCACAAGTCACTAACTATAACTGTAAGCCTTTGAAATGTGGGAGGAAACTGAAGCACCCAGAGGAAATCCACACGGTCAAAGGGAGAACAAAGAAACATCTACAGGCAGTGGTGTGAATTGAACCCCAATCATTCACACTGTAGCAGTGTTATGCTAACTGTTGCACTATTGGGCTGCTCCCAATTTCTAAACATTTGAAAAGATGTTATAAATTGGTAAATTTATATTCACATGTATCAAGGGATAACAAAGACCTCGAAACTGTTTTATCCCCCCCCCGTTCAATCCCTTCCTACCTATGTTTGTGACACTTCTCATGCTCTGAATCCTTTCAAAGATTTAAAGTTCCCTGGCCCCCACCACTTTATTTTCATGATGGATGTTCAGTCCCTATATACCTCCAACCCCCACCAGGAAGGTCTCAAAGCTCTCCGCTTCTTTTTGGTCCCCTCTACCACCACTCTGCTCCATCTAGCGGAATTAGTCCTTACTCTTAATAATTTCTCCTTTGGCTCCTCCCACTTCCTCCAAACTAAAGGTGTAGCCATGGGCACCCGTATGGGTCCCAGCTATGCCTGCTTTTTTGTTGGCTTTGTGGAACAGTCCATGTTCCAAGCCTGTTCTTGTATCTGTCCACCACTTTCCCTTCGCTACATCGACGATTGCATTGGCGCTGCTTCCTGAACGCATGCTGAGGTTGTTGACTTCATTAACTTTGCCTCCAACTTTCACCCTGCCCTCAAGTTTACCTGGTCCATTTCCGACACCTCCCTCCCCTTTCTTAATCTTTCTGTCTCTATCTCTGGAGACAGCTTATCTACTGATGTCTACTATAAGCCTACAGACTCTCACAGCTACCTAGATTATTCCTCTTCTCACCCTGTCTCTTCCAAAAATGCCATCTCCTTCTCGCAATTCCTCCGTCTCAGCTGCATCTGCTCTCAGGATGAGGCTTTTCATTCCAGGACGAAGGAGATGTTCTCTTTTTTTAAAGAGAGGGGCTTCCCTTCCTCCACCATCAACTCTGCTCTTAAACGCATCTCCCCCATTTCACACACATCTGCTCTCACCCATCCTCCCGCCACCCCACTAGGAATAGGGTTCCCCTTGTCCTCACCTACCACCCCACCAGCCTCCGGGTCCAACATATTATTCTCCGTAACTTCCGCCACCTCCAACAGGATCCCACCACTAAGCACAGCTTTCCCTCCCCAGCTCTCTCTGCTTTCCGCAGAGATTGCTCCCTACGTGACTCCCTTGTCCATTTGTACCCCCTATCCCTTCCCACCGATCTCCCTCCCGGCACTTATCCTTGTAAGCGGAACAAGTGCTACACATGCCCTTACACCTCCTCCCTCACCACTATTCAGGGCCCCAGACAGTCCTTCCAGGTGAGGCGACATTTCACCTGTGAGTCGACTGGGGTGATATACTACGTCCGGTGCTCCCAATGCGGCCTTCTCTATATTGGCGAGATCCGACGCAGGCTGGGAGACTGTTTTGCTGAATACCTATGCTCTGTCTGCCAGAGAAAGCAGGGTCTCCCGGTGGCCACACATTTTAATTCCACGTCCCATTCCCATTCTGATATGTCTATCCATGGCCTCCTCTACTGTCAAGATGAAGCCACACTCAGGTTGGAGGAACAACACCTTATATTCCGTCTGGGTAGCCTCCAGCCTGATGGCATGAACATTGACTTCTCTAACTTCCATTAATGCCCCTCCTCCCCCTCGTACCCCATCCATTATTTATTTATCTTTTATTATTATATATTTTTTTCTCTCTCTTCTTTTTCTCCCTCTGTCCCTCTCACTATACCCCTTGCCCATCCTATGGGCTTACCCCCTCCCCCTTTCTTTCTCCCTAGGCCTCCCGTCTGTCCCATGATCCTCTCATGTCCCTTTTGCCAATCACCTGTCCAGCTCTTCGCTCCATCCCTTCCCCCTCCTGTCTTCTCCTATCATTTCGGAGCTCCCCCTCCCCCTCCCAATTTCAAATCTCTTACTATCTCTTCTTTCGGTTAGTCCTGACGAAGGGTCTCGACCCGAAATGTCAACTGTACCTCTTCCTATAGATGCTGCCTGGCCTGCTGCGTTCACCAGCAATTTTTATGTGTGTTCCCATGTTTTACATGTTGTCCATACAGATCATTGCATTACAAAAATGCCTTGAGGTAGTACAATAACAGAACAATGCAGAATAGAATGTAATACAGAAAGTGTGGTGTGGGTGACTAACAAGGTGAAAGGGTATAACAAAGTAGATTGTGAGGCCAAAACTCCATCTTATCACAGTAGTGGACTATTCAATCGTCTCATAAAAGTGGATTAAAATCTGTCCTTGAGCCTGGTGGTTTGTGCTTTCAGGCTTTTGTTACTTCTGCCCCATGGGAAGTGGGAATAGAGGGAGTGTGCGGCATCTGTGGGATCTTTTGATTATACTGGCTGCCTGACTGAAGCAGACAGGAGTGTAAGCATAGTCTATAGAGGGGAGCTGTTTCCAAATAAAGTTTCCTCCCTTGCATTTTGAGTTGAATTCTTTTTCTCTTTCACACTCCTGGGAGAAAATACTGATTGAATTTGAATAACTCTGGCCCAAGAATGAAAATTAGCAACAAGCAAATTCTCTGTCGCCTTCCCAGCTACAAATTCCTGACTAATCTACACTCATCTACAGGAAATAGTCATCCGGTTGAGTCTGGAATTGACTGTTTCAAAGCAAGAGCCATGTAGCGGGGGTTAAAGACTAAGGCAATTCTTTAATTTGTTAGTGGATTTCAATAACCAATTCAGCAGTAGCAGTAGGAGCCCGAGAGTTAACTACACTGGAATGATATTCCCTTGCAGCATGGGTGCATGCTTGAGGAATGTTATAGCAAGGTGAGTAGGGTGGGACTGTCAAAGTCATCATATCACAGTACAGAGTTCAAAGGTCAAAGTAACTTTATGATTTAAGCACCTATATTTTACCAATATATTACCTTGAGATTCATTTTCTTTCAGGCAATCACAGGAAAGAAAATCAATGCAGCAGAATGAAGTTATCTGAACTGGTTCAGGAGCCTGATGGTTGAAGGGTAATAGTTGTTCCTGAACCTCGTGCTGTAGGGCCTAAGGCCCAATGGTAGTACTGAGAAGAGTGCATGGTCTAGTGGGGGTCTTTGATAATGCAGCTTTCTCGTGACAGTGCTCCATGTAAGTGTGCTCAATGGTGGGGAGGGTCTTGGCTGTGAAGAATCTGGAAGAGTCGCTATTGTCAGAAGATCAGTTCTAATGTTCTCCACAAACCTCATATCTACGGTTGCACTCACTTGTCACATCCTCCAAAGACTTCTGTACATCTCTCCAGTCTGCCCAGCCTGGGACACTTTACTAATTCTCCTTTAACTTCCATCTGATGAATGATAGTGGTTTATGATGTCCACAGGAGGAAGAGGGTAATTGATATGGTCTTTGGGTGTATAGTCATGAGCAGCTGAGAGGAAGGCTAAATTGCCCTAAGTGGAAAGGCAATTCAAACAGTAATTATAGTTATATTGGCACTTAAAAGATGCTTGTCTTTGAGCCACTTGGTTGGCTTCACTGGAGAAGCACCCAGCAGATCAGACAGCATCATTCAAAAGAGAAAGAGTAACATAGAACATAGAACAGTACAGGCCCTTCGGCCCACAATGTTGTGCCGACCCTCAAACCCTGCCTCCCATGTAAGCCCCTACCTTAGATTCCTCCATATACCTGTCTAGTATTCTCTTAAACTTCACTAGTGTATCTGCCCCCACCACTGACTCAGGCAGTGCATTCCACGCACCAACCACTCTCTGAATAAAAAACCTTCCTCTAATATCCCCCTTGAACTTCCCACCCCTTACCTTAAAGCCATGTCCCCTTGTATTGAGCAGTGGTGCCCTGGGGAAGAGGTGCTGGCTATCCACTCTATCTATTCCTCTTATTATCTTGTACACCTCTATCATGTCTCCTCTCATCCTCCTTCTCTCCAAAGAGTAAAGCCCTAGCTCCCTTAATCTCTGATCATAATGCATACTTTCTAAACCAGGCAGCATCCTGGTAAATCTCCTCTGTACCCTTTCCAATGCTTCCACATCCTTCCTATAGTGAGGTGATCAGAACTGGACAAAATACTCCAAGTGTGGCCTAACCAGAGCTTTATAGAGCTGCATCATTACATTACGACTCTTAAACTCTATCCCTCGACTTATGAAAGCTAACACCCCATAAGCTTTCTTAACTACCCTATCCACCTGTGAGGCAACTTTCAGGGATCTGTGGACATGTACCCCGAGATCCCTCTGCTCCTCCACACTACCAAGTATCCTGCCATTTACTTTGTACTCTGCCTTGGAGTTTGTCCTTCCAAAGTGTACCACCTCACACTTCTAACACACGTGAAATACTGGAGGAACTCAGCAGGCCAGGCAGCATCTATGGAAAAAATCGTCTTGAATTTGGTGGTCTTTTATTAGGTATTTTGATCATTTATTGTGTTAAACACCTGGTACCGTATTGTCACCAGGAAATCCTTTGTTTCTGGGAAGAGGACTCCAACTCTGAGCCAAGCATTTGATGCTTCCTTGTCGACATCTAGTCCGCTCAGATCGTGGAGATGTCTTCCATGGGGGGTCATGCTCTTCCATTGGTTAACTGTTTATTCTGCAGTGATAATTTCTTTTTTTTTTGGGTTGTGCTTTCATTAAGTTTGGTAGTGTGTATTTCTTATCAGAATTGCATATGCTCGAGTGGAGAGCTGAGTCCTGTATTCAGAGATGATAATAATAATATTTCATTTATATTTGCACAGTTAGTTGTTTTTTGCACACAGGTTGTCTACTCCAGTGTAGTCTTTCATAGATTCTATTATATATTTTATTTATTGAGTATGCCCGCAAGAAAATGAATCTCAGGGCTGTATTTAGCAACAAATATGTTCTTTGATAATAAACTTACTTTAAACTTTGAACTTTTTTGAGGAATATCCTTCTGCTATCCTTCCCTGAAGAGATTAGCTCTTGACTGAAATAAGAACAGGATTTGCTGGAAAAACTCAGCGGGTCAGGCAGCATCCATGGAGAGAAATGGGCACGGCGTTTTAAGCTGAGACTTTTTGTCAAGAAGGGGAAAAAACAGAATAAGAAGGTAACTCAGCATGTCAGGCATGCATCCAAGTAAAATAATAAGCCTTCTTCAGGACTGGAAAGGGAGGGGAAAAGTGCCCGAATAAGAAGGTGGGGGAGGGGAGGAAGTACAAACTAGAAGGTGATAGGTGAAGCCAGGTGGGTGGGAAAGGTAACTGGATGAAGAGGAAGGAATCTGATTGGGGAGAAGAGTGGACTATAGGAGAAAGGAAAGGCCGAGGGGCACTGGGGGAGGTGATAAACAGGTGAGAACAGGTAAGCGGAAAGAGAGGGGAATAGAGGAAGAGGGGAGGGGAATGGAAAAGAATTACCAGATGGAGAAATTGATATTCATGTCATCAGGTTGGAAGCTACCTAGACAGAATAAAGGGTTTGCTCTTCCACCCTGAGAGTGGCCTCATCCTGGCACGAGAAGAGGCCATGGACCAACACATTGGAATTAAAATGTTTGGCCGTTGGGAAATTCCGATTTTGGCAGATGGAGTGGAGGATGAAATAAGAAGCTGGAAGATCATAATAGGTGGAAGAGGTGAGGGGCTGAAGAAAGATTCTGATGGGAGAGGAGAGGGGGCCATGGGAGAAAGGGAAGTAAGAGGGGAATCAGAAGGAGGTGATGAGCAGGAGAAGAGAAAAGCTAAGAGGGGAACCAGAATGAGGAATGGAAGAAGACATAAGGGGGAAGGTGGAGAAATTAATAGAAGTTAGAGAAATAGTTGTCCATGCCATCAGTTTGAAGGCTATCAAGGCAGAATATGAGCTGTTGCTTCTCCAACCTGAGAATGGCCTTAATGTTATGGAAAACATGCCTCACAGTGGAGTAGGAAGGAGGTTATTGCAAGAGAGGAGGGGAGTTGGGGAGGTGGAGTGGTGTGACTGGGGTGGGAGGCAATAGTTAATTGGTGGACAAAGGAAGAGTGAAGCACGATGATAAGATGGATCCAAGTAGAGGAGGGGAAGAGTTGAGTTGGGAGACAATGGCTGTACATGATAGATGGAGGGAACAATGAAAAAAAGCAGATGGAATCAAGCGAGGGAGGATGAAGCTGGAGACAGCTAGAAAGATGATAATGGGCCAAAAATCAGTGTTGAGCACAGGTTGCGAGAAGAGTGATTAGTTCAGTTCAGACTGAGTGAATGCCTGTGCTGAAAGCCTTTGACAGCCAAGGAATTTTGAAACATCTTTTTAGTTCCATAAATCAGATCTGAAAACTTGTTTTACCAGTTGGGCTGCTGATGTCAACCTAGATCACCCCTTTTGACATTTTTTAGAAATTAGTCTGTAGAATTATTGGTATTTGATGAAAGCTTTCATTAAATATGTGATGTCATTGTGATTCAGCAAACAAGTTATTAAACTAAATGTGTATTTTTTCAATTAATATTTATTAGAATATTTATTTCAATAAATTACACATCTTGGTTTAGTTCTGCACTTAACTGTGCATGGCTCCAAGGGTAGTCATAGCCGAAGGGTGGTATTGGGGATGAGCTCCCACTGCTAAACAAATGCTCTTCATGGCCTGCGTCTCAAACAGCCTCTGACAACCAAGTCCAACTCCTGGCCTTCACGTGTGGCATAGTTCCTATGCCCGGCGGAGCTGTTCTCACTGACAGGAGAAGGGGCAAAGGCGGGCCACTGGCGCCTTAAAACCAGTTGCTCTGGGAAGATGGGGCTCGTTAACCATGGATGGTAGCTCATCTAGGAGAGGGAAAACTCCGATTTCAAACCTCCACTGCCTTGCGGCTATACCTGCTCATGGGAAAGGCTTTGGGAGTAAACCCGGAGGAAAAATCTGGAGTCAGAGTCCCGAAGGCAGCTGACTGCTGTTCCCAGCACCGGCACAGCAACTCCTGTGATGCTGCTGGCACCAAAGTGTATTGACTTTCGTCGTTCCTTTGGACCTGTCATCAGCATGGAGAGGGGGATCCCACTGCATGGGCAAAAGACGGATCTCCATATCAACTCTGCCCTGGCTTGCACCCTGGAGAAGCCACTCCCAGTGACTACCAGAGGCTCAGTATCCATGGTCGAACACGACCGACGGAGGCCACACATAACTGTGCATATCCCGTGAGGACCATTCTTTCCCAGTAAAAGGAACTGCAAGGTCAAAGAAGTGCACTTTCACGTTGCTTCCCCTATCATCAGTAGCTGAGACAAGCAGTCAGGAATTGGTTCACACTGTCGGTCATGGTTGAGCTACTTCTACACGACATTTACTGTAGCACTGCAACTGTCAATGGTTCAATGGTTCCAGTTAATATCAGAGAAAATATATAAAATACAACCTGAAATTCTTACTTTACACAGACGTCCACTAGACAGAAGAAAAGCCCCAAAGAATGATAAGAAAAGAGTTAGAACCCCAAAGCTCTCCTCCCCGTCCCATGCACACATGCAGCAGCAAATCATCAGCCTTCCCCCTCCCACCACTTATTCCAGCAAAAACCATAGGGCTCCATATCATTCATCATGCAATCAATAGCAAAGCCCCCAAAGAGACTTTGATCCAAAAGTCCATCAAAAACCACTTTTCGACATGCCACAGGCTCTCTCTCCCACTAACAAGGGAGAGAGAGGTATCAAATCCCGCCACAGCAAGAAGGGATACCAGTAACTCACTGTTTCCATGTTAGAGTCCGCAGCCTCACTTTTTACTTCAAGTTCTCTGACGCAAGAATCAGTGTCGCAAGGTTCATCACAGCAATGTCAGCAGGAAAAAATACATACAGTGTCATGCAGAAGTATTAGAAGGAAAATTCCAAAGTTTGTTCAAAAAGGTAGACCTTAAATAGTGACAAAGAATTGTTAGTTTGCAATTGGTTTATTATTGTCCCAGAAGACCATAAAACCATAAGGTATAAGAACAAAATTAGGCCAGTTGGCCCATTGAGTCTGCTCCACCATTTCTTTCTGGTTGATTCAATTTTCCTCTCAGCCTTCTCCCCATATCCCTTCATGCCCTGACCAATCAAGAATCTACCAACATCTGCCTTAAATATAAATAAAGATTTGGCCTCCACAGCTACCTGTGGAATTTGTGGTTCACCACTCTCTGGCTAAAGAAAAGCCTCCCCATCTCGGTTCTAAAAGGCGTCCCTCTATTCTGAGGCTGAGACCTCTGACCTTAGACTCTCCCACCACCGAAAGCATCCTCTCCACATCCACTTTATCTAGGCCTTTCACCATTTGATAGATTTCAATCAGGTCACCCCTCACTCTTCTGAATTCTAGTGAATAGAAGCCCAGAGCCGTCAAATTCTCTTCATATGACAAGCCAGTCAAACCTGGAATCATTTTCTAAACCCCCTTTGAAGCCTCTCCAGTTTGTGCGTGAGAGAGAGAGAGACTGAGAGACTGAGTCTCACTCTGATATAACCGGCACATTTAAGATTACATATTTGCATTGACATGCAGGAGTACAGGTGTACCTAATAAAGTGGTTTTTGTGTATATATGCTCAGATTAGAAGTGACATGAAAACTAGCTTTATGCAGCAGCAGCAGCACTCTATATTACAAGACGACAAACATGTATTAACATAAACTTAAATTAACATAAACTATACATAATTTACACATACATAATAAGTGGCAAAATAAGCAAAATGCCACTAGAGCAAATTTACCATTTTAAGATTACAAAGGGCGGATGGAGAAAGAAAAATTGTGATTGGTTTGGAGGGGAGGGTGAGGGTTCTGATAACGGGTTAACCAGGCAGGCTTTCAGATGTGGAAATTTTGTTGAAGATACAAGGGACTGCAGATGTTAGCATCTGCAACAATAAACAATCTGCTGGAAGAACCGAGAGGGTCAGGCAGCATGTGTGGAAGGAAAGGATTTCTCGACATTTTGGGTCAAAACCCTGTGAGGTTTCAGGTTTTGACATAAAATGCCAACAATTCCTTTTATCCCACAGATATTGATTAATTCGCTGCATTCCTCCAGTGAATTGTTTGTTGGAAATGATTATTGTTTGTCTTCTGATGTTGCTGAGATGAAGGAATGTTGTGTCAGAGCAGCAAAGGGAACGGTGCTGCCCCTGAAGTCTTGGAAGTTATTTTGAGTCGCACGTCATAATCTGAGCAAACTGAGGCCATCTTCAATGCATCTTACGAGTCATAGAGATATATAGGACAAAAACGCTGCCTTCAAACACTGCCTTCAGCCACTGTCCATGCCCACCATCATGCACCCAGTTTTTATACTGGTCCCTCCCTATCCAATTTCACTCTTCACCCACTCCATCCAGGGGCAATTAGAGTGGCTAATTAACACATCAACCTACGCATTTTGGGGATGCGGGAGAAAACTGAAGCACCTGGGGGAATCTATGTGGTCACAAGTGCCATACATATAGCCCTGGAGGTCAGGATTGGAGCTGCATCACTGGTGTGGAACAGTGGCTCTCCCAGCCCTGTTGCCCACTTTAAGATCAGTTATGCCCTTGCCAAATCTATTTTGTGATTTCAATATATGGGGAGAGGAGCGGAAGTGGCGACAATGTTGGTTCTATCTGAGGTATCAAAATAGCCCTTCCTTGTCTTTTTTTTCTCTTAGTTTTCTTTAGTTTGGGTAGATTAGTTTTTTTAGGGGATTTTTTTTCTTTTTCTGTTTTTTTAATGATATTTTTGTATTCTATGTATACTCCTTACACATTTTGTTGCTAATCTGTGTGATTTTGGGATGTTTACTAACTATGTGTTACCTGATTGTAAATTTCAATAATTATTATCAATTAATATAATTCCAATTGCTCTGTACTTACTTTTTGTCATGTGTTTGATGTTGAAACTAATAAAAAGATTGAAAAAGAAAAGAAAGATCAGTTACGTAGCGCAGGTTAGCATCTAGCACTGCCTGTCCAATGATTCAGGATGCACATGGTCGTAAAGGGACTCTGAGAGCCTGAATAAAATTATTTTGGGAATAGTACCAAAGTATACAGGTGAAGTCCTCAGGCTACAAAAAAAAATAAGGCTGCACTTCTGAACAGCTCACTGAATGCAATGCACTTTCAGACGTGTGAAATGCCTGAGCTGCATTTGGTACATGCATGAGATGGATTTGGAGGGATATGGGCCAAATGCTGAAAAATGGGGCTAGCTTAGATGGGCATCTTGGTTAGTATGTCAGGTTGGACTGAAGGACCATTTCTGTGCTGTATGAATCAGTCAGTTTATGGCGAATCCAACATTTTCCATTCTCATTATTTATTCTTATCCTGCATGCATAACTCTAATTGGAACTCAAGTCCCAACTTTACCACTGACAACACATACACAGGCTAGTAACTTAACCCTTAACTGCCCCCAGTACGCAATTTTGACTCCTCCTATCACAGAAATTCCCTTTGTTCTACACATCTCTCCCAACCTTCCCTCCTGCTGGAAACCTATGTGCTCCTCTGTCTGTCCCAGTTATGAAGAAGTAATCACAGACCAGAAATGTGGACACACATCATATAAATGTAATACATATCATCAAAATGTAATTGCAAAGAAAGCACAACAACGCCTCTACTTCCTTAGGAGTCTGTAGAGATTTGGCATGTCATCCAAAACCTTGACAGATGTCTATAGATGTGTGATGGAAAGTGTATCACAGCCTGATATGGGAGCACCAATGCTTTTGAGTGGAAGATCCTACAAAAGGCAGTGGATTCAACTCAGTACATCACGGGTAAAGCCCTCCCAATCATTGAGCACATCTACATGAAATGTTGCTGTAGAAAAGCAGCATCTATCGTCAAAGATCCTCACCACCCAGGCCATCCTCTTCTCTCACTGCTGCCATCAGGTTGAAGGTGCAAGTGCCTCGGGAACAATTCAAGAACAGTTACTTGAATGAAAGAGGATAGCTACACTCATTGTATTTCTGGTGTTCCCACAACTGATGGTTTCACCTTAATGACTTTTTATCTTGTTGTCTCATGCTCTGGTTATTGATTGCTATTTATTTGTATCTGCACTTGCACAGTTTGTTGTTCATTGATCCTATTTACAGTTACTGTTCTACAGATTTGCTAAGTATGCCCGCAGGAAGAAGAGTCTCAGGGTTGTATGTGGCGACGCGTATGTACTCTGACAATAAATTTTACCTTGAACTTTGAACTTTGACTGTTTCTCTTTCGACAGATGCTGTTTGACCTGCTGAGTTCTTCCCCAGCATTTTCTGTTTCAGATTTCTGGGATCTGTTGGTTGTTTTCTATTTTCCTTTAAAAATAAGTCTCTACTCGCTCCATAATTCCTGTATTGTCCTCGTGACAGGTGGAGAACATCTGAGAGAAAAATCCACTTGCCTAGGGTTTTGCAAAGGCACCTCCCAAACCTGTGACCTCCACCTCCTTGAATGTCAGGGGCAGTTTGCCAATGAGTTTGCCATCCTCTCCAAGTCCTTTGTCAGCATTCCTTAGAGAAACGTCATTTTTCTTTTATTGTTGTCATGTCAAAATTTAGACCTGCCAATCTCAGTGCATTGCAATGTGGAGCATGGCTGGGCTGCCATGGTCCAAGGAAGCAGCTAATTGCTGCCCCCTGGTAGACATGATAGAAGCCAGCAGTAACGCTTGCACAAGAACATACTTTGTAAAGTGTATTGGTTCATGATCTTCACTGAAGGTCGACAGTGCAGTGCTCTCTCACCATTGCGTTGGAGTTTCAGCTCAGCTAAAGTTCCCAGGTATGCGGTGGAATTTAAGACCTTCATTAAAATAAGAAACCAGCCATCAGGTGTTTGAACGACACTTACAAAATGCTGGAGGAAGGAAACCAGAGGGAGGTGATGCATAGGTAAGGAGAAATACAGGGATGAGAGAGCAGCCAGAATGGGGAATGGAAAAAGAGAGAAGCAGGAAAGGGCAGAAATTGTCGCAAGTTGGAGAAATCAAGGTCATGGCATCAGTTAGAAGATACCCAGACAAAATATGAACTGCTGTTTCTCCAATCTGAGTTTGGCCTCATTATGACATTAAAGGCCATGGACAATGGGAATTGTTGTGTATTTAATATTTCAAAAATATTTGAGTAATATTGTAAATATATTCTTTGATTAATCATTCTTTGTTTTGAAATAATTCATTAAAGGTTATATGTAAAAGTATGTGAATGCCAACCATCATCATTGTCATCCCATCATATGTGTGCACCTTGCTTAAAGTAAAAACTAAACTAAGACAATCAGTCCCGGCTCTGTGTTTCCTTACAATTTGTTTTATGTTTTGGAGTTACAAAACATAATAGTAATGGGAAGTCAAATTGAAATGGATGGCCCCCCAGAGATGTTTAACCTGACCTAAATCTTGGGGTCTGTGTCCATAGGGCACTCAAAGCTGCTGCGCAGGTTGGCAATGTAGTTAAGAAGGCCTATGGTGTGTTGGCATTCATCACCTGTGGGTCTGAGTTCAAGAGCTGTGAGGTCATGTTACAGCTATATAAGACCTTGGTCAGACCCCATTTGGAGTACTGTGTTCAGCTCTGGCCACCTCACTACAGGAAGGATATGGATACCATAGAGAGAATGCAGAGGAGACTTACAAGGATATTGCCTGGATTGGAGGGTGTACCTTATGAGAATAGGCTGAGTGAACTTGGCTTTTTCTCCTTGGAGCGATGGAGAAGGAGAGGTGACCTTATAGAGGTGTATAAGATGATGGGAGGCATTGATTGTGTAGATAGTCAGAGGCTTTTTCCCAGGGCTGAAATGGATAACACGAGAGGGCACAGTTTTAAGGTGCTTGGAAGTAGGTACAAGGGGGATGTTAGAAGTAAATTTTTCACACAGAGAGTGGTGGGTGTGTGGAATGCACTGCCAGTGACAGTGGTAGAGGTGGATACAATAGGGTCTTTCAAGAGACTCTTAGATAGGTACATGGAGCTTAGTAAAATAGAGGGCTATGCAGTAGGGAAATTCTAGGCAGTTTCTAGAATAGATTAAATGGTTGGCACAACATTGTGGGCCAAAGGGTCTGTAATGTGCTGGAGATTTCTATGTTCTATGTTCTATGTTCTAAACAAATCTAACCCCAATCATGATTGTAACTCAATGTTTAAGATGAAAACTACTATCTTATAGCGCTACCATGGACTCGTTTTTGATTGTTTGGTGCACCAATCTTGTTTGACATTAATGAGACTGTTCTGATGGTGGGCCTTGGCTTGAAATATTGACTCTTTATTCCACTCCATTGCTGCCTGACCTGTTGAGTTCCTCCTGCACTTTGTGTGTGTTGCCTTGCTTAGCAGTTGCTTCCTTTGTTGTCTTGTCTAATTTGTGTTCTGTCCTATGATGCTGCTTCAAGCAAGCTTTTCATTGTACTGGGACCCCATTGTTCAAACGTTCATTGTATTATCAAAGTATTTATACAGAATGCAACCCTGAGATTTTTCTTCTCCAGATAGCCATAAAATACTGAAAACCAAAGAAGTAGTTGAAAGAAAGACAGCAATCCCCTCCTTGTATGAAAAGAAAAAAAAACAAAAACTCACAAATCCCAAATCCCCTCTCCTGCCAACCCCTCCCTCGCACAAAAACAAAGAGAACAGCCAAATCCCCAGCCCACCAATCAGCAACAAGACAATAAAGGGGTAAGAACATGAACAAAACATAGAACTGAAAGAGGCTAATATGAACTACAGTCCGATCCATAAATTTCAGAATTTTGATAACATCTCCAAGAGCATCGGGACCCAGCAGCCCCTCCAAGGGGAAGCAAGATGAACCAATGGCCCCTTTAAGGAAAGTGACATGAATCAGCAGCCACTCTGAAGGTAGCGACTCGAACCAGTGACCTCTCTGAGAACTGCTCGCTCTCGTCTGAATTTGCCTCAATGTTTCAATCTTCCTCGACTCTTTAATCAGCGAGAAATGTAGTTGATCACAGCCCCTCATATTGTCCCTGAGCTTCTCGTGGTAGCTCATGCTTGCATTTCTCTCCTGGAGTTTTGTCGGGGTCAGCAGAGCGCTAGCTCGCTTGATTGAACTACAGACTGCAAATCATGGGCTGCAACAGTTTCAAAAACAAAATTAAGATAAAAAGAACAAGTAGTGGGCAGGGCGAAAAGCATTGTCAAGGATGCACCTCACCCTAACCATGGACTTTTTACTCTTCCCCCTTCTGGTAGGCGCTACAGAAGCCTCCATTCCCACACCAGCAGGCACAGGAAGAGCTTGTTCCCTGAGGCTGTGACCCTGCTGAACCTCACATCACAGCGCTAAGCAGTAATGCACCCATATTGGACTGTCTCAGTACTTTTATATTTGTGTGCTGTAGCACTTATGTTTTATTCGCAGTTATCTTGTATATAATACTATTCTTTTGCACTTCTGGTCAGATGCTGATTGCATTTCACTGACTTTGTATCTGTACTTGGCACAATGACAGCAAAGTTGAATTTAATTTAATCTAATCTAGAAGACATAGAAAAACTGAAATGATTGACTATCTGGAAGTGTCGCCCGAGGACTAGTTTGCTGGCACCATCTTGACCAGAAGACTTGTCTTATTTCGGTGTTCCTCAGTCACAGACTCATACAGCATGGAAGCAAGCCCTTTGTCCCAGCTGGTTCATGCTGAATAAGATAACCATCCAAGCTATTTATTTAGCTTATTTTATAATGAACAGTCAAGGGACACCATTTCGACTGTGAATCCAAAGCAACAGGATGTTAGGAAGCCCTCCAGGTGGAAATGCAGGGATGGTGAACGTCTGCAATGTTGCTCATGACAACTGAAAGTGATAGGATGACCCCACACCTGTGGTTAAGTTTTGTAAAAAAGGCCATCTTCTAGCAACTACACAAGTCCACGTGCATGGGAAAGATATAGAGGGATAGGGGCCAATGAGCTCAGGTAGGCAACTTGGCCAGCATCGGTGAGTTGGGCTGAAGGGACTATTTCTATGCACTGGCACAGATAGAGGCCATTTGGTTTTCTCCCGGAGCTGAATCCCATGAACTTCAGAGCTTGCTTGCTTATTTCCTTGTATGCCTGCATATGATTTCTCTCTCAGTCATGCCTGTCACTTCTCCTTTGATACATTTTGACATTAATCTAAACTGAGGGGGTGCCTAACAGACAAGCACGCCTTGGGGATGTTGGAGATTTGTCCGGGACAAGTCCAAAGTCAGAGCCAAAGTCAAAGTACATTTATTATCAAAATACATATATGGCACCGTATTCTACCTTGAGGTTCATTTTCTTGAGGACATTTACAGGAAAGGGAAGAAATACAATGGAATCAACATAAAGCCATACGTAAACAAAGACTGACAAGCAAGTAATCTGCAAATAAAAATAATAAAAAATAATACTGGGAACATGATTTGTAGAATCCTTGAAAGTGAGTCTGTAGATTGTAGAGTCATTTTAGGGTTGTGGTGAGTCATATTATCTACGTTGGTTCAGGAGCCTGATGGTTGTAGGTTAATAACTTTTCCTGAACCTGGAAGGTTGGGACATAAGGTTTCTGTGCCCAGATGGTGGCAGCGATAAGAGTAAATGGCCTGGGTGATGTGGGTCTTTTGATGATGGATGCTGCTTTCTTGTGGCAGTGCACTTTGTAAACGTGTGCAATGGTGGGGGAAAGGCTTTGATCAAGGAGAGAGTGTGCACACTCTGCTATTCCCGAATAGCATTGCAAATGTGACCGACTTAATGAAAGCTTTCAGCAAATGTCGTGAGCCATTATTCTGGTTAATTACTAAAAACACTCAGAGGAGACAGGTTGAATGGGTCACCTGACCACCTGAAGGATTAAGTTTCCAGGACCAATTTACTTTGCTAAGCAACACTGGAATAAGATACAAACAAATGTGTTGAAGAATAATAATGATAAGTTGCTATCTGCTTTATTTTCTTTGCCACTGCCTTACTGATGGTTTGACCGCTCCTGAGTGTGTCATGCTGCCATCTGCAGTAGTTATATGTTGCATAGAAAAGCAGACGCCTCTAGGTACTAGATCTGAAATAAGAAAACAAAAAGCTGAGGATATTCAGCAGTCTAGCAGTGATCATGGTTCTCACTTTGATAGGGTAAGAAGAGAGTAGAAACTATTCCTATTCTCAAATGACATTAAAATAGAACATTACTGCACATACAGGCCCTTTGGGCCAAACTTTTAACCTATTCCAAGACCAATCTAACCCTTCTTTCCCACATAACGCTCCATTTTTCCATCATCCATGTATCTATCTAAGAGTCTCTTAAATGTCCCTAATGCACCTGCCTCGATCACCATCCCGGTCAGGGCGTTTCACACACCTGCCTTTCTCTGTGTCAAAAAAACTTACCTCTGACACCCGCTATACTTCCCTCCAACCTCCTTAAAATTATGCCCCTTCATCTTAGTCATTTCCACCCTGGGAAATGAAAGAGGCCATTTGGTCCATCAATTCTATGCCAGCTCCAATAGCAATCTTATTTCTCTTCAGCAATACGCTCTCAATTGTTCATTAACACCCCTACTGGTTCTACTGCTCACCAACACTGATGGCGACGCAAGAAAAACACAGAGCGCCAGGAAAATCCATAAGGAGAATGTGCAAGCTCCACACAGACAACACTGAGATCAGCGTCAAGCACAGGTTGGTAGAGCAGTGAGGCAGCTGTACTAAAGTTGCCCATTGTTGTAGAACTGCATTTGTTAGCAGTGTCACCTGCCCATTAACCCTTTGCTGGTTCTGTCAGACTACACTGCATTTAATTCATTGCGGAGTGTCGCAGGCCACATGGGAATTGGGAGTCCTTCTTGTCTACAGTGTGGCCTAGTCAAATATCTGATGGAGGGAGGAGAAGATGGCGGCGCGACGCAGCGCGCGTGGCCATTCTGAATGAATATCGTATGTGTTAACTAGGGGGCTGTGCACAATCCGGATTTGATGGAGACAGCCATGAGAAGCATGGAGGAACACCTGGAGTAACTTCTGAAATGCCCGCTTTGCTGCCGTTGCTACTGTGCGATTGAGAATCTCTGGAGGGGAAGGCCCCAAATCCTCGGCTTTACCTATTTCCTGTTGCCGGGGCCGGGGTCGAAGCGCTCAGCAGAGATGGTGCTCGGTGCTTGGTGCTCGGTGTCGGAGAGCTGGTCCGAGGCTCGGAGTTTACGGACGGACTCGGAGTCGGACTGTGGTCAGATGCTTCCAGTGTGCTGCATCGGCAAGTTGGCAGCGCTGGAGGTTCATCTGCGTGAGATGATGGGACTTTCAAGAGACTTTGAGACTTTTACCGTGCCCATGGTCAGTTCTTATCAAATTACGGTATTGCTTTGCACTGTTGTAACTATATGTTATAATTATGTGGTTTTTGTTAGTTTTTAAGTCGGTTTGTCATGTGTTTCTGTGATATCATTCTGGAAAAAAATTGTATCATTTCTTAAAGATTGCATTACTAAATGACAATAAAAGAGGACTGCATGTCCTCATAATCTAATCTAATCTAAAGTGTTAACTGCAAACTAAAAAACACAGGACACCATGAATGGAAAAAAATGAAGCATTTTCAGAAATAGATTTTAAAGATAAAGATTAGCTTTATTTGTTACATGTATCTCAGAACATAGTGGACTTTTTGGGCTGAGATCATCCATGAGGTCCTGATGAAGTGTTTCAGCCTGAAATGTTGACTGTTTATTTCTTTCCACAGATGCTGCCTGACTTCATGATATCCTCCAGCATTTTGTGAGTGTTAGTTACTCTGCATTTCCAGTATCCATAGAATCTCTTGTGTTCATAATGGGCAATAGTTCTGTCCTAGGCAACTTGGGGAAGTTTTGTGCACAGCATAGAATACTGTCTTACACCTCCAAGCTACATCAACTCAGATTTGGAAAGAGACTTTCATGTATTGGCTAATGGACAACAAGTCTGAAGGTCCAGAAATGAAACATTTCTGTTGATGCAAAGCCTTGTGTGTAACTGACTGGAATATTGAAGAACCTCTGGCAAGATTAAACATAGTTTTGCCAAGCTTGCAGGGGATGAACTGGAGACAATGTAGATATTTCCAGACAGGAGATAGATGTTTGGGTGGCTGTCAAGCTCTGAGTATTCACGCTTTTTGGCTTGGTATGGCCATCCACATGGGATGTGGAAGTTATGATCAAGAATTTCTTGGCAAACACTGACAGAGTGCAAAGGAACGTTCATGTTGATTGCTAGCTTTGTGCATCTGAAACCGTAATCCTCCTTCTTGTATGATGATTGGTTTGATGAAATTTGGTCAGAGATACTCTGAAAGGGTGAGGGGCAGAGGAAAGTCCGTAAGAGCATTAGGAGGTAATGCAATTGCACAGTGAGTAGAGGGGCTGCCTCATAGCTCCAGTGTAGCCCAGGTTCAATGCTGATCTCGAGTATGCTGTGTGATGTTTGCACAATTTCCTGAGTCCAATCTCCTTGTTCTCCAGGTGCCACGATTTTCTCCCACATCCCAAAGGTATGCATGTTGGCCAGTGAAAATGGAGAATAGATGATTGGATGAATGCAGGATAGTTGATGGGAATATATGAGAATAAACTTTCATTCTCACTTGAGACTTTAAAATGGGTTCTTTGTGGACTGAACAGCCTATTTTCATGTGGTTTCTCTCCAGAGTCAAACCCTAACCCTAATGCATCAATACGAGCTGACTACATATCAGAATGGGACATTGCCAGTCAGACGAAAATTTCCCTTGGTTATTTTCTGTTTTTTCTTTCTACCACTGTCTCCTAATCTGTCTCTCTACTTATCCTTCCACCCCTACCACCACTTTCCTCTCGCTTTCTTCTTGTTCTTTCTCTCTCTCTCTCTCTCACTCTCACTTGTCATGTCTCTCTCTTCCTCTGACACATTTTCTCTTGCAGTGCTCAATAGCAGTCAGCTTTTGAGAATTGTGATACAATCTGCTCT
This sequence comes from Mobula birostris, assembly GCF_030028105.1. Taxonomy (NCBI): domain Eukaryota; kingdom Metazoa; phylum Chordata; class Chondrichthyes; order Myliobatiformes; family Myliobatidae; genus Mobula; species Mobula birostris. The sequence goes on along the minus strand of NC_092377.1, from coordinate 149,315,694 downwards.
TCGTGGTTGGCCTAATTCTTCCCCAAGCCAAACATTAAGCTCACGCAGAAACACGGAACTGGGTCAAATTTTCATGGAAGAAAGGTATTTTTGGACTTTTCATTCTCCCTGGAGTTGTGCGGGTTTAACCATGGCGCTGCAGTTTACCAGAATATTTCAATTTACAGTAATATCGTAAACTGCAGATCCTTGCTCTGAAAAGAAATAATCCTTTACAGAACAGGAGGTATTTGTTCCTTTCCAAGAGCCAACTTTGAGCTGAATGACCTTCTCTTGGCTGGCATATTCGGTAAGCCAGTGGCCTGGCTCAGTCTATGTGCAGATATAAGGCTTAATATCCATATCTTGGGAGCCACCTCCCAGCAAATTCACACATACATAGTTGGAGAAATCCTTTGAGTGTTTGAAGGTGAAAAGTTCAAGTGCCCTGCCTATGGTCTACAGGATAGAACATATATATATATTTAATATCTATTTTTGCACTACTTCTTTTAATTTAACTATTTAATATACATATGTATACTTACTTCAGTTTTTTCTATATTTCTCATGTATTGCGTTGTACTGCTATTACAAAGTTAACAAATTTCATGACATATGTCGGTGATATTAAACCTGATTCTGATTCTGAGGTTGTCCCGACTTTTCAACCTAATCCAAGATAAATCTAATCCTTTCCTCCCACATAGCCCTGTTAAAATATTCTGCATTTAGAGCAACTAACTTCAACAACCAATCTTCAGATCTGAATATGGACTGTAGATTAAATTTTAGATGTGCTCTGGACAATGGGTTCCTAAGAGCTGTGAACCGCCGTTAATTGGGAAACCAGACAATGCTGACTTAACATTCATTTTGGGGTGTGAAGAAAAAGAGGTGTGAAAGATGTATGCAATTCAAAGGAAGCATTGTAGATACATTGTAAATATCGAATTGTCCTTTAGTCTTTAGCATATAAAATGTCAAGTAATATTGGGTTGAACAGGCCACTTTGTCCAAAAAGATCTCAATATGCTGTGCCTCATTTTGTAAAATAAAAGACAACTCCACATCTACCAACTACATCTCTCTGGTGACTTTGTTCACATCACAACATGAGATCGATGGCTGAAGTCCAGAATGTTCTCTAACAGTCCTTCATTTTTCTATCTTATATATGCCTATCTAAGAGTCTCTTAAATGACTCTATAGTTAGGGGGTCAGATAGGCGATTCTGGGGACGCAGGAAAGAAACTCGGATGGTAGTTTGCCTCCCAGGTGCCAGGTCCGGGATGTTTCAGATCGCATCCAGGATATGCTGCAGTGGGAGGGAGAACAGTCAGAGGTTGTGGTACATATTGGTACCAATGACGTAGGTAGGAAAAGGGAAGAGGTCCTGAAAAAAGACTACAGGGAGTTAGGAAGGAAGTTGAGAAGCAGGACCGCAAAGGTAGTAATCTCAGGATTACTGCCTGTGCCACACGACAGTGAGGACAGGAATAGAATGAGGTGGAGGATAAATACATGGCTGAGGAATTGGAGCAGGGGGCAGGGATTCAGATTTCTGGATCATTGGGACTTCTTTTGGGGCAGGTGTGACCTGTACAAAAAGGATGGGTTGCACTTGAATCCAGGGGGACCAATATCCTGGAGGGGAGGTTTGCTAGGGCTACTGGGGAGAGCTTAAACTAGAATTGTTGGGGGGTGGGAACCGAACTGAAGAGACTGGGGAAGAGGAGGTTGGCTCACAGATAGAGAAAGCTTGTAGATAGTGTGAGAGAGAGGAGAGGCAGGTGATAGAGAAGGGATGCGCTCAGACCAAAGGCTTGAGATGAGTCTATTTTAACGCAAGGAGTGCTGTGAACAAAGCGGATGAGCTTAGAGCGTGGATCAGTACTTGGAGATATGATGTGATAGCCATTACAGAGACTTGGATGGCTCAGGGACAGGTTACTTCAAGTGCTGGGTTTCAGATGTTTCAGAAAGGACAGGGAGGGAGGCAAAAGAGGTGGAGGTGTGGTACAGTTGATCAGAGATAGTGTCACAGCTGCAGAAAAGGTGGACGCAATGGAGGGATTGTCTACGGAGTCTCTGTGGGTGGAGGTTAGGAACAGGAAGGGGTCAATAACTTTACTGGGTGTTTTTTATAGACCGCCCAATAGTAACAGGGATATCGAGGAGCAGATAGGGAAACACATCCTGGAAAGGTGTAATAATAACAGAGTTGTCGTGATGGAAACACATATTCTGCAGATGCTGGGGTCAAAGCAACACTCACAACACGCTGGAGGAACTCAGCAGGTTGGGCAGCATCCGTGGAAAAGATCAGTCAATGTTTTGGGCCGGAACCCTTCGTCAGGACTGTAGGGGGAAGGGGCAGAGGCCCTATAAAGAAGGTGGGGGGAGGGTGGGAAGGAGAAGGCTGGTAGGTTCCAAGTGAAAAATCAGTAAGGGGGAAGATATGCACATAGCATCCTCCAACTTCCGGTAATTCCCTCCCCCTCCCTTCCCCTATCCCTATTTCACTCTGCCCCCTCCCCCAGCTGCCTATCACCTCCCTCATGGTTCTGCCTCCTTCTACTACCCATTGTGTTTTCTCCTATTCTTTCTTCACGTTTCCTGCCTATTCCCTCCCTGCTTCCCCTCCCCCACCCCTTTATCTTTCCCTTACTGGTATTTCACCTGGAACCTACCAGCTTTCTCCTTCCCATCCTCCCCCCACCTTCTTTATAGGGCCTCTGCCCCTTCTCTCTACAGTCCTGACGAAGGGTTCCGGCCCGAAACATTGACTGATCGTTTCCACGGAGGCTGCCTGACCTGCTGAGTTCCTTGTCGTGATGGGAGATTTTAATTTCCCAAATATCAATTGGCATCTCCCTAGAGCAAGGGGTTTAGATGGAGTGGCTTTGTTAGGTGTGTTTGGGAAGGTTTTTTGACACAATATGTAGATAAGCCTACAAGAGGAGAGGCTGTACTTGGTTTGGTATTGGGAAATGAACCTGGTCAGGTGTCAGATTTCTCAGTGGGAGAGCATTTCGGAGATAGTGATCATAATTCTATCTCCTTTACAATAGCATTGGAGAGGACGATGCTGAGGATGTTCTATGAGTCTGTGGTGGCCGGTGCTATCATGTTTGCTGTTGTGTGCTGGGGCAGCTGGCTGAGAGTAGCAGACACCAACAGAATCAACAAACTCATTCGTAAGGCCAGTGATGTTGTGGGGATGGAACTGGACTCTCTGACGGTGGTGTCTGAAAAGAGGATGCTGTCCAAGTGTCATGCAATCTTGGACAATGTCTCCCATCCACTACATAATGTACTGGGTGGGTACAGGAGTACATTCAGCCAGAGACTCATTCCACCGAGATGCAACACAGAGTGTCATAGGAAGTCATTCCTGCCTGTGGCCATCAAACTTTACAACTCCTCCCTTGGAGTGTCAGACACCCTGAGCCAATGGGCTGGTCCTGGACTTATTTCATAATTTACTGGCATAATTTACATATTACTATTTAACTATTTATGGTTTTATTACTATTTATTATTTATGGTGCAACTGCAACGAAAGCAAATTTCCCCTGCGATCAGTAAAGTATGACTATGACTATGACTATGACAATGAGAGGTAGGAACAGGCAAGTTAGAAAAGCATTTAATTGGAGTAAGGGGAATTATGAGGCTATTAGGCAGGAAATTGGAAACAGATGTTCTCAGGGAAAAGTACGGAAGAAACGTGGCAAATGTTCAGGGGATATTTGTGTGGAGTTCTGCATAGGTATGTTCCAATGAGACAGGGAAGTTATGGTAGGGTACAGGAACTGTGGTGGACAAAGGCTGTAATAAATCTAGTCAAGAAGAAAAGAAAAGCTTACGAAAGGTTCAGAGAGCTAGGTAATGTTAGAGATCTAGAAGATTATAAGGCTAACAGGAAGGAATTTAAGAAGGAAATTAGGAGAGCCAGAAGGGGCCAGGAGAAGGCCTTGGTGGGCAGGATTAAGGAAAACCCCAAGACATTCCACAAGTATGTGAGGAGCAAGAGGATAAGACGTAAAAGAATAGGACCTATCGTGTGATAGTGGTAAAGTATGTATGGAACCAGAGGAAATAGCAGAGGTACTTAATCAATACTTTACTTCAGTATTCACTACGGAAAAGGATCTTGGCGATTGCAGGGATGACTTGCAGTTGACTGAAAAGCTTGAGAATGTAGATGTTAAGGAAGAGGATGTGCTGGAGCTTTTGGAAAACATCAAGTTGGGTAAGTGACCGGGACTGGACAGGATGTACCCCAGGCTACTGTGGGAGGTGAGGGAGGAGATTGTTGAGCCTCTGGCGATGATCTTTGCATCATCAATGGGGATGGGAGAGGGTCCGGAGGATTGGAGGGTTGCGGCTGTTGTTCCTTTATTCAAGAAGGGGAGTAGAGATAGCCCAGGAAATTGTAGACCAGTGAGTCTTACCTCAGTGGTCAGTAAGTTGATGGAGAAGATCCTAAGAGGCAGGATTTATGAAAATTTGGAGAGGTATAATATGATTAGGAGTAGTCAGCATGGCTTTGTCAAGGGCAGGTCATGCCTTAAAAGCCTGATTGAATTTTTTGAGGATGTGACTAAACACATTGATGAAGGAAGAGCAGTAGATGTAGTGTATATGGATTTCAGCAAGGCATTTGATAAGATACCCCATGCAAGGCTTATTGAGAAAGTAAGGAGACATGGGATCCAAGGGGACATTGCTTTGTGGATCCAGAACTGGCTTGCCCATGGAAGGCAAAGAGTGGTTGTAGACGGGTCATATTCTGCATGGAGGTCGGTCACCAGTGGAGTGCCTCAGGGATCTCTTCGTGATTTTTACAAATGACCTGGATGAGGAAGTGGAGGGATGGGTTAATAATTTTGCTGATGACACAAAGGGTGGAGGTGTTGTGGATAGTGTGGAGGGCTGTCAGAGGTTACAGTGGGACATTGATAGGATGCAAAAATGGGCTGAGAAGTGGCACGTGCCCTTACACTTCCTCCTTTACCATCATTCAGGGCCCCAGACAGTCCTTCCAGGTGAGGCGACACTTCACCTGTGAGTCGGCTGGGGTGATATACTGCATCCGGTGCTCCCGATGTGGCCTTCTATATATTGGCAGACCCGACGCAGACTGGGAGATCATTTTGCTGAACACCTATGCTCTGTCTGCCAGAGAAAGCAGCATCTCCCAGTGGCCAAACATTTTAATTCCACATCCCATTCCCATTCTGATATGTCTATCCACGGCCTCCTCTACCTCCTCTACTGTAAAGATGAAGCCACACTCAGGTTGGAGGGACAACACCTTATATTCTGTCTGGGTAGCCTCCAACCTGATGGCATGAACATTGACTTCTCTAACTTCCGCTAACGCCCCACCTCCCCCTCGTACCCCATCCATTATTTATTTATATACACACGTTCTTTTTTTCTCTCTCTCTCTCCTTTTTCTCCCTCTGTCCCTCTGACTATACCCCTTGCCCATCCTCTGGGTTTTTTCCCCCCATCCCCCTTTTACTTCTCCCTGGGCCTCCTGTCCCATGATCCTCTCATATCCCTTTTGCCAATCACCTGTCCAGCTCTTGGCTCCATCCCTCCCTCTCCTGTCTTCTCCTATCATTTTGGATCTCTCCCTCCCCCTCCCACTTTCAAATCTCTTACTAGCTCTTCCTTCAGTTAGGTCTCGGCCCAAAATGTCGACTGTACCTCTTCCTAGAGATGCTGCCTGGCCTGCTGCGTTCACCAGCAACTTTGATGTGTGTTGCTTGAATTTCCAGCATCTGCAGAATTCCTCGTGTTTACTGAGAAGTGGCAGATGGAGTTCAACCCAGATAAATGTGAAGTGGTTTATTTTGGTAGGTCAAATATGATGGCAGAATATAGTAATAATGGTAAGACTCTTGGCAGTCTGGAGGATCAGAGGGATCTTGGGGTCCGAGTCCATAGGATCCTCAAAGCAGCTGCGCAGTTTGACTCTCTGGTTAAGAAGGCGTACGGTGTATTGGCCTTCATCAATCGTGTATTTGAATTTCGGAGCCAAGAGGTAATGTTGCAGCTATATAGGACCCTGGTCAGACCCCACTCGGAGTATTGTGCTCAGTTCTGGTCGCCTCACTACAGGAAGGATGTGGAAGCCATAGAAAGGGTGCAGAGGAGATTTACAAGGATGTTGCCTGGATTGGGGAGCATGCCTTATGAGAATAGTTTGAGTGAACTTGACCTTTTCTCCTTGGAGCAACGGAGGATGAGAGGTGACCTGATAGAGGTGTATAAGATGATGAGAGGCATTGATCGTGTGGATAGTCAGAGGCTTTTTCCCAGGGCTGAAATGGTTGCCACAAGAGGTACAGAGGAGTTATCAGGGGTAAGTTTTTTACTCAGAGAGTGGTGAGTGCGTGGAATGGGCTGCCGGCAACAGAGGTGGAGGCGGATACAATAGGGTCTTTCAAGAGACTTTTGGATAGGTACATGGAGCTTAGAAAAATAGAGGGCTATGGGTAAGCCCAGTAATTTCTAAGGTTGGGACATGTTCGGCCCAACTTTGTGGGCCGAAGGGCCTGTATTGTGCTGTAGGCTCTCTATGTTTTTACGTATCTATGTCTCTTTGGAGCAAAGAAGGATGAGAGATGACTTGATAAGGTGCATAAGAATACGAAGAGAATGGAAGGAGTTAGTAAGGAAGTTGAGAAGCAGGACCTCAAGGGTAGTAATCTTGGGATTGCTGCCTGTGCCATGCGACAGTGAGGATAGGAATAGAGTGAGGTGGCAGATAAATACGTGGCTGAAGAATGTATAAAGGTAATGTCACAATTGTAATGGGGGACTTCCATACGCAAGAGGATTGGGAAAATCAGGTTGGTGTCAGATCGCAAGAGAGGGAATTTGTTGAATGCCTACAAGCTGGTGGTTGACCCTACTCAGGGAAATGCTATCTTTGTGGGTGTTGTGTAACAACCCAGATTTTATTAGGGAGTTTCATGTCAAGGAACCCTTAGGAGACAGTGATCATGATATGATTGAATTAATACTGCAATTTGAGAGGGACAAGTATAAGTCATGAGGAGCGGAATAGCTATGTCCCACAGAAGAAGTTCCCTAGTGGCAGGGGTGGGCAACCATGGCTGACAAGGAAGTTAAGGATTACATAAAAGCCAAGGAAGGACATATAATGCAGCAGAAGTGAGTGGAAAATTGGATGATTGGGAAGTTTTTAAGATCCAGCAATAGACAACTAAAAAAGCTGTAAGAAGGGAAAAAATGAAATATGAGGGCAAAGTAAAAGGGAGGTGAGAGTTGATATTGGACCACTGGAAAATAGTGAGGTAGTAATGGGGGGCCAAAGAAATGGCAGATGAACCTAATAAGCATTTTGCATCATTTTTGCATCATTCACTGTGGAAGACACGAGCAGTGCGCCAGAGGTCATTGAGTGTCAGGGGGCAGGAGCGAGTGCCACAACGTCCTGTCAAAGGGTTTCGGCCTGAAACGTCAACTGTCCCCTTTTCCTACATGCTGCCTGGCCTGCTGAGTTCCTCCAGCATTTTGTGTGTGTTGCTCAGCTTTCCAGCATCTGCAGATTTTCTCTTGTTTCTGAGTGAGTGCCAACCCTGATTACAAAGGAAAAAGTGCTAGGCAAACTAAAAGGTCTTAAGTTGGATACCAGATGGACTATATCCCAGGGTTTTGAAAGAGGCTGCTGAAGTGTTAGCAGAAGCATTGGTTATGATCTTTCATAAATCACTTGATTCTGGCATGGTTCTGGAAGACTGGAAAATTGCAAATGTCACTCCACTCTTTAAGAAGGGAGGAAGGCAAAAGAAAGGAAATTATAGGTCTGTTAGCCTAACCTCAGTGGTTGGAAGTGTTGGAGTCCATTATTAAGGATGAGGTTTCAGGGTACTTGAAGACTAATGATAAAATAAGTCAAAGTCAGCATGGTTTCTGTAAAGGGAAATCTTATCTGATAAATCTGTTAAGAGTTCTTTGAGGAAATAACAAGCAGGGTGGACAAAGGAGAGGCAGTGGATGTCATTTACTTGGATTTTCAAAGGCATTTGGTAAGGTGCCACACATGAGGCTGCTTAAAATAATAAAATCCTATGGTGTTACAGAAAAGTTACTGGCATGGATAGAGGAATAGTTGACAGGCAGGAGGCAGTGAGTAGGAATAAAGGGGGTCTTTTCTGTTTGGCTGCCAGTGACTAGTGGTGTTCCTCAGGAGTCAGTATTGGGACTGCTACTTTTCATATTGTTTGTCAATGATTTAAATAATTGAATTGATGGCTTTGCGGCAAAGTTTGCAAATGATAACAAGATAGGAGGAGGGGTAGGTAGTGCTGAGGAAGCACTGCAATTGCAGCACGACTTGGACAAATTGGAAGAATGGGAAAAACAGTAGCAGATGTACTACAGTGTTGAGAAATGTGTGATGATGCATTTTGGTAAAAGGAACAATAGTGTGGACTATTATCTAAGTGGGGAGAAGGTTCAAACAGCAGAGGTGCAAAGGGTCTTAGTAGACCTTGTACAAGACTCCCAGAAGGTTAATTTCCAGGTTGAGTCTGTGGTAACGAAGGCAAATGCAATGTTGCCATTCATTTCAAGGGGAATAGAATATAAAAACAAGGAGATTATGCTGAGGCTTTATAAGACAGTGGTCAGGCTACACTTGCAGTATTGTTATCAGTTTTAGGCCCCATATCTCGGAAGGGATGTGCTGTCATTGGACAGAATCCAGAGGAGGTTCATAAGGATGATTCCAGGAATGAAGGAGTTAACACATGAGGAATGTTTAGCAACTTTAGGCATATAGTCACTGGAATTTAGAAGAATGCCGGGGGGTGGGGGGTGGGGTGGGGTGGTGGTCACATTGAGTCCCACCGAATGTTGAAAAGGACTAGATAATATGTAGACAGAATGTTTCCTCAAAATTTCAGGGCGACCCTTCAGATCAGAGGTAAGGAGGAATATTTTTAGCCAGAGAGAAGTGAATCTGTGGAATGCTCTGCCACAGGCTGCAGTAACGCCAGGACTGTGGATATACTTAAAGTGAAAATTGATAGTTTCCTAATTAGTCAGGGCATCAAAGTTTATGACCAGAAGGCAGGTGTAAGAGGTTCGGTGGGATCCAGGATCAGCTATGATGCGATGGCAGAACAGACTCAATGGGCTGAATGGCCTAACTCTGCTCCTATGTCTTATGGTCTTAAGGTCTTATGATAAGAGGCTTAAGTAGAGTGGACAACCAAAACCTTTTTCCCAGGGCTCTAACGGCTGACATGGAACAGCAATTTTATGGTGACTGGAGAAAAGTATAGGGGGGATTTTAAAGGTAATTTTTTTTACAGAAAGAGTAGTGGGTGCATGGAATGTGCTGTCAGGTGTGGTTGTAGAAGCAGATACATTCGGGAGTTAAAACAAGTTATCATTGAACTTGAGAGATTACCTAAAAAGGAGTAGGAACGCAGAGCCTCAGGCTGCAGCAGAAGACAAGGCTTCATTGTAACCTGTTTGATGTCATGAGCTCCTTACAAAGGGGAAACTTGGAGAGAGTTATCAGACCTCCATGTGCACCAAGGTGGATTTAGAAAATCTATATAATCTCCCAGAGTCTGAAAGCTTGTCTCCAATTTGACAATTCTTCCCCAAAATATCAAATAAACTGGAGCCCGATTTAAAAAATCTCTTCTAATTTCAAAGTATTGTGCTTCTTGTTCTCCTGCATTTCACTTGTGTTCTAAACCCTCTAAGATCTCTGTCCTCCTTCATTTCTGGCACTTTGCATTGCATCAAGCATCGGTGGCCATGCCTTAAGTGTCCATGCTCAGAGCTTTGGAAGTCCCTCGTTAATCCTCTCCATTTCTCTCCATTCCTGTTTAAGATAATCTCTGAAAATCTACCCAACTTGTGATCTCTACCATTTATTGAGACAAGGCTAGTCGGTGCTCCATATGGATTCTCCTCTTGACCTAGCAATATGCCAGTGTTCTGGTTGCCTCATTATGGGAATGATGTGGATGCATCAGAAAGGATGCAGCGGTGATTTACCAGACTGCTGCCGGAATTAGAGAGCATGTCTTACGAGGATAGGTTGAGCAAGCTATGGCTTTTCTCATTGGATTGAAGGAGGGTGTGGGCACGTGGCCAAGTGGTTAAGGCATTGGACTAGCTACCCGAAGGTCGTGAGTTCGAGCCCCAGCCGAGGGAACGTGTTGTGTCCTTGAGCAAGGCACTTAATCACACATTGCTCTGCGACGACACTGGTGCCAAGCTGTATGGGTCCTAATGCCCTTCCCTTGGACAACATTGGTGTCGTGGGGAGGGGAGACTTGCAGCATGGGCAACTGCTGGTCTTCCATACAACCTTACCCAGGCCTGCGCCCTGGAGAGTGAAGACTTTCCAGGCGCAGATCCATGGTCTCGCAAGACTAACGGATGAAGGAGGGTAAGAGGAGACTAGACAGAGGTGTATATGATGATAAGAGACACAGATAGAGTGAGCAGCCAAAGGCTTTTTCCCAGGGCAGAAATGGATAATACAAGGGCACATAACTTTAAGGAGTTCAGAGAAATGCTCTGAGGTAGGATTTTTACACAGAGCATGGCATGGAATGTGCTTCTAGGGAAAGAGGTAGATGCAGATAAACTAGGGTCACCTAAGAGACTCAGATAGGCACATGAATGAATGAAAAAAGAAGGGCTATGTGGGAGGGATGGGTTAGATTGATTTTGGAGCATGCTAATGGTCTGGCACAACAACATGGGCTGAAGGGCCTGTGCTGTGCTATACTGTTCGATGCTCTGTTTCTCCATTAATACTAGATTCAAACCCTGTATTTATTAGCACTAGACTGAGTTCCAGGAAACCCCTGTCAAACAGCAGTGCTGGAGGTACCTTCACCGGACGATCTGCGGTGGTTCAAGAAGGCACTTCACCACCACCTTCTCAGGATGGGCAAGAAATGCAGGCCTTCCCACAAATGCCATGAGCATAAAAATTGCTGGAATATTGGAGAAAATCTCCACGTTTTTTTCAGGAATTCCAGGAAAAGGCTGTAAGTGTGCATTCAGTTTATGTTCCAAACAGAAGCTGATCAGATAGGATTTATTTAATTACTTAAAGGCTTTGACAGGCAGTGGATGAGGTTACAGCATGACATTTAGACTCCTGATTGTACCGAAGGTCTATTGAGGGATGGCTGGGTGTTCTGGTTAGTCCAAGGGTATGGAGGTAGCTTAGGGGATAAGGGTCAAGCTGCTCCCATGAATCCCACTGTTCCATTCCAAATTTCTAGTTACACACGATATTCGGGTTGTCTTTCCTGTAGGTCTTATATCTGCAAAGTCTCTTGTCAAAAATTACTTCGCAGCTGTTGGGGACATCAGGAGGTTGAACGTACCTGAAGGGAGAGGAAGGGAGACACTGGGTTAGTGATCACACTCACACATGTGTTGTAATACTGCAAGTATTTATAGAGTCATAGAAAATCATAGAGCACTATAGCACAGAAACAGGCCCTTCGGCCTGTCTAGTCAGTGCCAAACGGTTATCTGCCTAGTCCAATTGATCTACACCTTGACCATAGCTCTCCACACCCCTCCTATCCATGTACTTACTAAAAATTTCTCATAAATGTCGAAGTAGATCATTTCCACTTGCAGCTTGTTCCACACTGTCATCATGCTCTAAGTGGAGAAGATCCCCCTCAGGTTCCCCTTAAGCTATTTCACTTTTCACACTTAATATACAGCATGACCCCTAGTTTAAGTCTCACTCAATCTTAGTGGAAAAAGCCGAATTGCATTTACACTCCCCCCACCATAATTTTTTATTCCTCTGTCGAATCTCCTTTCCTCCTCTTATGCGCTACAAAATAAAGTCAGAGCAAATTGCCCTGCTCCCGTTCAAAACAAAGGCATGACCTCTACTTTCATTTGCTTTTTCTGGATCTGAGTGTCACCTTGGCATGTCTCTGTCCACCCTTATCAATACTTATCAGTGACCATAGAAAGCATTCTATCTGGATGCGTAAAGGATTGGTATGGTATCTGCTCTTGACGTGACTGCAAGAAACTGCATGTGGTTTGGACTCAGCTCAGCACTTCACAGGAACCGACCTCCCATCTATGGACACTGTCCACACTTCTCACTGGCTCAGTGTAGCAGCCAGCATAATCAAACACCCCACACACCCTGGACTTTCTCTCTTCTCCTCTCTCCCGCTGGGCAGGAGATACATAAGTCTGAAAGCACATACCACCAGGCTCAAGGATAGCTTCTATTCTACTGTTATCAGACTTTCGAAAGGACGTCTTGTACAATAAGATGAATTCTTGACCTCACAATCTACCTCATCATGATCTTGCATTTTATCGTCTATCTGCACTGCACTGGCTCTGGTAGCTTTACACTTCATTCTGCATAGTTATTGTTTTACCTTGATCTACCTCAATAATCTATATGACCAATATGCAAGGCAATTTTTTCACTGTATCTTAGTACTTGTGATAATAATAAACCAGTACCAATACTTAATCCAAGGTCACAACTTATTGCCTTTAAGAAGATGGAATGACCTGTTGCAGCCCTTTTAGTGAAGGTTCTGCCACTGTGAATTGGACGTGGAAGTCCATGATTCAGGCCCAGCAGCAGCGAATGTTTAGGTGAGTGGCAGAATCTAGCATGAGTTGACAGGAGTATGGAGAACACTAAGTAGAATGAGTACAGGTTACTGTACATCCTATTTCTGAATGGACACTGAACACATGAACACTACTACCTCACTGCATTTGAACTTCTGTTTTTGGACTACTTATTTAATTTAAGTATTATTTATGCTCTTCAGGATTCCTCAAAATTCTTGGCTCCTCCATGAATCAGCGTTCTCCAGCGGTTTCTGTCACAAGCCAGCTGCTGCCACTCATTGACTTCAATATTTGCCTGAGAGAGCTGCTGCTTAAGTTGGTCTTTGTGCCTCTTGCGCGGGACACCACAATCTCTCTTGCCCTGAGAGAGTTCTCCGTGGAGGACTGCTTTTGGTGACCTGGTCATCACGTAGTCATCACGTGGTCACATAAATCTATATATGTATACACTTATTGTAATTCACAGTTGAAAGTTAACTAATTTCACAACATATGCCAGTGATAGTAAATCTGATTCTGATTCAAGAATCTGATATCAGTGGGAGAGAGGCCGACCTTGAGCCCAATGTTACGTTCTTTCAGATTCTTTTGTATCTTCTGCCTGATGGGAGGGAGAAGAAGAGAGAATGTCCAGGGATGGGAGTGGTCTTTGATTATTGTGGCTGTTGTACTCAGACAGTGTCAAGTATAGAGAGAGTCCATAGAGAGGAGGCTGGCTTCCATAATGCGCTGAGTGGTGTTCACAATTCTCCGCACTCTCTTGCGGTCACGTACAGAACAGTTGCCATGCCAAGCTAGGGTCCTCTCTATGGCACATCGATAAAAAGAATTGCACACATGACTCCCGTGCTGTCCCATATTTTCTCCACGTTTCCTTCGACAAAAAGGTCCAGGTTTGAAACTCCCGGTGTTGGGTAGGTACTATAGTGGTTTGAGTTTAGCAGCACATTCCAGGTTTACCCCAAACTACATCATAACATCCCTTTCAGTGACCTTGGTGGATGCTCCAATCTTAGGTGTTGTGAGACAGCAGAACTAACTGCTGCACCACTCTGATTCCCTTATAGGCTATAGAAAGCCAAAACAAGCAAACAAACAACTTTATTTCGACCATTTGGGCAGGAGATTGTTTTGTGACCTAGTCGATGGGCTTCATCTCAAAGTAAGAAGTAACTTCCCTACTTTTAGTTTGCACTGATCTTTATTTTGTAGCTGAGTGTGTGGGGATCCCCAGGATTAAATTAATAGGGTTTACTGGCGATTCCGTGTCACTCAACCTTGTCACTTTGTGTTCAGTAGTGATTTGTTCTTTGTGGTCTCAGCTTGAGTTTAACTTTCCGGTTCCTTTTTGCCTTCTTGGTATCTTGGCTTTTTTTGGTGCTTCATGAGCTGGGATAATGAAATGCATGTCACTATCTAGTTAGACTGTACTTATGTGGGCAGTGGGAAAATCATTCCTCTCGTTGCTTGGGATTCTGTGTCCCTGCCACTCTGATCTGGCCCACGTCTTCATTAACCAGGTCCAACGCTTGCCTTTATTGGGATCTTCCTCCTCCTTACACAACGTTTATGGTTATGAATATGGGGTTATTTCTTATGTCTGGTGTCAGCGGCGGGGGGGTGATGTTGTATTGTAGAGAATAAATGCTCAGGTGTAGGGACTACAATTTTTAAACTTGACAGGTATCATGCACACAAAATTAAAAATGCCAATTAAATGTAAAATAATTCTAGGTTTTAAAGGACATGGAAATTTCAAATTAATAGGACCTGCATTCTTGTCCTAAGGAGTCAGACATGTGCGACTTACTCTGTGCAGCATATCGCAGTGACCTTCCCACAGTAGCAGGAGTAGCAATCATCACCCTTCCACATGGAACCAACGCTGTGCGAAATTCCTTTTTCCAAACATTCTGCAAACAAGAAATCTCACTGTCAGACACCACTGGCAAAATCAGAGCCTGTCTCAGATTAGGATGGCCAATCGAGTTTCAGTTGTAGGATCATAAAGCTAAGTAGCTTAGAAACAGAAACAACAGGAATTCTGCAGATGTTGGAAATTCAAGCAACACACATCAAAGCTGCTGGTGAACACAGCAGGCCAGGCAGCATCTGTAGAAAGAGGTGCAGTCGACGTTTCAGGCCGAGACCCTTCGTCAGGACTAACTGAGGGAAGAGTGAGTAAGGGATTTGAAAGTTGGAGGGGGAGGGGGAGATCCAAAATGATAGGAGAAGACAGGAGGGGGAGGGATGGAGCCAAGAGCTGGACAGGTGATTGGCAAAAGGGGATACGAGAGGATCATGGGACAGGAGGTCCGGGAAGAAAGACAAGGGGGGCGGGACCCAGAGGATGGGCAAGAGGTATATTCAGAGGGACAGAGGGAGAAAAAGGAGAGTGAGAGAAAGAATGTGTGCATAAAAATGAGTAACAGATGGGATACGAGGGGGAGGTGGGGCCTTAGCGGAAGTTAGAGAAGTCGATGTTCATGCCATCAGGTTGGAGGCTACCCAGGCGGAATATAGGTGTTGTTCCTCCAACCTGAGTGTGACTTCATCTTTACAGTAGAGGAGGCCGTGGATGGACATGTCAGAATGGGAATGGGATATGGAATTAAAATGTGTGGCCACTGGGAGATCCTGCTTTCTCTGGATCTGTCCCCCACTTTTCCTTCGCTACATCGATGACTGCATTGGCGCTGCTTCCTGCACGCATGCAGAACTCGTTGACTTTATTAACTTTGCCTCCAACTTTCACCCTGCCCTCAAGTTTACCTGGTCCATTTCCGACACACCCCTCCCCTTTCTAGATCTTTCTGTCTCTGTCTCTGGAGACAGCTTATCCACTGATGTCTACTATAAGCCTACTGACTCTCACAGCTATCTGGACTATTCCTCTTCTCACCCTGTCTCTTGCAAAAACGCCATCCCCTTCTCACAATTCTTCCGTCTCCACCGCATCTGCTCTCAGGATGAGGCTTTTCATTCTAGGACGAGGGAGATGTCTTCCTTTTTTAAAGAAAGGGGCTTCCCTTCCTCCACTATCAACTCTGCTCTTAAACGCATCTCCCCCATTTCACGTACATCTGCTCTCACTCCATCCTCTCGCCACCCCACTAGGAATAGGGTTCCCCTGGTCCTCACCTACCACTCCACCAGCCTCCGGGTCCAACATATTATTCTCCGTAACTTCCGCCACCTCCAACGGGATCCCACCACTAAGCACATCTTTCCCTCCCCCCCTCTCTCTGCATTCTGCGGGGATCGCTCCCTACACAACTCCCTTGTCCATTCGTCCCCACCATCCCTCCCCACTGATCTCCCTCCTGGCACTTATCCGTGTAAGCGGAACAAGTGCTACACATGCCCTTACACTTCCTCCCTTACCACCATTCAGGGCCCCAAACAGTCCTTCCAGGTGAGGCAACACTTCACCTGTGAGTCGACTGGGGTGATATACTACGTCCGGTGCTCCCGATGTGGCCTTTTATATATTGGCGAGACCCGACGCAGATTGGGAGACCGCTTTGCTGAACATCTACGCTCTGTCCGCCAGAGAAAGCAGGATCTCCCAGTGGCCACACATTTTAATTCCACATCCCATTCCCATTCTGACATGTCCATCCACGGCCTCCTCTACTGTAAAGATGAAGCCACACTCAGGTTGGAGGAACAACACCTTATATTCTGTCTGGGTAGCCTCCAACCTGATGGCATGAACATCGACTTCTCTAACTTCCGCTAAGGCCCCACCTCCCCCTCGTATCCCATCTGTTACTCATTTTTATGCACACATTCTTTCTCTCACTCTCCTTTTTCTCCCTCTGTCCCTCTGAATATACCCCTTGCCCATCCTCTGGGTCCCGCCCCCCTTGTCTTTCTTCCCGGACCTCCTGTCCCATGATCCTCTCGTATCCCCTTTTGCCAATCACCTGTCCAGCTCTTGGCTCTATCCCTCCCCCTCCTGTCTTCTCCTATCATTTTGGATCTCCCCCTCCCCCTCCAACTTTCAAATCCCTTACTCACTCTTCCTTCAGATAGTCCTGACGAAGGGTCTCGGCCTGAAACGTCGACTGCACCTCTTCCTAGAGATGCTGCCTGGCCTGCTGCATTCACCAGCAACTTTGATGTGTGTAGCTTAGAAACAGGCCCTTTGGCTCAGCATAAACACTAGAGATTCTGCAGATACTGGACATATTGAGCAACACACACAAAGTGCTGGAGAAAGTCAGCTAACCCTGGACGTTCCCTCTTCTCCTCTCTCCCATTTAAAAGACTTGCAGAAGCTACTGTTATGTTTTGTAACTTTAGAAACTAATTGAAAGAAAGCCCAGGAACTTGCGTATTAAGTTTTTGTTTCTTCAATAAGGCACTCACATATGACTTGGTGCCATAATGACGTATACCATTCACGTGCTTCTTACATATGAACTGTGTTTACACGGTTCATTCTTACATAATGAACTGTGTAAACAAAGAAAGCTCAGTCAAACAATATATTCACAATATTCCTCAACTATTACCGAAAATATTAAATATGCTCCATTCCTCCCTGCTTAGCTATAAATTCCAACTCTATATAGAATGCAGCTCAACTCAAATATGCAATATGTTTCTCTCTCGTCATCTATATACACAGTCTACCATATAATACAACTACTATATATACTATACATCCACAGCATAGTAAATTTTAAATTGTCCCATTCAGGCCTAGAGATTTAATCGCTGTGGAGGTTTTCTTACTCTTGTGGGATAACATCTTTCCTGACAGGGGGTTCACTCTACTTGGCAGGTGAGACTTGTGGTTGTAAAAGAATCTCAGGTTCTGCGGCCTCCTCCATGGTGGTTGAAAGAGTTGACTCTGGGACTGCAGGAAGTGGTTCCGGACACCTTTCTTCTCCAACATTTGATTCTGCTCTCCACAATTGATCGATGTGATGACATCAGATACAATCTCTATTGTGTATGAGAGTGGTCCAGTTCTGTCCTTAATCTTTCCAAGTACCCACTTTTGATCGGCTCTGCAGTCCGTCACCAGGACTGTTCGTCCAGGAGTGAAACATCAAACCTCCTTGTTTGCGAAGCCCATGATTTGCCTCAGCTGTTTGTCTGCATACTCCTTCCGAGAGTGGGTTTGAGTAGACCCACGTGTGAGCATAAGGGATGACCCAGGAACAGCATAGCTGGTAAGTTGTCTGTGGAGTGTACCGCATTGCAATACGGAAGGAGGGAACTGGTGAGCTTCTGATTCGGCGTCAGGTTTGTGCGTTCTGCTGACGTTGCTGGCAGTTTGTTCTTTAGACTGTGGACAACCCTTTCTGCCAAGTCACTGACTAAGTGTTCTGAAATACCAGTCCTTGAGAACAGCCTTCTCAACATATGAACTGTGTGCAAGGCTGTAGTGGAGGCCATTGGGAACACTTCTGCCAGTTTGTAGCTGCATCCACTACTACCAAGAAATTTGTGCCCATGAATGGCCTGGCAAAATCCGCACGAATCCTCTGCCAGGGCAATGTAGGCCATTACCAGGGATGGGGAGCTGATGGCAACTTCTGGACGTGCTGACATCCCGAACAGTGCATGGTAAGCTCTCAATCTGCTGATCTATCCCTGGCCACCAGACGAAGCTTTGAACCAATGCTTTCATTCTGACCATGCCAACGTGACCTGCATGCAGCTCCTTCATCACTTCAGCTCTCAGCTTGGATGGTGCAACAACTCTCAGACCCCACATAAGGCAACCCCTGTCAGGGGCAAGTTCATCCTGATGCTGGTAACAATGGGGAATTGGATATTTTCCTGCACATTTTGGCTGGCCATGCAGACCTGAGACAGATTAGGGTCTTTTCTGGTTTCCCTTTGGACCATCTCCACTGTAATCGGGAGACATTCGGTTTGCATTAGGGAGAATATGACGAGAAGGGTGTTCCCTTATGTCAAGTTTTCAGGTATTTCATTTGCCAAGGGTAAACAGGATAATCTATCAGCATTTCCACTAATTAGTTATCCTCTTGAATGTGATCCTGCAATGGCGCCCTCCAAGAAACAGAGCCTATCCCTGCATTAGTGCTGCAGTCAGTGAACCATCTCTCTGTGGATTGAAAATGAACACTAGTGGTTGGTGATCAGTAACAAGGATAAATCCTCTCCCATACAGGTACTGGTTAAAACACTTTACACCCCAAACCAGACTCAAGGTCTATCGGTCAATCTGTGCGTATTTTTTCTCTGCAGCGGTAGGAGAGCATAATCCAAAGGCTACGGGGTGTTCACTTCGATCACTCGTAATGTGACATGACTGCACCCTTACCATTCGGGGAGGCAAAGCAGGCAAGCTTCACTGGATGATGTGGATCACAATGTTTGAGTACAGTGTCTGACATCACTATTTCTTTTGACTTTTGGAAAGCCAATTCACACTTTCTGCACTTCCATTTCTTCCCAATCTGTATTAATGAGTTTAAGGGTGGAGCACAGTAGCAAGCTTTGGCAGGAATTGTTAGAGTTATTGACAAATCCTAAAAAAGGACCACACATCCTTTAGCCTTCAGGCGTCCACCAATGCTTGAATTTTCTCAGCACACTTGCGTAATGCTTCCGCAGCAATAGTACGACCAGAGGAGCTAAGATGGTACCGGAGGGCGACTTCTTCGAGCTCACCTGCAAGACAGCTTAAATTCTTCTCTTTAATGTCTCTTTTCTTCCTTTTCAAGGTGGCTGAGGTCCTGTCGGAGTCCGTGGTCTACAGCTGCACTCAAACTACGGCTCCATACAGCGGTAAGTTTCTGCTTCTGGAGCTTGCCGAGTCTCTTAGCATTCCTCGATCTCTCCAGGAATGGCCTGGAAGACAGGCACCTTTGGGGCCTTCGTGATGCTGCCTTGGGCGGCCTCTGCGGATGACTTAATTCCTTGCCAACTGGAACATTGTGGAGATCATGACATCAAGACAGCAGGTGCAGCTGTCGGAGACCTCTGCACTCGGGGGATCACTTTCTAGAGTCCGCTGAGCTCGAATAATCTTTGCTTCAGATTATAACATCAAAAGAGCGATCTGTTGGTCTCTCTCTTGCTGTGGAAAGGGGACACCTCTCTATCCCTTGTTAGTGAGAGAGAGAGCATGTGGCATATCAAAGTGCTGGGTTATGGACTGCAGTTTTTGTTGTACTGCAGATCATGGTCTCTGTTTGGGGGCTTTCCTACTGCTCGCTTGGTGGGTTGTGGGTGCAGACTTTTGCCATTCATGTGCTTTTTACAAGTAACCCAAAAAGAGAATGCTTAATCAAACAATCGATTTACTATATTACTGAAAAATTAAATAAACTACAGATACAAATTCCTTTAAGACCATAAGACATAGGAGCAGAATTAGGCCATTCAGCCCATTTCATCATGGCTGATTCTGGATTCCACTCAACCATATACACCTGCCTTTTTTTTAATTAAGTGCAATCATGAACAATAGCCAGATCAGAAATGCTGATCAAGTCAACTAGTTCTCAAAGAGAACTCTGATAGGCCAATCAGATGGTTCACTGCGGCTCAGCGATAGAACGCAAAAAATCATACAATTAAGAAACATTAAAAAATAGTAGAAATACTGGAGTCATGATGATCATGATGAAGTCTGCTGGAGAGAGACATTTATACACATGCTGTCCTCCATAGTTCAAAGAGATTGAAGGATAAGGTTGCAGGGTAACAAAACGTGACAGGAGCACTTGGAACTAAAAACTAATCCCTACTGGGAGAAAACAGCACCTGTTCTTTCCGCACTGTTCTCCAGCAGTTTAAGGACTAAGTCCAGCCGGAACAAAACTCACAAGTGCTCCTGAAAGTCAGGTATTAACCCTATCTACCAACAACCAAGCATTGCCATCCTGGTCCCCTTCATGATAGCTTATGAAGAAGCATGTGACTTCCCTCCCAGAGATGATAGGTGTTTGTGTACTCGACCCTTGAAGGCTTGGACCCCATCGTTGCGATAACCTTTGATGCCCTGACCAATCAGGAAATTATCAATTTTCACTTTAAATATACCCATGATCTCGGCCTCTACAGCTGACTGTGGCAGAGCATTCTGCAGATTCACTATGCTCTGGCTAAAAAATTCCTCACTACCTCTATTCTAAATGGTTGCCCCTCAATTTTGAGGCTGTGCCCTCTAGTTCTGGACACCACCACCACAGGAAACATCTTCTCCACATCCACCTAATCTAGTCCTTTCAACATTTGGTAGGTTTCAATGAGATCCCCTTATTTTCTTCTAAACTGCAGTGAGTACAGGCCTAAAGCTGCCAAGCACTCCTCATATGTTAAACCCTTCAGTCCCGGAATCATCCTTGTGAACCTCCTCTGGACCCCTCCAATGACAACACATCGTTTCTGAGATATGTGGCCCAAAACTGTCGACAATACTCCAATACTAGTGTCTTATAAGATCTCAGCATTATCTCCTTGTTTTTATATTCTATTCCCCTTGAAATGAATGCCATTTTCCTTCTTTACCACAGACTTAACCTGTGAATTAAGCATCTGGGAGTCTTGCACAAGGACTCCTAAGTTCCTTTGCACCTCTGATGTTTGAATTTTATCTTCATTTAGATAACAGTCTGTACTTTTGTTCCTTTCACCAAAATGCAGTATCGTACATTTCCCAACACTGTAGTCCATCTGCCCCTGTTTTGCTAATTCTTCCAATTTGTCTAAGTCCTTCTGCAAATGCATTGCTTCTTCAGCACTATGTACCTCTCCACCCATCTTTATATCATCTGCAAACCTTGCCACAGAGCCATCAATTCCGTTATCTAATCATTGACAAACAATGTGAAAATTAGTGGTCCTAATACTGACCCCTGAGGAACACCACTAGTCACTGGCAGTCAACCAGAAAAGGCCCCCTTTATTCCCACACGCTGCCTTCTGCCTGTAGCCATTCCTCTGTCTATGCCAGTATCATTCCTGTAATACCATGGGATTTTATCTTGTTAAGCAGCTTCATGTGTGGCACCTTTTCAACTGCCTTCTAAAATCCAAGTAAATGATTTGTCCACCCTGCTTGTTACTTCCTCAAAGAACTCTGATTTGTCAGGCAAGATTTCCCTTTACAGAAACTATGCTGACTCTGACTTATTTTATCATTAGTCTTCAATTACACTGAAACCTCATCCTTAATAATGGACTCCAACAATTTCCCAACCATTGAGGTCAATGGTTGAGGAAAATTTGCTTTCTTTTGCCTTCCTCCCTTGTTAAAGAGTGGAGTGACATTAGCAATTTTCTAGTCCTCCGGAACTATGCCAGTATCAAATGATTCTTGAAAGATCATAAACAATGCATCTTATCAATGCAGCCATTAAGCAAGAACCACCTGGCTCAAAGATCACCAGCTTCTATAACCACTGTTATCAGACTCTTAAATATACCTCTTGTATGATAAGTTGGATCCTTGACCTCATAATCTGCCTTGTTATTGTCTTGATCTTTATTATTTACCTGTTTTACACTTTATTGGTAGGTTTACACTTCTTTCTGCATTGTTACAGTGTTACCTTATTCTAGCTAAATGAACTGTGTAATGATTTGATCTGTATAAAACCATATGCAAGAAAAGCATTTCACTGTGTCTTGCTACATGTGACAATAAGATTAGATTTAACTTTATTGTCATTGTGCCGAGTACAGATACAAAGCCAATGAAATGCAATTAGCATCTGACCAGAAGTGCAAAAGAATAGTATTATTTACAAAATAACTGTGAATAAAAAGGAAGTGCTACAGCACACAAATATAAAAGTACTGAGACAGTCCAATATGGATGCAATACTGCTTAGCGCTGTGATGTGATGTGATGTTCAGCAGGGTCACAGCCTCAGGGAAGAAGCTCTTCCTGTGCCTGCTGGTGTGGGAGCAGAGGCTCCTGTAGCACCTACCGGATGAGTGGAGAGTAAAAAGTCCATGGTTAGGGTGAGATGCATCCTTGATAATGCTTCTCGCCCTTCCCAGGCAGCGCTTATGGTAGATATTCTCAATGGTAGGCAATTGGGTGCCGATAATCTGCTGGGCAGTTTTCATTACCTGCTGGAGTGCTTTACGGTCTGATATGGGACAATTGCCATACCACACTGAGATGCAGTTAGTGAGTATGCTCTCAATGATACAGCGGTAAAAGTCCATCAGTATCCTGGGACAGAGGTAAGCTTTCTTGATGCTCTGCAGGAAATAAAGGCGCTATTGCACCTTTTTGAACAGGACGGAGGAGTTCAGGGACCAGGTGAGATCATCGGAAATGTGGACACCAAGGAATTTGAAGCTTGATACATGCTCCACTACAGCTCCGTTGATGTAGGTGGGGACGTGAGTGTGGCTCCTGGCATGCCTGAAGTCCACAATAATCTCCTTGGACTTCTGGGTGTTAAGGGCCAGGTTGTTATAATAAACCAACAACCAATACAGGCAGCATCTATGGAGGGGAATAAACAGTCAACATTTCAGACCAAATCCTGATGAAAGGTCTTGCATATCCAAGTCGGTTATTTATTCCCCTCTATAGATGCTGCCTGAGCTGCTGAGTTCCTTCAGAAATTTGTGTGTGTTGCTCTTCAGCTCACTGATTTCATGTCATCCCACAGGCACCCATTTACACTCATCCTAAAATAAACCTCATTTTCTTCTCTCCACACTCCCATCACCTCCCCCAGATTCTTCCACTCGTCTATGTCTAAGATTCAGGATTGTTTATTGTCATTCTTCTGTACATCAGCGTGAAGGAACGTGAAATGATTGTCACTCTGGTTCTGACGCAGCATTAAAAAACATTATAAGGGTAAAGAATACAATAACAAATGCACAATTAAAAGAAATACTCTGTACTTCAAGCAACTTGCATACATGCACTCAGCAGCCTTTTCATTATGGTACACATGTACAATGGCTTTTTAATGGAAATTGTTAATCAGCAAAACATATGGCAGCAACTCAGTGCATAAAATCATGCACACATAGTCAAGAGGTTCAACTGTTGTTCAGAGCAAACATCAGAATGGGGAAGGAATGTGTTCGAAGTGATTTTGACCGTGGAATGGTTGTGGTGCCAGACAAGGTGGTTTGACTATCTCAGCCACTGCTGATCTTCTGGGATTTTCATGCATTACAGTCTCTATAGTTGACAGAGAAAGGAGCTAAATCAAAAAAAAATCAATTGAGTGGCAGTCTGTAGGCGAAAATGCCCTGATAATGAGAGAGGTCAGAGGAGAATGGCCAGACTGGTTCAAGCTGACAGGAAGGCGACAGTAAGGCAACCATGCGTTACAACAGTGGGGGGGGGGCAGAAAAGCCTCTCTGCACACCCAACACATTGAACCTTTAAGTGTACAGCAGCAGAAGACCAAGAGGTACCTAATAAAGTGGCTACTGAGTGTAGGCATCTGAAGTTGCTGCTGAGGTGCTGCTGCACTCTAGTGCCTTGATTGGGTACTGTCCTGGGCTCAGAATCAACAGTAACTCCTGAAGGATCTCAGCTGTTTATTCCCTTCCATTGATGTTATCTGAGCTGCTGATTTCCTCCAGCAGTTTGTGTATGTTATTCAAAGTTTCCAGCATCTGTAGAATCCCTTGTGTCCATCTGTACTCAGACTGCCCATCGGAGCGAGAAATGATATTTGGCATTAGAAAGGATTAGTCTGCCATGACCGAATGCTTCCTGTAATTTCCATTTCCCTTCAAATCTCCAGCCTTTGCTTGTTTCTCTTTTGATCTGTACTCATAGGTGTGAGCAGCCTGGAAAGGGCTCGATAAACCAACAGTGAGCAGGGAGATAACCAGTGCACCCGAGGCCAAGGGCTGGCTGTGCAACAGAATGGAACTTGCACACTTGGAGAACATGGGCGACAGTCTTGTCTGCATTGCAGACACCCCGAAGCAGCATCTAGTGTGACTGAGACTGGTTGGGCATTAAGGGGCTATCTGGGAGCGTGTATTCTGCCCAACATCCAAGTAAAGTCTTACTGCTTGTTTGAAATTCCTGGCAGTGGGGTATTTTGCCCAATGGCTTGATAGTCGACTAGGGAACCATCCCACAAGATCCATTGTGTCCTTATCCCACTATGCCTCCAGGAATTTCAATGCTTAGTGGACGTGCCCAAAGGGTATTTTTTCCACAAAGGGCAGGTGGTATGACATAGACAGGATGAGTGGCACATTCTGATGTCACGAGGCAGGGTCTATCCTTCACAGCAAGGGGCTCACTCAGTATGTCATCCACGCACAGTGAGAGATTCAACTACACAAGAAGGTGGAATTCAGGATGAAGGGAACATCTGCTTTATTACCTCCCCACTCCTTCCTGCCCCTTCTCCAGTACTTTGAAAATTTCATCCCTGCAGACTTGATCCCAGATCTCCAGATGAACCAAAAGTTGGCTGGAGTCACTGCCTTGGTCTACGAGCAGGGTTTTAGTCACAGCAAGACCAAAATGAATCTCAGGGTAGTACATGGTGACAGATACATACTTCAATAGTAAATTTACTTTGGACTTTGAACTTCAAACTTTTAGAGCTCCTTTCACCCAATGATCATCAAGAGGGAACAGTGCTCTCCCCCACCGCTTCAGTTTCTGTTTCATGTTGGCTATCTTCTCCATCCAATTCACATTGCAATTCCCAGGACCGTCAGGTAACTGGACCTGATAGTGAAGGTGAGTCTTCAGTGGCTGATCAGGAGCACAGAATGAAGAGGGAACAACAATAAATGTCTTCATACCATAGAGCCCTGAATCTCCGGGACCGTCTGCATAAGGGAGAAGGTCGCAGAATGTGCTGAAGACAAAAAGT
The DNA here is from genome assembly GCF_030028105.1 of Mobula birostris. Lineage (NCBI taxonomy): Eukaryota > Metazoa > Chordata > Chondrichthyes > Myliobatiformes > Myliobatidae > Mobula > Mobula birostris. The sequence continues at coordinate 149,290,225 of NC_092377.1, read as the reverse complement.
GATATGTTTTTCAGTACTTAGGTAATCAAGAGATACAGAGCAAATGCAGGAATGTGGCACTGAGGTAAATGATCAGCTATGATATGAATGCTGATTGTTTGGGTCCTGTTTCTTCACTGGTTCTGTTTCTTCATTCATTGGGGTGTGGGTATCTCCGGCAATTTCAGCATTCATTGCCCATTGCTAATGAATCATGATGCAACTTTTTAAGATCTGTGGAAGTTCACGAAATTCCACCAAACAATGATGCAAGACACATAGTATATTTTCAAGTCAAGGTTACGTGCAATTTGAGGTGGTTCACTTCCCTTGCACCAACTGTCCTTGAATTGAGCTGAAACTGAGGAGTAGTTGCCCTCCTAGGTGAACATCAAGCAGTTCCACAGCAGTATATCAAAGAAACGCTGGCGGCTGAAACCTGATGACCTCATGCTTCAATTGACATCATTTTTCTGATTAAAGTGAATCTGTTCATTATCACAGTGAAGATTGTTGAAGTTTGCTCTGCACATTTTAAGCAGCCTTATTTCCTTTATTACAACAATGACAACAACTGAGAAATACCTCATTCATTAAAAAACTCCTTGGGATACCCAGAGACCATGATATAAATGCAAGGGTAATGTAGTGCAGTTGTTTGATGCTGGTGATAGCCTACCAGCTTTCTCACTCTCCCCCTCCCTCTTCCCCTCCCTCTTCCCTTCCCACTTTCACATTTTTTCTCTTTTGTTTGTCTTTCTTTTTTCCCTTCTTTTCTTTCTCTATGTCACGTTTTATCTATTCGTCTCTTTTTGTTCCTTTTGTTCCCTTTCTCTTCCCTTTCTACTCTTTCTCTAGCTTTCTTGCTCTTTCTCTCCCTTTCTTGTTTCCCTCCTTTTTACACATGCACACGTGCACACACGTACACACACAATCAGGTTGTTGTACTTAAGATCTGCCTTCCTTTCTTTGGAGAACAGGTGGAAGAGAGGACATTGAAGGGGTTGGATATGTTGGAGTTTGACTTACCACTCCCAGTCTTCATCACAAACTTGCAATCACCGTGGCACAAATCAAAAGCCATCAGGAGCAGTGTGACACAGACAATGACTCTCTGCAAGAACACATGTAAGTTTTAATGTGTGACAAAATGAGACTATCTGTCACCTCCCATAACCTGCCTATGAAATCACTGTCAGCATCTTGCCCTGATAGCTGTGTCACAATTTCAGCCCTGCCACAGTCCAAAGTCCAAAGACAGTGCAGATTCTGAGAGACGATAAGACAATGTATGTAAACCAGCAGGAAGGATCACAAATTTCTACAGATGTACCAAGGAGAGGATTCTAACCGGTTGCATCATTGTCTGGTATGGAGGGGCGATTGCACAGCACTGGAAACAGCTGCAGAAAGATGTAAACTCAGCAAGCTCCATCATGGGCACTAGCTTCCCAGCATCAAAACCTTCAGAAAGCAATTTCTCAAAAAGTCATCATCCATCACTAAGGATCCCCGCCTCCCAGGACATGCCCTCTTCTCATTGGTACCAACAAGAAGGAGGAACCTGAAGACACACATTCAACGTTTCAGAAACAGCTTCTTCCCCTCCACCATCAGATTTTTGAATGGGCAATGAATCAATGAACACTATCCCAATACTTTTTCATCTCTTTTGGCACTGCTTATTTAACTTAAGTTTTTAATATATACATCTTATTGTAGTTTATAGTTTTTTTGAAATTATTATGTACCATTGCCACAAAATAACACACTTCATAACATATGCCAGCAGTATAAACCTGATTCTGAGGATCTGGTTGTACTGCAGAGGGTACAGAGGAGATTTTCCAGGATATAACCTGGAGTAGAATATTTTGTGTAACAAGAGAGACCAGATAGGCTGGGTTTATTTTGTTTGGAGCATATGAGGTTGAAGGGGAACCTAACAGAGATGAACAAAATAAAAGACATAGATATGGACCACAGAAAGAAACCTCATGTCACTGCACAAATATCTAAACCTATAGGACATAGGTTGCAGGTAAGGGGTGGAAGGTTTAAAAGGGATCTGTGGATGAATGTATTCCCCATGCATAGGGTGTTGGAATCTGGAAGGAACTACCTGAGTGGGTGGTGGAGGAGCAATTCTCACAGCATTTTGCAAGTATCAAGACAAGCACTTCAATCACCAAGGTAGAGTAGCTATGCATCAAGTGCTGGTAAAAGGGTTGGTATACCTGGAAAATGGATACTTGGCATTGACATGATGGGATGAAGGGCTGACTCTAATGAGGCATGTTATGCTCCCCTTTCCCTCCTGTCCAGGGATCTGAGGCAATGTTCAAAGCTCCAGTGCTGAAGTGGCTGAGTTCCTTCAAGTGCTTCAGGTGATTTGGTCCCTCGTGAGCAAGTGATTTTACTGCTGAGCTCACTGGAGCAGGGAGCAATTACACCCAACACTGAGGGAGACCATTTGGCCCCTTCCATCCATTCTAACTCTCTGAGAGTGCTCCCACTCACCTTGCTCTTACCTCAGAGACCCACAGATCTTGGAAGCTAACCTCAAAAAGAGGCCAGGCAGTCTCTGAAACCTGTTCTGTTACTCATGGCAGAATTTCATCTGAACTCCTTCCAGTTGTCTCAGTTCCAAACCTATTAATATGCCAGGATGTGAGTATTGCTTTTAGTAATAGACAACTGTGCTGCTCCAAAGAGCACTATTTGAGGTTATTCTTACCCTTGACCATTAGGCTCTATAATGAGTCAACCTATAGCCAGGGAAGTGATGACCCCCTCCTGCTAGACTGTTTGAGGTAACACTTTTTATTCTTTCTTACTTCTCTTCTAATATTTGTACATCTATCCACTTGTATGCTACTGTGACACTGTAATTTCCTTTGAGATCAGTAAAGTATCTGTCTATCTAATTCTCCCAAACTGACATACTGAGCTGGAGCCTTCTGTTCCTTGTGGGAGAGCACTTTGCCCATCTTACCCTTTGCAGAAAGCACTGAAGTGCTTTAATTCTAAATAGTGAGGATATTGTCCCATTGATCTGGTCTCACCGATCAAGACAGGAGCATTCATACAGCCCTTCAAATCTCACGTCAGTGACTACACATTAAGAATTAGATGGAAATACAGACTGACCTGGGCCATTATCGGTGCTCTGGAGCCTTCGGCGAGGCAGTGAGATCACAGCCGGCTGTGCTAATCTCAGTGCTGGATCGGAGTCTCAGCCAATCTGCATGGATGACAAGTTGTCCAGGCGCAAGCTTGGCTGTGCTTCTTCCAACTTAGCAGAGCAACAGGGGAAGTTCTCTTCATCAGAACCCAGAGCACACTGGTTGCAACATGTGCATATTCAGAAAAAAGTTCCTGGTATCTACAGAAAAGGACAGAGATAGAGGCAGCTCTTGGTTACCCTCCTCAACACTGGAAGAGAAAAAAAAACATGCATTTTATATCACTCTTTGATACATTCCAAGGTACAGGTCAGCCAATGAAATGCTTCTTACTTGAGCACACTGTTATAATGTAGACAAATGCTGAGATGGTTTGCACACAGTGCAGTCCCCCACCCCAAAATGATGGGAAATTAACAACTCTGTCACGTGCTGTTGGTTCAAGGACGTCTTGCGCAAGTCTCCAGAGAAGCATTGGCCTTGGGATCTATCACATTCTCTCGCAAAAACATTGGGCTGCATTTGACCCTGCATTTATAAGACAGTAGCACTCTCTTACAACGTCTTGGGAGCATCAGCCTGGATTCTGGGCAAAAGGGGTGGTGTTTCACCCTGAGCAACGCACAAAAGTCTGGAGCAACTCAGCCGATCAGGCGGTATCAATGGAAGGAAATGTAAGGTTAAGGTTTCAGGTCAAGACCTTTCATCTGAGGAAGCAGAGAGTCTGCTGAAGGACTGGGCAGCTGAGGATAATGGGCAAAGGAGTAGCAGATAGAATATAGTGTAGGAGAATGTAAAGTGATGCACTTTGGTAGAAGGAATAAAGGCATAGACTATTTTCTAAAATAGGAGACAATTCAGAAATCAGAATTGCAAAGGGACTTGAGAGTCCTCGTGTAGGTTTCTTTAAATTTAACTCGCAGGTTGAATCAGTGATAAAGAAGGCAAATGCCATGTTAGCTTACATTTCAAAAGGACTGGAATATAAAAGCAAAGGAGTAAAGCTGAGGCTTTATAGGGCATTGGTCAGACTGCACTTGAGAGTATCGTGAGCAGTTTTGGTCCCATTATCCAAGAAAAGATGTGCTGGCATTGGAGAGTGTCCAGAGGAAGATCACATGAATGATTCCAGGAATGAAAGGGTTAATGTACGACTTGCATTTGATGACTCTTGGCACGTACTTGCAGGAGTTTAGAGGAATGAGGGGGCATCCCATTGAATATTGAAAGGCATAGACAGAGTGGATGTAAAGAGGCTGTTTTCTGTAGTGGAGGACTCTAGGATTCGGAATAGAAAGACGTCACTTAGGACAGAGATGTGGAGGAATTTGAGAACTCATTGCCACAGGTGGCTGTGGAGGCCAAGTTATTGGGTCTATTTAAAATGGAGGTTGATATGTTCTTGATTAGTCAAGGTGTCAAAGGTTATAGGGAGAAGGCAGGAGAATGGGATAACATATCAGCCACAATGGAATGCAGTGCAGACTCAATGGGCTAAATGGCCTAATTCTGCTCCTATGTGTTATGGTCTTATCTGGACTGAAAGACAGAGGGGAGAAAGTCAGAATAATTAGCTGGTGGGAAGGGTGAAGCAAGAACTGGCAGGTGATAAATGTTGACTTAAGTATTCCCTGGTTTGCGTTTCCCTTCCTGTGGCAATAGGGGCCTTATGGATTTGCTGCTTTCCAGCCTGCTGGGCTTTGAGAGAAGTCAGGCAATTAGAGGTGAGAGTTCTGTAAGAAAATATAGGATCATCTCATAAGATGTTCTGATCCTCTTTGAGACATTACTTTATGAAGCCAGTGTTGCTTGCAATAGGTGAGTGATGCATTTTCTGAGCCCTAATTTGGGAACATTGTCTTTTGTAAGGGCTCCCTAGTCAGGGCGTACAAAGAAGGAACCTGGTTTAGAATGCATATGGTTCATGATGGGAGACAATCTTTCAGTAAGAAGCAGAGGGCTTTCAGACCTTCTTGATGCTGGACGGAGGTGAAGATTTTTCCTGGGCTGGGACTGTGTCCATGATGATGTTGGCTCTACTTGTATTGGAGGAAGAAAGAGACATGATTTTATAGCAGCGTTCACAGTGATTGGACAGCCCAAATGGCTCATAAGTTCAGACTCTGTTGCAATGTAGCTAGTACTCACAACAAGGTGAAGATGACTAGATTTATGGTTGAGAGAGAAACAGGCTACAGCGCTAGGAGGAACACCACTACTTTTTCTCAAGAAAGCCCCTGAGATGGATAGGTCCTTCATTTAGTGACCCTTCTGTGAGACGGTGCGTCCAACAACACTGTACCAGCCTTGTTTTATAATGAGCTCTTCAGGACTGTGCGGGGCACTGGAGACCATTGGGCTCTGAGGTTTTTAGAGCATCAGAATTAGTTAAATGTTGTTTTAATCAAGAATCATTACTTGGTTAGAGTTCTTTGTGTTTTTTCTTAAGTGACTCTCTCTTTGCAATGCAGTCTCCTAGTGCTTTCTGTTTAAGCTGGTTAAGTTTATTTTGATGGGCTTGGAAGTTGCATGTTACCTATATTATTTAAGAAGATGCCTGATTAGTGCTAATCGCAGGGTCATTGTTTTGAGAATGTTGACTCCTCATAGTGTTGCTCGGCCCCACCATCGATGTTCTTTTGGAATTATGAATAAACTTTTGTCGCTGTCTCTACATTGGAGTCTGTTTTCCTCCCCACTTGGGTTCTGATATTGCCAGCGCACATTCTGTCTGAGCACTTCCATTAAGCCAAGCTCAGTGGGTGGGGGGGGGGGGGGTAGGGATGAGATTCATGAGAATGAAAGTTTACTGGTTTTTTATTTTTCAAAATCTTCTTTGTTTTCTCCTTCACAGCAAATACAAAGGAAAATCTGTACCTGCTTCTCATATTAGAGAGACAAGGGAGTGAAAATGAGGGAAAGTCCTTTATATTTTGTTGCTCTTTGAGGATGTGCTAAGGAGCTTCTTAGGGATCCAGCCAAGGCCGTCAGGAGGCATTTTGTAACTTTATAACTCCAACTATGCTTCAGTACATTATGATCAACTCAACAATGATTATTTGTTAGAACAGCGAACGTCCTTTCACTCTTGTACTGTACATAGAGTGCTGGGAGCTCTCTGTGTACATTACAAGAGACCATCTAGACCACATGCCATGTCCCTCATCACCATTCTTCCCTTTTGCTGTCTCTGCACATGGATATGGTCACCAGGCCTGGTAGAATCACATCTGCTTGATAGGCAATGCCCATTGACTCCTTGGATCCTTTCCACATAGACCCAGATGACACCCTTTTTCCTGCTCACACATCATCAACCCAGGGATCTTCACCGGTAATATTTTATACTTCTCTAAATTTGTGCTCAAGTAGCATGTATTCCTTACATTTTGATATTTATTCTCCAGTCCAAATCTTCTCTGGGAAAGTGTTCCTGAGCCTTTCGCTTCTGAAGTCCATCTGGTGAAGCTCTTCAGTGAGTCAATTCCAGATATAGACCTGGTGATAAAGATGCTGATACTTCCAAATGAACATATCTTCCAACAATGAAGCAATGTTGGTCACAGTTGGGTACCAATATGACCACTCTCATTCCTATGGTAATAGGTTTGAGGAACACAGCTGGAGAATGTTTGCCTTGTTCATCTAACATGTTCATGGAATATGTAATTGTGAGAGACAGTGGACATGTTATCTTATTGATACATTTTCCAAAGTCTGGGTATTGCCATTGAAGCCAATTGTTGGTTTGGGAATTCCAGGATTGAGACCCCGTGACGATGAAGGAACTACAATAAGTTTCCAAGTGAGAACCATGGTAACTTTGGGAAATGTATCAGCGGTTGTGTTCAAATGCACCTGTTGCTCTTGTCCTTATAGATTGCATAGGTCACAGCTTTGCAAGGTACTGTATGAGTGACCTAATCGATTCGTGCAATTGCGTTACAGTGCCAGCAATTATTGATCGGGTTTCAATTCCGGCTGCTGTACATTCTCCCTGTGACCAAGTGCACTTCCTCCGGATGCTCCAGCTTCCACCCTCCCACATTCTAAACATGAATAGTTATGGTTAGAGAGTTGTGGGTGTGCTATTTGGCACTGGAAGTGTGGCAACGCTTGTGAACTGCCTCCTGCACATTGCAAATGATGACACAAAAGACGCATTTCATTGTATGTTTTGATGTGACAAATAAAGCTAACCTTTAATATTTAATCTTTAATATGGTGTGTTGGTTGGGTCTACCTACCGAACAAAGGTTGTACTTGAGATAAAGGGAATGGAGTAGAGGCTCAGCAGTCTGATTTGTTGTTGGACTACATACTATCTTGAACTTAGAAGAATGAGGGATCATTGAAGTTTGGAAAATACTCACAGTGATTTGGCATTAATGTTTTCCCTTTCTGGGGCTTCTAAAACCATGGTTGGCTGCTCAGGGAATTCCTAAGAAATTCCTTTTTTTATAATAGCAGAGACAGGATCCTGAGATGCAGAAACTTGCCTTTGCAGCTTAGATGGTGAAGTCTGGAATTCACTGGACAAGAGAGCCATGGTGATGGACTATATTCAAGATGGAGTTTAATCGATTCACCATAATGAAAGGGATCTGAGAATGATGAAATTAGGACAGAAGGTGGTGCTGAGGTAAAATGATCTACTGAACAAGGCACTGCCAAGAGGGGTCTATTCCTGCTCCTGTATCGCATTCAGCAGATAGGTTTCCCATCACCAATGTTTCACAACCTTAAGCTACTTACATTCTAACTGGCACCGTGCCACCTATCCATTGTGCCTCTGCTCATTGGCCCTCACTTTCCCTTCATCCAACTATGCTTCCATTTTAACTTTCTCACTTCCTCCTTGGGCTCTCTCCTCCCCATTTCTAGAAGCTTCTCCGGCTCTACAGCTGTCCAAAATGTCTCTGATCTGAAATACTAATTACTCCGACTTTAGTGGCTTAGGGCTACCAAGACGCTGAGGGAATTCTCTTCCTCTCCACCTGTCTGCTTCCCTCTCTGGCTTGCTTCTGACAATCTACCCCAAATGATCTGTCTGAATATCTCTATACGTGCCCGGATGATAACAGCATTTAAAAAGTGTCTAGCCGAGCATTTACATCGCATAGACAGACAAGACTACAGACATGAAGCTGGTGAAACTCTTGGGAATGCTTTACTTTGTTATAAGTTCTGTATAGATGCATGTTGTTGAAAAGTCTGGGTTTGCAGATTAGATGAGATTATGAGGACACTCAGTCCTCGTTTATTGTCATTTAGAAATGCATACATTAAAAAATGATACAACGTTCCTCCAGAATGATATCACAAGAAAGCACAGGGCAAACTAAGACTAAAACTGACAAAACCACATAATTATAACAGATAGTTACAACAGTGCAAAGCAATACCATAATTTGATAAAGAGCAGACCATGCGCATGGTAAAAAAAAGTCTCAGTCGCAATAGACTCATCATCTCATGCAGACAGTAGAAGGGAGAAACTCTCCCTGCCATGAACCTCCAAGCGCTGCCAACTTGCCAATGCAGCACCATTGGAAGCACTCGACCGCAGCGGACTCTGAGTCCGTCCGAAAACTTCGAGCCTCCGACCAGCCCCTGCGACACAGCCTCTCCGAGCACCATCCTCTGCCAAGCGCTTCAACCCCACCCCGGCCGCCGAGCAACAAGCAAAGCCAAGGACTCGGGGCCTTCCCCTCTGGAGATTCTGGACCACACAGTAACAACAGCAGTGAAGCAGGCATTTCAGAGGTTTCACCATATGTTCCTCTGTGCTCTCATGTCCGTCTCCATCAAATCAGGATTGTGCACAGCACCCTACTTGACAAATAACAGACATCACCACCGGAGTGGCCGCTATGAGCTGTGTCGCGCTGCCATCTTCTCCTCCCGCCTTCCACTAAACTGCATCCGTGCATTGCTTTTAAGAATTTTGATCATTGTGGGCATGGAGTATTGGGTGCAGTTCTGGTCACCTATCTACAGCAAAGATAAAAATAAAATTGAATGAGTACAGAGAAACTTTACAAGATGTTGCTGGGACTTGAGGATCTGAGTTATAGGGAAAGTTTGAACAGGTTAGGACTTTATTCCTTGGAGTGTAGGACAATGAAAGGAGACTTGGTTGTGGTGTAGAAAATTATGAGGGGTATAGATGGGGCAATTGCAAGCAGGATGTTAGAACTGAGGTTGGGTGAGACAAGAATGAGAGGTCATGGGTTAAGTGTGAAAGTGGAATGTTTAAGGGGAACTTGTTCACTGAGAGATTGGTGAGTGTGGAACGAGCTGCCAGTAGAAGTGATAGATATGGGTTTGATTTCAACATTTAAGAGAAGTTTGGATGAGCACATGGATGGGATAGATATAGATGGCTATGGTCCGGGTGCAGGTTGATGGGACTAGGCAAAATAACAGTTCAGCATGGACTAGGTAGGCCAGAGGGATTGTTTCTGTGCTGTAGAGCTTAATGATTCCATGTCTCTATCATAGAGTGAAAAGATCCATCAGTGTCTCAGGGAGAGAATAATGGAGAGACCACACAAACCTAGAAAAAGATTCTGGTGTGCAGATTTGACACCAAATACAATGGCCTATTTCCCCTTTGTAGTATGGAATTAGAACAGAAAATACTCAGCAGGTCAGGCAGCAGCTGTGGGAAGAAAAGCAGAGGGAACATTTCCGGTCAGAGACCTCTTGTCAGAACTGAGATAAATAGAAGTAGCTTGAGGTTTCGAAGAGGGTGTTGGGAGGGATAGATGGGACAAGGACTGAGACAGCTTGGCTTTTCCTTGGAAACTCTGGCTTCCTCCCACATAACAAAGACTTACAAGTTGGTAGGGTAATTGCGAACAGACCTAGTGAGCAGGTAAAAACGTAGAATATGAAAGAGGATGATGAGAATGCAGAGACGATCAACTGGGACTAGTGTAGGCCTTGTGTAAATGCACACCTGATTATTGGAGAGGATTCAGAGTATAAAGTAAAGTTCAAAGTAAATTTATTATCAAAGTACAGTACTGTGCAAAATTCTTAGGAATGTATATAGAGCTAGGGCGCCTAAGACTTTTGGACAATATTGTATTTGCCAATATGGAGCAGAAAGCGAATTTGTAAATCTGGTAAGAGCAAAAGATGTTGGGATTGGCAAGGGTGGAGGGGTGCGGGACTGGTGGCAGAAAAAGAGTGCCAGGGGCAGGGGTGCCATGTGTGCAGACACACCCAGCCCTGAGACAACAGGCAAAGCTAATTAGATTTCAAACAATTGCCTTATTGATCATTACAAAATGCCTCTCTGGTGCTTCCTGATCCCTCTCCTCTCCCTTCCCTATTTCCAACCATAGTTCTCCTCTCCCTGTACGCTTCTGACCCTCAGTTCACAATAGAGACCCATATCAGAATCAGGTTTATCATCACTCACATATGTCATGAAATTTGTTTCTTTTTACAGCGTAATACGTAAAATTACTACAGTACTGCGCAAAAGTCTTAGGCTCCCAAACTAAGACTTCTGCACAGTAGTGTACATATATGTCACCATATAAAGCCCTGTGATTCATTTTCTTGTGGGCATTCTCAGTAAGTAAAAAGAAACACACTAGAATCAATGAAAAACAGCACACGGCAGAGATGGACAAACAACCAATGTGCACGAAACAACAAGCTGTGCAAATTCAAAAAGAAAAGAGAAAAACAATCAATAATAAATAAACAATAAATATCGAGAACACAAGTAAACTCAGTAGACTGATGGGTCTATTTCTGTGTAATATGAATCCATTAACCCATGGCCTGAATTGCAAATCTGCCTCCAAAGAAGCAGGGCAAAGGCACAAATTTGTTTGTGAATTCATGACAGAGTACAGCAGGGTGTACTTTGCCACCTCACTCATTTGTAGCTACTTGACTTGTTGACAGATGTGTGCTATCTCAGTGTGTACATACTGACTGTTCCTGTTGACGTGATAGCGGTTTGTACATATTTGCGAATGTGCTCATTGATTTTGAAAATGTTTTCTTTTATCAGGCAGACGTAATGAAAGGGAACTGGCCTGCCTCGCACTATTAGTCAGTCCCGCAAGACTTGGCTGCTAAATAAGACCAAAAGACATAGGAGCAGAATTAGGCCATTAAGCCCATCAGGTCTGCTCTGCCATTCCATCATGGCTGATAGATTATCCCTCTCAATCCCATTCTTCTGGCTTTTCCCCCATAACCTTTGATGCCCTGACTAATCAAGAACCTATCGACTTCCATTTTAAATATACCCAGTGACTTGGCCTCCACAGTCTCTATGGCAATAAATTCCACAGATTCTCCACACTCTGGCTAAAGAACTTCCTCATATCTGTTCTAAATAGATGTCGCTCTATTCTAAGGCCATGCTCTCTAGTCCTAGACTCCCCCACTATTGGAAACATCCTCTCCATGTGAATAAACTCTTCTCGGGCTTCCAGCTGGGTCCAGGTATTGATTTTAACGGATGTTTCAATGACAAACTCTGCTATCTTCATCAGGGATAATACCTAGGCATGTCTAGTCCGGTGGTATATATAGCTTCATTGCTCTTCCCTCCTGATTGGCTAGTCCTCAACCAATCAGGTTTCTGCTGTCTCACCTTGTTTAGAATTGAATACCAGTTCTTAATTAGAACAGGACCTCTGTCTTTGTTGAGATTCTTTTCCTCTAGTTTTATTTCAATAGCTTCCTTCACCAGGCAGTCCTGAAAGCCATTGGTGTAGCACAGTAGTTTTGTGCAGTCTAAGTAAATCCTATGGCTATTGAAAATGCAATGTTCTGCTACCGTATTTCCCATACGGATACACCTTCTATGCTCCTTGATGCAGGTTTCCACTGTGTGCCCTGTCTGGCCGATATACACTGCTCTGTATTCACAGGGAATTCTGTAAACGTCAGCCGACCTGAGTCCCAGGTCATCCTTGACACACGTAGACTGGGATTTGAGCTTCCTTCTGGGTTTTCGGGTGGTATAATCCGATATTTCTTCAGGATCCTGGTGATCCTTCCCGAAACCGTGGAAAATAGGGAAGACAGCTAGTAGCGACAGGTTCATCCTCATTGTTAGGTTTTCTGGCTTTCCTGTTGGCCCTTTAAAGATCCTGAATGATTTCCTTTTCCTTGTAGGCATTGTGTAGGAACTTCATGCGTAATTGTCTTATTTCCTCATGGAGACTCTCCTTGTCCGAAATAGTTTTTGCACGGTTAGTCAAAGTAGAGAGAGCTGCTCTACTTTGGGAGGCAATGTTGGTGATTGTTATTGTTGAGTTATGTATCTGTGTGAGTGGGTTTCTGATAAACACCATTCCCGATGTTACCATTCAGTTTCCATCATATTGGAATGTCCAGGAATGGGAGGCAACCATTCTTCTCCACCTCCATCATAAATTGAATATGCTGTTCCGATGCTGGTTGAACTGTTGGAGTGTATGGAGTCCACGAGGCCACACTACACACTAAATCCTTTATCATCCTCTCCACATTCATCCAGGCCTTTCAATATTCGATAGAGTTTTGCATCATTCTTCTAAACTCCAGTGGGTACAAGCCCAGAGCCATCAAATACTTTTCACATTGGAAACCCACTGGTTTCCTTGGCTGTGTAAGTCTAGGGAATACACACTCTGGTCCCGCCAAACCCGTGAAACTAAGACGGCTCTCCCAGCCCAAACCCTGGTTTATGTGGATGCTGTGTAATCTGCTACCCTGTTACAACTCAGTGCCAAGAAATAACAGACAACACACTGTATACAATTAAAGGAATTATATTTATGAATCTTAACTAAAGGATTAGTAAAGAAATGAAAGAAAAAAACCCAAAAAGGGCCCTTTATAATTAAACAGCCAAATGTGCACAAATTAGAGCTCAACTCTTCCAAAAGTAATATTCACCGATCCTCAGTCAACTGTGGCACCTTGCTCCATCAAATCACGCTCCCCCACCAGGTCAAACCCTATTACTGGTTCTCTCCAGCATCTTTCCTCTTCATCTCCTGCCAAACAAAGGACCCAACTCACATTCAAAAGCACCCGTTATCTCTAACCATAATCCAAACACTGCTTCTACAGAAAGTCCATTACGTTAGTAGTGAAACCTTTCCCTGTGTTTTACAATATGTTAATCATTACATTCCTTGGATCATTCTCGTGACCCTCCCTGGACATTCTCCAATGCTAGCACAACTTTTCTTAGATAAGGGGCCCAAAACTGCTCACGCTACTCCAAGTGCTCTCTGACCAATGCCTTATAGAGCCTAGGCATTACATCCTTGCTTTTATATTCTAGTCAGTAAGATCATAAGACCATAAAGTATAGGAGAAGAATTAGGCATTTGGCCCATCCACCATTTCGTCATGTCTAATCCATTTTCCCTCTCAGCCCCTATTTCCTGCCTTCTCACTGTATCTCTTCATGCCCCAACTAATCAAGAACCCATCAACCTCTGCGTTAAATATTCCCAATGACTGGCCTCCACAGCCACCTGTGAAAGTGAATGCCACAGACTCACCACCCACCGGCTAAAGAAATTCCTCCTCATCTCCATTCTAAAAGGAAGTCCCTCTATTTTGAGGCTGTGCCCTCTGGTCTTAGACTCCCCTATCATAGGAAACACGCTCCTCACATCCACACTATCAAGGACTTTGAACACTTGATAGATTTCAATGAGTTCCTGCCTCATTCTTCTGAATTCCAGTGAATACAGGCCCAGGGCCATCAAACACTCCCCATACGATAAGCCTTTCAATCCTGGAATCATTTTTAGTGAGCCTGCTTTGAACCCTCTCCAATACCAGCACATCCTTTTTTAGATAAGGAGTCCAGAACTGCTCATAATACTCCAAGTGAGGCCTAACCAGTGTCTTGTAAAGCCTCAACGTTACATCTTTGATTTTGTATTTTAGTCCTTTGAAATGAATGCTAACATTGCACTTGCCTTCCTCAACAATGACTCAACCTGCAAATTAACCTTTAGGGAATCCTGCACAAGGACTCCCATTTCCCTTTGCACCTCAGAATTTTGGATTTTCTATATGTTTACAAAATAGTCAACCCTTTCATTTCTTCTACCAAAGTGCATGACCATACACTTCCTGACACTGTATTCCATCTGCCATTTCTTTGCCCATTCTGCTAATCTGTCTAAGATCTTCTGTAGCTTCTCTGCTTTCCTAACACTACCTGCCCCTCAACCTATCTTTGTATCATCCGCAAACTGGCCACAAAGCTATCAATTCCATCATCCAAATCATTGACATATAATGTACACTTTGTAAAAAGAATCGGTCACAACACAGACCCTTCTAGAACACCAAGAGTTACTGGCAGCCAACCAGAAAAGACTAACTTTATTCCTACTCTTTGTGTCCTGCTAATCAGCCAATGCTGTATCCATGCCAATACCATGTAAAGCCTGTAATATCAAGGGCTCTTAACTTGTTAAAGCAGCCTCATGTGAGGTACCTTGTTAAAGGCCTCCTCAAAATCCAAGTACACTACATCCACCAATTCTCCTTCATCTATCTGGTTTGTTATTTCTTCAAAGAATTCCAACAGATTTGGCAGCAAATTTTTTGCCCGATGATGGATGCTGCTTTCCTACAATCATGTTTCACGTAGATGTGCTCAATGGTTGGAATGGCTTTTACCTATGACGTATTGGGCTGAATCCACTAATATTTTTAAAAAAGATTTTCCATTCAAAGGCATTGCTGTTTTCATACTAGGCATGATGCAGCCAGTTAGCACATTTTCCACCACAATCTATAGAAGTCTGACAAAGTTTTAGATGTCATGCAGAAACCCCTAAGGAAGTACAAGAGCTGCTGTGCTTTCTTCGTAATTGCAATTATGTGCAGGGCCCAGGACAGGTCCTATAAAATAGTAACTTCTAGTAAATTAAAGCTGCTAATCCTTCCATCTCTGATCCTCTGATGAGGACTGGCTCATGGACCTCAGATTTCCTTCTCCTGAAGTCTATAATCGGCTCCTTGGTCTTGTTGATGTTAGCGAGAGGTTGTTGAAATGACACCACTCAGCCAGATTTTCAATTTCCCTCCAATATGCTGACTCATCACCACCCTTGATTCAGCACACAACTCTGGTGTGTGTTATCAGCAAACTTGAATATGGCATTGGAGCCGTGCTTAGCCACACAGTCATTAAGTATAAAGTGAGTAGAGCAGGCGGCTAAGCACACAGTCTTGTGGTGCACCTGTGCTGATCGAGATAGTGGAGGAGATTTTGGCAATACACACAAAGTGCTGGAGGAACTCAGCAGGCCAGGAGTCCTATTGAAGGATCTTGCCCGAAACAGCAACTGTACTTTTATCCATAGATGCTGCCTGGCCTGCCGAGTTCCACCAGCATTTTGTGTGTGTTGCTTTGATTTCCAGCATCTGGAGATTTTCTCATTTGTGAGTGGTGGTAATTTTGTTGCCAATCCAAACTGACTGAGGTCTTTAAATGAGGAAATCCAGGATTCAATTGCATAGGGGCATAGGGAGGTATTGAAGCCATTACCTTAAACTCTCGAAAGGAATGCTGACATTGTATTTGCTTCCTTATCAAAGAGATCCAGGGCGCAAACCAATATTTCAGATTTTCCTGAGGCTTTGCATTTGAGATTGGCCACAGCATAACACTGGTTTGTTGAGCCACGGCAAATTGCTAAACGACTCGTTCATTACCCTCAGTAGAAATTTAACCAAAAAAAAGGAGTGAAGTCATCTATTGATGGTTAATAAAGGAGGGAAAGTAAACTGAGAAATCGAAGATTGGAGTATGACCACACTAACCTTACCCTATCCTTAACCTAGAAGTAAAACCAGAGGGCTGGGAATTTTATGAGAAGCAGCAATGAGAGACTGAAAAATTAATAAGGAGGAAGAATTTTGACTCTCAAGTAACATCTAATGAAATAACAAGGTCTTTTATGAATATGTAATAAACTAAGTAAGAGTACGAAGTATGTGTGGGACCCATAGCGAATGAGTTTGGAGAATAAATAACATCATTTTAATGAATAAAAAATAACTTTATTTATAAAAAATAAAACATCAATACTTTTCAAAAGTCTTCACATTGGCAAAAGTCCTGAAGATTCCTGATGGGCTAGTTTCAACTAATATAAAAAATCTGGCAACAGTTGACATTGCAAGGGACATTGTATCAGAGTAACTAATAGGTCCAAAACAAATAAGTCAGCAGGTGTCAATAGTCTGTACCTCAGAAGAAGTGGTTGCATAGATACTGTAAATGGACCCATTTGTTGAGGTTTCTCAAGACTCACTGAATTTGGGAAAGGTACCAGCAGAACCGAACAAAAAAACACAAATACAAATCTCACACATCAAAGTTGCTGGTGAACGCAGCAGGCCAGGCAGCATCTCTAGGAAGAGGTATAGTCGAAGTTTCAGGCCGAGACCCTTCGTCAGAACTTTGTTAGTCCTGATGAAGGGTCTCGGCCTGAAACGTTGACTGTACCTCTTCCTAGAGATGCTGCCTGGCCTGCTGCATTCACCAGCAACTTTGATACGTGTTGCTTGAATTTCCAGCATCTGCAGAATTCCTGTTGTTTACAAATACAAATCTGATGTTCAAGAGAGAAAGATAAAAAGTGGGTAACTATAGGCTTGGTAGACGAACATATTTTTTGGCAAGGTGATAAGAGTCCATAACCAGTGAAGAAATGGCTTTTCAATTAGAGAAACTTGATGTCAAATCAATAAAAGGTAGATTATATTTGTCAAATTTACCAGAGCTTCTTGAGTATGTAACAAGTAGAGCTGATGGAGTAGCTGTAGAGGTGGAGCATTTGGATTTTCGGAAGACATTTGACTAGGTGGCACACAAAACGCTAGTTCTTAAGATAGAAAGCCTGAATAAGTGGAACCTTTTCAGCTGTAAGGATGTAGCTAGTGGAATACTTCAGGATCTGTGGTTAGTGCTCAATACCAGTGTATTCTTTCTTAAATAAGGGAAGCAAAACTCAGCACATCATTCCAGGTGTGTCTCAGTAGAACCTCATACAATACTTCCTCATTGCTGAACCCTAACTCTCTTGTAACAAAGGGAAATAGGCTACAGTATTTGTTTTCTTAAACACTTGCTGTTTCTGAGTGAAAGAACAGGCTGAAGCTACAGGTACCCTATGTCTGCTGCCATTTTATTCTGTCCTCATCAGGCCTGATCTTGGCTTGGAAAATCGTGACGTAAAAGTGAGATCTGTTTAGGTGGAGCTAAGGCATAGCGGGTGAAGGGGCGGGGGGAGAAAATATTTAATGAAAATAAAAATGGAGAATGCCAAAAATGGTCACGAGGGCAGCCTACACCCAGCGAAAGTGAAACAGAGTTAACATTTGAGGTTGAAGATGCTGCGAAGTTCAAAGTACATTTTATTATATATCTCACCCGAGATTAATCTTCCTACAGGCATATTCAGCAAATCTATAGGATAGTAACTATAACAGAATCAATGGAAGATCAAGTAGAGTGCATGAGACAACAAACTGTGCAAATGCCAAGAAAAATTATGAGAACATGAAATAACAAGTTAAGGAGTCCTTAAAGTGAGATCATTGGCTGTGAGAACATCTCAGTGGATGGATAAGTGAGTGTAGCTATCCCCTTTTGTTCAAGAGCCTGATGATTGAGGGGTAGTAACTGTTCATGAACCTGGTCCTCTGAAATAGTAACACGCACGAATTTAAAATTACCAACCTCTCCATCTCTGATCATCCGATGATGACCGGTTCATAGACCTCTGGTTTTCTTCTCCTTAAGTCTACAATCAGTTCCTTGGTCTTACTGACATTGAGTGAGATGTTGTTGTTATGACACCACTCAGCCAAGTTTTCAAACTACCTCCTGTATGTTGATTCATCACCATCTTTGATCATCACAACTACATAACACTGTTTCTCCTTACACAGATGCTACCTCACCTGCTGAGTGTTTCAAAAATTCTCAGTTTTTAATCTGGCAGTCTGGCTATCTCTCAGATGAATCTTTGCTGTATCCCTAGTACAGCAAGTACATCCTTTGTTAGATCAGGAGACAAAAATAATGTGTATCTCTCACCAAGATCCTGCTGAATTGAAATAAGCCATCTTTACCCAGGTATTCAAATTTTTTTGTAATAAATGCCAATGCACCATTTGTCCTCATATTACAGGTCTGCATATTTATTTTCATCAGTTTTGTACAAAGACACGCAAGTCCATTTGAGCATCAACCTTTGTCAATCTCTCACCATCTAAAAAGCACGCTGCCTTTCTACGTTTGTTCTACTGAAATGAATTCCCTCATATTATTTCAGGTTATACTGATCCTCAGTGCTTCACATTCCCATGTAATTCTGTGACATCAGGAAGTTTGGAAATGTTAACTATAGCATGGAAGTAGGATATTATCTGCAATTTGATGCGCCCTAACTTAATTCAATAACCTCCAAAGAAACTAATATGCTATGTACAGTAGTTCCTTTACCACCACCTACATAGAGCGCTCGAGACTAATTCAGAAAGTTACAAATAGATACACACACATACATGTACAGACAGATAGACAGACAGATGCCCAAACACAGACACAGACACAGACATGCCCAGGTATATGCATGCTGCAACCTCCAGCGTTTAAACGCTCTAACTCACCAGAATATGGAAAATTGGCGTGTTCCCATTAAGATTCAGGCCTGTCCTGATTGGACTAATTGGCGGCTATGTTTTGGCACCAGGATTTTAATATTCAAAGAGTACCTGAACTGAGGTTCCGTGCTCAATTATCAGCTCAACTTTGGATTCTTGTCTAGCGTCTAGTTTAGAACCCTGCCTTCGTTTCAGTCTCGTATTGTGTCTCAGATACTCCAGCATTTGGGTCCTAACCATCCTCGCCCGGATTTCTCGTCACACGCAGACAAATGCACGCAGAAAGATGCACAGCTGCCTTCGCTGCCAAACATTTCCTTAGACTCTTTACTTGCACACATTTCAATTTGCATTTTTTCACACTTTCAACTTGCAAAAGCTACCACACATTTTCTCAGTCTCCTCGCTCACACCCTTTGGAAATGAAAGGTTGGAAAGGAGCTGTCCATTTTGTATCATTTCCCAGCAGATCCATCTGTATGACATTCAACAGACGAGTCATCGCTCCTGTGGTCTCTGTACTGGTAAATGCCAGGATTAAACACTGCAACCCAATTTTCTGAGTACCTTATTGGTCTGAAGAATCTACGGACTAGCTCCGAAATCTAATCATAAAAAATTCAGAACTTTAAAATCACAGAAAGGAAGGGCAGAGAAGGACGTCACTTGGACCATTAGGCCGATAATTGTGAAGAGAAAATCTGCAGATGTCGGAAATCCAAGGCAAAAGACGTAAAAAGATACTTTATATTCCGACTGGGTAGCCTCCAACCTGATGGCACGAACATCAATTTCTCAAACTTCTGTTAATTGCCCCCCCACCCTTCATCATTCCCCCATTCCCACTTCCTTCTCTCACCATATCCAACCTGCCCATCACCTCCTTCTGGTGCGCCTCCCTCTTCCCTTTCTTCCATGGTCTTCCATCCTCTCCAAAGAGATTCCCCCTTTTCCAGCCCTTCAATCAACTTCCCAGCTCTTTACTTCACTCCTACCCCTCTCCCAGTTTCACCTATCACCTACCTCATTGTACTTCCTCCTATCTCCCCACCTTCTTACTCCAACTTCTCTTTCTTTTTCTCCACTCCTGATGAAGGGTCTTGGCCTGAAACACTGACTGTTTACTCTTTTCCATAGATGCTACCTGGCCTGCAGAGTTCCTCCAGTGAGTTGCAAGGCTCATGCTTGTATAGGTAGGGGCAGTGCAGCACACCCCGACATTCATTCTCATCACTTCCTGTAAATGTTTTCCTTTCAAGTCTGTTCCTCCTCAGGTTTGAGTAGCAACACCTTATATTCTGTCTGAGGAGCCTTCAACCTGATTTCATGGACATTGATTTATCAAACTTCTGGTAGTTGCCCCCCACTCCTTCATCATTCCCCATTCCTGATTCCCTTTCTCACCTTATCTCCTGACCAGCCCATCACCTCCCGATGGTGCTCCTCCCCCTTCCCTTTCTTCCATATTCTGTCCCCTTCTAATAGATTCTCCCTTCTCCAGCCCTTTATCTCTTTCACCAATGAACTTTCCAGCTCTTTGCTTCACCCCTTCCCCTCTCTCAGTTTCACCTATCACCTTCCACCTTGTACTTCTTCCTTCATCCCACCTTCTTACTCTGAATTTTCCTCTTCCTTTCCAGTTCTTGCCCCGAAACGTTGACAGTTAACTCTTTTCTATAGATGCTGCCTGACCTGCTGAGTTCCTCCAGCATTTTGTGTGTGTTGCTTTGCACGATTTTCTCATGCTTGTGAAGTATGTATGGAGTTCTTTTTGAAATTGCTTCCACTACAATGCATCTCAATCTAACCCAAACGTCCTGTTGGCCAGCCTAACCATAAAAGCAATGACTCCTCATCCCAGCATAGTCAAATAACTAATGGAACTAAGTCAGTTTAAGTACAGAACTAATATCCAAAATCATTGTGAGCAAACATCAGACAAATCACATGCATACCTTTGCTCAAGATGGTGGGTCTTGAATCATCAATGGCTGTTTCAGATTAAGGGAAGGGGTACTTGGGAACTGAGCCAGCTGGTGATGCAGTGGCATCAGCGCCAGACTTTGGAGCGAAGGCTCCCGAGTTTGAATCCAGCCGGCTCCCTGGCACGCTTTCCATCCGTGCTGGGTTGAGCGTCAAGCTAGCAACTCGGCCTCGTAAAAATAAGAAAGCCTGCTAAAAATACGCTGTCATGACGGTGTCCCGATGCCTCCACTCGGAGTTAAGGGCTTTCTTCTTCTTCTTCTTCTACTTGGGAACTAAATGAGGAGATGTGCCTTCACCCAGAAAGCGATGAACTTCTTAAATTCTCTACCCAACTATTCAAAACTAAGACTGGTGGATAATAGAAGAATCAAGGAGCATAGCAGTAGGACAGGTAAAAAGTTCTGTGACATGGTATTTCGCTGTGCCCCGCTGTTACTGCGTGAACCGCTGGGCTAATTTAATCCTCACATTTTATTCAGTCAGTGGAGTCTTCAACCAGTCTCTGGTTTGGGGGAAACTCAATAGGCACCTTCCATTTTCTCATGCACAACGCATTTTATGGCTAATTAGGAAATTGTGAGGTATCCTTTATTTGGTTGGGGAAAAATGGATTCCAGTAGGTGCACAGCATGATTCCAAACAGCCCAATGATTGTCGGCAGATGACTCGTTTCATCAATGACTGTTGAGGGTTAGATGTTAGTCAGGAAACAGAAAAGGCTCCCATGCAGCTCTAATGAGACCTTTTGTCAACTCGTGGACACGGTTCACTATTTCAGCTGGCAGGCAGCAGCGTGGCAGCGACGGTGAAATTTATTTCCGAGTCTCAACGCCAAGCCGGTCATTGAGCGCTCACTTTTGCTGCTTGTGCCTTTCCTGGTCAGCTGCTACTGAAGTTCAGTGCCCCAGTCACTGGTGGGATGTCCCATAGGTACCAACCGGAGAGGGCAGGCGGAGCTGCTTCACTCTCGGGCGGGAGTACACGTCCACCGCCACTGACTTCCGTCATCCAGCACATGCCCTCTTCTCATTGTTACTGTCAGGGAGGAGGTACAGAAGCCAGAAAGTACACATTGAAGAAGAGCTTCTGCCCCTCTGCCATATGATTCCTAAGTGGACATTGAACCCATGAACAATTCCTCACTTTTATTATTTGCGTTTTTGCACTATTTTTCATTTAACTATTTAATATACACACATTAATATCTTATCATTTTTCCTTTATTATCATGTATTGCATTGTACTACTGCAGCTAAGTTAACAAATTTCACGACATATGCCGGTGATATTAAGCCTGATTCTGATCAGAAACAAGAGAAAACCCGCAGATGCTGGAAAGGTTGGAGGAGCAATATCTTAACCTTCAACCTGATGGGACGAACATCGATTTCTCGAACTTTAGGTAATGCCCCCACCTTTCCTTCATCATTCCCCATTCCCAGTTCCCTCTTTCACCTTACTGTATCTCCCTCTGGTGCTCCTCCCCCTTTCTTTCTTCAATGGTCTTCTGTCCTCTCCTATCAGATCCCCACTTCTCCAGCCCTGTATCGATCGCTTTCACCAATCAACCTCCCAGCTCTATACTTCACCCCTCCTGGTTTCACCAATCATTTTGCGTTCCTTCATTCCCTTTCCCCCACTTTCTTACTTCTCATCTTTTTTTCTCCAGTCCTGATGAAGGGTGTCGGCCCGAAACGTCGACTGTACTCTTTTCAATAGAAGCTGCCCGGCCTGCTGAGTTGCTCCAGCATTTTGTGTGTGTTGCTCCGATTCTGATCTGGTGAGGAGAAGCGGGAGCAGGCCACTCCGGTCCTTGCTGCCCTCGCGTACCCGAGCGGCGGAATGACAAGTCTGCGCACTGCCGGGAGACGGTACCACTGATTGCGGGGCATGTCGCTCAGGGTCTTGGACTATTGAATGTTGCTCGCTATTTTGAATGTGCTATATTGTATGTTTTGCGTCTTGGCCCCCGAGAAATAGTGTCTGGTTAGGCTCTATCTATGCATGGTTGAATGATAATTATGATTTGATTACAGAGCTCGCCGGGACTGAACCCCGAACTCCAATGTCCCGAGCTGTAATAGAGTGGAGCTAACCGCTACGCTACTATGGCATGCGGAGTTCTAATCTCATTATAGGGAGGATGTGGAAGCTTTTGAGGGGGCGTAGGGGTGATTCGCCAGGATGCTACCTCGATTAGAGGACATGTCCTCAAGCGACTGGGCTTGTATACTCTGGAATTTACAAGGCTGAGAGGGGATCTTATTGAAACATATAAGATTATTAAAGGATTGGACACGCTGGAGGCGGGAAGCATGTTTCCGCTGATGGGTGAGTCCAGAACCAGAGGCCACAGTTTAAGAATAGGGGGTAGGCCATTTAGAACGGAGTTGAGGAAAAACTTTTTCACCCAGAAAGTGGTGGATATATGGAATGCTCTGCCCCAGAAGGCTGTGGAGGCCAAGTCTCTGGATGCTTTTGTAAGGGGTCTTTCTTTTTTGTTAAATTTAAAATGGCTTCTTTTGTTATGTTATACTGGGGAATGCTGAGAAAGTCTCCAACTAGACAGTTGCTTGGGTTATTAGAGATAGCAGGGTGTTCATGTATCGTTTTTTTCGGATGATAATGCTGCATCATATGACTGTGGACGGGGTTTTTGGCGGGGAATCGGAGGAGAGACGGGGAGGACGGTGGACGGGGGGTTTTGGGGGGAGTCGGAGGAGAGACGGGGAGGACGGTGGACGGGGGGTTTTGGGGGGAGTCGGAGGAGAGACGGGGAGGACGGTGGACGGGGGGTTTTGGGGGGAGTCGGAGGAGAGACGGGGAGGACGGTGGACGGGGTTTTTGGCGGGGAGTCGGAGGAGAGACGGGGAGGACGGTGGAGAGACAGGGAGTCGGAGGAGAGACGGGGAGGATGGTGGACGTGCGGAAAGGCTCCGGTCGATCACTCCGGGTGGTCCCGAGCCCTGAGTCGACAGGATTCGGGTGGTCGTCAGGAATTGATCGAGCTCCAATGGTTGCGCGCGAAGATCTTGGACTTTGATAACCGTTGACGCATTTTTTTCTTTACTTTCTTCTCTGTATCAAATTCATATTAATGTCATCGAATTAGTAATATCTATAAAGTGTACTTGTTAAAATTTACTGGGTGTGCTAGCTGATGATTGATGTTAGGGATTGATTTGGGCAGCGACCGATCCTGTGGGAGTGTTGAGGCGGGTGGGATTTCCCCTAGACATACACGAGCCAATATAACGGAACGTTACAAGTGGGGTCTACCGTCCGGGATTTGTATTTTCGGTAAAGCTGTAATAGTCGTTGCTTCAAGTGGTGCGAAGATGGATCGAGATAAGATTGTAAATTGGTGTGAATTGGAGGAGGTACCGGTGAATCATGCGTGCGTGCTAAGTGGAGTCGATCATCGCATTCCGGCAGATACACTGGTGCGAGGGTTGAGTTTGATTAAAGGTATCGGGCAGGTAGAATTTATAGCTAGAAAGTGTGGGAAAGAACTGGAGTCCAGCTGGATGTTGGTTCGGACGAGTGCCGACGTCATGATGTTGGAACTACCAGCGACAGTCCACGTCTAGGGGGAGGCGGGGCCGTGGGGTCTCCACACCCTCCCGGAGGACGGAAGTGAGGAGGTGCCGGAGGAGGAGCTAGATGAGGCCCCAGAAGAGGTGCCAGTAGCCAGGGGTGGAGGTGTGGAGTGGGTCAGCTTGGCCAGGCCCCGTCCCCCAGTTAGGGCTGAGACCTCCGAGTTAGCGACTGCCATTACCTCCCTGGCGAGAAGGGTTGAGGGGCCCCGCCCGAAGCTGAGAATTTTCTCAGGAGCCAGGCCCACCCCGGAAGGGGAGGACGAACATGAGACCTGGGTTGTGGATGCATCCCAGTTGTTAGAGGGGTGGCCAGTTTCGGATGAAGAAAAGAGACAGCGATTGGTGGAAAGGTCCGCAAATTGAGAGCGGAACATCCTCCGGCTTCCCTGTCGGAGTGTTTGGACGCTTTGGAAGAAGTGTTTGGACTGTCAGGAGATCCCTGGCAACATTTAGCGGAGTTTCAACAAATGGGGCAGAGAAGAAGGGAAAAGCTCTTAGAATATGTTTTCCGGCCGGAAGGCAAGCTTACGGGGCTGCGGCGCCGAGGGGTAGTGAAGGCGGGCGAAGTGGCGAAGCTGAGGATAAGCCAGATATGTAGAGGTTCCCGGGAGGATGACAGGGTGGCTTGGAGTATCCGGCAGTCATATGAGAGGAGCCCCCCTCCATCATTCGGGCAGCTGATTAGAGAGGTGCGGGCGGAGGAGAGTGCTTCGGGCCGACCAGGGGGCTCGGACCCCCGGGGACGGGCTTCAGCGGTTCAGGAGGTGGTAGCCAGGGTGAGATCAGAGAAATCCAAGGGGTCCCATAAGGGGCGTATCGGGAGGAGAGAGGCGGCGGGTAGCGGGTGCTATAACTGTGGGGGAGAGGGGCATTTCCAGCGGGAATGTGAGTGGGCGGGGGTGTGCTACAGCTGTGGGGAAGCGGGTCACTTGCGGAGGGATTGTAAGAGACGAGATGCTCCGAGGGGGGAGGGCCCCCGGCCCACTAGGAAGGGAGAGGTGTAGGGAAACTTAGGAGAGGCTCAGTGAGGGAACGGACTGGAGTCTCGGGAGGAACACGTTCCCAGAAAACAGTTATGGAACCCCAGAAAGTACAAGCCCAAATTCCGGATGGACTGGTGGGACTCCGTTCCAGCGTGTCCCTACGGATAGAGGGAATCTTTGCGAAAGCCATCCTTGACACCGGGTCGCAGGTTACCTTACTGTACCGGTCGTTCTACAACAAATATCTGAAGCATTTGCTAGTAACTCCGTTTAATGCACTGGAGATTTGGGGCATAAGTGATGGTGATTACCCGTTGGAATTTTCGGAGGGAGATGTGGGAGCGTCGGAAGCCTTTGAGACGCTCGTGTTGGTCTGTCCGGACCCGGTGGAAACCGGTGGCGCTGCCCTGCTAGTGGGGACTAATACCCCTCTGGTGCGACGGCTCTTCGGAGCCTGTAAGAAGAAGGCGGGGGAGAACTTTCTGGAGACCCTCTCGGTACACCCCTGTTCCGAGCGGTGTACGCAGGAGTGAGTGACCCCCAGGGGCTGGATCCTGAGTGCAAACGAGGGACGGTGTGGTGCACTCAGGCGAGGCCTAAGGTGATACGGCCAGGGGAGGCGGCATTAGTGATGGGGACCCCCAGATTCCCCGGAGTACCGGCGGGCGAGGCCCTGCTAGTAGACGGCCCAGACGACCTGGAAGGGTCCCGGTTCCCGGCTGGGGCGCTGGTGAGACCTGAATTGCAGAGGCCCTCAGCTGTACGGGCACGGCGGATGGGGGTGATGGTAAGGAACATAACGGAGCGGGAGATCACTTTTAAGCGCGGGATGCCCCTCGCGCACTTGTTCCCGGTGCTGGGAGAAGAGACTCCTGGCCCTTCCATCACTGAGTTAGGGGAACCGAGGGAGGGTGTTGCAGAGCCGCCTGTATTACAGCCGGGATTGGGGGAGGAGCGGGTGGAGCCAGAACCTGAGGCAGAAGGCTCACAGGTGCTGAGGGGTCCCGGTGAGGGGGAGGGTCCGACAGATAGGCCCGGGGGGGGGGTCACCTGGGGTGTCTCAACAGGGAGGGTCAGGGGAGGAAGTCCAGAGGCCTCAGAGGAGTAGGCATCCCGCGGAGAGACTAACTTATACAGCGCCGGGAGAGCAGGATGTGATCTCTACTGCCCTGGAAAGATATGTCACTGCTTTATGCACCTGGGTTGGGTTTTGTGTTTTACAAGGAGCACTGGTGAACCCTGTTAACGTCATGAGGACATGACTTTTATTGGTGGTGGGGGGGGAGAGTGTACGGGGTCTTTCTTTTTTGTTAAATTTAAAATGGCTTCTTATGTTATACTAAGGAAATGCTAGAAAGTCTCTAACTAGACAGTTGCTTGGGTTATTAGAGATAGCAAGGTGTTATTAACCAATGGGTGGTCATGTATCTTTTTGTTTTCGGATACAATGCTGTATCATATGACGGTGGACGGGGTTTTTGGCGGGGAGTCGGAGGAGAGACGGGGAGGACGGTGGACGGGGTTTTTGGCGGGGAGTCGGAGGAGAGACGGGGAGGACGGCGACGGGGTTTTTGGCGGGGTCGGAGGAGAGACGAGGAGGACGGTGGACGGGGTTTTTGGGGGGGAGTCGGAGGAGAGACGGGGAGGACGGTGGACGGGGTTTTTGCGGGGAGTCGGAGGAGAGACGGGGAGGACGGCGGACGGGGTTTTGGGGGGAGTCGGAGGAGAGACGGGGAGGACGGCGGACGGGGTTTTGGGGGAGTCGGAGGAGAGACGGAGAGGACGGCGGACGTGCGGGGGTTTTTGGCGGGGAGTCGGAGGAGAGACGGGGAGGACGGTGGAGAGACAGGGAGGACGGCGGACATGCAGAAAGGCTCCGGTCGATCACTTCGGGTGGTTCTGAGCCGTGAGTCGACAGGATCCGGGTGGTCGTCAGGAATTGATTGAGCTCCAACGGTTGCGCGCGAAGAACTTGGACTTTGATAAGTCTTGGCGCCTTTTTTTCATTACTTCCTTTTCTGTATCAAATTTATATTAATGTCATAGATTTAGTAATATCTATAAAGTGTACTTGTTAAAATTTACTGGGTGTGCTGGCTGATGATTGATGTTTGGGATTGATTCGGGCGGCGACCGACCCTGTGAGGAGTGTTGAGGCAGGTGCTGGGTGGGATTTTCCCTAGACATATACGAGCCAATATAACGGAATGTTACACTTTCAAGAACGAGATGGATAGAGCTCTTAAAGATAGCGGAATCAAAGGTTATGGGGATAAGGCAGGAACTGGATACTGATTGTGGATAATCAGCCATGATCATAGTGAATGGCGGTGCTGGCTCGAAGGGCCGAATGGCCTACTGCACCTATTGTCTATTGTAATGTCCTAAGAAGATAGGCTGAGCTTTTCTCTTTGGATTGAACGAGGATGTGAGGTGATTCATGCAGGCGTACATGATGATCGAGTGGACAACCAGAGACTTTTTCCCAGTGCGGAAATGGCTACTACAAGGGGCATAATTTTAAGGTTATTGGAGGAAAGTTACGAGCGTGTGTGTGTGTGTGTGTGTGGGGGGGGGGGGGGTTGTGATTTCAGAGGTACGTTCTTTCCACAGGGTTTGACCGTGCGTGGACCGTGGTGGCAGAGGCAGACACATCAAGAGTACTCTGTAGGACGGAAAGTTTAGGTTAGTTATTTTATCCTAGAGTAGGATAAAATGATGATGCAACATCGTGAGTCGAAGGGCCTGTGGTGTGCTGTATTGCTCTGTGTTCTATAGTGGGATCCGATGATGTTCTCTCTGAATCTGCGTATTGTTCGTTGCAGGCCTGGGTAAAACTGAATACCAAGTCCGGGACAGAACCTGGCTCTTCCCAACAGTCCGAACGGCTCAGTTCCATGATGCGTCGGAACAAAGTCAACATCACAGACCAGCTACACCCGTGGGCCACTCCACTCCCTGACAGCACACTTAAAACCTCTGGCCGTGGCTACTACAGATTTGAAGCTTTCAGGCTGATGTACTGACAAAGTCGCTGGGACGACCCGTGCAGATGTAGAGCATGTGTGTTCGGGGGCAGGTGGTGGGGGAACCTCAGATGCCGTAGCAAGTGAGCAATCCTCCCCCATTCCGCGCATATGACCTGACGCCGAAGAACGAACTGACAGCGCCAGACTCGAGTGGGTGTTACCAATCCCAGGGAGGGTGTCGTATCGGCCGGAAATGCATTGAAAATTGATGGTCATATTAGAGGGAACAACCCAAACCAGCAGTTCTAACCATCATCCGAACAGAATTAGACTATGATGCGAGACCGGCATCCGGATAGTGAACTGTGAGTGAGGGAGTGTAGGGGTGAATTGGATGGGAGACAGCAATATCACATCGACACTAAATAACGGAGTCAAACAACACCGATACCGGCCGTTCGTTCAGCCCACGGAGACCATGCTGATCATTAACTTGGCCTTTCCCCCTTGGAGCGACAGAGGATGAGAGGTGACCTGATAGAGGTGTATAAAATGATGAGCGGCATTGATCATGTGAATAGTCGGAGGCTTTTTCCCAGGGCTGAAATGTCGAACACGAGGGGGCATAGTTTTCTTTCTTTTCAATATTTTTATTAATTACTTGCATAGACCAATACAAAATACATTATGATATTATGGAAACAGAAACAAGATTGAAATGCCCCGTAACTATGTATAGTAAATTAATCATAATATTGAAAAGGTATATTTTATTCTAATCTACATAATTTTATTTTTGAATAAAGTATATTTTGTATGTAAAAAATACATGCAAGTGGACCAGACACTCTTAGCATTACTTTTTTTTAAAATTTTTATTTTTATTGAAGGAATGACACAATACAGAATATATAATGGATCACATTTTCCTCCATTTTGCTTTAGTATCGTACCCCCAAAACAAACCTCCCCGCCCTCCCTGAATATATCATGGCAGCTAATATATCTACAACACAACAATTCACAAATACAAGTATGGACATTTCACAACCATACCCCCACACTACTTCAATAAGACAGCTCATACACATCTGCAACATGTCAGATGATCCAAAATACACTCATATTTACAATTCATCAACCACCCTGTGAGGTAAAGTATAAGTGTGTTAAATGGGAGGCAACTTCCTAAGTACAATCAAATGCCCTCAACTAGTAGGTAATTCCTTAAGACTCCCAAAATATGATAAGAAAGGTCCCCATTTCGAATAGAACTTTTTCACAGACTCCCTCAAAGTGAATTTAATCTTTTCTAATTTCAGAAAAAACATTATATCTTCTAACCAAGCAGCAGCAGTTGGGGGAGTGGCAGATTTCCAAACCAGCAAAATTCTCCTACCGGCCAATAGTGATGTAAATGCAATGATATCCAACTGGCTTGCATTTAAACCCAAATCATCATCTGCCACACCAAATACAGCTACAAGCAGGTAAGGTCTCAGTGTCACCCCCAAAACCTCACTGATAATTTTAAAAACCAGTGCCCAATAGTCATCAAGCCGAGGGCATGACCAAAATGCATGTACTAAACCAGCCAGAGAGAAGGAAAACCTGTCACAGCCAGCATCTGTCCCAGGGTATATGTCTGCCAGTCTGGCTTTACTTAAACGTACCCTGTGTAAAACTTTGAATTGTATGAGCCCCAGTCTAGCACATGATGATGAGAAATGAACCCTATTCAATACTTTTGCCCAATATTCTTCCGCAAGGTCCATACCGAGGTCATCCTCCCACCTAATCTTACTTTTGTTTAGACCTTGAACTCCCAAAGACATCAGCTGAGAGTATAGTTCAGAGATCAGCCCCTTATTGTTAAAGCTAAAAGTGAATTTTTCCCATAACATAGCAGGTGGTAGAACAGGAAAAGAGGGAAATTTTTCCTTGACAAAGTGGCGAATCTGCAGGTATTTAAAAAAATGATTATGCGGAAGGCCATACCACGCAGGTTATCAAAACTATCAAATATGTTATCAGTATACAAATCCTTAATGCCAATAAGACCGTTCAAACCCCGTTGTCTGAAAGCTGAATCGAATGTGGAGGGAGGAAATAAATGGTTTTTATGAATGGGGCCCAAAACTGAAGCTGATATGAACTTACAGTGGCAGTGAAATTGATTAAAAATTTTGAGGGTGGAGAGCACGACCGGGTTAGATGTGAATTGAGAAGATTTCAATGGTAAGGAAGAATACACCAAAGCTGGGAGAGACGAGGAGTGGCAAGACCGTGACTCAAGCAGGCACCAGATTATATCTGGCCGGTGAAGCCAAAATAATACTTTTTGAATGTTCGATGCCCAGTAATAATGAATAAAGCTGGGAAGACCCATTCCACCTATGTCACGACCTCTTTGAAGAATGCGCTTATTAACCCTTGGGACCTTATTTTCCCAAATAAAGGAGGTTATAGCTTGATCAACTGATTTAAAAAATAACTTAGATAAGAAAACTGGCAAACACTGAAACAAATAGAGAAATCTAGGAAGTATAGTCATTTTCACTGACTGAATTCTCCCAGCTATAGTAAGGGGTAAACTGCACCATCTCTCGAAATCAGCCTTCATTTGGCTAACCTGAGGCCTGTAGTTAGCTTCAAACAGAGATGTAGAAGAGCGAGTAATATGTATTCCTAGGTATACAAAACCATCTTGAGATAAAGGAAAGGGCAAGGATGCCAGTCGGATCTGTAGGGCCAAGTTATTAATGGGAAAGCATTTGCTTTTTTGAAAGTTCAGTTTATAGCCAGAGAAGGCTCCAAATTGACCTAATAATGACACAATAGCAGGACTACTACCTGTAGGGTCGCTAACATAAAGTAAGGGGTCATCAGCATATAGGGAAACACGGTGTTCCATGTCCCCTCTTCTAACACCTTGAAATAACGTAGTTGACTTAATTGCAATAGAAAGAGGCTCAATTGCAATTGCAAAAAGAAGAGGGGACAGTGGGCAGCCTTGACGAGTGCCACGCGTTAATGGTAAATAGCCAGATCGAAAATAATTTGTCTGTATACACGCTAAAGGCGAGTGGTATAATAGCTTAACCCAAGCTATAAATATTCTGCCAAATCCAAATTTCTCCAAAACACTAAATAAGTATACCCATTCCACTCTATCAAATGCCTTCTCCGCGTCCAAGGCGGTAACAACCTCTGGACTTGGAGAATCACTCAGTGAATAAATCACATCAGCCAGTCGACGGATATTAAAAAAAAATAGCAATTTTTAATAAAACCTGTTTGATCATCTGAAATTATCTTGGGAAGGGTATGTTCTAAACAGCATGCAAGCACTTTAGCCAAAATTTTCACATCTACATTCAAAAGTGAAATGGGGCGATATGATCCACATTGAGTCGGGTCCTTGTCCTTTTTAAGAAGTAGTGAAATAGCTGCCTGTGAAAGAGAAGGGGGTAAGGAGCCATTCTCCAAAGATTCCTGAAACACTTCTAGAAGGACCGGTGTGAGCTTATCCTTAAATTTCTTATAAAATTCTATTGGATAACCATCAGGACCTGGGGACTTACCACTCTGCATAGCCATAATGGCATTATTAATCTCTTCCTGCCCAAGAGCCCGATCTAGGTTCTCCACTTCCTCTGGTTCAAGAGTTGGTATTTCCAAATTATCTAAAAAACGTTCCATATTTGTTTTATCTGAGGGGAACTCTGAGGCATACAGAGAGGAATAAAAAGTTGCAAAGATGTTATTAATCTCTTTTGGATTGCTTGTCAAGTTCTGGTGCATGTCTCTTACCTGAGGAATAAGTCGTGATGCAGCTTGACGTTTCAACTGATGAGCCATAAGCTGGCTCGCCTTGTCACCATATTCATAATAGAGGCCGTGTGTCTTAAGAATTAATTGTTCTGATAGGTTTGTAGATAGAAGATTAAACTTCGCTTGCAAATCAACCCGGCTTTTATATAATTCCGCAGTGGGTGCCTCAGAGTATTTTCTATCCAGGTCCCAAATAGATTTCAATAACACTTGCATTTCCTTCCTACGCTCTTTATTGGCATGTGAAGTATAAGATATTATTTGACCCCTCAAGCAAGCTTTTAAAGTTTCCCAAAGTAAAGAATACGATACCGACTCAGTTTTGTTAGTCTCGAAGAATGTGTCAATGTCAGCCGATATATAACTACAAAATTTCTCATTAGAAAGCAAAAGGGGGTTAAGTCTCCACAGAGGCCGTTCTCTAATGTTTAAAGGAAAATATAGGTCCAGTTTCACGGGCGAGTGATCAGATATAACTATAGCAGTGTATTCAATTTGTCTAATCATAGGTATCAAGGAATTATCTATAAAGAAATAGTCTAGCCTGGAATAGGAGTGGTGAACATGAGAGAAGAAAGAGAATTGCTTAACTGATGGATTCAAAAATCTCCAAGGATCCATATAACCATTTTGTCGCATAAACATCGAGAAGGCCTTTGCCATACCAGAAAATGTTCCCCTAGGGCAAGACCTATCAAGCAGTGGGTCAATAGCACAGTTCAAATCTCCGGAAAAGATTAGCTTATGTGTATTCAGGTTAGGTATTAATGACAAAACCCTATTTGCAAATTGGACATCGTCCCAATTAGGAGCATAAACATTTACCAAAATAACAGGTATCTGAAAGAGAGAGCCAGAGACTATAATAAAGCGACCACTAGGGTCACTGATCACATCAGCTGGTGTGAACTGCATTCTTTTGGTGATTAATATTGCCACCCCCCTGGACCTACTATTAAATCTGGAATGAAAAACCTGACTAATCCATGCTTTATGAAGTCTATTATGGTCCTCCACTCTTAAATGTGTCTCTTGTAGAAATAGTATATCTGCTTTTAATTGTTTCAGATGAGAGAAAACTTTAGCTCTTTTAACCAGACCATTGAGCCCCTTTACATTCCAAGAAATAAACCTCACAGGGTGGCCTCCATCAGCAGCACTCAAGTTAACCATATCAAAAGGCACAGAGGGCCTACAATCCAAAACAGTGCAAGGGTATAAGTTGCACACAATAACGCACAATGAAAAGAAAGTCTATCAATCCGTAACACACAAAAGAATAAACTGCCATGGTAATCCCCCAAAACACTCCCCCCACCCCTTTACACAACCAAAAAAACCCAATTAACCCCCGAAACCTAGATCTACCTCCCCAATTGAGGATGAACACAGGCAGTACCCAACAAAAAACTTCCAAGGTGTTCCCCATACAACCCAACTTTCAATCCAATCTAGGGTGGCTCCCCTCCTTAAAATTTATCCTATCACTTATACTACCTTTAATATAACATATAGGCTAAAGATGACACAGGTCAAGCTAAGCATTAAAAACAAAACAAAACACACTGGGCAACTTAAACACCCGAGATATAAATCCCAAATATTTATATTTTGCTGGTTGAAAGTTTTTGTTAATCAGTTCCGGCAGCATAGCAGTTCGACCCGATCGCGTTCCACAAATTAAACTGGAAAAAATAAACAAAGAAGTGGATTGTGAAAATTAACAGTGTGCTTCGGCATGAGGCCCCTTCAATGCTGCACGAATAACCTAAAAAAAAGTTATTGCTCTTCTCGTTCTTCTTCTCCCCAGCGCGAATGGTAAAACTCTTTGGCCGCCTCTGGTGTATTGAAATAATGCTTTTTACCTTCATGCATTAACTGGAGCTGGGCAGAATACAAGAGGCCAAACCTGACCCCTTTCCCGTAAAGCAGGGATTTCACCTCCTTGAAAGCTGCTCGTTTTTTTACCCAGCTCCGCACTAAAATCTTCATAAAAAAACACGCGGTGTCCGCGGAAATACAGCTCCTGCTTCCGTCTGTTGATGATGCGTTGCTTATCTTGAAAGGAGTGAAAGCAAACCAGGAACGTTCTTGGTCTCGTTTGCTTGGCTCCAGAGACACCGGATGGTTTACATCTGACTCGGTGAGCAGGCAAAAGTACGAGAGGACTTGGGAAAAAATCTGCCCCCAGCATTTCGTCAAAAAACTCGGTCATAAATTTAACAGGGTCCGAACCTTCCAAATTTTCAGGAATGCCGACCACTCTCAAATTGGATCTCCGCGACCGATTTTCGAGGTCATCTAGCTTTCCCTTCAGAAATGCGTTTTCGCTCTGCAACGCTGCAATGGCGGCTTCGGCGCTCACCAGTCGGTCACTGTAATCATTCAGGCCGTCTTCAACCCTACGAATGCGTTCGTCGTGTGTCTCATAAGCAGACATAATTTGTTCCATGGTAGCAGTCACTGGTGATAAAGCATCTTCAAGTTCTCTTTTTAGGGCAGAATGCACCGCTTGCGTCATGTCGGTAATAAGTACTAAACGAAGCCTCTCCTAGCGCAGGTCCGGGTCCAGGTCCAGCAGCATGCAACGGCGCCATTACTGTAACATCCGCCTTCTTGCTCGAGGCTTCACTATCTTTTTCCCCAGTTTTACTTCGAAGATACATTCTACTTGCCATTTCAATGTCCAGCTATGTCCCGCGTTGTTCACAATGGTAAGTATCCAGTTATCCCGAGCATACGGCAAAGATAAACAGGTAGATTTTCAAT
Source organism: Mobula birostris (assembly GCF_030028105.1). NCBI lineage: Eukaryota > Metazoa > Chordata > Chondrichthyes > Myliobatiformes > Myliobatidae > Mobula > Mobula birostris. The sequence goes on along the minus strand of NC_092377.1, from coordinate 149,255,243 downwards.
AAAAATCAGGAGCCACACTCACACGCACCAACTCACTCCATACTCGACCCCGGAAAGCATTTTATTCTAATCTAAAGCAAAATCAAAACCCCATAACAAAACAGAAAAAAGGAGAAAAAAACAGCTGTTTGGTTAAAAGAAAAGAAAAAAATCTCTGACATATAGTCGTAAATTCAAACATATAATAGCCATCATCATTGCTGAACAAATCGAAAGTTCTGAAAGTAGTTCCAAAGAAGGTCCCCATAATGTGAAAAAATCTTGTCCAGGTATAGAAATAGAGCACCTAATCTTCTCTAGATTTAAACGCGATATAACATCAACCAATGGACATGAGCAGGCGGAGTGGCATCTTTCCATTTAAGCAACAAAGCTCTTCTGGCTGAAAGAGAAATAAAGGCCAAAATATGCAAATCATTCGGCTTATGAGTAAAATCATTTCCTCCAACAATGCCAAATAAGGGAGTCAGAGGGTTGGGTTTAAAGTTTACTTTAAAAAGCTCCAAGAAAGTTTGAAATACTTTCCAAAATTTATCAAGCCGCGGACAGGACCAAAACATATGAATTAGAGAGGCTTCTTCGACATTACACCTATTACAGTATGGAGAAAATTCTGAGTAAAAACGAAAGAGCTTATCTTTAGTCATGTAGGCTCTATGAACCACATTAAAATGTAAAAGAGAGTGGTGCGCACATAATGACGAGTTGTGAACAAGTTTAAAACTTTCATTTCAAGTATCCTCATCAGTTGAGATCTGTAGGTCTTGTTCCCAGAGGTTTTTAATTTTGTCTAACGGAATGTTTCTCATTGCCAACAACATACTATAAATATTAGAAATAGATCCATTGTGAAATGGTTTCAAAGTAAAAATTGTATCAATTAAATTCTTATCTGGACATTTAGGAAATGTATAAAGTTGAGAACGCAAGAAGTATCTAATTTGTAAATATCTAAAAGAGTGAGCTTTACGAAGATTATATTTAATAGATAGTTGATCAAATGAGGAAAGACTACCTCCAACAAACAGATCCTGAAAACACTTAATACGTAGTCTATTCCATTCTTTAAAAACTACATCAGTCAAAGAAGGTTTAAAAAATAATTAGAAATAATGGGACTAGAGAGTGAAAAACCAAATAACCCAAAGAATTTTCTAAATTGTAACCAAATCCTCAAAGAATGTTTAACTACATAAGTATCAGTTAAATTACTTAAGGATAGAGGAATTGAAGAACCAAGAAGAGAAATAATAGAAAATTTATTAACAGTAATAACTTCAGAAGAAACCCAAACCGGACAGTCTTCAAGATTAATATAGAATAACCAAGATGTAAGATAGCATATATTGACTGCCCAGTAGTAAAACCTAAAATTGGGTAGGGCTAATCCCCCATTTTTTTTAGTTTTCTGAAGATGAACTTTGTTTAATCGGGGGGTTTTATTCTTCCATAAGTAAGAAGATATAATCGAATCTAAAGAGTCAAAAAAGGATTTAGGAATAAAAACAGGTAGGACTTGAAATAAGTATAAAAATTTAGGGAAAATGTTCATTTTAATAGAATTAATACGTCCAATCAGCAATAAAGAAAGGGGAGACCAATTTGATAGGGGAGACCTTCTTGACATATTCCATAAGAGTGATAAAGTTTTCTTTAAAAAGAAATTTGTAATTCCTAGTAATTGTTATATCCAAATAAGTAAATTGATTTCTTACAATTTTAAAAGGAAGGTCAGAGTTGACTGATACCAAATTATTCAAAGGAAAAAGTTCACTCTTATGAAGATTAAGTTTATATCCTGAGAACTGACTAAATTCAGAAAGTAAAGAGAGTATTGAGGGTAAAGAGGACTCCACATTGGAGATGTACAGCAAAAGGTCGTCAGCATAAAACGACAACTTATGAGTGATACCCCTCCTTAAAATACCTGAGATGTCAACGGATTCACGAAACGCGATGTCTGAAGGCTCTAAAGCCAAATCAAAAAGCAAAGGACTCAAAGGACATCCTTGTCTGGTACCACGTTGGAAATTAAATGGTTTAGAACCCTAAGAGTTAGTAAGAACCTGTGCAGTGAGAGATGAATAAAGTAACTTAATCCATTGAATAAAATTGCACCCAAATTTAAATTTTTTTCTAATATTTTAAATAAATAATTCCATTCAACCCAGTCAAAGGCTTTCTCAGCATCCAAAGAAATCACGCCTTCCGAAGTTTCTTTAGAGGGAGAATAATTAACATTCAGCAAAGGAGAAATGTTAAAATGAGAATAACGATTTTTAATAAATCCGGTCTGGTCATCAAAGATAATAAAAGACTGCATGTTTTCCATCCTTCTTTCTTTATTAATCTTTTTATTGATTTTAAAAGGGCATAAATACAACCGTGGAGAATTATCTCAAATATATATATATATCAGTAACAATGTAAACCAAGATTAAGATAGACATTGTCAAAATCATAGATATTATTAAACTGGTATAAGATATATAATAAAAAATGAAAATAGCAATGAGAAAAGAAAAAAAAAAATTTAAATGAAGAGAAAAACCCCCCACTACACTATATTAAAAACAAACAAACAAAAAAAAGGGACTGGGCAGTCCTTTTTGAGGATATGACCAAAAAAAAAAGAAAAAAAAGAGTCTTTCTGATCAAATCTAAAACTTCAAAAAAAATTGAAAGATTAATAAATCAAATTAAATGAAAATATTGGATAAAAGGTCGCCAGATTTGCTCAAATTTAAAGGATGTATCAAATGTCCGACTTCTTATTTTCTCTAAACTTAAACAGGACATAATGGAGGAAAGCCATTAAAAGACCGTAGGTGGATTAGAACCCTTCCACTTCAATAAAATGGCTCTCCTTGCCAGTAAAGATCGAAAAGGCTATCATATGTTGAGCAGAAACAGGAATATTTCCTGCTTCCGATGGGATAATCCCAAAAATTGTTGTAAGCAAATTAGGTTATAGATCCAGATCCAAAACTTTGGATAGTATTTTAAAAACATCTCTCCAAAAGTTATCTAGCTTTATACAAAACTAATATATATGAGTTAAAGTGGCCAGCTCAGTATCACATCTGTCACAAATAGGATTGATATTGGAGCAAATATGCGCTAGTTTTTCCTTTGACATATGGGCCCAATGCACTACCTTGAACTGTATCAAGGACTGACGGGCACAAATAGATGAGTTGTTAAACAGATAAAAAATTTTACTCCGTTGATTATCTGAAAATGACTCTTGAAATTTTGATTCCCAAGCGTGTTTAATTTATCATTGGATATCATTTATGAGTTCAACAACCGTTTATAGATTATAGCCATCAACCCATTTAAAAATTAGTTTAAACTGAAAGAGAGCATGTCATATTAGGTGGATAAGCAGAACAGTAACTTGGCAACAGACCACGTAAAAAATTCCTAATTTGTAAATATCTAAAAAAGTGTACTTCATATTTATCCACTAACTGAGAAAAAGACATTAAATGTGTAGTAACGCTTATAGGTGTGTATTATAGACCACCAAATGGGGAGGGAGAAATGGAGGAGCAAATTTGTAAGGAGATAGCAGATATTTGTATTAAGCACAAGGGTGTGATTGTAGGAGATTTTAATTTTCCACACATCGATTGGGAAGCCCGTACTGTAAAAGGGCCGGATGGTTTGGAGTTTGTAAAATGTGTGCAGGATGGTTTTTTGCAGCAATACATAAAGGTACCAACTAGAGAAGGGGCAGTGTTGGATCTCCTGGTTATGGAATGAGATAGGTGAGGTGACGGAGGTTTGTGTTGGGGAGCACTTCGGGTCCAGTGATCACAATGCCAGTAGTTTCAATATAATTATGGAGAAGGATAGGTCTGGACCCAGGGTTGAGATTTTTGATTGGAGAAAAGCTCACTTTAAGGAGATGCGAAAGGATTTAGAAGGAGGGGATTGCGACAGTTTGTTTTATGGGAAGGATGTAATAGAGAAATGGAGGTCATTTAAAGGTGAAATTTTGAGGGTACAGAATCTTTATGTTCCTGTTAGGTTGAAAGGAAAGGTTAAAAGTTTGAGAGAGCCTTGGTTGTCAAGGGATATTGGAAACCTGGTTCGGAGAAAGAGAGATATCTACAATAAATATAGGCAGCATGGAGTAAATGAGGTGCTCGAGGAATATAAAGAATGTAAAAAGAATCTTAAGAAAGAAATTAGAAAAGCTAAAAGAAGATATGAGGTTGATTTGGCAAGTAAGGTGAAAATAAATCCAAAGGTTTTCTACAGTTATATTAATAGCAAAAGCATAGTGAGGGATAAAATTGATCCCTTAGAGAATCAGAGTGGGTGGCTATGTGTGGAGCCAAAAGATATGGGGGAGATTCTGAACAATTTCTTTTCTTCGGTATTCACTAAGTAGAAGGATATTGAATTGTGTAAGGTAAGAGAAACAAGTAGGGATGTTATGGAAACTATGATGATACAAGAAGAGGAAGTACTGGTGCTTTGAAGGAATACAAAAGTGGATAAGTCTCCGGGTCCTGACAGGATTTTCCCTAGGACCTTGAGGGAAGTTAGTGTGGAAATAGCAGGGGCTCTGACAGAAATATTTCAAATGTTATTAGAAATGGAGATGGTGCTGGAGAATTGGCGGCTTGCTTATGTTGTTCCATTGTTTAAAAAAGGTTCTAAGAGTAAACCTAGCAATTATCGGCCTGTGAGTTTGACGTCAGTGGTGGGTAAATTGATGGAAAGTATTCTTAGAGATGCTATATATAATTACCTGAATAGACAGGGTCTGATTAGGAACAGTCAACATGGATTTGTGCGTGGAAGGTCATGTTTGACAAATCTAATTGAATTATTGAAAGATGACGAGGGTAAAGCGGTGGATGTTGTCTATGTGGACTTCAGTAAGGCCTTTGACAAGGTTCCACACAGAAGGTTAGTTAGGAAGGTTCAATCATTAGGTATTAACATTGAAATAGTAAAATGGATTCTGCAGTGGTTGGATGGGAGACGCCAGAGAGTAGTGGTGGATAACTGTTTGTCAGATTGTAGGCTGATGACTAGTGGTGTGCCTCAGGGATCTGCACTGGGTCCAATGTTGTTTGTCATATACATTAATGATCTGGATGATGGGGTGGTAAATTGGATGAGTAAGTATGCAGATGATACTAAGATAGGTGGAATTGTGGATAATGAAGTAGGTTTTCGAAGCTTGCAGAGAGATTTAGGCCAGTTAGAAGAGTGGGCTGAAAGATGGCGGATGGAGTTTAATGCTGATAAATGTGAGGTGCTACATTTTGGTAGGACTAATCAAAATAGGACATACATGGTAAATGGTAGGGCATTGAAGAATGCAGTAGAACAAAGGGATCTAGGAATAATGGTGCATAGTTCCCTGAAGGTGGAATCTCATGTGGATAGGGTGGTGAAGAAAGCTTTTGGTATGCTGGACTTTATAAATCAGAGCATTGAGTATAGGAGTTGGGATGTAATGTTGAAATTGTACAAGGCATTGGTAAGGCCAAATATGGAGTATTGTGTACAGTTCTGGTCATTGAATTGTAGGAAAGATGTCAACAAAACAGAGAGAGTACAGAGAAGATTTACTGGAATGTTACCTGGGTTTCAGCACCTAAGTTACAGAGAAAGGTTGAACAAGTTAGGTCTTTATTCTTTGGAGCGTAGAAGGTTGAGGGGGGACTTGATAGAGGTATTTAAAATTATGAGGGGGATAGATAGTGTTGACGTGGATAGGGTTTTTCCATTGAGAGTAGGGGATTCAAACAAGAGGACATGAGTTGAGAGTTAAAGGACAAAAGTTTAGGGGTAACATGAGGGGGAACTTCTTTACTCAGAGAGTAGTAGCTGTGTGGAATGAGGTTCCAGTAGAAGTGGTTGATGCAGGTTCGATGTTGTTATTTAAAGTTAAATTGGATAGCTATATGGACAAGAAAGGAACGGAGGGTTATGGGCTTAGTGCAGGTCGGTGGGACTATGTGAAAGTAAGCGTTCAGCACGGTCTAGAAGGGCCGAGATGGCTTGCTTCCATGCTGTAATTGTTATATGGTTCCCCTAAAAACAAATCTGAAAAAGTTATTATTCGCTTGGTTTTCCAAATTAAAAAGGCCTCATCCAAAATTGATGGTGTAAAAAATAATTGCGATGGATATTACTAGAAAGAATAAAATTATTTAACTCAAAAAATCTACAAAACTGAAACCAAAATCTTAATGTATGTATAATAATGGGATTAAAATCTTGTCTACTAATCTTAGAAAACAAAAAGGGAAGAGGAGCTCCCAGTAAAGAGGCCAAAGAGAATCCTTTCACCGAGTTTACCTCCAAATCCAACCATGAAGGACATTCATGTATATCTGAATAGTGAATCCAAGAAGTAATATATCGAATATTAATTGCCCAATAGTACATTCTAAAGTTAGGCAAAGCCATACCACCATCCTTTTTTAATTTCTGCAATAAGAGTTTACTCAATCTAGGATTTTTATTGTTCCAAATATAAGATAAGATTATAGAATCTATTCTGTCAAAGAACTTTTTAGGAACAAAGGAAGGAACTGCCTTAAATATATTTAAAAATTTCGGTAAAACTATCATTTTAATAGCATTAATTCAACCTATTAATGATAATGTCATAGGCGACCAATTAGAAAGCATATGTTTGGTGTAGCCAATTAATGGAAAAAATTGTATGTATAGAGATCCTTAAAATTTTTAGTAATTTTAATACCAAGATAGGTAAAGTAATTTTAGCAATACTATCCTATGAGCCAAAAGTTTAGATAAAATTTTAGCATCAACATTAAGTAAAGAAATAGGTCTGTAGGAAGAGCAATCAGTTGGATCTTTATTCTTTTTGAGAATAAGTGATATAGAGGCGTCTTAAAAAGATTGTGGCAACCTACCTAATTTAAAAGAGTCAGAAAGGACGGAAGTAAGTGAGGAATAAGCAAAGGAGCAAAAGCCTTGCAGAACTCTCCAGAAAATCCGTCAGGACTGGGCGCCTTCCCTGAACTCAAAAAATGGACAACCCAGGCAATTTCCTCAGAAGAAAAAGGTTAATCTAACCATTTTCCATTAACCTCAGAAAGTGAGGGAATGTTTAAACAATCTAGAAAATTATTCATAGCAAAATTGGCTTTAGGGAAACTGGAACTATACAGTTTAGAGTAAAATTCTCTAAAAGTATCGTTTATTTCTAATTGATCAGAAGTTTTATCACCATTCGCTTTGGAGATTTCCTTAATTTGATGCTTTAAGGTGCTTGGAAATAGGTACCAAGGGGATATCAGGGGTAAGTTTTCCACACAGAGAGTGGTGGGTGCGTGAAATGCACTGCCGGCGGTGGTGGTGGAGGCGGATACAATACGGTCTTTATAGAGACCTTTAGATAGGTACATGCAGCTTAGAAAAATAGAGGGCTATGCACTAGGAAAATTCTAGGCAGTTTCTAGAGTAGGTTACATGGTTGGCACAACACTGTGGGCCAAGGTGCCTGTAATGTGCTGTAGGTGTCTATGTTCTATTTAACTTCCCTTAGTTTAGTGGAATCTCTCGGGTCGCATGGAGAATCTGCACACTTCACACATATGTACCCTGTGGTCAGGAGCAAACCCAGTTCCTTACAGCTTTGTTAGCTGTGGCAGACAAGGAAATTGTGGAGAGGCATGGACTGGGGTCGTGAGTAAAGCAGGAGGTAGGGCTGCAGAGAGATGCTGATGTCTGGGAAGGGATGGAAGGCGACGATGTTTTTAGGATGGGACTTAAAGAGAAAGTGAGGGTCAATTGGGAGCGAGCAGCACAGCCTCCATTCAGCAAGGATGGACTATCCCAGCCAAACTCTCTGCTGTAAGCAGTGGATGTAAGGAGTTTATCCCTTCTCTGCCCACCTGTCAATCGCTGCACCTCTCTAGGTGGACGCTGAGTTCGTGTCGGATGGATGTGAATGGTTGGCAATCAATTTGAGACTTCTCAAGGGGACAGTGCTTGTTCTATCATTGAACCACTCACGCCTTATTATCTACCGAAATACACATTTAACTGGTCCTGTCTCCTGTCGCTTGGTTCCATTGATTTACTGAAAACTACTGACTTCGAGTTTCAATGCAATGGCCAAAGATGTCTGAAGCAGACAATCTGAAAGGTTCTTCACTTTCTGGGTGAAAATATTACTCATCATTTGAGTCTCAAATCGCCTTTCCTTTAATCTAAGAGTGTGATAGCTGATCCGAGACACCCCGTCATGAAACATATGGGACCTTTTATTCGCCATGCTTGCTCACAATAATTCCAGACATGAGGACCATTAGTTACAGAGATAGGCAAAGAAGGAGCGGCAATTTCCACTATGGATGGAGCGTTTGGGGGAGAGGTTGGAGATGCCTTACATGTTAAGAGTGGAACATCGGAGGTTGTTTCGTTGGAAGAGCGGAAGCAGATGGGATGTACGACGGCAAAATTTGAGAGCATGAATGTTACGGAAAGCAGGACACTAAGCTGTTCCTATTGACAGTGGCATCGAGATCCCGAATTTATGCAATGAAATTGGCCCACGAGACCAAAATGTGACGCGAGGGAAACCTTCAGTTGCAATACGCGTGCTTCAGGTCTGGAATTAACTCTAGTGCAGACAAATTCAAACTAGGACTGGATCCACATTTGAAAGAAAATTATTTACAGGACAGTGATGAGAATGATTGTGGGTGGGGGCGGGGGCATCATTCCTACCTAGAACAAGTATTGACGCGATGGGCCGAGTGGCCTCATTCTCTGCTGGTCCTTTCTGTACTTCTGAAGTTCTGCATTCTTTATTACTGGCTTCCTGACATTCTCCAAGGGTCTACCGGATGATTGGGTCACAGATGGATACTCGGATGATTGGGTCACAGTTTTCAAACGCAGAAACTGTCAGTATGAAGCCCACCAAAGATTCAACCCAAGCTCTAAATGTCCTATGTGGTCAGCTGCTGGGGAGCGAGCTGAGTAAAACAGGTAGCTCCCGTCCGGAGTACAACTATTTATGAATGTGATATCGGAGCTTTATATGCTGCATGTAATGTCTACAATATAAGAAACAATTTCCAGTAATTCTGCTGTCATCACCAAATCAATTAGAAAAGGGTGAAAGATATGTGTGAGAGAGGGGGTGATAGAACGAGGAGGCTCTGAGAAAGTGTATGAGGGTACAGCAGTTTTTTGACTTATTTATTTATTGAGATATAGTGTGGAACAGATCCCTCCAGCCATTCGAGCCGCGCCACCCAGCAATCTCCCCATTTAATCCTAGCCGAATCACGAAGCAATTTACAATGACCAGTTTAAGCTTCCAACCGGTACGTCTTTTGAATGTCGGAGGAAACGCACGCAGTCACAGAGAGATCATACAAACGAACCCCTTCCAGGCAGCGGAGGGAATTGAACCCGGTCCTCCTGTTCTGTAAGGATTTGTGCTCCAGAAACACCCCATGCCCATCCCACTCATTTGTTAAAATGTAGAAAACAATCAGTAGTAACTATAAAGGTCATTCTCCCGTTGTGAGGCTGCGACACATGTGGTCTCGCAGAGATCCGTGCATGCGCCCTAACCCTTCACAATTTTTGAGAACAACTTGATTGATGGAAGCAAATCTTCGGCTGCTTGCTCGGTCTTCGTTAAAGTGAATAGCGAAGCATCGAGTTGCTGAACCTTGCCTCCTCCGAGGAAAACGTGACAGTACAGTACTGCAGTGCTCGTAATTTAACTATATTTCTCGCCCAGTTATCTCAGTCTTTTTCGCTTCCGTGGCAGAAACGGCACAGTTCAGCTTCTCAGCTGCCAGAATCCGGTTGCCTTTTTCAAGGGGAGCGGTCCGGACCTCCGCTCTCAGATACTCGACCGATCGCGGTGATGGAACTGGGCAGTATCATACTCATTACGCAGCAGTACGCCATGTTACGCCGGTGCTGACGGTAGTAGAGGTTGTGCCGGCTGAGGGAATGCTGCTCTGCCGTTCGTCAGTTGCGATACTATACAGTGTTAACATGTGCGTTAAAGGATCACATTACAATAGGGGCTGCTCCAGCAACCTGATCCTCAACTGATACGGATAAAATAAATCGACTGTCGACGATCTTGCAAGTGAGCAATCTGAGCACCTATGAGAAGCCACGCTTCCCTGTCAGAATGAGGGCCACCTCACAAGCTCTTGTTTGGCCGTCAGATGGATCATGTTTGAGAAGAGGCTAGGCGGCCCATGACCTCCAGGCTCGTTAGACCCACCATTACTTGCCATTCACCGTCGGACGGTTGAAGGGATTTCTTCACTGAGTTGTCCCGGAGTCCCAAGAGCGCCTGGCACATTGCCATCGTGAGTCGAAGCTCCAGTTATTTATTTCTAAAAATTTGGGAGCATTCCTAACATGGATAAACCAGAAAAAAATAAAGAGACACAGGGTGTCAGTTAGAACACTGTCAGCACCTCACCTCACTTTGACTCTACCCAGAGTTTAGAATTGGGACTGTGGAACGAGAGTGATTTTTAAGCTACTTTAGATGCCAGTTGAATTTTCTGATGTAGCCTTTCCCATTCTTTCCTCCATTACTACCACCTACGAAGTCTCAAAGAAGAGTGGAACCATACGCTTGACTTGTTCCAGGACACATAGCTTGCAGAGAGTTGACCTGGGGATTCACACAGTAACCACGGGCAATGGTATAACCTAACCCTGTACCCTCAGCGAATTAAACAAACAAACAAACAATCAAACAAACAAATAAATAAATAGATAGATAGATAGATAGATAGATAAATAAATAAATAAATAAATAGCTGATAGTGATTACCAGTCCAATGAAGAAGCAACCATCAATTCGATATAGATGTATATCCTGCATGAAATGTTCGGTTCACATTAAACACATTCCTCTCTTATTTTCCCGTCATTCATTTAGAAATGGGTGTGATTTCTCAAGTGCGTGACAAAACCTTTATGGAAATTAGTGAAAAGAATGGATCTATGTATTCAGTGTTCAGTAAAAAAAAAGGCAGGTGTGCATTTGTCCACGTATGTGTGCTTGTTTGTATATCTGTGCCTGAGTGCACGCAGGAGGGCACGGAATCTAATGTTTGAGAGATCTAATTCAACGGTAGTCACCAGGAAGACAAATGAAAGCAAATACATTTCGAAACTGATGGCAGATGAATATCTAATGAATAGGCAGAGCAATTAAACAGAATACCGGCTAATCAATGCGAAAGTAAATTAAATCGAGTTTGTTAAAAGAATACTATGTTACGAGCCTGGGTCGTACTGCGAGACTGCGCCTGAGTGAGGCGGGACTATGACGTCAGTCACAGACTGAAGGAGTTCGCTTCGGATTTTTACACAGAGAGAGAGCGAGAGAGAGAGAGAGAGCGCGCGCTTCAGTCGTAGTAGAGAGAGAGGAAACCAGCTGTCGGGATGTCGGCTGGTCACTGCGATGATTTGGAACTCTTTTAAGCCCAAACGATTGGTTTAAATATCGGCACAAGATGCACAACGAATTTGTGACTGTCACTTCGTATAATCCATAGGAGTGGATTTTGGGGATATCTCGTGGGACCACTTTTGTAGCCCTTGCCCGGGTATGATGTGTGGTAACCACTGGAAGACGATATTCCTGTGACAGGTCACTTTTGGTGATAATTCGTATGTGGATTTGGAACGTCACGATGGACAAGATCTACAGCGACTGTTATCTCGTTTTACCTGACGTGGAACTTATGGAATACTTATACTTCGTACTTACCTTCCCTCTCCTTTACAACGTGGATAACAAATATCTCTCTCCCATCATTTATTTCGTGGGTTACTGAACTTTCCTACTTTACCATCTCAAGATTCTAAGCCTTGTTCCCCGAAGCTCAATAGTTTGGGAGTTATATTTACGCACATATATACACATAACACTGTTAACTTTTGTTTATCTTGGTTGAGTTACTATATTATAAGTAGATACTAATAAAGATAGTGGTTTTAACATTAAAACCTGACTCAGTGTGAAATCTCTTGCTGCTGTTTCATTTCAACAACGTTACAATTTCATAACAACTATAACAGACGTTAATAGTTTAAACACTATGAAATCCCGAGGATCCACAAAGGAGTAGCTTTCGAAATGTGGGTGCATTGGTTTCCTTCAATGAATCCTGAAACGGATGCTGCAGGCTCTTGTCCTGAAACTTTGACAGCCCAATCCTCTCTATCGATGCTGCCCGACTCATTCACTTCCTATAGTAGTTTGTCTTTTTTTTTGTGTCCCTGTGATTGGTGCAGATTGGATGGCAACAAAGTGAAAATAGGAATCTGCTGATGTACAGCAGCAGGTGGGAAGAAGCTGCAATCTAAAGAATTTAAAGTTCGAAGTATCTTCATTATCGAAGTATGTATACATTATACAACTTTGAGATTCGTCTCCCCACAGGCAGCCATGAAACAAAGACCTTCCAAAAGAAAACCCATTAGAAACAAATCGTCAAACACCCAATATGCAGAGAGGAAAAAAAAACAAATTGTGCAAAATAAGTACATAGTATTCAGAACAAAAGTGAGCCCATAGACACAAAGCCTGGAGCAGCCAGGGCAGGACACAACTTCAGCCTCAGTTCAGCGCAGAGCCAAGTAAACATCACAGAACCCTCAGACATGTAGCCCGTGTCTGATAATTAGATAATAATATGATTGAACAGAGTCAATATGAATTTTTGTAAGTCCTCGTGTGTTTGACTAATCTATTAGAATACTTTAAGGACATATAACAAATAGAGCAGATGATAAGAAAATGAATGAAGTGTCATATTTTGTTTTCCAGGAACCTCTCACTAAGATCCCAGTAGCTGGGTGACCAAGGTTAAAGTACAAGAAATTGGAAACTGAGACTTGGTTAGCAGACAGAATAGAATGAGTAGGATTAAATTCTCCAATTGTCAGACTGTGAATCATGGGCTCCTTCAGAGATCCTCTGTGGAGCCCGAACACTTCACAATCCATGATAGCAACCTGACTGATGTGTCCAAGTTCTAAACATTGGAAAACCGAGGAGCTCCGAGGATGCAAAAACAGCGTTGTGAAGTACAGTGTAGAATAATAAAATGTTACTTCCTTCAGTTAAAAAAAACCTTACAAAGGTGTGTGCTTTTAGAAGGCGAATATTGACAAATGTTGATGCTTAGCTATATTTGCATCTCCCTGTGTGCAAGCGCTGAAAGTAAACATGCAGGTAATTTCAAGGCCGAATGGTACATGGGCCTTTATTGTAGGAAGACTTGAGCAGAAAGGTAAAGGTTATTTACTACTATTAATTAGATCTCGGCGAGACCACGTCTGGAGTAGTATAATGATGATTGTTCTCTTTTTACCTGAAGAAGGATATGCCAGCCTCAGTGGTAGTGCGGCAGACATTCAACAGACCCATGCTTCTTGTAATAAATGACAATATGGCATTTGCCTTTCCTGGAGGAAAAAGGTCAAAGTACAATTCATCCAAGTTTGATGAACATCGGTACCTACCTGCAAACAGGCAAAGGCTAAAGAGCAAGACAACAGAGGTAACGTTCCAAACCTGCACAATCTATATCAACAAGTTGTCTGATGGAAGCAGGGTAACATTCAGAATCTAATTGGGAACGTGAAGAAGGGCCAGGAGCTAAAAATTGTTGCACTACTTTTTGGGTATAACGAAGACAGATAGGGGATTTTCCATTTCCCATCCGAGACTGAAGCTTACCCACTGCAGTGACAAGAAATCCACATTGGAAAGTCTCACGGCTGATCCCGTTTTCACCCCAACCCCCCCCCCCCACCGAAATTTTCAGTCTGTCACACCAGCCTGCTCAGAATATAAGCCAATTTTGAACGACCCGCGTGGCAGTGGAACTGGAAAAGGAAAATCTGCACTTGGCTTCACGGGGACATCAATTACCACCTTCGTCCCTGCCTGGGAAGATCATGGGGCAACTGTGTGCATGCTGCTGCTTGCTTCGTCTTGGGTAAACAGAGTAGCGAAGCTTTGAGCTGCTGCATCTTTCCTCCTCCAAAGTTAAAGTAACCGGGACATACTCAGTGCTAATAACTTAAAAATATCGCTCACTGAAATCTTTCTCTTACTTCCTCTGCAGAAACTCCTACACCGCATCGCTCTGCTGCTGCTCGCTGCTCAGCTGTCGGAAACCATTTGCGCCATTTGCACAAGACTGGGATATCATTGAATGGACTGAACGGTATTCATACTCTTGGCGCAGCGCTAACGCTCGCTGCTGTTGGCTCCCCTCCTATAGCTCTGTCGGGTTAGAGTCTGACGGTATTGGAGGTTGTGCCCCACGAACAATCCTTAGCTTGGGGTGGGCTACTCTGCCGCCTTTCGGCTGCAATACTCTACGGTGTCCACGTGCGCATTAAAGGATTTGATGAGAATTATGTGCGTGTGCTCCCGCATCCTAAGCAAATCGACCAGCGACGATCATTTGTTTGTAGAGGATCATTTTGTGCAACTACCGGAAGTCATGCTTCCCCTACCAAAACGACGACACCTCATCAGCGAGTTGCTGGCAGGAAATCTCTGTATTTCAGAATGGCGTAAGTCCTCAATCACATCAGGGCGCCCCCCCCCCCCCACCACCCAAGAGATGTAAGGGTGAATGTTACATTCGAGTCCACGAGTGGAGGATTTGATCCCATCCTGTTCTGGAGTCCCGTGTACGCGGTACATCCCTGTGGTGAGTTCAGGTTCTTTATTACTAAGTTGTCTGGCAACATTCTTGACACGAGCAAGCCAGAGCCAAATCAGTAACGAGCCGCTGGTGTCAGTCAGGCGACTGCCTCGCTTCCAGTGAATAACACTGCCACGACGTCAAATCGCATTGATTCTCCCCGTAGAGTTGTGGCTGTGGAATGGGCGGGTAGTTACCATAGATGGCAGCTGAATTGCCGGCCGTATCCCACCCCTCATCTCAGCCAACACCAAAGGTTCTAAGATCTTACACCAGCCCCGGCACCCTGTGATTCGTTCCAGCACCTACAGATCTGGGTTCTAAACTGGCCCAAGGGTTTACACTGCTGTCATTGTTAAGCGTATTTAGCGTCTGCTAATCCCCCAGCGACTGCTGGCAGGGAGTGAGTGAAATGCCAACATCCATTTCTCACCTGCGGCTCGGAGGCCGCTGGAGCTGGGTGTTGGGTCGCGCGCCGTTGACCAGTTGCGGCACGGCTGAACCGTACAGCTCAACTCCCGAGTGCAGTTCGGCGGACACCGGGCGTGGATTCCGCCCTTCCCCAGAGGTCCGAATGGCTTCTCTTAGAATGTGTAGGCATTGTGGTAATCCCTTAACCAAGACCCCAGAACCCGAGAACACTGACAAAGACCTATCATTATCAACAACAGAGTCGAGTGTATCAGAGCACCCCAACAACTGCGCTGGCCCATACGACGTTTCGTCACACCCAAGAGAAGAATCATGGTTGGATCCGGTATGCAGGAGATGCATCTGCCGTGCTGAGTGTTATGTATGCTGCACGACATAAGTAATCCTGCGCTGCTCAGCCAACATAGCCTGTGCCGGAGAAGCCAAACCCGAGACAAACTGGTGCAATGGTCTTGGACGTGTTGCGTCCTTCTCTGGCAACCCTGTGAATTGCTGTCTTTGTTCCACTGTAAATTCAGGTGTTGTCTGTGTGAAATGAGGCAACTTGTGAACGGTTGTCAATCAATTTCTGGTTGTCATTATGGATTCTATTTCAAATAATAAATGACAGTAGGCGTGCGTTATTTGTCCCATTCGGACTTTCCCACCAGTAAATTGCATCCCGGGTCATCCTGTACGTCAACACCTCTCACCTGTCCTATTCTCATATCTCATGCTTCCTCTAATATCCGCAAGCCCATTGATTTCAGTTTTTAAAGACTGAACGTCTTGCGTAGAGAAGATCTGAGTGAAGACATTTCAGTCCCAAATAGCCTTTCCGATAACCCGAGTGAGTCCCTGATTCGAGACTTCCCATGTGAAGCATATGTAAATATTTACTGGCCGATACTGCTCAGAATGATTACAGGTACAAAGGTAATTAGTTACGCAATGTGGGGTGGGGTGGGGTGGGTGATCATTAGACCTAATATTCAACGCAGGATGTTGAACCGTAACGAGGACTACCCCTTTGCCCTCACAGAATTAGTCGGATTCTCCAGCTACTTGTCTTAGTTTATTCGGGTTTATAAATCTACTTTTATACGGGAACAGGAGAGGCTCTTCTCGTTTGGAAGAGAGCTGGTAGATATTGGATCAGATAGAGCAATTTTATATCAAGCTGGTTCAGGAAATTAAGAGAACAACTGTTCTTGTGGGAGGGTGATCGAGGTACCGATGGCATGGCATAAGGTTAACTGTCGAGAGCCAAATGTGACCAGACGGGAGCCTTCAATCATGTAGCGAGTCGCTCGGGAATGAAATGGACTGTGGTGGAGACGGATTTAAAACAGAACTAGGTACATTGCAACAATTGCCTTCATAGAGTACTGAGTACAGCAGTTGGGAAGTTATCTTCAAACATTGAACGTTTATCAAGGTCTGGCCAAATTCATACGCGAAACAGTACAACTGCCGACGAATCTGAAATATTGTTTCTACCTCGGACATCCTTCACTTTATGTAAACATTTCCTGTTTCCCGTTCGATTGTGAAGGGCAGCGGTGGATGAAGGGCGGAGAGGTTTGAAGTAGGCGTCCCTGTATACTTTCCCGCAATCACTACCACCCCAGAGTTGGGATTTTGGTTGCTGAGACAGACGGGCCCGATGATAACTCTTCCTTCTCACCCCGCACTGCCAGAGGGAGTGGAATGGGGCCTGCACTTCCCAGACGTGAGTGAGGCTAATCCGCCTCCTACCGCAAGAAATGCACACCCTCGGAAATATTCCACCGAATATTCAGCCCGATGCCTTTCAGTTTATCACCCCGTATCATGATTAGAAAGAAGAAACGAGAGACTGCAGATGCTGAAATTGGGAGCAAAAAGTTAGTGCACTCCGTAGTTCGAGAAGCATCTCTACAGGCAAACAGGTAACAGTTTGTCGGGTCGACACCCTACGTAGAGCTGAGAGTGGAGAGTGAATGGACACTCTATAGAAATTTGAAGGTGGGGTGAGAGGGCATGGTGAGCGATACCTAAGTTAAGCAAATCCAAAAATATGAAGTTGCAAGGTGTGAGAGGAAGGAGGAAGGGTGGAGACAGAGGATGGCCGGCGATCGGGAAAGCCTGATAAGCGAGGGATGATGGCAGATAGAACTAGCTGGAAGTGCGGAGCAGGAACGTTGAAATAAGTTATAAGAAACGAACGCTGGGACAGGTAAACGAGGTGATGAGTCTAGATAAGGAGGACAGGGAGAAAAGTCCCACAAGGAGAGGAACCTTGGGGGGAATCATGAAAGTTAGAAATGACACCCGCACAATAAGTTACAGGTAACAAAAGAAATCAGTGTTCATACTACTGGAAGGGAGGCTACCCCAATTCAATATAAGTTTGACTCATCTAAACAACGTCGCCTGTGTCCAGTCCCGAGCTAGAATTAGTGCTCACTTGAAATATATGAAACACGACGTCTGCTGACGATCACTCGCTATGTGAGATAATCCTGTGCACGATTTGGGAGTCATGATTCCCCGCAAGTATTGCGACAGCTTACGTGTTCCTGATCGGCCGCAATATTATCTGTGCGCGCAACTGGGCAGGGTGCCTCGCGAGTTCCCGAAAACCAGTGATACCAGTACCATCGACCTGCATGAGGCTGGTTTCTACAGTTGGCAACTCAAACAATGTCTGTTTAATTATTTCCCAAGGCTCAATAAACCAGTGGCGAATGCTGAGGTCAAACCCAGTTGGGAAACAACATAAATGCCGCGAAATATTGCGCGGGCCCTAGAGGTATTTGACCTTGGTAAACATTTCCCATTAACCTACTTACCTCTCGTGGAACCCGGGTGAGAATGAGAGGAAGGAGTTCTGCTATGCAACAGATTTTTGTTTCTCTCCTGGGACATTTCTGGAGTTATTTTAGCTCAATGTTCATACAGCAGAGTGACTTCAGGAGTCATCAATCTTCTATATTGGGATATCCCACGTCCCATTTGTCTTCAGCGGTTCTCCCACCCGCCAAAGGAAAACAGTCCTTTCCAGTCCTGAAGGAGGGTCTGGTCTCGAAATGTCAGCTGTCCCTTCCCCTCCATAGATATTGCCAGGCTAGCTGAATGCGTGTGCGTTCGCTACTACCAAACCCTGTACGTAAATGGAATGGACTTTGATGAATGAAGTCAAAACAGAACTAGGTACAATGAAGGAAGAGTGTCCGTACAGATCTATGGTGAAGATGAGTGTGGTGTCATGCTGCCCTGCGGTTACCTAATACAGTAAACACAAAATACTCTGCAGATGCTGGGGTTAAAGCAGCACTCACAACACGCTGGAGGAACTCAGCAGGTCGGGCAGCATCCGTGGAAATGATCAGTCAATGTTTCGGGCTGGAACCCTTCGTCAGGACTGTAGAGGGAAGGGGCAGAGGCCCTATAAAGAAAGTGGGGGGAGGGTGGGAAGGAGAAGGCTGGTAGGTGCCAGGTGAAAAACCAGTAAGGGGAAATATAAAGGGGTCTTACTCCGGAACCAGAGACTGGACGCTCTGAGCCTTGGGCGTGGACTGGACGCTGAGAGCCTTGGACGTGGACTGAACGAGGTACTCCAGGGCAGGACGTGGCTCTTGGACTATGTTTGGCTCGGCTCGGCTCTTGGACTATGTTTGGCTCGGCTCGGCTCTTGGACTCGGCTTGGTTAGGCTCTTGGGTACGGAGCCGGAACTCCTGCTTGGAGCACAGGGCCGGGAGCCTTTCTAGGACGCAGAGCCGGGATGCTTTCTAGGATGCAGGGCCAGGATGACTGCCGAGGTGTAAATCATTTGGTCCATGTGACTTATCCAGCTTCAGTCCTTTCAGTTGCCCAAGCACATTCACTCCAGTAATGGCAACTTTACACACATCTGCCCCTGACACTCTCGAACTTCCAGCAAACTGCTGGCGTCTTCCACAGTGAAGACTGATATAAAATACTTATTAATTCGTCCATTATTTCCTTGATCCCCATTACCACGTTCTTCTTCTCAATTTGCAAGGCAAATTCTATTATATTATGCTCACTTGCCCCTATTTCCTTTATCTTAAGATCTCTATCTAATTCTGGTTCATTGCAGAACACTCAGTCCGGAATACCGGATCCGCCAGTGGCCTTTAACCATTGTAATTTGAAGACCAACCCGCCTATTCTTTCGATATAACGTATATCTTGAACGTTAAGGTCCCAGCTATAACCTTCTTCCAGACATGTTTCAGTGATACCCACCATGTTATTCATACCAATCTGTAACCCTGCTACAGGTTCATTTACCTTTCTCTGTATTCTGTGTGCGTTCAAATATAGCAGCCTCAGTGCTGACTTATTCCCCTTTTTCAATTTTGGCTGCCTTTCACACTGCAACTCACCCCATTGACGGTAATTTTGCCCTATCATCATCCTCCCCTTGCTAGGAGTCTCACTGTTCACTGCCTCTGTTTCTTAGCCAACTACCCCATCCTCAATCCTCTCACTGCAGTTCCCAACCCTCTGCTGAATCAGTTTAAACCCTCACAAACAGCTCTAACAAATCTGGCCGCGAATATATTGGTTTCCCTTGCGATCAGATGTAATCCGTCCCCTTTGTACTGGTCGTACCTTCCCCCGAAAAGATCCCACTAATACAGAGATCTAAAGCCTTTATCCCTGCACCAGTTCCACAGATATGCATACATCTGACAAATCATCCTCTTCTTATCTTCACTGGTGTGTGGCACGGGTGGCAATCTAAAGATTACTGCCTGGAGCGTCGTCTGTTAATCGTTTCACCTAGCTCCCTAAAATCTCTCTTCAGGACCTTCTCACCTTTCCTACCTATGTCATTGGGCCAATATGTACCAAGACTTCTGGATGCTTTAGAATACAGTTGACCTGATCCAGACTTCTTTGAACTGAGCACCTTGGAGGGAACATGCCATCCAGATGGCTCTATCATGTGCACAGAATCTCGTCTCTATTCTTCTGACTATGGGATATCCAATCTCCATTACAGTCCTCTTCACCTCTGTTGTCTTATGAGCCGCAGCACCAGAGTCAGTGACAACCATTCCCCCCCCCCCACCCCCCACAAACGTATCCATTGTTGTATACCCATTATTGAGGGGAACGGCCACAAGCGTACTCTGCAATTACTGTCAGTTTCCTTTGCTTCTCCTGACTGCCACCCAGTGACCTGCATCCTGCAGCCTCGGGGTGATCACCTCCCTGTAGCTCCTATTATGTCTCCCAGAATTTCCACTTCTCACACAGAGAACAAAACAGTGCCCCTGGAGCCATTCTCATTGCACTAAGTCGACCCAAACAGAAGAGGAATGAAGAATAAGCAGAAACTTACCGTATACTTAACTCGCCAAAGCCATTCCAACACTGATGAACTGCCACAACCACTCTGCTTGTCCTTCCATACAGTCTTACTACACACTGCATCTATTTATATACCAACTGCCCATCCTCAGCCCTATCACTCCACTTCCCATGCTCATGCCATCTCTACAGAACAACTCTAGCAAACTTGCCTGCAAGGATATTGTGCCCCCTCTGGTTCAGGTGTAATCAATCCTCTTCATACAAATCACAATGTACCTTCCTCAGAAGATATCACGATGATCTTCAAATATGAAATCTTGCCTCCTGCAATAATTCCTCAGTATTCGTCTACCAATGCATCCTATTCTTACCCTCACTGGCATGTGTCACAGGCAGCAATCCAGAGATTACTACCATGGAGGTCTGCCTTGCTGCTTTTACTAAGCTTCGATATTCTTCCCTTGCACTATTAGATTTCTGATTGAACCAGGAACCCATGAACAGCCCCTCACCATTCTTCTTTTGAACTATTATTTTGTTCTCGAAAATGAGAGTACTTTTTAATCTCTTTCGCTGTACTGCTGCTGCTGAACTACACATTTCACAACATATTTCAGTGATGATAGTCCTGATCACGCGGTCCAATATAGATAAAGTGAATGTGGAGGGGATGTTTCCTATCTAGGACTGGAGGACACATTCTCAGAATACGAGGACATCCCCTTAGAATGGAGATCAAGAGGGATCGTTTTCCGTGGTGAATCTGTGGGATTCATTGCTATAGTGGCCAATTCATTGGGTGTATTCAAACTAGTGTTTGATAGTTTCTTGATTAATAAGGTCGTCAAAGCTTACAGGCAGATGGCAAAAGAATGGTGTTGAGAGGGATAATTAAGCAGTGATGATGAAATGGCAGAATAGATTTGGTGAACAAAGGGCCTAATTCTGCACCTATGCATTCTGGTCTTATGGTCATATCCCCATTTTGAAGCAGCCTATTGAAAGTAAGCATCCAGGCAATTGTTAGAAAGAATGATTATATTGGCCTCCATTACATGACGATTTGTGTATATATGTAAAAATGGCATATTATAATGAAATAGGATATGGACTGCTGTTTTTGAGGAAGAGCAGAGGGACAGAACCTCCACGTCTGTGTCAAAGATAAAGGGGAAATTTTAATCTTACTTCAAAATCTTATTTTATTCCCAAACATTCACATCAGATCCCAGCCTGTTCATGTTGGAGACGTGAGTAAAATCTGGAGCACTAGTGTCCAGCCATGGGATTTCAGTAAGGCATTTGATAAGGTTCCCCATCCATGCCTCATTTAGAAAATGATGAGGCATGGGATACAAGGAGTCCTTTCTTTGTGGATTTAGAATTGGCTTGCTCACAGAAGGCAAAGGGTGGTTGTAATTTCTCGTATTCAGCATGGAAATCGGTGACCAGTGGTAATCTGCCGCGATCGTTCTGGGACCCCTCCTCTTGGTGATTCTTGTAAATGCCCTGGATGCGGAAGTAGAATGGTGGATTAGTAAGTTTGCTGATGACTCTAAAGTTAGGGGTGTTGTAGATAGTGAAGAAGGCTTTCAGAAGTTAGAGCAAGACATCGATAGGATGCAGAAATGGGCAGAGAAGTAGCAGATGGAGTTCAACCCAGATAAGTGTGCAGTGGTTCATTTCGGGAGGTCAAACTTGAAGCCAGAGAATAATGGTAATGGTAAGACTCTTGGCAGTGTGGAGGATCAGCCAGTGTACAGGTCCGTGTCTATAGGGCACTCAAAGCTGCTGAGCAGGTTGACAGTATTGTTAAGAAGGCCTTTGCTGTGACGTCTTTGGCCTTCATCAACAGTAGAATTGAGTTCAGGAGCCGCGAGTTAATGTTAAAACTATATAAGACCTTAGTTAGACCCCACTTGAAGTATTATGTACAGTTCTGGTCATCAGACGGATATAATACTGCCTTTAAAGAGACTCTTAGATAGGTACATAGACCTCAGAAAAATTGAGGGAAAAGCAGTTCTCGACAATTCTAGGCAGTTTCCAGATTAGGTTGTATGGTCGGCACAAGATTGCGGGCCGAAGGGCCTGTAGTGTGCTGTAGAGTTCTATGATTTCTATAAAAATATGCAGAGTCTCCACAAACGGAACCAGGGTTAGGATTTGACAAATATTACTGCAGCTGTGAGGCAGCAGCTTTTCTCTCCGCAGTCATTCCTTCACTCTTGCCCAGCACGGTAAACCAGGCAGGACGGTGTTCTCTGAGAACCATTTGAAGTCATTTGTGTAATTAATGAGTCAATTGAAAATGAGAGAGATAAAATATAAGGTAGTTGTAATCTAGCCACTTACTTGAACTAAACTCCTGATGCCCTGTTCCTTCCCTTTCTGCCATTGTCTACTGTCCACTCCAATCAGATTCCTTCTTCGTCAGTGGAAGTGTCCATTTTTTTTTGTACTGATCTCTCACCTTCTCACTTCATCCCTCTCTCCCACGTAACTTGTTCCATCATTCACCTTCTAGCTTAAACTCTTTCGCTTCTCTACCCACCCATCATAGCTCGCCCAGCCAACCACCACCACATTCTTGTTCTGGTTTCTTACCCCTTCCTTTCCAGTCCTGATTAAGTGTCACAGCCCAGAATGTTCATTTGTTATACCTCTGCATGGATGCTGCCTGATCTGCAGCATTTTGTATGTGTTCTACGAGTCTGTGGTGGCCAGTGCTATCATGTTTGCTATTGTGTGCTGGGGCAGCAGGCCGATGGTGGCAGACACCAACAGAATCAACAAACTCATTCGTAAGGCCAGTGATGTTGTGGGGATGGAACTGGTCTCTCTCACGGTGGTGTCTGAAAAGAGGATGCTGTCTCAGTTGCATGCCATCTTGGTCAATGTCTCCCATTCACTACATAATGTACTGGGTGGGCACAGGAGTACATTCAGCCAGAGACTCATCTCACCGAGATGCAACACAGAGCATCATAGGAAGTCATTCCTGCCTGTGGACATCAAACTTTACAACTCCTCCCTTGGAGGGTCAGACACCCTGAACCAATAGGCTGGTCCTGGACTTATTTCATAATTTACTGGCATAATTTACATATTACTATTTAACTATTTATGGTTCTATGACTATTTATTATTTATGGAGCAACTGTAACGAAAACCAATTTCCCCCGGGATTAATAAAGTATGACTATGACTATGTTACAGTGGATGTCCAGGATCTGCAGAACCTCTTGTGTTGTTAATCGCCTAGTGATCATTTTATCTCCAAGTGGCCGCTTATTAAAAGTGGCACATTGCTCTTGACGGCGTTGTTCTGTGGCCAAACTGATAATGGGAACAGCACATCTGCTGAGAAATATGAAATATTGTTTGTAACCCGGACATCTTTCACTTTACGCAAACATTTCCCTCTAACTATCTGGAGTGCGCAGTTTGGGAGGTGGTGGTGAAGTGTTGAGGTGGGTGGTGGAGCAATGTTTTGAAGTAGGTGTGCCCGTATATTCTCCCGCAATCACAACCACCTGAAAGTTGAGATTTTGGTTGCTGAGAGAGATGGGTCTGATTTCAACTCTATCTTACCCCACACTGCCAGAGGGAGTGGAGTTGGAGCTGCAGTTACCGGCCGTGACTGAGACGAGTCCACCTACCACCGCAGGGAATGTACACCCTAGGAATTTGTTATTCAGCCCTGAGCACATCACGTTATCACCCGGTGCTGTGATTAGAAAGGAGAAACGAGAGACTGCAGATACTGCAATGCAGATCAAAAACTGCCCTGTTGGTGAACTCAGCAGGTCGAGCATCGTCTGTACAGGCAAACGGATAACAGCGGATAGGGTCGACACCCTACAGAGAACTGAGAGTGTAGGGTAAATTGACTCCAGATAGAAGTGTGAAGGTGGGTTGAAATGGCATGGTGAGTGATATGAAAGTGAAGCAAATCTAAAAATATGAAGGTGCAAGGTGTGAAAGGAAAGTGGAAGAGTGGTGACGAAGGATAGTAGGTGACAGGCAAAGTCAATAAGGGAGATATGATGGCAGATTGGACCATGTGAGAGTGGAGAGTAGGAACATTGAACGAAGGTAAAATAAATGAACTCGGCTACGTGGGATAATCATCTGCTGGATTTGGGAGCCATGATTCCCCGTAATTATGAAGACGGCTAACCTGCTCTTGACTGGCCGCGAACTATTCCGCAGGAGACTGGGCAGAGTGCCCCGTGAGTTCCCGAAACCCAGTGATTTCAATAACATCGACCTGGATGAGGTCGGTTTATACAATTGGTAGCAAACACCACCACCCTCAGCACAGCTGGCAACTGAAACATTATCTGTTTAATTATTTCCTACAGCATGACTGCCGGGAAATATTGCTTGCACCCTAGAGGTACTTGAACTTGGCAAACAGTTCCGATTAATTTATCTGCAGTAGGAACCGGGTAAGACTTGAGAGGGAAGGGTTTCTTTTTGCCACAGATTTTTGTTTCTATCCTGGGACATTTCTGGAGCCAGTTTAGCACAATGTTTAGACATCAGAGTGACTTCAAGAGTCATCGGTCTTCTGTATTGGACGTCACTCATCCCATTTGTCTTCAGCGTCTCTCCCACCCGCCAAAGGAAACAATCATTGGCTGACCTGAAGAAGGGTCTCTTCCCAAAATGTCAACTGTTCATTCCTTTCCACAGATGCTACCCGGCTAGCTGAGTTCTTCCACCACTTTGTGTGTGTCACCTACTCCCAAACCCTCCACACAAATGGAGTGAACTGTCGTGGAAAAAGAATCAAAATAGAATTAGGTACATTGTTGGAGGAATGTCATTTACAGGATTCATAATTCACAATACATAATTCGTTGCAAGTGGCTTCTCAGTTTGATAGGGTGGTAAAGAGCCATTTTGCAACACTGGCCTTCATAAATTACAGTACGGGGACAGGAATTGAGAAGATATATTAAAGTTGTATTAGACACTGGGGATGCAAAATTTATTCTGTGCAGTGCCGGTCTGATGAACCTTGGTGCTTGCCACAGAGAGTTTAGTTCCTTGGGTTTTTGAGCACCTGTGCATGCTAATCAATATCTTAATTAGAGTCGTTAATCCCTTGTCTGTTTGGTTTCCTCTTGGCAAGTTAATTGTCGCAGGCACATGTTTCCCGCCTTCTATGCTTATATAAGTCAGTGCCTTGGTGGGTGTTATCGTGTCAGAATGAATGAATTGTTTGTGTACAGTTGCTCTGCCGAGGCTCTGTTGGTGTTCCAATATCTAACATATGGGGGTAGAAGGGTGGGTCGGCAAGTTTGCAGACGACACAAAGGTTGGTGGTGTTGTAGGTAGTGTAGAGGATTGTCAAAGATTGCAGAGAGACATTGATAGGATGCAGAAGTGGTAGATGGAGTTCAACCCGGAGAAGTGTGAGGTGGTACACTTTGGAAGGACAAACTCCAAGGCAGAGTACAAAGTAAATGGCAGGATACTTGGTAGTGTGGAGGAGCAGAGGGATCTGGGGGTACATGTCCACAGATCCCTGAAAGTTGCCTCACAGGTAGATAGGGTAGTTAAGACAGCTTATGAGGTGTTAGCTTTCATAAGTCGAGGGATAGAGTTTAACAGTCGCGATGTAATGATGCAGCTCTATAAAACTTTGGTTAGGCCGCACTTGGAGTACTGTGTCCAGTTCTGGTCGCCTCACTATAGGAAGGATGTGGAAGCATTGGAAAAGGTACAGAGGAGATTTACCAGGATGCTGCCTGGTTTAGAGAGTATGCATTATGATCAGAGATTGAGGGAGCTAGGGCTTTACTCTTTGGAGAGAAGGAGGATGAGAGGAGACATGACAGAGGTGTACAAGATAATAAGAGGATTAGATAGAGTGGACAGCCAGCGCCTCTTCCCCAGGGCACCACTGCTCAACACAAGAGGACATGGGTTTAAGGTAAGGGGTGGGAAGTTCAAGGGGGATATTAGAGGAAAGTTTTTTACTCAGAGAGTGGTTGGTGCATGGAATGCACTGCCGAGTCAGTGGTGGAGGCAGATACACTAGTGAGGTTTAAGAGACTACTAGACAGGTATATGGAGGAAGTTAAGTTGGGGGCTTATATGGGAGGCAGGGTTTGAGGGTCTGTACAACATTGTGGGCCAAAGGGCCTGTACTGTGCTGTACTATTCTATGTTCTATGTTTAAACACGACACGACTTTACCTCAACCTACCTGTGTTTGGAGATTACCATTGGTTCCCTATCTGTACGAATAGCCAATATAATATTCAGTCAGGCCTATATGTTGAGCTCTGTGCTTAGAGACGATCCCCGCGCCCCCCACCCCCCGCCAACCCTGTCCAAAATTCGGACCCAATCTTTCTATCCGTTCCCTCCACCCCGCTTGCTTTACCGGTAGAAATCAATCAATAGGAGCACATGGATCGCCTTGTGATTCGTGGGGTCCCACGGGGGAAGTATGGTCGCCTTCCGGAACGTCACAATCTATGTGAACAACCTGACTGATGGGAAAGGGGTAATATTTCCAAACTAAGTAGGAATGTGAAGGACAAAAAAAAATTGTTGCACGGTACTGAAAGGTATGCGATTTTCCATTTGCCAACCGAGACTGAAGCTTGCCTACTCCAACGACAAGAAATACACACAGGAATGTCACACCGGTGACCCCAATGTAATTCAGCCATGAACCTTTCACTCTGTCGTCATTGGGCTGTTAAGAAACTACACACGCAATAAAAGCCAAAGTTGAACAACCAGCGTGGCAGTGGAACTGCAGAATAAAAGCTGCACTTGCCTCCCTAGAGAGAGATGATAGCCCCTCTGTCACTGTGGAGAAGCAGTCTTGGGACGATCATGGTATGTAAGCGGTAGTTGTGTGCATGCGGCTACTTACCTCGTCTTCGGTAAACTGTATGACGAACTTTGAGTTGCCCCATTTGACTCCTCGGAGGTTAAACAAACCAGGATTTCGTGTTAGTAACTTACCTATATCGCTCTGAGCTCTGTCTGTCTCTTGCCTCCTCTGCAGAAACTCCTACTGTGTATCGCTCTGCTGCTGCTCGCCGCTCAGCTGTCGGAATCCGTTTGCAGTATTCGTCGACGGATACCACCGAACGGTAATCATACTCTTGGCGCAGCGCTAACGCTGGCTGGGTTTGGCTCCCCGCCTGTACCTCGGTCGGGTTAGCATGGGGGTGTTGGAGGACGTACCCTTTGACTCGTCCTTCGCTTGGGGTGGGCTACTCTGCCGTCTTTCGGCTGCGACAGTACACGGTGTCCACATGTGCACTGAAGGATTTCATCATAATTATGTGCGTCCGCATCCGCTTCTGACCAATATGTAACCCTGAACTGGTATTGAGAAAGCAAATCGACCGGTGACGACGATTTGCTTGTATGGGATCGTTCTTTGCACTAATCGGAAGCCATTCTTCCCCTGCTGGAACGAGGATATTTCCCAAGCTGTTTGCTGGCCGGCAATTAAATCATGTTTGAGATTAAGTTATTTGCCACGTCACTTTTGGGCGCGCCCTCCCAACCCCAACCCCAACCCCCGACACTTGTTTACATTCACCTGTCCCGGAATCCCTGGTACACAGTACATTCCTATCCTGACTTCACATTCTTCATTTCTAAGTTGACTGACCACATTCCTGACGTGAGCAAACCTGAGCCAAATCAGTAACGAAGACCCCGGGTGTCGCTCAGGTGACTGAGTCGCTTCCAATATGAACTCTGTCAACACTTCAAATCGCAATGACTCTATAGGTCAAGTATCGGCTGTGGGGCGAACATATCGTTTTGTTAAGTTGCCATAGGCGGCAGCTGAACTGCCTTGCATTATGCCACCCTTCATCATCGCCAGAAACAAAGGTTCAATGTACAGTGGGCTATATCACCGAATTCGTAAGCCACGCACCCCCCACTCCACTTCATTGATTCGTTCCAGCACCTGCAGCTTGGATGAGGACTGGGCTTCAAGCTGGCCCAGGTATTCACGGTAAAACCATTGGTTAACGGTGTATGCTTAGACCCCCAGTGAGTGGTGGAAAGCCGGGAGTGAACTGCAAACATCCGTTCTCAGTTGGTGCTGGGAGCTGGGTGTTCAGATCGGCGACGAAGACAAGTAGCGGGTGTGACTGAACGGTTGATCTCACGTCCCGCCTGCAGGTCTGCAACCGGAGTGTGGAACCCGCCCCTCTCCAGAGGGGAAAATGGATCATTTTACGTTGCGTGGGCATTGAGTTAACCCCAGAGCCTAAGAACGCTAACACCTATCTTTATCGCCTACAGGGTCGGGGGAATTGGAGCAGGTCGGCTGTATTGACCCATACGACGGGTCGTTGCACCCAGTGGGGGAGACATGGATAGACCCCGTTTGCATGAGATGCACCTGCGGATCTGCTTTTCATGAATGCTGTACATCGTAAGTAGTCCTGCACTGTTCAGCACACATGGACCGTCACCGACAAGTAGTCTAGATCACTGAGTTCCGGTGGGTGGCTCCCGATGCCAGGGAAGGAACAACTCCCGAGAAAGCCTGGTGAAAGAACCTCCGGCGCGTTGTGCCCTTCTCTGGCCCATTGCTATCATTCTCCAGCTACACATTCAGGTGTTGTCAGAGTGGGATGAAGCAATTACACGATGAAATCGCATCTCAGCCGATCCTGTACGGCAACAGCGGTCCTATCCTGATATCCACTCATATCTTAAATATGTCTGTTGGGTTTGGTGTTCAATGACTGAGCGTATGGTGTAGAGAATTTCTGGGTGAAGACATTGTAGTCCTTAATGGCCTTTCCGATCACCTGAATCTGAGTTCCTGATTCAAGACTTTCCATGTGAAACATGTAAATGCTTACTGGCCGATAGTGCTCACAATGTTTCCAGGTACAAAGGCCATTTTTATGTGATATGGGGAGGATTGGATGATCCAAATGATTCCATTAGTTTGTTCGGGGTCAGAAATTTATATTTGCACGGCAAAAGAAGAGGCTGTTCTGTTTGGAAGTGTGATGATAGATGTTGGATCGAGATAAAGTGGAAAAAAAACTTTCCTGTTCTGAAGTGAAGAAGATACATGTACCGACGGTATAGCATGAGGTCGTGCGACGAGGCCACAAGAGAGCCCGCAGTTATGCAGCGAGCGTCTCGGGTATGGACTGGACTGGGGTGCAGACTGATTCAAAGCAGGTCTATGTACATTGTTTGAAGGGAATCAGTCACGGGATTATTGAGAGGACGATTTTGGTGTCCTGCTGCGCTGTGCTTCACTAGCACAGAGATTGGCTGAATGTCCTCCTTCCATATCCATCCATCCTGTGATTGTGAAGATCTGATATATTGATGATTGGATGATTTTTGATCTGTTCCCTAGGTATTCCACACCCAGCGGCTACTCAGAAGATTGTGTTTCATTGTTCAATCCCCGAGAGTGTCGGTATCGAGTCCACCGGAAGGACAACCCGTCTATTGAATGTGAAGTCCACGTTTTTGTATAATAAGCAGGAGTGCACAGTCAGCTCCCTTCCAACCGAGACAATATCATCAATTTGATAAAGGAGACTTACCTCTTACATATAATCTCTGCTTCATATTAAATATATTCGTCCATTACTTTCCAATCAATATCTTGTCTATCATTTAGTTGGAAATAGCTGAGAGAGTGAAGAGTCTGAGAAACTGCTTGGCGGATTTGACAAGTTAAATGTGTAAGAAGCCTTAGATTGGAATGAGTGAAAGTAACGGATCATAGAATGTGTTCAGCAGCAGAGGTGTGAGTGTTAATTACCTGGTGCAGGTAAAAGCTTTTACCAGGGCTTGGAAGGTATTGTTTGAGAGATCTAACTTTGTGGTGGACACCAGAAAGCAATTGAGGTGAAATACTCGTAGACAGTGGTGGAAGATGAATATCTAAGGATTAAGCAGAACAATTAAGCAAAAATACTTCCTAGCTCCTGTCAAGGAAATAAGAGCAGAAAAACAAAACAGAATTCTATGAATGGTCTGGAGATGGAGCTTTGATTTGGCCCTTCGAGCTGCGCCACACTAGCTGAAAACAACAACCCTGATTACCTGAATTTAACCCTACACTAATCACTCGACAATATGCAAACATAGAAACATACAAACACAGAAAATAGATGCAGGGGTAGGCCATTCGGCCCTTCGAGCCTGCACCACCATTCAGTATGATCATGGCTGATTATCCAACTCAGAACCCTGTACCAGCCTTCCCTCCATACCCCCTGATCCCTTTAGCCACAAGGGCCATATCTAACTACCTCTTAAATATAGCCAATGAACTGGCCTCAACTGTTTCCTGTGGCAGAGAATTCCACAGATTCACCACTCTCTGTGTGAAGAAGTTTTTCCTCATCTCGGTCCTAAAACGCTTCCCCTTTATCCTCAAACTGTGACCCCTCGCTCTGGACTTCCTCAACATCGGGAACAATCTTCCTGCATCTAGCCTGTCCAATTCCTTTAGGATTTTATACGTTTCAATAAGACCCCCCCTCAACCTTCTAAATTCCATCGAGTATAAGCCTCGTCGATCCAGTCTTTCATCATATGAAAGTCCTGCCATCCCAGGAATCAATCTGGTGAACCTTCTTTGTACTCCCTCTATGGCAAGGATGTCTTTCCTCAGATTAGGGGACCAAAACTGCACACAATGCTCCAGGTGTGGTCTCACCAAGACCTTGTACAACTGCAGTAGTACCTCCCAGCTCCTGTACTCAAATCCTCTTGCTATGAATGCCAGCAGACCATTCGCCTTTTTCACCACCTGCTGTACCTGCATGCCCACTTTCAATGACTGGTGTATAATGACACCCAGGTCTCGTTTTCCTGTTTTTGCCACCAAAGTGGATAACCTCACACTTATCCACATTAAATTGCATCTGCCATGAATTTGTCCACTCACCTAACCTTTCCAAGTCACCGTGCATCCTCTTAGCATCCTCTTCACAGCTAACACTGCCGCCCAGCTTCGTGTCATCCGCAAACTTGAGATGCTGCATTTAATTCCCTCATCTAAGTCATTAATATATATTAAAAACAACTAGGGTCCCAGCACTGAGCCTTGCGGTACCCCACTAGTCACTGCCTGCCATTCTGAAAAGGTCCCGTTTATTCCCACTCTTTGCTTCCCGTCTGCCAACCAGTTCTCTATCCACATCAATATCTTAGCCCCAATACCGTGTTCTTTAAGTTTGCACACTAATCTCCTGTGTGGGACCTTGTCAAAAGCCTTCTGAAAATCCAAATATACCACATCCACTGGTTCTCCCCTATCCAATCTACTAGTTACATCCTCAAAAAATTCTATGAGATTCGTCAGACATGATTTTCCTTTCACAAATCCATGTTCTCTTTGTCTGATGATTTCACGCTTTCCAAATGTGCTGTTATCACATCTTTGATAACTGACTCTAGCATTTTCCCCACCACCGACGTTAGGCTAACCGGTCTATAATTCCCTGGTTTCTCTCTCCCTCCTTTTTCAAAAAGTGGGGTTACATTAGCCACCCTCCAATCCTCAGGAACTAGTCCAGAGTCTAAAGAGTTTTGAAAAATTATCACTAATGCATCCACTATTTCTTGGGCTACTTCCTTAAGCACTCTGGGATGCAGACCATCTGGCCCTAGGGATTTATCTGCCTTTAATCCCTTCAATTTACCTAACACCACTTCCCTACTAACATGTATTTTCCTCAGTTCCTTCATCTCACTGGACCCTCTGTCCTCTACTATTTCCGGAAGATTACTTATGTCCTCCTTAGTGAAGACAGAACCAAAGTAGTTATTCAATTGGTCTGCCATGTCCTTGCTCCCCATAATCAATTCACCTGTTTCTGTCTGTAAGGGACCTACATTTGTCTTAACCAATCTTTTTCATTTCACATATCTATAAAAGCTTTTACAGTCAGTTTTTATGTTCCCTGCCAGTTTTCTCCTATAATCTTTTTTCCCTTTCCTAATTAAGCCCTTTGTCCTCCTCTGCTGGACTCTGAATTTCTCCCAGTCCTCAGGTGAGCCACTTTTTCTGGCTAATTTGTATGCTTCTTCTTTGGAATTGATACTATCCCTTCCTTTCTATTGCGTTAATCTCCTCTCTAACCAGCAATGCTACCCCACCTCCTTTTCTTTCTTGTCTATCCCTCTTGAATATTGAATATCCCTGAATGTTGAGCTCCCATCCTTGGTCACCCTCAAGCCATGTCTCTGTGATCCCAACTATATCATATTCATTATTAACAATCTGTACTTTTAATTCATCCTCCTTGTTACGAATGCTCCTTGCATTGACACAAAGTCTTCAGGTTCGCTTTTACAACACTCTTAGCCCTTATACAATTATGTTGAAAAGTGGCCCTTTTTGATTTTTGCCCTGGATTTGTCGGCCTGCCACTTTTACTTTTCACCTTACTACTTTTTGCTTCTACCCTCATTTTACACCCCTCTGTCTCTCTGCACTTGACCCCATCCCCCTGTTGTGAACTAACCTCCTCTCTCCTAGTCTCTTTAATTTCATTCCCACCCCCCAACCATTCTAGTTTAAAGTCACCTCTGTAGCCCTCGCAAATCTCCCCACCAGGATATTGGCCCCCTCGGATTCAAGTGTAACCCGTCCTTTTTGTACGGGTCACACCTGCGCCAAAAGAGGTCCCAATGTTCCAAACACTTGAATCCGTGCCCCCTGCTCCAAACCCCCAGCCACGCATTTATCCTCCAGCTCATTGCATTCCTATTCTCACTGTCGCGTGGCACAGGCAGTAATTTTGAGATTACTACCTTTGCAGTCCTTTTTCTCAACTCCCTTCCTAACTCCCTATATTCTCCTTTCAGGACCTCTTACCTTTTGCTACCTATGTCATTGGTACCTATATGTACCACGACCTCTGGTTCCTCACCCTCCCACTTCAGGATATCTTGGATGCGATCAGAAATATCCTGGACCCTGGCACCAGGGAGGCAAACTACCATCTGGGTCTCTGGACAGCGTCCACAGAATCGCCTATCTGACCCCCTTACTATCGAGTCCCCTATTACAATTGCCCTCCTCTTCCTTTCCCTACCCTTCGGAGCTACAGGGCCGGACTCTGTGCCGGAGGCACAGCCACTGTCGCTTCCCCCAGGTAAGCTGTCCCCCCACCAGCAGTACTGAAACAGGAGTACTTATTGTCAAGAGGCACAGCCACCGGGGTACTCTCTATTACCTGACTCTTCCCCTTCCCCCTCCTAACCGTGACCCACTTGTCTGCCTCCCATGGCCCCGGTGTGACCACCTGCCTGGAACTCCTCTCTATCAACTCCTCACTCTCCCTGACCAGACGAAGGTCATTGAGCTGCAGCTCCAGTTCCCTAACGCGGTCCCTTAGGAGCTGCATCTCAGCGCACCTGGTGCAGATGTGGACGTCCGGGAGGCTTGGAGTCTCCAGGGCCTCCCATATCCGGCACCGAGAACAACAAACTGCCCTCACACTCATACTGCCCCTCTCCTCAAATAACAACAAAAAATGAATACCAAACCTTCCTTGCCTCACCTGTTTCCGCCTAAGCCCATTGAGCCAAAGCCCTTAAGCCTTCACTCTGCTCCTGGCTCACTCCGCAGCCCGCAAACTCCGCTGCCCACTGTATAAGGCTCTGTTCCTTTTAAATCTTCCGTGCTTCACTGCCCGACGTCACACGCCTGCGAAGTCCTGCCTCTCTGAATGCAATTAAACTGCCCGGTAAACAATCTGGACAGTGGGAGGACTCCGGAGCATCGGGGGAAAACCCACCCATCCCATAGGGAGGGTGTATAGAGTCACTTACAGAGGGAGCTAAAATTGAACTCTGAACTCCGACATCCTGTGCTATAATTGCATTGCACTACCTATTATGCTGCAATGCCGAGATGTTAATGAATGTCAACGCTGTGAAATTCCAATAATCCATGTCGCATTATTTTGAAGGAAGTTGCTGGAGAGATGCGAGGGCATTGGTTATCATTTTCCACAATTCATTTCATCCTGGAATTGATCCTGTAGTGAGTTGACCGAAAATATTAACAGCCCATTCGCCTCTATAGATGCTGCCTGACTCATTGACTTCTTCCAGTAGTTTTTGTTTGATCCACAGTGCAGCATTGGCAGTTTTTGGTGTCCTCATGTTTAACTTTCAATTTAGCTTTCAATAAACATTTATTACTCTCATCACCACCTTCCTATAATCAGCAAAGGCATACTTCAAGGATACATGCTTAGACCAGGAGATTGGGGCTGAGAGGAAAATTGGATCAGCAATGATAAGAATAGACAATAGACATTAGGTGCACGAGTGGGCCATTCCCCATATCCCTTGACTCCGCTATCATTAAGAGTTCTATCTAACTCTTTCTTGAAAGCATCCAGAGAATTGGTCTCCACTGCCTTCTGAGGCAGAGCATTCCACAGATCCACAACTCCCTGGGTGATAAAGTTTTTCCTCAACTGCGTTCTAAATGACCTACCCCTTATTTTCAAATTGTGGCCTCCGGTTCTGGATTTGCCTAACATCGGAAACATATTTCCTGCCTCTAGCGTGTCCAATCCCTTAATAATCTGATATGTTTCAATCAGATCCTCTCCCATCCCTCTAAATTCCGTTGTGTACAAGCCCAATCGCTCCAATCTTTCACCATATTGCAGTCCCGCCATCCTGGGAATTAACCGCGTGAACCTACGCTGTACCCCCTCAATAGCAAGAATATAATTCCTCAAACTTGGAGACCAAAACTGTACACAATATTCCAGGTGTGGTCTCACCAGGGCCCTGTACAACTGCAGAAGGACCTCTTTGCTCCTATACTCAACCCCCCTTGTTATGAAGGCCAACATGCCATTAGCTTTCTTCACTGCCTGCTGTACCTGCATGCTTACTTTTAGTGACTGATGAACAAGGACACCTAGATCTCGTTGTACTTCCCCTTTTCCTAACTTGACACCATTCATGTAGTAATCAGCCTTGCTGTTCTTGCCACCAAAGTGGATAACCTCACATTTATCCACATTAATCTGCATTTTCCCACTCACCCAACCTGTCCAAGTCATCCTGCATTACCACGACATCCGCCGCACATTTTACACTGCCACCCAGATTTGCGTCATCTGCAAACTTGCTAATGTTACTTTTAATCCCTTCATCTAAATCATTAATGTATCTTGTAAATAGCTGTGGTCCCAGCACCGAGCCTTGCGGTACACCACTAGTCACCAACTGCCATGCTGAAAGGGACCCGTTAATCGCTACACTTTGTTTCCTGTCTGCCAAGCAATTTTCTATCCATGTCAGTACCCTACCCCCAAAACCATGTGCTCTGATTTCGCCCACTGATCTCCAATGTGCGACCTTAGCAAAGGCTTTCTGAAAGTACAGTACACTACATCCACTGGCTCTCCCTTGTCCATTTTCACCGTTACATCCTCAAAAAATTCCAGAAGATTAGTCCAGCATGATTTCCCCTTCCCCTTCGATGAATTGTCGGAGCAGACAGGATGGGACAAATAGCATAATTCTGCTCCTATATCTTATGGACTTCTGGTGATATTTACCGATTCTCCCTGCTCTCATAACTGTATGAGGAGGTGCAGCTCAAACACCAAGTATAAATACATACTTGGAAGAATCTCGTTTGGCAAACAGGAGGTGTACAGGAGTGAAATAGATAAGCTGGCCGAGTGGTATTCCTACAGCAATACACGCAATGAG
Organism: Mobula birostris; assembly: GCF_030028105.1. Taxonomy (NCBI): domain Eukaryota; kingdom Metazoa; phylum Chordata; class Chondrichthyes; order Myliobatiformes; family Myliobatidae; genus Mobula; species Mobula birostris. The sequence goes on along the minus strand of NC_092377.1, from coordinate 149,219,021 downwards.
TTTAAGACCAAACAACTGGTTGTGGACTTCAGGAAGGAGAATTCCCCATAGATTGAAAAGGGTGACCACCTTTCTGGTTGTCAATATGTCTGACGATCTATCATTAGCCCATCACATTGATGCAACCGTGATGAAGGCTCACCGTCGTTGCCTTACTGTGTTAGGAGCCTGAGGAGATTTGGTCCATCACCAAGGTCTGCTTAAAATTTCCAGAGCTGCACAATCGAGAGCGTTCTGAGTGGCTGCACCATCACCACCTGGAATGGGGCCTCCAAAGCACATGATCAAAAGAGGCTGCAGAAGCCTGTATGATCAGCCACCCCTGTAAGGGACATGACTCTCCCGACCATCAAGGACATCTTCAAGATGCAGTGCCTGAAGCAGGTGGCATCGATCATTAAGGAGCTTCGACATCTAGACATGCCGTCTTATCAGTACTGCCATGGCAGAGGTGGTACAGGATCCTGAGAAACGGCACTCAATAATTTAAGAATAAAACATAATACCATAAATACATGAGTAGATTTGGGTTCTTCGGCCCATCGAGTATCCTCCAACATTCCATCATGAATGATCTATTATCCCTCTTAACAACATTCTCTTGAATTCTCCCTGTAACCTTTAACTCCCTCACTAATGAAGACCCTATCAATCTCTCCTCTAAATATGGTGAGTGGGTTAGCCTGTACAGCTGTCTGTGGCAATACATCCTACAGATTCACCACCAGAATTGCAAACGTCCTCTCCACATCAACTCTATCAACATTCATTAGGTTTCAATGAGATCACCCCTCATTCGTCTGAATTCCAGCCATCGAATGCTCCTCATAGAAACCTTCCACTAAGGAATTACTTGGGTGAAACTCCTTTGAACTTTCCCCAATGTCGACACGCCCTTTCTTCGATAAGGTGTTCAAAATATTACAAGTGAGGACTCATCGTGCCTTATAAAGCCTCGACATTACATTCTTTTTTATAATCTCATCCTCAAAATGTCTGCTAACATCGCATTTGCCTTCCCCACACCAGCTCAAGCTGCATAATAAACTCCAGGGAATCCTGCACAATGACTCCCAAATCACTTCGCACCTTAGATTTTTGAATTTTCACTCCAATTCAGAAATAGTCTGTGCCTTTATTTCTTCTACCAAAGTGCATGACCATACACTCTCCAACACTGTATGCCAACTGCCACTTCTTTGCCCATTCTCCGAGTCTGTCTAAGCCCTCAGTAGCCTTGCTGCATTCTCAACACTACCTGCCCCTGCAGAAACCTTCGTATCATCTGCAAATCTGGCCAGAAACCCATCAATTCCATCATGCAAATCACTGACAATAGCGTAAAAAGAAACGCTGCCAACAACGTCTCCTGTGGAACATCACTAAAAATCGACAACCAACCAGAATAGGATTCCTTTATTCCGGTTGCTTGCCTGTTAATAATCAAACAACACTGCATCCGTACTAGTATGTGTTCTGTAATACCACTCGCTTCTTCATTTGTCAAGCAGCCTCACGCATGGCATCTTGTCAAAGGCCGTCTGAAAATGCAAGTACACAATATCCACCGATTCTCCTTTATCTATCCGGAATGCTGTTCCTTCAAAGAATTCCAACAGATTTGTCAGGCAAGATTTTCCCTGAAATGATCTCTGCTGACTAGGGCCTATTTTCTCATGTGCTACCAAGTACTCTGAAACCACATCCTTAACAATCGAATCTGAAATTTTCTTGCCAATTGACAGGCCTATAATTTCCTTCCTTCTGCTCTCTCCATTTCTGAAGAACGGAGTGACATTTGCAATTTTCTAGTCCTCCAGACCCATGTCAGAATCCATTCATTCTTGAAAGATCATTACTAATGCCTCCACAACCTCTTCAGCCACCTGTTTCAGAACCGTGGAGTGCAGACTATCTGGTCCATGTGACTTATATACCTTCAGTCATAGAAACATAGAAACATAGAAAATAGGTGCAGGAGTAGGCCATTCAGCCCTTCGAGCCTGCACCGCCATTCAGTATGATCATGGCTGATCATCCAACTCAGAACCCTGTACCAGCCTTCCCTCCATACCCAGTGATCCCTTTAGCCACAAGGGCCCTATCTAACTCCCTCTTAAATATAGCCAATGAACTGGCCTCAACTGTTTCCTGTGGCAGAGAATTCCACAGATTCACCACTCTCTGTGTGAAGAAGTTTTTCCTAATCTCGGTCCTAAAAGGCTTCCCCTTTATCCTCAAACTGTGACTCCTCGTTCTGGACTTCCCCAACATCGGGAACAATCTTCCTGCATCTAGCTTGTCCTATCCCTTTAGGATTTTATACGTTTCAATCACATCCCCCCTCAGTCTTCTAAATTCCAACGAGTATAAGCCTAGTTCATCCAGTCTTTCATCATATGAAAGTCCTGCCATCCCAGGAATCAATCTGGTGAACCTTCTTTGCACTCCCTCTACGGCAAGGATGTCTTTCCTCAGATTAGGGGACCAAAACTGCACAAAGTACTCCAGGTGTGGTCTCACCAAGGCCTTGTACAACTGCAGTAGTACCTCCCTGCTCCTGTACTGGAATCCTCTTGCTATAAATGCCAGCATACCATTCGCCTTTTTCACCACCTGCTGTACCTGCATGCCCACTTTCAATGACTGGTGTATAATGACACCCAGGTCTCGTTGCACCTCCCCTTTTCCTAATCGGCCACCATTCAGATAATAATCTGTTTTCCTGTTTTTGCCGCCAAAGTGGATAACTTCACATTTATCCACATTAAATTGCATCTGCCATGAATTTGCCCACTCACCTAACCTATCCAAGTCACCTTGCATCCTCTTAGCATCCTCACAGCTAACACTGCCACCCAGCTTCATGTCATCCGCAAACTTGGAGATGCTGCATTTAATTCCCTCATCCAAGTCATTAATATATATTGTAAACAACTGGGGTCCCAGCACTGAGCCTTGCGGTACCCCACTAGTCACTGCCTGCCATTCTGAAAAGGTCCCGTTTATTCCCACTCTTTGCTTCCTGTCTGGCAAACAATTCTCTATCCACATCAATAGTTTGAGGATAGAGGGGAAGCCTTTTAGGACCGAGATTAGGAAAAACTTCTTCACACAGAGAGTGGTGAATCTGTGGAATTCTCTGCCACAGGAAACAGTTGAGGCCAGTTCATTGGCTATATTTAAGAGGGAGTTAGATATGGCCCTTGTGGCTACGGGGGTCAGGGGGTATGGAGGGAAGGCTGGGGCGGGGTTCTGAGTTGGATGATCAGCCATGATCATAATAAATGGTGGTGCAGTCTCGAATGGCCGAATGGCCTACTCCTGCACCTATTTTCTATGTTCTAATACCTTACCCCCAATACCGTGTGCTTTAAGTTTGCACACTAATCTCCTGCGTGGGACCTTGTCAAAAGCCTTTTGTAAATCCAAATATGCCACATCCACTGGTTCTCCCCTATTCACTCTACTAGTTACATCCTCAAAAAATTCTACGAGATTCGTCAGACATGATTTTCCTTTCACAAATCCATGCTGACTTTGTCCAATGTTTTCACCGCTTTCCAAATGTGATGTTATCACATCTTTGATAACTGACTCTAGCAGTTTCCCCACCACCGATGTTAGGCTAACCGGTCTATAATTCCCCGGTTTTTCTCTCGCTCCTTTTTTAAAAAGTGGGGTTACATTAGCCACCCTCCAATCCTCAGGAACTAGTCCAGAATCTAAAGAGTTTTGAAAAATTATCACTAATGCATCCAATATTTCTTGGGCTACTTCCTTAAGCACTCTGGGATGCAGACCATCTGGCCCTGGGGATTTATCTGCCTTTAATCCCTTCAATTTACCTAACACCACTTCCCTACTAACATGTATTTCCCTCAGTTCCTCCATCTCACTGGACCCTCTGTCCCCTACTATTTCCGGAAGATTACTTATGTCCTCCTTAGTGAAGACAGAACCAAAGTAATTACTCAATTGGTCTGCCATGTCCTTGCTCCCCATAATCAATTCACCTGTTTCTGTCTGTAGGGGACCTACATTTGTCTTAAACAATCTTTTCCTTTTCACATATCAGTCCTTTCATTTGCCCAAGCACATTCACTCCAGTAATGGCAACTGTACACACATCTGTCCCCTGACACTCTCCAACTTCCACAAAACTGCAGGTGTCTTTCACAGTGAAAACGGATACAAACTACTTATTTAGTTCGTCCACCATTTCCTTGATCCCTGTTACCACCTACAAGCATCATTTTCCTCTGGTCCAATATCCACTCTTGTCTCTCTTTTACACTTCAGGTATGCAAGAAAAAAATTGTATTCTCTTCAATTTTATTGACTAGCTTAGCTTCGTGTTCCATCTTTTGCTTCATTAGGACTATTTAGTTGCCTTCTGTTGGTTTTTAAAATCTTCCCAATTCTCTAATTTCTCTTTAATTTTTGCGCTATTATGTTCCCTCTTTTTGGCTTTTATGTTGGCCTTGGTTTATTTGTCAGCCATAGTTGCATTATCCTGCCTTTACAATACATCTTCCTTGTGATATATCTATCAGGGGCTTTCTGAATTCCGGACATTGCTGTTCTGCCAGCATCCCTGCTCGTGTGTCCTTCCAATCAATTATGGTCAGCTCCTCTCATATATCTCTGTTATTCCCTTTACTCCACTGTAATTTTGGTGCATCTGACCTTAGCTCCACTTGCTTAATTTGCAGGCTAAATTCTATTATATGATGCAGTCTTGCCCCCGTTTCTTTTACCTTAAGATCTCTGCCTAATTTTGGTTCATTGCACAACACCCGGTCCAGAGTAGCTGATTCTCCAGTGGCTATTATCCATTCTAATTTGAAGACTTACCTGCCTGTTCTATTGATTCAATGCGTATCTTGGATGTTGATGTCCCACCTATAATCTTCTTCCAGACATGATACAGTGGTACCCACCATGTCATACATGCCATCCTGTTGACTGCAATTTTGCCCTCTCATCAGGTTCTCCTTGATAGGAGTCTCACTGCTCACTGCCTCCGTTTCTAAACCATCTACCCCATTCTCAGCTCTATCACTCCAGTTCCAATTCCCCTACCAAATTAATGTAAACCCTCGCAAACAGCTCTGACAAAGCTGCCCACAGGGATTTTGGTTCCCCTTTGGATCAGATGCAGCCTGTACCCCTTGTATACGTCGTACCTTGCCTGGAAGAGATTCCAATAATGCAGAAATCTTAAGCCCTGCCCGTGCATCAGTTTGTCAGATATCCATTCATCTGATTCATCAAATCATCCTATTCTTACTCTCACTGGTGTGTGGTACCGGCAGCAATCCAGAGATTACTGCCCTGGAGAGCTTGCTTTACATCGTTTTACCTGGCTCCCTAAAATCTCTCTTCAGGAACTTTTCACCTTTCCTGCCTTTGTCATTGGGGCGAATATGTACCTAGACTTCTAGATGCTCACCTTCCCCCTTCAATATACTGTTCACCTGATCGGGGATTTCACTGACCCTCGAACCTTGGAGGTAACATGCCATCCAGTTTTCCCTATCACACTTGCAGAATCTCATCTCTATTCCTCTGACTATGGGTTCTCCTATCACCATTACAGTGTCTTCACTTCTGTTCTCGTCAAAACCACAGCACCAGACTTAATGCTGGAGATCAGAGAGGGATATAACAGAGGAACGTGACCTCCAATCTGTGTCAAAGATAAAGTGACAATTTTAATCCTACATTAATTCAATTTTATTCTCATACATTCACATCAGTTCCCCATGTTGGATGAATGAGTAAAATCTAGAGCACTAGTGGCCGGTCACAGGATTTCAGTAAGGTATTTGATAAGGCTCCCCAGCCAAAGCTCATTCAGAAAGTAATGAGACATGGGATCCAGGGAGACCTTGCTTTGTGGATGTAGACATGACTTGCTCACGGAAAGCAAAGTGTGGTTGTAGATAGTTCATATTCTGCATGGAGAACGATCACCAGTGGTGTTCTGCAGGGATCTGTTCTGGGACCCCTCCTCTTGTGATTTTTATAACTATCTGGGATGAGGAAGTTAAAAGGTGGGTTAGTAAGTTTGCTGTTGACACAAAAGTTGGGGATGTCGTAGATAGTCTGGAAGGCTGTCAGACGTTAGAGCAGGACATCGATAGGATGCAGGAGTGGGCTGAGAAGTAGCAGATGGAGTTCAACCCAGATAAGTGTGAAGTGGTTCATTTTGGGAGGTCAAATTAGAAGACAGAATATACCGTTAATGGTAAGACTCTTGGCAGTGTGGAGGATCAGTGAGATCTTGTGTCCACGTCCAGAGGACATTCAAAGCTGCTGCGCAGATTGACAAGTTTGTTAAGAAGGCTGTCACGTTCCTGACCATTAATTCCTCTTGTTCTCCTATTTCTCTTTTCCCCGTGTTCTCCTGGGCTTCTTGATTGTGGCACCTGGTTCTCATCTAAACATGCAGCATAAAAACCCTGGCTTTGCATCCACTCATTGCCAGACGAGGACAGGATACTGACGAGCCGAACCAGCACTCATACTCAAGCCCAGGGCCACTTATATTCCTAGCCTCATGGCGAGCATCAGGTGCCTAAGATTAAGCCCAACTGAAACAAGGGACAGCCAGAGGACCCGGAGTCCGGAGTTCACGGACCATTGCGTGGTCTGGAATGCGGACGTCATGGACCGGACCATGACAAAATGAGTTTAATCTCTACAGAACAGCTCTAGCAAACTTGCCCACAAGGATATTGTTCCCCCTTGGGTTCAGGTGTAACCAACCCTCTTTATACAAATCACAATGTATCTTCCTCAGAAGATATCCTGGTGATCTACAAACATGAAACCTTTCCTCCTGCACTAATTCCTCAGTATTCATCTACCAGTGCATCTTACTCTTACCCTCACTGGCATGTGTCACAGGCAGCAATCCAGAGATTACTACCATGGAGGTCTAATCTGCTGCTTTTACCAAGCTTCGATATGCTTCCCTTCCACTATTAGATTTCTGATTGGACCAGGAACCCATGAACAGCCCCTCACCATTCTTCTTTTGAACTATCATTTTGTTCTCGAAAATGAGAGTACTTTTTATCTCTTTCGCTGTACTGCTGCTGCTGAACTACACATTTCACAACATATTTCAGTGATGATAGACCTGATCACGCGGTCCAATATAGATAAAGTGAATGTGGAGGGGATGTTTCCTATCTAGGACTGGAGGACACATTCTCAGAATACGAGGACATCCCCTTAGAATGGAGATCAAGAGGGATCGTTTTCTGTGGTGAATCTGTGGGATTCATTGCTATAGTGGCCAATTCATTGGGTGTATTCAAACTGGTGTTTGATAGTTTCTTGATTAATAAGGTCGTCAAAGCTTACAGGCAGATGGCAAAAGAATGGTGTTGAGAGGGATAATTAAGCAGTGATGATGAAATGGCAGAATAGATTTGATGAACAAAGGGCCTAATTCTGCTCCTATGCCTTCTGGTCTTATGGTCATATCCCCATTTTGAAGTAGCCCATTGAAAGTAAGCATCCAGACAATTGTTAGAAAGAATGATTATATTGGCCTCCATTACACGATGATTTGTGTATATATGTAAAAATGGCATATTATAATGAAATAGGATATGGACTGCTGTTTTGGAGGAAGAGCAGAGGGACAGAACCTCCACATCTGTGTCAAAGATAAAGGGGCAATTTTAATCTTACTTCAATCTTATTTTATTCCCAAACATTCACATCAGATCCCAGCCTGTTCATGTTGGAGACGTGAGTAAAATCTGGAGCACTAGTGTCCAGCCATGGGATTTCAGTAAGGCATTTGATAAGGTTCCCCATCCACGCCTCATTTAGAAAATGATGAGGCATGGGATACAAGGAGTCCTTGCTTTGTGGATTTAGAATTGGCTTGCTCACAGAAGGCAAAGGGTGGTTGTAATTTCTCGTATTCAGCATGGAAATCGGTGACCAGTGGTAATCTGCCGCAATCGTTCTGGGACCCCTCCTCTTGGTGATTCTTGTAAATGCCCTGGATGCGGAAGTAGAATGGTGGATTAGTAAGTTTGCTGATGACTCTAAAGTTAGGGGTGTTGTAGATAGTGAAGGAGGCTTTCAGAAGTTAGAGCAAGACATCGATAGGATGCAGAAATGGGCAGAGAAGTAGCAGATGGAGTTCAATCCAGATAAGTGTGCAGTGGTTCATTTCGGGAGGTCAAACTTGAAGCCAGAGAATAATGGTAATGGTAAGACTCTTGGCAGTGTGGAGGATCAGCCAGTGTGCAGGTCCATGTCTATAGGGCACTCAAAGCTGCTGAGCAGGTTGACAGTATTGTTAAGAAGGCCTTTGCTGTGACGTCTTTGGCCTTCATCAACAGTAGAATTGAGTTCAGGAGCCGCGAGTTAATGTTAAAACTATATAAGACCTTAGTTAGACCCCACTTGAAGTATTATGTACAGTTCTGGTTATCAGACGGATATAATACTGCCTTTAAAGAGACTCTTAGATAGGTACATAGACCTCAGAAAAATTGAGGGAAAAGCAGTTCTCGACAATTCTAGGCAGTTTCCAGATTAGGTTGTATGGTCGGCACAAGATTGCGGGCCGAAGGGCCTGTAGTGTGCTGTAGAGTTCTATGATTTCTATAAAAATATGCAGAGTCTCCACAAACGGAACCAGGGTTAGGATTTGACAAATATTACTGCAGCTGTGAGGCAGCAGCTTTTCTCTCCGCAGTCATTCCTTCACTCTTGCCCAGCGCGGTAAACCAGGCAGGACGGTGTTCTCTGAGAACCATTTGAAGTCATTTGTGTAATTAATGAGTCAATTGAAAATGAGAGAGATAAAATATAAGGTAGTTGTAATCTAGCCACTTACTTGAACTAAACTCCTGATGCCCTGTTCCTTCCCTTTCTGCCATTGTCTACTGTCCACTCCAATCAGATTCCTTCTTCGTCAGTGGAAGTGTCCATTTTTTTTTTTGTACTGATCTCTCACCTTCTCACTTCATCCCTCTCTCCCACGTAACTTGTTCCATCATTCACCTTCTAGCTTAAACTCTTTCGCTTCTCTACCCACCCATCATAGCTCGCCCAGCCAACCACCACCACATTCTTGTTCTGGTTTCTTACCCCTTCCTTTCCAGTCCTGATTAAGTGTCACAGCCCAGAATGTTCATTTGTTATACCTCTGCACGGATGCTGCCTGATCTGCAGCATTTTGTATGTGTTCTACGAGTCTGTGGTGGCCAGTGCTATCTGTTCTACGAGTCTGTGGTGGCCAGTGCTATCATGTTTGCTATTGTGTGCTGGGGCAGCAGGCTGATGGTGGCAGACACCAACAGAATCAACAAACTCATTCGTAAGGCCAGTGATGTTGTGGGGATGGAACTGGTCTCTCTCACGGTGGTGTCTGAAAAGAGGATGCTGTCTCAGTTGCATGCCATCTTGGTCAATGTCTCCCATTCACTGCATAATGTACTGGGTGGGCACAGGAGTACATTCAGCCAGAGACTCATTCCACCGAGATGCAACACAGAGCATCATAGGAAGTCATTCCTGCCTGTGGCCATCAAACTCTACAACTCCTCCCTTGGAGGGTCAGACACCCTGAACCAATAGGCTGGTCCTGGACTTATTTCATAATTTACTGGCATAATTTACATATTACTATTTAACTATTTATGGTTCTAAGACTATTTATTATTTATGGAGCAACTGTAACGAAAACCAATTTCCCCCGGGATTAATAAAGTATGACTATGACTATGTTACTGTGGATGTCCAGGATCTGCAGAACCTCTTGTGTTGTTAATCGCCTAGTGATCATTTTATCTCCAAGTGGCCGCTTATTAAAAGTGGCACATTGCTCTTGACGGCGTTGTTCTGTGGCCAAACTGATAATGGGAACAGCACATCTGCTGAGAAATATGAAATATTGTTTGTAACCCGGACATCTTTCACTTTACGCAAACATTTCCCTCTAACTATCTGGAGTGCGCAGTTTGGGAGGTGGTGGTGAAGTGTTGAGGTGGGTGGTGGCGCAATGTTTTGAAGTAGGTGTGCCCGTATATTCTCCCGCAATCACAACCACCTGAAAGTTGAGATTTTGGTTGCTGAGAGAGATGGGTCTGATTTCAACTCTATCTTACCCCACACTGCCAGAGGGAGTGGAGTTGGAGCTGCAGTTACCGGCCGTGACTGAGACGAGTCCACCTACCACTGCAGGGAATGTACACCCTAGGAATTTGTTATTCAGCCCTGAGCACATCACGTTATCACCCGGTGCTGTGATTAGAAAGGAGAGACGAGAGACTGCAGATACTGCAATGCGGATCAAAAACTGCCCTGTTGGTGAACTCAGCAGGCCGAGCATCGTCTGTACAGGCAAACGGATAACAGCGGATAGGGTCGACACCCTACAGAGAACTGAGAGTGTAGGGTAAATTGACTCCAGATAGAAGTGTGAAGGTGGGTTGAAATGGCATGGTGAGTGATATGAAAGTGAAGCAAATCTAAAAATATGAAGGTGCAAGGTGTGAAAGGGAAGTGGAAGAGTGGTGACGAAGGATAGTAGGTGACAGGCAAAGTCAATAAGGGAGATATGATGGCAGATTGGACCATGTGAGAGTGGAGAGTAGGAACATTGAACGAAGGTAAAATAAATGAACTCGGCTACGTGGGATAATCATCTGCTGGATTTGGGAGCCATGATTCCCCGTAATTATGAAGACGGCTAACCTGCTCTTGACTGGCCGCGAACTATTCCGCAGGAGACTGGGCAGAGTGCCCCGTGAGTTCCCGAAACCCAGTGATTTCAATAACATCGACCTGGATGAGGTCGGTTTATACAATTGGTAGCAAACACCACCACCCTCAGCACAGCTGGCAACTGAAACATTATCTGTTTAATTATTTCCTACAGCATGACTGCCGGGAAATATTGCTTGCACCCTAGAGGTACTTGAACTTGGCAAACAGTTCCGATTAATTTATCTGCAGTAGGAACCGGGTAAGACTGGAGAGGGAAGGGTTTCTTTTTGCCACAGATTTTTGTTTCTATCCTGGGACATTTCTGGAGCCAGTTTAGCACAATGTTTAGACATCAGAGTGACTTCAAGAGTCATCGGTCTTCTGTATTGGACGTCACTCATCCCATTTGTCCTCAGCGTCTCTCCCACCCGCCAAAGGAAACAATCATTGGCTGACCTGAAGAAGGGTCTCTTCCCAAAATGTCAACTGTTCATTCCTTTCCACAGATGCTACCCGGCTAGCTGAGTTCTTCCACCACTTTGTGTGTGTCACCTACTCCCAAACCCTCCACACAAATGGAGTGAACTGTCGTGGAAAAAGAATCAAAATAGAATTAGGTACATTGTTGGAGGAATGTCATTTACAGGATTCATAATTCACAATACATAATTCGTTGAAAGTGGCTTCTCAGTTTGATAGGGTGGTAAAGAGCCATTTTGCAACACTGGCCTTCATAAATTACAGTACGGGGACAGGAATTGAGAAGATATATTAAAGTTGTATTAGACACTGGGGATGCAAAATTTATTCTGTGCAGTGCCGGTCTGATGAACCTTGGTGCTTGCCACAGAGAGTTTAGTTCCTTGGGTTTTTGAGCACCTGTGCATGCTAATCAATATCTTAATTAGAGTCGTTAATCCCTTGTCTGTTTGGTTTCCTCTTGGCAAGTTAATTGTCGCAGGCACATGTTTCCCGCCTTCTATGCTTATATAAGTCAGTGCCTTGGTGGGTGTTATCGTGTCAGAATGAATGAATTGTTTGTGTACAGTTGCTCTGCCGAGGCTCTGTTGGTGTTCCAATATCTAACATATGGGGGTAGAAGGGTGGGTCGGCAAGTTTGCAGACGACACAAAGGTTGGTGGTGTTGTAGGTAGTGTAGAGGATTGTCAAAGATTGCAGAGAGACATTGATAGGATGCAGAAGTGGTAGATGGAGTTCAACCCGGAGAAGTGTGAGGTGGTACACTTTGGAAGGACAAACTCCAAGGCAGAGTACAAAGTAAATGGCAGGATACTTGGTAGTGTGGAGGAGCAGAGGGATCTGGGGGTACATGTCCACAGATCCCTGAAAGTTGCCTCACAGGTAGATAGGGTAGTTAAGACAGCTTATGAGGTGTTAGCTTTCATAAGTCGAGGGATAGAGTTTAACAGTCGCGATGTAATGATGCAGCTCTATAAAACTTTGGTTAGGCCGCACTTGGAGTACTGTGTCCAGTTCTGGTCGCCTCACTATAGGAAGGATGTGGAAGCATTGGAAAAGGTACAGAGGAGATTTACCAGGATGCTGCCTGGTTTAGAGAGTATGCATTATGATCAGAGATTGAGGGAGCTAGGGCTTTACTCTTTGGAGAGAAGGAGGATGAGAGGAGACATGACAGAGGTGTACAAGATAATAAGAGGATTAGATAGAGTGGACAGCCAGCGCCTCTTCCCCAGGGCACCACTGCTCAACACAAGAGGACATGGGTTTAAGGTAAGGGGTGGGAAGTTCAAGGGGGATATTAGAGGAAAGTTTTTTACTCAGAGAGTGGTTGGTGCATGGAATGCACTGCCGAGTCAGTGGTGGAGGCAGATACACTAGTGAGGTTTAAGAGACTACTAGACAGGTATATGAGGAAGTTAAGTTGGGGGCTTATATGGGAGGCAGGGTTTGAGGGTCTGTACAACATTGTGGGCTGAAGGGCCTGTACTGTGCTGTACTATTCTATGTTCTATGTTTAAACACGACACGACTTTACCTCAACCTACCTGTGTTTGGAGATTACCATTGGTTCCCTATCTGTACGAATCGCCAATATAATATTCAGTCAGGCCTATATGTTGAGCTCTGTGCTTAGAGACGATCCCCGCGCCCCCCACCCCCCGCCAACCCTGTCCAAAATTCGGACCCAATCTTTCTATCCGTTCCCTCCACCCCGCTTGCTTTACCGGTAGAAATCAATCAATAGGAACACATGGATCGCCTTTTTTTTTCCCTACAAAATTCTTCATTACAAATGTCGGTGCTATACAATATTTACAAACCCAGTGACTAACACATTTACTACACTACAAACAGACAATACATGTTAAACCAATATATTGCCATCCTCATCAATGATGGCATTTACACCCCGCGGAGCCCAACGGTCCCGGAACATCTCGACGGTCGCCGTGGACTGCGCGTATTCCTTTTCAATGTTCACCCGGGCTCGAACATACCCCCTGAACATAGCCAGGCAGTCCGCCCGTGAAGAACCTCCTGCCACCCTTTTCCAGGAGCCACGGATGGCAATTTTCGCCAGCCCCAGGAGCAAGTTGACAAGGACATCCTCATCCCTCTGTGCCCCCCTCCTTACTGGATGACCATATATGAATAGGGTGGGACTGAAATGCAACCAGAAGGCGAGAAGCAGCCCACGCAAATACGCGAAAAGGGGCTGCAGCCTCACACACTCCACGTACATATGGTACACGGTCTCCTCCAGCCCGCAGAAGTGACACGCGGCTGGGAGATCCGTGTACAAACTAAAGAACTTATTGCAGGGCACCGCTTTATGCAGCACCCTCCAGCCGAGATCCCCAAAGGTGCATGGGAAGGACTCCCTTGTAGAGGGACTTCCACTGGGGACCCCCCTCACCTCCAGGTGGAAGGATCGACCGCCATGGCGTGTCGGGACGGTGGACAAATGCTAGGAAGTGGAGGGTGTGGAGCAGCAGCCCATAAAGGTACCTCCTGCCTGCATCCCTGAATGGGATTGTGGGTGTCGATGAAAGACAGCTCAAGTTGTGTGGATTCGTCTCTCGGGCAAGGCTGCGGGGCCTGGGCCCGACGAGCAGCTCAGCCCGAGTCGTTCCACACACCTGAGCCGCACTGACATCCGTTGAGACAGGGCAAGGGTCAGCCAGGACCCCGCCCTCTGCCAGAGGAGGGGATTCCCGGCCTGAGGCAACCATGTTCCAGACTCTCAGTAGGTCCTGATAGAAGCCGGGCAGCCTCTGCAAAGCAGCACGGCTAACGCCCGCCGGTGGTAGCTGCATATCTTCGGCAAGACAGCAGCCCCTCCGGAGGAAGAAAGTCGCCAACACGTGCCACCTGGGAGGGTGCTCGGCGTACAGGAATCTCTGCAGCGTCCTGAGGCGGAGAGCCGCCAGTCGTGTGCGTACACACACCAGCGACTGTCCGCCCTCTCCTTCTGGGAGACTCAGAACCGCTGCAGAGACCCAGTGCTTCCTGTTTCCCCAGAAGAAGTCCACTAGCTTCCTCTGCATTCTTGCGACAAAAGGGGCAGGGGGGGCCAAAGTGACCATCCGGTACCACAACATGGAGGCCACCAGCTGGTTTATGACCACCACCCTGCCTCGATAGGAAAGCACCCTGAGAAGGCCTGACCAGCGCCCTAGCCGGGCCATGACCTTTGTCTCCAGGTCCTGCCAGTTCGCCAGCCAGGTCTCCCCAGAAGGACTCAGGTAGACTGCCAGATAGAGAAGACGTCTGGTGCTCCACTCAAAAGCTCTCATCTCCTCCGGCAGGGAGTCCACCTGCCACTGGCCTACTAAGAGTCCGGAACATTTCGCCCAGTTGATCCTGGCGGAGGATGCCGCCGAGAAAACATCTTGGCACTCGCGCATCCTCCGCAGGTCACAGGGGTCTGTCATCATGAGGAGTACGTCATCAGCGTAGGCCGAGAGGACGACCCCCATGTCCGGTTCGCGCAGAACCAGACCTGTCAGCCTTCGCCGAAGAAGGCTGAGGAATGGCTCGACACAGATCGCATACAGTTGACCGGACATGGGGCACCCTTGACGCACTCCTCTTCGGAAGTGGATAGGTCCTGTCAATGATCCATTAATCTTAACTAGGCACTCTGCGGCAGAGTACAGGAGCCGAACTCGGGCCACAAAGTGTGGTCCGAGCCCAAAAGCCTGCAGGGTGCCCACCAGGAAACTGTCGTCCACCCGGTCAAAAGCCTTCTCCTGGCCAAGAGAAAGAAACGCTGCCGGGGTCCCAGTCTCCTGGAGTAGGTGGATCAGGTCCTGTACTAGGTGGACATTGTCCTGGATGGAGCGGCCCGGGACTGTATAAGATTGGTCAGGATGGACCACCTGTCCAATTACCGAACCCAGACGGTTGGCCATTGCCCGGGCGAAGATCTTGTAGTCCGTGCACAAGAGGGAGACCGGCCGCCAGTTCTTTAGCAGGCGGAGGTCTCCCTTCTTGGGCAGTAGGGCCACAACAGCTCTCCGCCATGAGAGGGGCATTTCTCCGGTGGCTAGGCTCTCCCCTAGGACAAGGCTGTAATCATCCCCAGGACATCCCAAAAAGCCTGATAAAACTCAACACTCAGCCCATCCAAACCAGGGGACTTGCCCCTCCGGAGTTGCCGAAGGGCAGTGGACAGCTCCTCCCGAGTCAGGGGGGCATCCAGACGCACTGCGTCCTCTGGGCTGACCTTCGGCAAATCCTCCCAGACCTCATTACACGCCTCCGCATTTGACGGATCAGGCGAGAATAAGGACCGATAGAATGAACGGACCTCGTTGTTAATTCCATCAGGGTCTGTGATGGAGGAGCCATCGGCAGCCAGCAGCTCCACTAGCTGCTTTTGAACTCCCCGCCACCTTTCCAACGAGTAGAAGAAGGGTGAGCCACGGTCCAAATCCTGCAGCATTTGGATCCGTGACCTCACGTACGCACCTCGGGACTGCTGGAGCTGCAGGTTCCTTAGTGCGTCCTTCTTCTCCTGGTATTCCTGCCACAGCTGTTGGTCTCCAGCGGTCGGACCGAGGCGGGACTCCAGGTCAAGCAACGCTCTCTCAAGCCGCTCAACCTCAGAGCTCCGCCTCTTTGTCGACCCCCTAGTGTACTCCCGACATAAAAACCGGATGTGGGCTTTGCCCACATCCCACCATAGCCGTAGGGAGCAGAAATCTCTCCGCTTCTCCTTCCAGGAGACCCAGAAAGCTCGGAACGAATCCCGGAATCGGCTGTCCTCCAGCAGCCGGTTGTTAAAATGCCAATACCCGGATCCCACCCGAGGGTGTAGTGGAATAAATTCCATCCACACAAGGTGATGATCCGAGCACGACACCGGCCGCATGGAGGACGCCGACACGCGGGAGACGTAGGCCCGAGAGATGTAAATGCGGTCTATCCTGGAACCTCCTTCTCTAGACCTTCTCGAGAAGGCGCTAGAGTTGGGGTGAAGATTCCGCCAGCTGTCCACCAAGTCAAAGGAGCCGACTAGCTCCTTTAACTTTTTTGCAGATGCTGGGTCGCGTTGGAGGCCCGAACGGTCCTCCGCCTCGAGGGTACAATTGAAATCTCCCCCGAGGATGACGCAATCCCCAGGATCGATGGAGCTCAGCAGGGTGGACAGCTGGCAGAATAGGCGCGTCTGCATCACACCGCGCCTGGGAGCATACACATTGATAAAATGCAATGGTACGCCATCCAGGCGCACAACCAGGTGGAGCAGACGGCCGGGCACAACGTCCTGGACTCTTTCAATTACTGGCTGGAAGGTCGGGGCCAACAGGATCGCCACCCCGCTAGAAATGGAGCTTAGGTGGCTCATGTAGACCCCGCCCCGCCACTCCAGGAGCCAAGCAGACTCGTCCCCAGGGATGGTATGGGTTTCCTGCAGGAAAATCACCGTATACCGCCCATCCCTGAGGGCTGAGAGATTGTTATGCCTGCGAAGAGGACCCCTGCTGCCGTTTACATTGAGACTAGCTATGGTAAGCTTCATGGCGGGAGCACACTAGGTCTCAGCAGCTGTGACCATTTCGGTGAGAGCGGAGGCGCCCTCCACCACACTGTCCGGAAAGAAAGCAAGGTTACTTTTTGCCTTCCGGGCTCGAGCGGTACCAGCGACACCCTGTGACCCACCATCCCCCGTAGGAGCGAGGCTGCTTCTCCCTCTAATGTCCCTTACTAGGTCATCTAGGAAAGATTTTAGTTGCCGTCTGTCGTTCCCCGCCACCGCATTCCTCTTTCCCTTTCCCTTTCGTCCGAGGATGACTCGCAGGGACCTCACCAGCCTCGGCATGCTGGGCCAGCGTAGCGAGGCTAGTTGAGGCCGGTGCTTGGCACCCTCAGAGGTGAGAATAAAATGCTTAATTTCCTCTACAGGTATCAATGGGGACTTCTCAGGAGGGGTGAGGATGTCCATTATTTCACTATCGAAAGAGTCCCCCTCCAACCCGTCACTGCAGACAGAATCGCCATCGGCCTCCCCGCATGTTCCAAAAGATGGCTGCGCTTGTGACCCATACCGCGCAGCGGGCACCTCGCTCTTACCTGCCCGCTCCACCGTCGCATCAGCCTCATCCACATTTGCGACAGTGGAGGGACAATCCCCAGGGACTCCCTGCAAGTCATTAATTGCTGGGGTCGACGTGCACAGAAAAACGTCCTCCCCAGGGGGCAGGCATAGAGGGGAACCCGGCACCTTTGGTCCAAGGGATTCACAAGCAGCCTGGTGCTGAGAATGAGAGAGCTTTGTCTCCTCTCCTCTTACATTATTTGGTACACTGGCCTCCAGAGAGGCGCTGACTTGTAGGTCCTGGGTGGAGGCCTCCAGGGCTGCCTCATTTGTGCAAACAGGGCTATCACAAGCTTTTTGCACAACCACACCATCTTCCCCAGGACTGGTGGCTACATCTGGGGACTCAGGTTTAGAACCAACCCCTACCCGGATTCCCACCCCTTCCTGGGACTCCCCCGCATCTACATCCCCTGCCCTCTTGCGGGAACGTTCCCTTCTCCTCTTCACACCGGAGGAGCACACAGGTGCAGGCTTCACCGATGGGGCGGCGCTCTCGGTTTCCATCGCCCCGTCTGCTTGCGCACCTCCCCGAGCCCCACGCTCCACTTCAGGCGAAATGGGCGTGAGCTCTGCAGCCTCAAAGGCCCGCTTCTTACTGTGTTTGGATTTCCCCTTTGCCTTCTTACTCCGCACAGACTCCACCCCGTCCCCCACCTGAACCACAGGGAGAGGAGCAGGGACCGACCCAACCGTAGGAGTAGGGGTAGGGGTAGGGGCAGGGGCAGGGTGAGGGGCTGGGGCAGGATCACGGGCGGGGGCAGGGTCAGATGCAGGCGCAGACGCACGCGCAGGAGTAGGATCAGGGGCAGAGGTAGCTGGGGCACTGGTGCCCGAAATGGGCTCCCTCGGGTTCCGGGCGGCAGGACAGTCCCTCCGAAAGTGCGCCACCCCCCTGCACCCATGGCACCGCGGGCGCTCGGAGCTCCAGTACACCTGATAATCCACTCCCTCGTGCCGGACAGTAAACCGGCCCTCAACATCGTCCTCCCTTTCCAGCTGCATGAAAACCTGACGCCGGAAAGAGATTACGGTGCGGAGGGTGCGTCTCTTAAATTTGTGTCGGATGGCAGTGATCTCCGACCTTACTTGCCCTAAACGGGCCAGTGGGGGTAGCAAGTCCTCATTTGGAATGAAAGGCTTAACATGCCCAAGCACGATACGTTGCGTGGGGGCCGTCACCAGCTCCATAGGTAAAAAGATGTTGTCTACCGTGACTCCCCTGCTTAGGGCCCGGTGCACTAGCTCTTCATTCGCCAGATAAAACACCGCCTTTCCGAACTCCTTCTCGGTGGCCAGAATACCACCTTTCCCAACAAGGTCCTCCATTGCCTCCGTACACTTTTCTAGTGTCATTCCAGGGCGCAAAATACATTGCACCCCACGTTCCACCTTCACCGACCGAAAAAGGGCGTTGTCCGAGGCCGGGGAGGCAGCCGCCCTTGCGTAACTCCCCGAAGGCCCGCGACTCCCTGGAGACCGGTCCGGCATGCTGGCGCTCTTTCCAGTCCGAGAATCCTACAGCGGTGCCGGTTAGAAGTCCTGGAACGAGTCGAATAACTGGCCGGGAAAGTTTGCAGTCGACAGTTCCTCGCTGGCTCGACGCCAGGAAAGGCTCCGTCGGACTTGCAGAGACCCAGGCCGGGAGAGGCCGAAACGTCCTTCCAGATGCTCCGGCACCAACACCAGACGAAAATCAGGAAAACAATGGAGGAGGAACGTTGCCCCGCTGTCAATGGGGGGGAACGACGGCGTTTGCCTCCGGTTTTGGAGCGAACCGGCTTCCTGGCGAGTTGCCAGCGGCCGCAGCTGGGAGCTACGCAGTTAGCAGGTGCCAACAAACCCAGCCCAAACCGGCAGTAAAACTGCACACCGAGTTTCCACACCAGCGCCGTCACTCACTCGGTTGTCCAAGAGACTTTTAGAGCCACCTCCAAAGTATTCCACGAACTTTATCCAGTAGTTTTGCCTCGATTTCTCCCAGCTCAGTCAGCACAGCTCCTCTCTGTCTCTGACCCTAGGTTGTATGGTCGGCACAAGATTGCGGGCCGAAGGGCCTGTAGTGTGCTGTAGAGTTCTATGATTTCTATAAAAATATGCAGAGTCTCCACAAACGGAACCAGGGTTAGGATTTGACAAATATTACTGCAGCTGTGAGGCAGCAGCTTTTCTCTCCGCAGTCATTCCTTCACTCTTGCCCAGCGCGGTAAACCAGGCAGGACGGTGTTCTCTGAGAACCATTTGAAGTCATTTGTGTAATTAATGAGTCAATTGAAAATGAGAGAGATAAAATATAAGGTAGTTGTAATCTAGCCACTTACTTGAACTAAACTCCTGATGCCCTGTTCCTTCCCTTTCTGCCATTGTCTACTGTCCACTCCAATCAGATTCCTTCTTCGTCAGTGGAAGTGTCCATTTTTTTTTGTACTGATCACTCACCTTCTCACTTCATCCCTCTCTCCCACGTAACTTGTTCCATCATTCACCTTCTAGCTTAAACTCTTTCGCTTCTCTACCCACCCATCATAGCTCGCCCAGCCAACCACCACCACATTCTTGTTCTGGTTTCTTACCCCTTCCTTTCCAGTCCTGATTAAGTGTCACAGCCCAGAATGTTCATTTGTTATACCTCTGCATGGATGCTGCCTGATCTGCAGCATTTTGTATGTGTTCTACGAGTCTGTGGTGGCCAGTGCTATCATGTTTGCTATTGTGTGCTGGGGCAGCAGGCCGATGGTGGCAGACACCAACAGAATCAACAAACTCATTCGTAAGGCCAGTGATGTTGTGGGGATGGAACTGGTCTCTCTCACGGTGGTGTCTGAAAAGAGGATGCTGTCTCAGTTGCATGCCATCTTGGTCAATGTCTCCCATTCACTACATAATGTACTGGGTGGGCACAGGAGTACATTCAGCCAGAGACTCATCTCACCCAGATGCAACACAGAGCATCATAGGAAGTCATTCCTGCCTGTGGCCATCAAACTCTACAACTCCTCCCTTGGAGGGTCAGACACCCTGAACCAATAGGCTGGTCCTGGACTTATTTCATAATCTACTGGCATAATTTACATATTACTATTTAACTATTTATGGTTCTAAGACTATTTATTATTTATGGAGCAACTGTAACGAAAACCAATTTCCCCCGGGATTAATAAAGTATGACTATGACTATGTTACAGTGGATGTCCAGGATCTGCAGAACCTCTTGTGTTGTTAATCGCCTAGTGATCATTTTATCTCCAAGTGGCCGCTTATTAAAAGTGGCACATTGCTCTTGACGGCGTTGTTCTGTGGCCAAACTGATAATGGGAACAGCACATCTGCTGAGAAATATGAAATATTGTTTGTAACCCGGACATCTTTCACTTTACGCAAACATTTCCCTCTAACTATCTGGAGTGCGCAGTTTGGGAGGTGGTGGTGAAGTGTTGAGATGGGTGGTGGAGCAATGTTTTGAAGTAGGTGTGCCTGTATATTCTCCCGCAATCACAACCACCTGAAAGTTGAGATTTTGGTTGCTGAGAGAGATGGGTCTGATTTCAACTCTATCTTACCCCACACTGCCAGAGGGAGTGGAGTTGGAGCTGCAGTTACCGGCCGTGACTGAGACGAGTCCACCTACCACTGCAGGGAATGTACACCCTAGGAATTTGTTATTCAGCCCTGAGCACATCACGTTATCACCCGGTGCTGTGATTAGAAAGGAGAGACGAGAGACTGCAGATACTGCAATGCGGATCAAAAACTGCCCTGTTGGTGAACTCAGCAGGCCGAGCATCGTCTGTACAGGCAAACGGATAACAGCGGATAGGGTCGACACCCTACAGAGAACTGAGAGTGTAGGGTAAATTGACTCCAGATAGAAGTGTGAAGGTGGGTTGAAATGGCATGGTGAGTGATATGAAAGTGAAGCAAATCTAAAAATATGAAGGTGCAAGGTGTGAAAGGGAAGTGGAAGAGTGGTGACGAAGGATAGTAGGTGACAGGCAAAGTCAATAAGGGAGATATGATGGCAGATTGGACCATGTGAGAGTGGAGAGTAGGAACATTGAACGAAGGTAAAATAAATGAACTCGGCTACGTGGGATAATCATCTGCTGGATTTGGGAGCCATGATTCCCCGTAATTATGAAGACGGCTAACCTGCTCTTGACTGGCCGCGAACTATTCCGCAGGAGACTGGGCAGAGTGCCCCGTGAGTTCCCGAAACCCAGTGATTTCAATAACATCGACCTGGATGAGGTCGGTTTATACAATTGGTAGCAAACACCACCACCCTCAGCACAGCTGGCAACTGAAACATTATCTGTTTAATTATTTCCTACAGCATGACTGCCGGGAAATATTGCTTGCACCCTAGAGGTACTTGAACTTGGCAAACAGTTCCGATTAATTTATCTGCAGTAGGAACCAGGTAAGACTTGAGAGGGAAGGGTTTCTTTTTGCCACAGATTTTTGTTTCTATCCTGGGACATTTCTGGAGCCAGTTTAGCACAATGTTTAGACATCAGAGTGACTTCAAGAGTCATCGGTCTTCTGTATTGGACGTCACTCATCCCATTTGTCTTCAGCGTCTCTCCCACCCGCCAAAGGAAACAATCATTGGCTGACCTGAAGAAGGGTCTCTTCCCAAAATGTCAACTGTTCATTCCTTTCCACAGATGCTACCCGGCTAGCTGAGTTCTTCCACCACTTTGTGTGTGTCACCTACTCCCAAACCCTCCACACAAATGGAGTGAACTGTCGTGGAAAAAGAATCAAAATAGAATTAGGTACATTGTTGGAGGAATGTCATTTACAGGATTCATAATTCACAATACATAATTCGTTGCAAGTGGCTTCTCAGTTTGATAGGGTGGTAAAGAGCCATTTTGCAACACTGGCCTTCATAAATTACAGTACGGGGACAGGAATTGAGAAGATATATTAAAGTTGTATTAGACACTGGGGATGCAAAATTTATTCTGTGCAGTGCCGGTCTGATGAACCTTGGTGCTTGCCACAGAGAGTTTAGTTCCTTGGGTTTTTGAGCACCTGTGCATGCTAATCAATATCTTAATTAGAGTCGTTAATCCCTTGTCTGTTTGGTTTCCTCTTGGCAAGTTAATTGTCGCAGGCACATGTTTCCCGCCTTCTATGCTTATATAAGTCAGTGCCTTGGTGGGTGTTATCGTGTCAGAATGAATGAATTGTTTGTGTACAGTTGCTCTGCCGAGGCTCTGTTGGTGTTCCAATATCTAACATATGGGGGTAGAAGGGTGGGTCGGCAAGTTTGCAGACGACACAAAGGTTGGTGGTGTTGTAGGTAGTGTAGAGGATTGTCAAAGATTGCAGAGAGACATTGATAGGATGCAGAAGTGGTAGATGGAGTTCAACCCGGAGAAGTGTGAGGTGGTACACTTTGGAAGGACAAACTCCAAGGCAGAGTACAAAGTAAATGGCAGGATACTTGGTAGTGTGGAGGAGCAGAGGGATCTGGGGGTACATGTCCACAGATCCCTGAAAGTTGCCTCACAGGTAGATAGGGTAGTTAAGACAGCTTATGAGGTGTTAGCTTTCATAAGTCGAGGGATAGAGTTTAACAGTCGCGATGTAATGATGCAGCTCTATAAAACTTTGGTTAGGCCGCACTTGGAGTACTGTGTCCAGTTCTGGTCGCCTCACTATAGGAAGGATGTGGAAGCATTGGAAAAGGTACAGAGGAGATTTACCAGGATGCTGCCTGGTTTAGAGAGTATGCATTATGATCAGAGATTGAGGGAGCTAGGGCTTTACTCTTTGGAGAGAAGGAGGATGAGAGGAGACATGACAGAGGTGTACAAGATAATAAGAGGATTAGATAGAGTGGACAGCCAGCGCCTCTTCCCCAGGGCACCACTGCTCAACACAAGAGGACATGGGTTTAAGGTAAGGGGTGGGAAGTTCAAGGGGGATATTAGAGGAAAGTTTTTTACTCAGAGAGTGGTTGGTGCATGGAATGCACTGCCGAGTCAGTGGTGGAGGCAGATACACTAGTGAGGTTTAAGAGACTACTAGACAGGTATATGGAGGAAGTTAAGTTGGGGGCTTATATGGGAGGCAGGGTTTGAGGGTCTGTACAACATTGTGGGCCAAAGGGCCTGTACTGTGCTGTACTATTCTATGTTCTATGTTTAAACACGACACGACTTTACCTCAACCTACCTGTGTTTGGAGATTACCATTGGTTCCCTATCTGTACGAATAGCCAATATAATATTCAGTCAGGCCTATATGTTGAGCTCTGTGCTTAGAGACGATCCCCGCGCCCCCCACCCCCCGCCAACCCTGTCCAAAATTCGGACCCAATCTTTCTATCCGTTCCCTCCACCCCGCTTGCTTTACCGGTAGAAATCAATCAATAGGAGCACATGGATCGCCTTGTGATTCGTGGGGTCCCACGGGGGAAGTATGGTCGCCTTCCGGAACGTCACAATCTATGTGAACAACCTGACTGATGGGAAAGGGGTAATATTTCCAAACTAAGTAGGAATGTGAAGGACAAAAAAAAATTGTTGCACGGTTCTGAAAGGTATGCGATTTTCCATTTGCCAACCGAGACTGAAGCTTGCCTACTCCAACGACAAGAAATACACACAGGAATGTCACACCGGTGACCCCAATGTAATTCAGCCATGAACCTTTCACTCTGTCGTCATTGGGCTGTTAAGAAACTACACACGCAATAAAAGCCAAAGTTGAACGACCAGCGTGGCAGTGGAACTGCAGAATAAAAGCTGCACTTGCCTCCCTAGAGAGAGATGATAGCCCCTCTGTCACTGTGGAGAAGCAGTCTTGGGACGATCATGGTATGTAAGCGGTAGTTGTGTGCATGCGGCTACTTACCTCGTCTTCGGTAAACTGTATGACGAACTTTGAGTTGCCCCATTTGACTCCTCGGAGGTTAAACAAACCAGGATTTCGTGTTAGTAACTTACCTATATCGCTCTGAGCTCTGTCTGTCTCTTGCCTCCTCTGCAGAAACTCCTACTGTGTATCGCTCTGCTGCTGCTCGCCGCTCAGCTGTCGGAATCCGTTTGCAGTATTCGTCGACGGATACCACCGAACGGTAATCATACTCTTGGCGCAGCGCTAACGCTGGCTGGGTTTGGCTCCCCGCCTGTACCTCGGTCGGGTTAGCATGGGGGTGTTGGAGGACGTACCCTTTGACTCGTCCTTCGCTTGGGGTGGGCTACTCTGCCGTCTTTCGGCTGCGACAGTACACGGTGTCCACATGTGCACTGAAGGATTTCATCATAATTATGTGCGTCCGCATCCGCTTCTGACCAATATGTAACCCTGAACTGGTATTGAGAAAGCAAATCGACCGGTGACGACGATTTGCTTGTATGGGATCGTTCTTTGCACTAATCGGAAGCCATTCTTCCCCTGCTGGAACGAGGATATTTCCCAAGCTGTTTGCTGGCCGGCAATTAAATCATGTTTGAGATTAAGTTATTTGCCACGTCACTTTTGGGCGCGCCCTCCCAACCCCAACCCCAACCCCCGACACTTGTTTACATTCACCTGTCCCGGAATCCCTGGTACACAGTACATTCCTATCCTGACTTCACATTCTTCATTTCTAAGTTGACTGACCACATTCCTGACGTGAGCAAACCTGAGCCAAATCAGTAACGAAGACCCCGGGTGTCGCTCAGGTGACTGAGTCGCTTCCAATATGAACTCTGTCAACACTTCAAATCGCAATGACTCTATAGGTCAAGTATCGGCTGTGGGGCGAACATATCGTTTTGTTAAGTTGCCATAGGCGGCAGCTGAACTGCCTTGCATTATGCCACCCTTCATCATCGCCAGAAACAAAGGTTCAATGTACAGTGGGCTATATCACCGAATTCGTAAGCCACGCACCCCCCACTCCACTTCATTGATTCGTTCCAGCACCTGCAGCTTGGATGAGGACTGGGCTTCAAGCTGGCCCAGGTATTCACGGTAAAACCATTGGTTAACGGTGTATGCTTAGACCCCCAGTGAGTGGTGGAAAGCCGGGAGTGAACTGCAAACATCCGTTCTCAGTTGGTGCTGGGAGCTGGGTGTTCAGATCGGCGACGAAGACAAGTAGCGGGTGTGACTGAACGGTTGATCTCACGTCCCGCCTGCAGGTCTGCAACCGGAGTGTGGAACCCGCCCCTCTCCAGAGGGGAAAATGGATCATTTTACGTTGCGTGGGCATTGAGTTAACCCCAGAGCCTAAGAACGCTAACACCTATCTTTATCGCCTACAGGGTCGGGGGAATTGGAGCAGGTCGGCTGTATTGACCCATACGACGGGTCGTTGCACCCAGTGGGGGAGACATGGATAGACCCCGTTTGCATGAGATGCACCTGCGGATCTGCTTTTCATGAATGCTGTACATCGTAAGTAGTCCTGCACTGTTCAGCACACATGGACCGTCACCGACAAGTAGTCTAGATCACTGAGTTCCGGTGGGTGGCTCCCGATGCCAGGGAAGGAACAACTCCCGAGAAAGCCTGGTGAAAGAACCTCCGGCGCGTTGTGCCCTTCTCTGGCCCATTGCTATCATTCTCCAGCTACACATTCAGGTGTTGTCAGAGTGGGATGAAGCAATTACACGATGAAATCGCATCTCAGCCGATCCTGTACGGCAACAGCGGTCCTATCCTGATATCCACTCATATCTTAAATATGTCTGTTGGGTTTGGTGTTCAATGACTGAGCGTATGGTGTAGAGAATTTCTGGGTGAAGACATTGTAGTCCTTAATGGCCTTTCCGATCACCTGAATCTGAGTTCCTGATTCAAGACTTTCCATGTGAAACATGTAAATGCTTACTGGCCGATAGTGCTCACAATGTTTCCAGGTACAAAGGCCATTTTTATGTGATATGGGGAGGATTGGATGATCCAAATGATTCCATTAGTTTGTTCGGGGTCAGAAATTTATATTTGCACGGCAAAAGAAGAGGCTGTTCTGTTTGGAAGTGTGATGATAGATGTTGGATCGAGATAAAGTGGAAAAAAAACTTTCCTGTTCTGAAGTGAAGAAGATACATGTACCGACGGTATAGCATGAGGTCGTGCGACGAGGCCACAAGAGAGCCCGCAGTTATGCAGCGAGCGTCTCGGGTATGGACTGGACTGGGGTGCAGACTGATTCAAAGCAGGTCTATGTACATTGTTTGAAGGGAATCAGTCACGGGATTATTGAGAGGACGATTTTGGTGTCCTGCTGCGCTGTGCTTCACTAGCACAGAGATTGGCTGAATGTCCTCCTTCCATATCCATCCATCCTGTGATTGTGAAGATCTGATATATTGATGATTGGATGATTTTTGATCTGTTCCCTAGGTATTCCACACCCAGCGGCTACTCAGAAGATTGTGTTTCATTGTTCAATCCCCGAGAGTGTCGGTATCGAGTCCACCGGAAGGACAACCCGTCTATTGAATGTGAAGTCCACGTTTTTGTATAATAAGCAGGAGTGCACAGTCAGCTCCCTTCCAACCGAGACAATATCATCAATTTGATAAAGGAGACTTACCTCTTACATATAATCTCTGCTTCATATTAAATATATTCGTCCATTACTTTCCAATCAATATCTTGTCTATCATTTAGTTGGAAATAGCTGAGAGAGTGAAGAGTCTGAGAAACTGCTTGGCGGATTTGACAAGTTAAATGTGTAAGAAGCCTTAGATTGGAATGAGTGAAAGTAACGGATCATAGAATGTGTTCAGCAGCAGAGGTGTGAGTGTTAATTACCTGGTGCAGGTAAAAGCTTTTACCAGGGCTTGGAAGGTATTGTTTGAGAGATCTAACTTTGTGGTGGACACCAGAAAGCAATTGAGGTGAAATACTCGTAGACAGTGGTGGAAGATGAATATCTAAGGATTAAGCAGAACAATTAAGCAAAAATACTTCCTAGCTCCTGTCAAGGAAATAAGAGCAGAAAAACAAAACAGAATTCTATGAATGGTCTGGAGATGGAGCTTTGATTTGGCCCTTCGAGCTGCGCCACACTAGCTGAAAACAACAACCCTGATTACCTGAATTTAACCCTACACTAATCACTCGACAATATGCAAACATAGAAACATACAAACACAGAAAATAGATGCAGGGGTAGGCCATTCGGCCCTTCGAGCCTGCACCGCCATTCAGTATGATCATGGCTGATTATCCAACTCAGAACCCTGTACCAGCCTTCCCTCCATACCCCCTGATCCCTTTAGCCACAAGGGCCATATCTAACTACCTCTTAAATATAGCCAATGAACTGGCCTCAACTGTTTCCTGTGGCAGAGAATTCCACAGATTCACCACTCTCTGTGTGAAGAAGTTTTTCCTCATCTCGGTCCTAAAACGCTTCCCCTTTATCCTCAAACTGTGACCCCTCGCTCTGGACTTCCTCAACATCGGGAACAATCTTCCTGCATCTAGCCTGTCCAATTCCTTTAGGATTTTATACGTTTCAATAAGACCCCCCCTCAACCTTCTAAATTCCATCGAGTATAAGCCTCGTCGATCCAGTCTTTCATCATATGAAAGTCCTGCCATCCCAGGAATCAATCTGGTGAACCTTCTTTGTACTCCCTCTATGGCAAGGATGTCTTTCCTCAGATTAGGGGACCAAAACTGCACACAATGCTCCAGGTGTGGTCTCACCAAGACCTTGTACAACTGCAGTAGTACCTCCCAGCTCCTGTACTCAAATCCTCTTGCTATGAATGCCAGCAGACCATTCGCCTTTTTCACCACCTGCTGTACCTGCATGCCCACTTTCAATGACTGGTGTATAATGACACCCAGGTCTCGTTTTCCTGTTTTTGCCACCAAAGTGGATAACCTCACACTTATCCACATTAAATTGCATCTGCCATGAATTTGTCCACTCACCTAACCTTTCCAAGTCACCGTGCATCCTCTTAGCATCCTCTTCACAGCTAACACTGCCGCCCAGCTTCGTGTCATCCGCAAACTTGAGATGCTGCATTTAATTCCCTCATCTAAGTCATTAATATATATTAAAAACAACTAGGGTCCCAGCACTGAGCCTTGCGGTACCCCACTAGTCACTGCCTGCCATTCTGAAAAGGTCCCGTTTATTCCCACTCTTTGCTTCCCGTCTGCCAACCAGTTCTCTATCCACATCAATATCTTAGCCCCAATACCGTGTTCTTTAAGTTTGCACACTAATCTCCTGTGTGGGACCTTGTCAAAAGCCTTCTGAAAATCCAAATATACCACATCCACTGGTTCTCCCCTATCCAATCTACTAGTTACATCCTCAAAAAATTCTATGAGATTCGTCAGACATGATTTTCCTTTCACAAATCCATGTTCTCTTTGTCTGATGATTTCACGCTTTCCAAATGTGCTGTTATCACATCTTTGATAACTGACTCTAGCATTTTCCCCACCACCGACGTTAGGCTAACCGGTCTATAATTCCCTGGTTTCTCTCTCCCTCCTTTTTCAAAAAGTGGGGTTACATTAGCCACCCTCCAATCCTCAGGAACTAGTCCAGAGTCTAAAGAGTTTTGAAAAATTATCACTAATGCATCCACTATTTCTTGGGCTACTTCCTTAAGCACTCTGGGATGCAGACCATCTGGCCCTAGGGATTTATCTGCCTTTAATCCCTTCAATTTACCTAACACCACTTCCCTACTAACATGTATTTTCCTCAGTTCCTTCATCTCACTGGACCCTCTGTCCTCTACTATTTCCGGAAGATTACTTATGTCCTCCTTAGTGAAGACAGAACCAAAGTAGTTATTCAATTGGTCTGCCATGTCCTTGCTCCCCATAATCAATTCACCTGTTTCTGTCTGTAAGGGACCTACATTTGTCTTAACCAATCTTTTTCATTTCACATATCTATAAAAGCTTTTACAGTCAGTTTTTATGTTCCCTGCCAGTTTTCTCCTATAATCTTTTTTCCCTTTCCTAATTAAGCCCTTTGTCCTCCTCTGCTGGACTCTGAATTTCTCCCAGTCCTCAGGTGAGCCACTTTTTCTGGCTAATTTGTATGCTTCTTCTTTGGAATTGATACTATCCCTTCCTTTCTATTGCGTTAATCTCCTCTCTAACCAGCAATGCTACCCCACCTCCTTTTCTTTCTTGTCTATCCCTCTTGAATATTGAATATCCCTGAATGTTGAGCTCCCATCCTTGGTCACCCTCAAGCCATGTCTCTGTGATCCCAACTATATCATATTCATTATTAACAATCTGCACTTTTAATTCATCCTCCTTGTTACGAATGCTCCTTGCATTGACACAAAGTCTTCAGGTTCGCTTTTACAACACTCTTAGCCCTTATACAATTATGTTGAAAAGTGGCCCTTTTTGATTTTTGCCCTGGATTTGTCGGCCTGCCACTTTTACTTTTCACCTTACTACTTTTTGCTTCTACCCTCATTTTACACCCCTCTGTCTCTCTGCACTTGACCCCATCCCCCTGTTGTGAACTAACCTCCTCTCTCCTAGTCTCTTTAATTTCATTCCCACCCCCCAACCATTCTAGTTTAAAGTCACCTCTGTAGCCCTCGCAAATCTCCCCACCAGGATATTGGCCCCCTCGGATTCAAGTGTAACCCGTCCTTTTTGTACGGGTCACACCTGCGCCAAAAGAGGTCCCAATGTTCCAAACACTTGAATCCGTGCCCCCTGCTCCAAACCCCCAGCCACGCATTTATCCTCCAGCTCATTGCATTCCTATTCTCACTGTCGCGTGGCACAGGCAGTAATTTTGAGATTACTACCTTTGCAGTCCTTTTTCTCAACTCCCTTCCTAACTCCCTATATTCTCCTTTCAGGACCTCTTACCTTTTGCTACCTATGTCATTGGTACCTATATGTACCACGACCTCTGGTTCCTCACCCTCCCACTTCAGGATATCTTGGATGCGATCAGAAATATCCTGGACCCTGGCACCAGGGAGGCAAACTACCATCTGGGTCTCTGGACAGCGTCCACAGAATCGCCTATCTGACCCCCTTACTATCGAGTCCCCTATTACAATTGCCCTCCTCTTCCTTTCCCTACCCTTCGGAGCTACAGGGCCGGACTCTGTGCCGGAGGCACAGCCACTGTCGCTTCCCCCAGGTAAGCTGTCCCCCCACCAGCAGTACTGAAACAGGAGTACTTATTGTCAAGAGGCACAGCCACCGGGGTACTCTCTATTACCTGACTCTTCCCCTTCCCCCTCCTAACCGTGACCCACTTGTCTGCCTCCCATGGCCCCGGTGTGACCACCTGCCTGGAACTCCTCTCTATCAACTCCTCACTCTCCCTGACCAGACGAAGGTCATTGAGCTGCAGCTCCAGTTCCCTAACGCGGTCCCTTAGGAGCTGCATCTCAGCGCACCTGGTGCAGATGTGGACGTCCGGGAGGCTTGGAGTCTCCAGGGCCTCCCATATCCGGCACCGAGAACAACAAACTGCCCTCACACTCATACTGCCCCTCTCCTCAAATAACAACAAAAAATGAATACCAAACCTTCCTTGCCTCACCTGTTTCCGCCTAAGCCCGTTGAGCCAAAGCCCTTAAGCCTTCACTCTGCTCCTGGCTCACTCCGCAGCCCGCAAACTCCGCTGCCCACTGTATAAGGCTCTGTTCCTTTTAAATCTTCCGTGCTTCACTGCCCGACGTCACACGCCTGCGAAGTCCTGCCTCTCTGAATGCAATTAAACTGCCCGGTAAACAATCTGGACAGTGGGAGGACTCCGGAGCATCGGGGGAAAACCCACCCATCCCATAGGGAGGGTGTATAGAGTCACTTACAGAGGGAGCTAAAATTGAACTCTGAACTCCGACATCCTGTGCTATAATTGCATTGCACTACCTATTATGCTGCAATGCCGAGATGTTAATGAATGTCAACGCTGTGAAATTCCAATAATCCATGTCGCATTATTTTGAAGGAAGTTGCTGGAGAGATGCGAGGGCATTGGTTATCATTTTCCACAATTCATTTCATCCTGGAATTGATCCTGTAGTGAGTTGACCGAAAATATTAACAGCCCATTCGCCTCTATAGATGCTGCCTGACTCATTGACTTCTTCCAGTAGTTTTTGTTTGATCCACAGTGCAGCATTGGCAGTTTTTGGTGTCCTCATGTTTAACTTTCAATTTAGCTTTCAATAAACATTTATTACTCTCATCACCACCTTCCTATAATCAGCAAAGGCATACTTCAAGGATACATGCTTAGACCAGGAGATTGGGGCTGAGAGGAAAATTGGATCAGCAATGATAAGAATAGACAATAGACATTAGGTGCACGAGTGGGCCATTCCCCATATCCCTTGACTCCGCTATCATTAAGAGTTCTATCTAACTCTTTCTTGAAAGCATCCAGAGAATTGGTCTCCACTGCCTTCTGAGGCAGAGCATTCCACAGATCCACAACTCCCTGGGTGATAAAGTTTTTCCTCAACTGCGTTCTAAATGACCTACCCCTTATTTTCAAATTGTGGCCTCCGGTTCTGGATTTGCCTAACATCGGAAACATATTTCCTGCCTCTAGCGTGTCCAATCCCTTAATAATCTGATATGTTTCAATCAGATCCTCTCCCATCCCTCTAAATTCCGTTGTGTACAAGCCCAATCGCTCCAATCTTTCACCATATTGCAGTCCCGCCATCCTGGGAATTAACCGCGTGAACCTACGCTGTACCCCCTCAATAGCAAGAATATAATTCCTCAAACTTGGAGACCAAAACTGTACACAATATTCCAGGTGTGGTCTCACCAGGGCCCTGTACAACTGCAGAAGGACCTCTTTGCTCCTATACTCAACCCCCCTTGTTATGAAGGCCAACATGCCATTAGCTTTCTTCACTGCCTGCTGTACCTGCATGCTTACTTTTAGTGACTGATGAACAAGGACACCTAGATCTCGTTGTACTTCCCCTTTTCCTAACTTGACACCATTCATGTAGTAATCAGCCTTGCTGTTCTTGCCACCAAAGTGGATAACCTCACATTTATCCACATTAATCTGCATTTTCCCACTCACCCAACCTGTCCAAGTCATCCTGCATTACCACGACATCCGCCGCACATTTTACACTGCCACCCAGATTTGCGTCATCTGCAAACTTGCTAATGTTACTTTTAATCCCTTCATCTAAATCATTAATGTATCTTGTAAATAGCTGTGGTCCCAGCACCGAGCCTTGCGGTACACCACTAGTCACCAACTGCCATGCTGAAAGGGACCCGTTAATCGCTACACTTTGTTTCCTGTCTGCCAAGCAATTTTCTATCCATGTCAGTACCCTACCCCCAAAACCATGTGCTCTGATTTCGCCCACTGATCTCCAATGTGCGACCTTAGCAAAGGCTTTCTGAAAGTACAGTACACTACATCCACTGGCTCTCCCTTGTCCATTTTCACCGTTACATCCTCAAAAAATTCCAGAAGATTAGTCCAGCATGATTTCCCCTTCCCCTTCGATGAATTGTCGGAGCAGACAGGATGGGACAAATAGCATAATTCTGCTCCTATATCTTATGGACTTCTGGTGATATTTACCGATTCTCCCTGCTCTCATAACTGTATGAGGAGGTGCAGCTCAAACACCAAGTATAAATACATACTTGGAAGAATCTCGTTTGGCAAACAGGAGGTGTACAGGAGTGAAATAGATAAGCTGGCCGAGTGGTATTCCTACAGCAATACACGCAATGAGTTTAAGACCAAACAACTGGTTGTGGACTTCAGGAAGGAGAATTCCCCACAGATTGAAAAGGGTGACCACCTTTCTGGTTGTCAATATGTCTGACGATCTATCATTAGCCCATCACATTGATGCAACCGTGATGAAGGCTCACCGTCGTTGCCTTACTGTGTTAGGAGCCTGAGGAGATTTGGTCCATCACCAAGGTCTGCTTAAAATTTCCAGAGCTGCACAATCGAGAGCGTTCTGAGTGGCTGCACCATCACCACCTGGAATGGGGCCTCCAAAGCACATGATCAAAAGAGGCTGCAGAAGCCTGTATGATCAGCCACCCCTGTAAGGGACATGACTCTCCCGACCATCAAGGACATCTTCAAGATGCAGTGCCTGAAGCAGGTGGCATCGATCATTAAGGAGCTTCGACATCTAGACATGCCGTCTTATCAGTACTGCCATGGCAGAGGTGGTACAGGATCCTGAGAAACGGCACTCAATAATTTAAGAATAAAACATAATACCATAAATACATGAGTAGATTTGGGTTCTTCGGCCCATCGAGTATCCTCCAACATTCCATCATGAATGATCTATTATCCCTCTTAACAACATTCTCTTGAATTCTCCCTGTAACCTTTAACTCCCTCACTAATGAAGACCCTATCAATCTCTCCTCTAAATATGGTGAGTGGGTTAGCCTGTACAGCTGTCTGTGGCAATACATCCTACAGATTCACCACCAGAATTGCAAACGTCCTCTCCACATCAACTCTATCAACATTCATTAGGTTTCAATGAGATCACCCCTCATTCGTCTGAATTCCAGCCATCGAATGCTCCTCATAGAAACCTTCCACTAAGGAATTACTTGGGTGAAACTCCTTTGAACTTTCCCCAATGTCGACACGCCCTTTCTTCGATAAGGTGTTCAAAATATTACAAGTGAGGACTCATCGTGCCTTATAAAGCCTCGACATTACATTCTTTTTTATAATCTCATCCTCAAAATGTCTGCTAACATCGCATTTGCCTTCCCCACACCAGCTCAAGCTGCATAATAAACTCCAGGGAATCCTGCACAATGACTCCCAAATCACTTCGCACCTTAGATTTTTGAATTTTCACTCCAATTCAGAAATAGTCTGTGCCTTTATTTCTTCTACCAAAGTGCATGACCATACACTCTCCAACACTGTATGCCAACTGCCACTTCTTTGCCCATTCTCCGAGTCTGTCTAAGCCCTCAGTAGCCTTGCTGCATTCTCAACACTACCTGCCCCTGCAGAAACCTTCGTATCATCTGCAAATCTGGCCAGAAACCCATCAATTCCATCATGCAAATCACTGACAATAGCGTAAAAAGAAACGCTGCCAACAACGTCTCCTGTGGAACATCACTAAAAATCGACAACCAACCAGAATAGGATTCCTTTATTCCGGTTGCTTGCCTGTTAATAATCAAACAACACTGCATCCGTACTAGTATGTGTTCTGTAATACCACTCGCTTCTTCATTTGTCAAGCAGCCTCACGCATGGCATCTTGTCAAAGGCCGTCTGAAAATGCAAGTACACAATATCCACCGATTCTCCTTTATCTATCCGGAATGCTGTTCCTTCAAAGAATTCCAACAGATTTGTCAGGCAAGATTTTCCCTGAAATGATCTCTGCTGACTAGGGCCTATTTTCTCATGTGCTACCAAGTACTCTGAAACCACATCCTTAACAATCGAATCTGAAATTTTCTTGCCAATTGACAGGCCTATAATTTCCTTCCTTCTGCTCTCTCCATTTCTGAAGAACGGAGTGACATTTGCAATTTTCTAGTCCTCCAGACCCATGTCAGAATCCATTCATTCTTGAAAGATCATTACTAATGCCTCCACAACCTCTTCAGCCACCTGTTTCAGAACCGTGGAGTGCAGACTATCTGGTCCATGTGACTTATATACCTTCAGTCATAGAAACATAGAAACATAGAAAATAGGTGCAGGAGTAGGCCATTCGGCCCTTCGAGCCTGCACCGCCATTCAGTATGATCATGGCTGATCATCCAACTCAGAACCCTGTACCAGCCTTCCCTCCATACCCAGTGATCCCTTTAGCCACAAGGGCCCTATCTAACTCCCTCTTAAATATAGCCAATGAACTGGCCTCAACTGTTTCCTGTGGCAGAGAATTCCACAGATTCACCACTCTCTGTGTGAAGAAGTTTTTCCTAATCTCGGTCCTAAAAGGCTTCCCCTTTATCCTCAAACTGTGGCTCCTCGTTCTGGACTTCCCCAACATCGGGAACAATCTTCCTGCATCTAGCTTGTCCTATCCCTTTAGGATTTTATACGTTTCAATCACATCCCCCCTCAGTCTTCTAAATTCCAACGAGTATAAGCCTAGTTCATCCAGTCTTTCATCATATGAAAGTCCTGCCATCCCAGGAATCAATCTGGTGAACCTTCTTTGCACTCCCTCTACGGCAAGGATGTCTTTCCTCAGATTAGGGGACCAAAACTGCACAAAATACTCCAGGTGTGGTCTCACCAAGGCCTTGTACAACTGCAGTAGTACCTCCCTGCTCCTGTACTGGAATCCTCTTGCTATAAATGCCAGCATACCATTCGCCTTTTTCACCACCTGCTGTACCTGCATGCCCACTTTCAATGACTGGTGTATAATGACACCCAGGTCTCGTTGCACCTCCCCTTTTCCTAATCGGCCACCATTCAGATAATAATCTGTTTTCCTGTTTTTGCCGCCAAAGTGGATAACTTCACATTTATCCACATTAAATTGCATCTGCCATGAATTTGCCCACTCACCTAACCTATCCAAGCCTGTATGATCAGCCACCCCTGTAAGGGACATGACTCTCCCAACCATCAAGGACATCTTCAAGATGCAGTACCTGAAGCAGGTGGCATCGATCATTAAGGAGCTTCGACATCTAGACATGCCGTCTTATCAGTACTGCCATGGCAGAGGTGGTACAGGATCCTGAGAAATGGCACTCAATAATTTAAGAATAAAACATAATACCATAAATACATGACCATACACTCTCCAACACTGTACGCCGACTGCTGCTTCTTTGCCCATTCTCCGAATCTGTCTGAGCCCTTCTGTAGCTTCTCTGAATTCTCAACACTGACTGCCCCTCCAGCTATCTTCCAGCATCTGCAAATTTGGCCACAAACCTATCAATTCCATCATCCATATCATTGACAATAACGTAAAAAGAAGTGGTCCCAACAAAGTCCCCTGTGGAACATGACTAAAAAGGAACAACCAATCAGAATAAGATTCCTTCAATCCCATTCTTTGCCTCTTATTAATCAGACAACACTCCATCCATTCTAGTATGCGTTCTGTAACACCATTGGCTTCTTAACTTGCCAAGCAGCCTCACGCGTGGAATCTTCTCAAAGGCCTTCTGAAAATGCCAGTACACAATATCCACCGATTCTCCTTTGTCTATCCGGCATGGTGTTACTTCAAAGAATTCCAACAGATTTGTCAGGCAATATTTTCCCTAAAATAAACCATGCAGACTCGGGCCTATTTTCTCATGTGCTACCAAGTACTCTGAAAGCACATCCTGAACAATCGACTCTAAAATTTTCCTGCCGATTGACTGGCCGATCATTTCCTTCCTTCTGCTCTCTCCATTTCTGAAGAATGGAGTGACATTTGCAATTTTCCAGTCCTCCAGATCCATGTCAGAATCCATTCATTCTTGAAAGATCATTACTAATGCCTCCACAATCTCTTCAACCACCCTGGGGTGTAGACTATCTGGTCCATGTGACTGCTGGTGTGTTCCACAGTGAAGATGGATACAAAATACTTGTTTAGTTCATCCACCATTTCTTTCATCCCCATTACCACTTACAAGCATCATTTTCTTCTGGTCCTATATCTACTCTTGCCTCTCTTTTACACTTTAGGTATCCGAAAAGACTGCTGCTCTACATGCTCACCTTCCCCCTTTAAAATATTGTTGACATGATCAGATGTCTCTATCACGCCAACAGAATCTCGTCTCTATTCCTCTGACTATGGGATCTCCTCTCACCATTACAGTCCTCTTTACCTCTGTTCTCTTCTAAGCCATAGCACCAGACTTAGTGCCGGAGACCTGCTTACTGTGGCTATCCCCCGTTATGTCACCACCCCACCCCACCTCCCCCCCAACTGTATCCGTTGTTCAGGGGAATGGCCACATGGTAACTCTGCAATGGCTGCCAATTTCCCTTCCTTCTCCTGACAGCCACCCAGTGACCTGCACCCTGCAACCTAGGGTTAACTACCTCCCTGTAGCTCCTATCTATTAGTGTCCTCTATAAGCTGAAGCCCCAGCCTCTTAACACGTTCTCAGAGGAGCTGCAGTTCGGTGCACCTGGTGCAGATGTAGTTATCCAGAGGTCTGGAGGTCTCCCAGAGTTCCCATAACTCACACACAGAGCAAATCACTGCCCCTGGAGCCACTTTGCCCAAACAGAAGCAGAATGAAGAAAGAAGAAGAAACCTACCAGGTACTTAACTTGCCGAAGCCATTCCTGCACTGGCCAACTCGCACAAGCACTCTGCTTGTCCTTCCTTACAGTCTCAGTACACAATGCATCAACCTATATACCAACTGCCCCATCCTCAGCTCTATCAGTCTAGTTTCCATCCCCCTGACAAATGAGTTTAAACACTACACAACAGCTCTAGCAAACTTGCCAGCAAGGATATTGCTCCCTCTCAGGTTCATGTATAACCAATGCTTTTTGTACAAATCACACTGTATCTTGCTTAGCAGAGATCCCAATGATCTAGAAAGATTAAACCTTGCTCCCTGCACTAACTCCTCTGTATTCATCTAACAAAGCATTCTATTCTTACCCTCACTGACATGCGTCAAAGGCAGTAATCCAAAGATTACTATCATGGAAGTCTGCTTTTCAGCTTTTACCAAACTCTAATAATCTTCCCCTCCACTATTAGATTTCTGATTGGACCAGGTGCCCATGAACAGCCCCTCACTGTTCCTCCTTTGATCTACTATTTTGTTCTTGAAAATGATAGTAATTTTTATGTCTTTCACTCTACTGCTGCAGCTAAACAACACATTTCACAATATATGTCAGTGACAATAAACGTGATTATGCGGTCCTATATAGATAAAGTGAATGTGGAGAGGACGTTTCCCATCTTGTGCTGGAGGGCACAATTTCAGAATAAAAGGACATCCCCTTCGCCTGGAGATGAAGAGGGATTTATTTCGCAGTGAGTCTGGGGAATTCATGGCAATGGAGGCCAAGTCATTGGGTATATTTAAACTGGCGGTTGATAGGTTCTTGATTAGTAATGTTGTCAAAGGTTACAAGAAGATGGCAAAAGAATGTTGTTGAGAAGGCTAATTAAGCGGTGATGATCAAATGGCAAAACAGGTTTGATGAACAAATGGCCTAATTCTGCTCCTGTGCCTTCTGGTCTTATGGTCTTATTCTGATTCTGATGCAGCCCCCGAAAGTAAATATCCAGACAATTATGAAAAAGAATGATATATTGGCCTCCATTGCAGGACGATTTGAGTACAGGTGCAAAGGTGACATACTTTAATGAAATGGGATATGGAGTACTATTTTTGATTATTGTTTTCTTATCTGAATAAAGATATGCCTGATAAAGTGAAAGTGAGGAAAACATTCTACTAACTCTAGGATCATCGAGAAATATGGCAGGGGAACAGGACTTGCAAATCTGTGTCAAAGATAAGGGGACAATTTTAATCCTATTCCTACTTTAATCCTATTTTAATCTCATACATCCACATCAGTTCCCCAATCTGTTCATGTTGGAGATGTGAGTAAAATCTGGAGCACTAGTAGCCGGTCACAGGATTTCAGGAAGGCACTTGATCAGGCTCCCATGCATGGGCTATTTAGAAAGTAATGAGGCATGGGATCCAAGGAGACCTTGCATTGTGGAGCTGGAATTGGCTAGCCCACAGAAAGCAAAGTGTGGATGCAGATGGTTCATATTCTGCATGGAAGACGGTGACCAGCAGTGATCTGCAGGGATCTGTTCTGGGACCCCTCATCTTTGAGATTTTTTTTAATGACCTGGATGAGGAAGGAGGGTGAGTTAGTAAGTTTTCTGATGACACAAATGTTGGGGTTGTTGTGGATAGTCTAGAAGGTTGTCAGAGATTGCAGCGGGACATCAATAGGATGCAGAAGTGGGCCGAGAAGTGGCATTTGGAGTTCAACCCAGACTGGTGTGAAGTGGTTCATTTCGGTAGGTCAAATTTGAAAACAGGATATGATATTAATGGTAAAACTCTTGGTAGTGTGAAGGATCAATGAGATCTTGGGATCCGTGTCCATAGGACACTCAAAGCTGCTGCACAGGTCGTCAGTGTTGTTAAGAAGCCCAATGGTGTGAGGGCTTTCATCAACAGTGGAATTGGGTTCAAGAGCCATGAGTTAATGTTAAAGCTACATAAGACCTCAGTTAGATCCCAATTGGAGTATTGTGTTCAGTTCTGGTCACCTCACTACAGGAAGGATGTGGATACTACAGAGAGAGTGCAGAGCAGATTTACAAGGATGTTGCCTGGATTGGGGAGCATGCCCTAAGAGAATAGGTTGAGTAAACTTGGACTTTTCTCTTGGGAGCAATGGAGGATGAGAGGTGACCTGATAGAGATATATAAGATGATAAGATGCATTGATCATGTGGATAGTCAGAGGCTTTTTCCCAGGGCTGAAATGGCTAACACCAGGGGGCATAGTTTTAAGGTGCTTAGAAGTAGGTACAAGGGGGATGTCAGAGGTAAGTTTTTTACACAGAGAGTGATGGGTGCATGGAAAACACTGCCAGTGACAGTGGTAGAGGTGGATACGATAGGGTCTTTTAAGAGACTCTTAGATAGGTACATGGAGCTCAGAAAAATAGAGGGCTAGGCAGTAGGAAAATTCTAGGTAGTTCCAGAGTAGGTTACATGGTCAGCACAACATAGTGGGCCGAAGGGCCTGTAGAGTGTAAAGTCCTATGATTTCTGTAAAAATATGCAAAATCTACACGGACAGAACCAGAATAAAGATTGGACAAGGATTTCTGCAGATGTGAGGCAGCAGTTTTACTCTCTGCAGCCATTCCTTCACTCTTGCCTACTACCACAAAAAGAGGCAACATACTGGCCATATGTGCCAGATCCTATTCAGTGTCACATTTCCCATGTCGTTCATTGATGTTATAATAACACCTCTCTGCTCCAACACTATGTTTATCATTATGTTGTGCATGCTGAGTTAAACTCCTAAAGCAGGTGTTGCCAAGCTGGGGTTCATGCATCCCTTGCTTAATGGTATTGGTCCATGACATTAACAAAGTAGAACCCCTGTACTAAAGGGACCTTGAGAATACAATATGTCATCAACATTATCCTCAACACTTGCTTTGGGAGCAGTGGTTAAAATGGCTAGGAACGGCTTTATATTGTATCTTCAATATCGCAAGCTGTCTGCAGGCTGTTCACATATGAACTTTCAGCTCAGCTTCATTCCCTGTTCAATATTCCATTTGTCTGGGGAAAGGTTATGTGTGATTCCCTCCAGCTCAAGCAAGGCTTCAAACTCAAGAGCACTGCAAGAGCTTAATGGTCAAACAACAACTATGGAGGCAAAGATGAATGTCAAAGTTTTAGTCCTGATGCAGGCTGATGAGCCTAAATGCTGGAGTAGATCTTTTGCCTCCACGGATACTGGTTAAGGTGCTGAGTCCCTCCAGAATGTATCAGGATATTGCTGATCCATGGCATAATTCTGCCAGGATAGAATAAGGGAACAGTTTAAGTATCCAAACTGATTAAGTGAGAAGGACACCTTGTGTGGACAAGTTGGGAATGAAGTTGAATCCAGATCTGGAAAATGGAAGAAGAAACATAATCTTGGAGTGATTTCCAATGATGAGGAAGAAGGGTGGGATTTTTTGGAAAGAAGAGGAAGGAAGACTTTCACGTATTGATTAAATTTGACCTGGACATCCTTCACCCATCAATTTCACCAAGTTAACTAGAGAGTTGCAATCTGCTTAGGGGGATATAGATTATGCTTGAACTTTGAGAGGAGAGAATGCATTAATCACTTAAGGGTCAAAAACTGGGTGAGAAGGCATTACGTTTGAAAACTTTGCTTTGCAAAAAGATAGGACCAATGTTGCCTATTGAAAATATCATAATGGGTGTTTCAGTGGAGATTTCAATAGAGGAGGTTAAATCTTATTTATTAGGAGTTAAGTCTGTGGAAGCAAAAATATTTCAAGTAATTAGAGATTGGGAAAGATGGATAGTTTATCTGTATTGATTTACTCTGATGAGGTGAATTTTCCGAAAGCTAGTTTAGTGTATGTTAGTTATAATTTACAAGCTTGTATTCCATCTCTGCTTAGATGTTATAAATGCCAGAGGTTTGGGCATATTGCAGTGGTATGTTGTGGGAAATTAAGGTGTATCAAGTG
Organism: Mobula birostris; assembly: GCF_030028105.1. Taxonomy (NCBI): domain Eukaryota; kingdom Metazoa; phylum Chordata; class Chondrichthyes; order Myliobatiformes; family Myliobatidae; genus Mobula; species Mobula birostris. Next base: position 149,177,489 of record NC_092377.1, on the reverse strand, counting down.
TGGGTGGGGGTGGAGGGAACATAAATATGAAGACTGTGGCAAAGGTGTAGTTTTTAACTGTTGTAATTGTGGAGGAGAACATAGTGCAGGTTATAGAAGATGCAAAGTGCTTAAGAAGGCAGCTGAAATACAGTAGGTTAAATTACAGTTGGCTGTGTCTTATGCAGCGGCCTTGCAAAAAGTTAAACCTAATATTGATATCACCAGTCAGAGAACAGACTGTGTGTTGGCATCACAGTCCTCTTATTAGAGATACTTTATGAGTGGATAAAATGAGGTTGGTGATGTTTATAATGGATGAGGTGAATTGTACTGTTTGGACATTTTGTTGTACTGAGAAAAGTAAAATTATTCTGAAAGCTGCAGAAAAGCATCTTGTTAATTGGTTTTCTGTGGGAAGCTGTAAATGAAACTCTGATGAATGGGGTATCTGTATCCCTGCCTACTTGTGGAGGTACATAATGGGATTAAAAATATTGCAGTAGAATGCAAGAAGCCTGATTTCTAATGGTCATGATATTAAGAAGTTTATTTCTGAATTGTTGAACCCTCCTGATGTTATATGTGTTCTGGAAACCTGGTTGTTTCCACATCTAAGTTTTTCTTTGAAGGATTATATTGTTATTAGGCATGTTAGACGATATTCCCCCTATTTTGCAATGATCAGTGTGTGCAAATATCTTGTGCTGTGCAATCGTTTTTAAGGTGACAACAATATGTATGCACTGAATTTTTAAGTGGAAGTCAACCTAAGCGATTCTGAGGATAATAAACTAGCAAGTCCCGTTTGTTGTTCATTGTTTAAAAGGAATATAATTATACCTAGCAATGAGTCTTGTTTCTCATATACTATATGACAACATGTAACAATATCAATCTTTTTACATATTGAAAAGCTTAGCAGGCCTACAGCGGGTCATGAAGGATTTTCTCGCCGGAGCCTTTGCACACTCCGTATGTGATTTGCCTGGTAAATGATACTTAAAAAGTTAAGTTTCTGTATATCACTCCACTTCTTCCCCCTTGCAAATTCTCCAGCAACTCTTACATTGTGATGATCAATGCAGGTAGCACTGGTTTCCGTATTGCAGGGGTCCCCAACCTTTTCTGCACTGCAGCCTGGTTTCATATTGACAATATTCTTGCGGACCGGCTGATCCGGGGGGTGGGGGGGGTGGAGGGTTGCCAACGGACAAGAGTAGAGCCAAATACGTTGTTTACACAGAGAGACTACAATGACCATGAAGCCTTGCGCGGGCACCCGTGCGCATGCGTGTACGTGCCCATTTTTCTACAATCGTTTTTGGCAATTCAGCTCAGGGGTGCGGGGGGGGGGGGGGTGTTAATCACGACCGGAATATAGGTGATAAATGGCTAATACACTCAATTTTGTTTCTAAAAGGGTTTATCTAACGTATTTAATATTAGACATACAGCACATATTTTCCTCGCATGAATGTAGCAATGTCAATTATCAGGGAGGGACAGGGGAGCTTGAAGTAAGTGTTGAACGAACTTCCAGTAGAAGTGGTAGAGGCAGGTTCGATATCATTAAAGAAAAATTGGATAGGTATTTGGACAGGAAAGGAATGGAGGGTTATGGGCTGAGTGCAGGTCGGTGGGACGAGGTGAAAGTGGCGTTCGGCACGGACTAAGAGGGCAGAGGTGGCCTGTTTCCATGCTATAATTGTTATATGGTTATGTAAGTAAGTCAATATAACATAACATTTTAAGTAACGTTTGGATATTAAACACACAGCACATATTTTCCCCTATGAACATATAAAATCATTGCAACACACCAATATCGCTGAATCAGTGGGAGCCCTGGGTTGAATACTTGTTTTCCTGTAACAAGACGGTCCTATCGAGGGGTGATGGGAGACAGCGATACTTGACGGAGGTTCCTTATGTCCAGTCTGTTCTGCAATTTAGTTTTTGTTGCATTCATCGCAGAGATATGTTGGAAATAGAAGCAACGTTTTCAGTTCTTTCGTGGCTATCTCAGGATATTCAGCCTTGACTTTGATCCAGAATGCCGGCAGAAATGTTATGTCAAACATACTTTTCAGCCCGCCATCATTTGCAAGCTCGAAGAGTTGATCTCCTTCCTGCGCTGACATGGATGGTGTGCAGGTAATGACCTCACATGCGTAATGGCTCAACAGTGGGCGTGACAGGGAATGAGGAAAGGTGCAGCTGACTCATATCACCAAATCATACCGTTTCCTCGCGGCTCGGTAGTGCATGCTCTGCGGTCCGGTACCGGTCCGCGGCCCGGTGGTTGGGGACCGCTGCCGTATTGTATATAAATACAATATTTCCCATAGTTACATGTTCCTAATCTCATGAGCTTTCAGTGTAGCAGTTTTTCTTGTTTCATTAAGCTATTGTACTCTAAATGAACTCTTTTCCCCTTTGCTTCTTTGGAATTCAACATGACGCTTCAATAATTTTTTCAATAAAAACATAAAAAGTAAACCAGCTCCGAAATTTGTGGACAAGTCATCGTTCTCTTCTGATTCTTGTTTAAATGGATTTGAGTTGGCGTATTGATGTTTTTCTTTGTGGAAGCTTGTACGGCGTATAGCTCCGGGGTTGTGCTCCCAAGGTGTTTTTTTTCCTTTTTTTTCTGTTAGTAGGAATTTTATTTTTTAGTTAGTGGGGGTTCTTTCTTCCTTCTTTCTTTTTTTCCCAAAAAAATAGTTTTAACATTTGATTTTTTTTTCTTATTATTGATATATTGTTTAGCTTTGTTAATCAGTTATTTGATAATTTAATTCTCATTGTACATATTGACATGTTGACTTGATTAGTTTAATGCATTTTTTGTTGACCTTCAATAATAACCAATAAAAAGATTTTAAAAGGAAATGAAAACGGCAAATCATCACAAGCTCCACATTGTCACCACCATCCGCGTCAGAAAACAGAAAGGGAAATGTGATTGTGCACAATTGTGAGATAAACTTAACTTGCCAATGATGTAGAGGGTGGCAACCTTTTGTGTGCATTTTGAATTTTTTTGAGCGCTAGTGGAAAAAGATGTGTACACATGCACATCTTAGAGGGAACATTAGTGATAACTTAGTTGGCAGAGGGGGTGGTGTTGCCAGATTTATAAGGAAATGGATGGTATATAGAGTTATAGATTATAGACTATAGATAGATTATAGATTATGAGGACACGCAGTCCTCTTTTATTGTCATTTAGTAATGCATGCATTGATACAATTTGTTCCTCCAGAATGCCATCACAGAAACACAAGACAAACCAAGACTAAAAAACCTGACTAAAACCACATAATTATAACAGTGCAACAATACCGTAATTTGATAGAAGAACAGACCATGGGCACGGTAAAGAAAGTCTCAAAGTTTCTCGAAAGTCCCATCATCTCACGCAGACGGTTGAAGGAAGAAAACTCTTCCTGCCATGAGCTTCCAGCGCCACAAACTTGCCGATGCAGCATCCTGGAAGCACCCGACCACAGTCCGACTCTGAGTCCGTTCGAAAACTTCGAGCCTCCGACCAGCTCTCCGACACTGAGCACCGAGCACCATCTCTGCTGAACGCTTCGACCCTGGCCCCGGCAACAGGCAATAGGCAAAGCCGAGGATTTGGGGCCTTCCCCTCTGGAGATTCTGGATTGCACAGTAGCAGCGGCAGCGAAGCAGGCATTTCAGAAGTTTCTCCAGATGTTCCTCAATGCTTCTCACAGCTGTTTCCATCAAATCAGGATTGTGCACGGCATCCTACTTCACAAATACGATATCAATTTGGAGCGGCCGCGCGCGCTGCGTCACGCTGCCATTTTCTCCTCCCCTCCCATGGATGTGAATGAAACAAATGAGGCACTTGTAGTAGAAATGCTTGATTCAACAGGTAGGGATATTAAAATGGTTAATTTTTACAACCCTTGTGGTAAACCTTTGACTTGTTAGGAAATATATGTAACTCTCACTCGCTTAGGGTTGTATGGTGTGCACATAGTTCACTGTGGGGCTGCTTGCAGAATGATAGTAATATTTGATTGTAAATGAATTTTTAGATATTTCACATAGAACATTGAAATTTACAGCACATTACAGGCCCTTTGCCCCACAATGTTGTGCCGACCATGTACCCTACTCTAGCGACTGCCTAGAATTTCCCTACTGCATAGCCCTCTATTTTTCTAAACTCTATGTACCTATCTAAGAGGCTCTTAAAAGACCCTGTTGTATCCACTTTCACCACCACCACCGGCAGTGCATTCAATGCACCCAGCACTCTCTGTGTGAAAAACTTACCCCTGACATCCCCTCGGTACCTACTTCCAAGCACATAAAACTATGCACCCCGCCCCCCCGTGTTAGCCTTTTCAGCCCTGGGAAAAAGCCTCTGACTATCCACATGATCAATGCCCCTCATCATCTTATACACCTCTATCAGGTCACCTCTCATCCTCCGTCACTCCAAGGAGAAAAGGCCAGGTACATGCAACCTATTCTCTTAAGATATGCCCTCCAATCCAGGCAACATTCTTGTAAATCTCCTCTGCACTCCCTCTGTAGTATCCACATCCTTCCTCAGTGAGGTGACCAGAACTGAACACAGTACTCTAAGTGGGGTCTGACCAAGGTCTTTTATAGCTGTAACATTAACTCATGATTCTTGAACTCAGTCCCACGGTTGATGAATGGCAACACACCATACGCCTTCTTAACAAATCTGTCAACCTGCGCATTAACTTTGAGTGCCCTATCGACACAGACCCCAAGATCTCTCAGATCCTCCACAATGTCAGGAGTCTTACCATTTATATTATATTCTGTTTTCAAATTGGACCTACCAAAATGAACCACTTCAGACTTTTCTGGGTTGAAGTGCGGCTGCCACTTCTCAGCCCAGTTCTGCATCCTATTGATGTCCTGTTGTAACCTCTGACAAACCTCCAAACTATCCACAACACCCCCAACCCACTCTGTCATCAGCAAACTTGCTAATCCATCCTTTTACTTTTTCATCCAGGTCATTTTATAAAAATCACAAAGAGAACAGATCCCTGCGGAACACCACTGGTCACTGACCTCCATACAGAATACAAACCATATACAACCACCCTTTGCCTTCCTTGGGCAAGCCAGTTCTGGATCCACAAAGCAAGGTATCCTTGGATCCCATGCCTTCTTACTTTTTGAAGGAGCCTTGCATGGGGAACTTTATCAAATGCCTTAATGAAATCCATATGCACTGCATCCACTGCTCTACCTTCATCAATACATTTTGTTATATCCTCAAAGAATTCAATCAGGCTCGTAAGGCATGACCTGCCCTTGACAAAGCCATGCTAACTATCCTTAATCAGATTATCAGAATCAGAATCAGTTTTATTATCACCGGCATGTATATGAAATTTGTTAACTTAGCAGCAGCAGTTCAATATAATACATAATCTGGCAGAGAGAGAAAATGATAATAATAATAATAAATAAAATAAAATACAATAAATAAACAGGTAAATCAATTACATATATTAAATAGATTTTTTAAAATGTGCAAAAACAGAAATACTGTATATTAAAAAACACGAGGTAGTGTGCAAAGCTTCAATATCCATTTCGGAATCAGATGGCAGAAGGGAAGAAGCTGTTCCTGAATCACTGAGTGTGTGCCTTCAGGCTTCTGTATCTCCTACCTGATGGTAACAGTGAGAAAAGGGCATGCCCTGGGTGCTAGAGGTCTTTAACAATGAATGCTGCCTTTCTGAGACACTGCTCCCTGAAGATGTCCTGGGTACTTTGTAGGCTAGTACCCAAGATGGAGCTGACTAGATTTACAACTCTCTACATCTCTTTTCGGTCCTGTGCAGTAGCCCCTCCATACCAGACAGTGATGCAGCCTGTCAGAATGCTCTCCATGGTACAACTATAGAAGTTTCTGAGTGTATATGTTGACATGCCAAATCTCTTCAAACTCCTAATAAAGTATAGCCGCTGTCTCGCCTTCTTTATAACTACATCGATATTTTGGGACCAGGTTAGAACGTCGAGCTCTATAACAATCTACCGATGCTCACCACTAAAATCGAGGCGAGAAGATTGCAACTAGTGGGGTACTGTCTACACCACCCCAAGCTACCTGCCAGCCTAGTCATCTTATGGGAGTCCAAGCACGGGAGGATGAACCCTGGGTGCCCTCCCAAGACTATGGTCAACACACTCCTAGAAGACAGCGGCGTGGCTAATGTAGATGAACTGAACGCACTGATGAGGGAGAGGGTGAAGTGGAGGGTCTGTCATTGTGCCCGACACCGGCACCCTAGGCCTGAGTCGACGTAGTAGTAGTAGTAGTAGTTAGACCCTCAGAGATCTTGACACCGAGGAACTTGAAGCTGCTCACTCTCTCCACTTCTGATCCCTCTATGAGGATTGGTATGTGTTCCTTTGTCTTACCCTTCCTGAAGTCCATAATCAGCTCTTTCGTCTTACTGACGTTGAGTGCCAGGTTGTTGCTGCGATACCACTCCACTAGTTGGCATATCTCACTCCTGTACGCCCTCTCATCACCACCTGAGATTCTACCAACAATGGTTGTATCGTCAGCACATTTATAGATGGTATTTGAGCTATGCCTAGCCACACAATTATGTTTATATAGAGAGTAGAGCGGTGGGCTAAGCACACACTCCTGAGGTGCACCAGTGTTGATTGTCAGCGAGGAGGATATGTTATCACCAATCCTCACAGACTGTGGTCCTCAGGTTAGGAAGCTGATTATCCATTTGCAGACGGAGGAACAGAGGCCTAGGTTCTGCAACTTCTCAATCAGGATTGTGGGAATGATGGTATTAAATGCTGAGCTATAGTTGACGAACAGCATCCTGAAGTAGGTGTTTGTGTTGTCTAGGTGATCTAAAGCCACGTGAAGAGCCATTGAGATTGTGTCTGCTGTTGATCTATTGTGGCGATAGGCAAATTACATTGGGTCCAGGTCCTTGCTGAGGCAGGATTTCAGTCTAGTTATAACCAACCTCTCAAAGCATTTCACCACTGTCAGTGTGAGTGCTACCAGGTGATAGTCATTAAGGCAGCCCACATTATTCCTCTTAGGCACTGGTATAATTGTTGCCTTTTTGAAGCAAGTGGGAACTTCTGCCCGTAGCAGTGAGAGGTTGAAAGTGTCCTTGAATACTCCCGCTAGTTGGTTGGCACAGGTTTTTAGAGCCTTATCAGATACTCCATCAGGACCTTCTGCCTTGTGAAGGTTCACTCTCTTTAAGGATAGCCCAACATCAGCCACTGAGACAGAGATCACAGAGTCATCAGATGCAGCAGGGATCATCACAGCTGTAGTTATACATCTCCAAATGCTCATAAATCCTGCTTCTCAGAATCTTCTCCAACAACTTGCCCACCACTGAAGTGAGATTCACTGGTCTTTAATTTCCTGGGTTATCTCTTCTCCCTTTCTTGAACAAGGGAACAACATTTGCAATCCTCCAATCCCCTGGTACTTCTCTGGTCCCTATTAATGACACAAAGTTCATCGCAAGAGGCTCAGCAATCTCCTCCCTCGCTTCTCACAGAAGCATGGGGTATATCTCATCCGGTCCCGGTGACTTATCTAACTTAGTGCTTTTCAAAAGCTTCAGCACATCCTCTTTCTTAATGTCAACGTGCTCAAGTGTTTCAGTCCACTGTAAATCATCCCTGCAATTGCCAAGGTCTTTTTTCCTGGTGAATACTGAAGCAAAGTATTCATTAAGTACTTCCGCTACCTCCTCTGACTCCATGCACACGTTTCCACTATCACACCTGATTGGTCCTATTCTCACACGGCTCATCCCTTGCTCTTCACATACTTATACAATGCCTTGGGGGTTTCCTTAATACTGCACACCAAGCCTTCTCATGGCCCCCCACCCCCTGACTCTCCTATTCTATTCTTAGGCTCCTTCCTAGCAACCTTGCAATTTTCTAGAGCTCTAACAGAACCTAGTTTCTTGAGCCTTTCGTAAGCTTTTCTTTTCTTCTTAACTAGATTTTCTACATCCTTTGTACATCATGGTTCCTTAACCCTACCATCCTTTCCCTGTTTCAATGGAATATACCTATGCAGAATGCCATGCAAATGTTCCCTGAACATTTGCCACATTACTGCCATGCATTTCCCTGAGAACATCTTCTCCCAATTTATGCTGCCAAGTTCCTGCCTAATAGCATCATATTTCCCCCTACCCCAATTAAATGATTTCCCAAATTGTCTGCTCCTGTCCCTCTCCAGCACTATGGTGAAGGAGATAGAGTTGTTGTCACTACCGAAAGATCTGACACCTGACCAGGTTCATTTCCCAGTACTAGATCCTGTACAGCCTCTCCTCTAGTTGGCTTATCTGCATATTGTATCAGGAAACCATCCTGAATCCACCTAACAAATTTCACCTCATCTAAACCCCTTGAGCTAAGGAAATGCCAATCAATATTAGGAAAGTTAAAATCTCCCATCACAACAACCCTATTATTATTGCACCATTCCTGAACCTGCCTCCCTATCTGCTCCTCGATATCCCTACCACTGTTGGAGGGTCTATAACAAACACCCGGTAGAGTTATTGCCCCTTTCCTGTTTCTGACTTCCACCCACACTGACTCAGTAGACCATCCCTCCATGACTTCCTCCCTTTCTGCAGCCGAGACACTATTCCTAATTAGCAATGCCACACCCACCTCTTTTGCTTCCCTCTCTGTTCTTTTTGAAACATCTAAAGCCTGGCACACTCAGCAGCCATTCCTGCTCCTGAGACATCCAAGTCTCTGTAATAGCCACAAAGTCAAAGTTCCACATATTGATCCATGCTCTAAGTTCATCCGCGTTGTTTATGATACTCCTTGCATTAAAATGGACAACATCAGGCTGAGTACATCTTTGCTCTAACATCTGCCTATCCTTCCTCACAAACTCCCTACAAGCTGTCTCTACTTGTGCTCCAACCTCCCCATGCTCTGCCTCTTCACTTCGGTTCCCACCCCCTTGCAAATCTAGTTTAAATGCTCCCCGATAACGTTAGCAAACCTCCCCGCCAGAATATTGGTCCCCCTCGGATTCAAGTACAAACCGTCCTTTCTGTACAGGTCACACCTGCCCCAGAAGAAGTCCCAATGATCCAAACATCTGAATCCCTGCCCCCTGCTCCAATCCTTCAGCCACACATTTATCTTCCACCTCATTCTATTCCTATACTCACTGCCATATAGCACAGGTGGCAATCCCAAGATTACTACCTTTGAGGTCCTGCTTCTCAGCTTCCTTCTTAATGCCCTGTACTCTTCTTTCAGGACCTCCACCCTTTTTCTACCCATGTCATTGGTATCAATATGTACCATGACCTCTGGCTGCTCACCCTCCCATTTCAGGATATTGTGGACGCATTCAGAAACATCACGAGCCCTGGCAACTGGGAGCCAACCTACCATCCTTGTTTCTTTTTCACATCCACAGAATCCCCTATCTGTCCCCCTAACTATATAACCACTGCCCTCCTCTTCCTTTCCCTCCCCTTCTGAGCCACAGGGCCAGAATCAGTGCCAGAGGCACGGCCGCTGTTGCTTCCCCCAGGTAGGTCACCCCCCCCCCCCAACAGCACTCAAAATGGAGTACTTATTGTTAATGGGGACAGCCACAGTGGTGCTCTCCACCATCTGATGCCCTCTCTTCCCTCTCCTGATGGTCCACCCACTTATCTGTCTCCTGTGGCCCCAGGGTGACTACCTGCCTGTAGCTCCTGTCTATCACCTCCTCACTCTGCCTAACAAGCTGAAGGTCATCGAGCTGCAGCTGCGGTTCCCTAACTCGGTCTCTAAAGAGCTGCAGCTCCATGCATCTGGTGTAGATGTGGCCATCGGGTAGGCTCAAAGTCTCTTGGACATCCCACATCTGACACCCAGGACAGAAAACTGGCCTCGAAGTCATACCCAGTATTCTAATGCACCAACCCCATGAAACGTTCCTTCTTTAAACTCTTCTCCCCGACCTGTGCGAAGCTCTCTCTCTCTTCGAATTGATTGGTCTACTGCTAATGCGTGCACGTCTTAATGATGGGAGAGGTACAAGATTGGTGTTCATAATAATTTTGAAACTGCTATAGGTTTAACCTTAGTTTCAAACATTCGGGCTGGAGTGAGTGTGTGGGATGTGACGGGTGATGAAGCATTGGGGAGTGATCATTTTCCTATAATTATAAGCTTGAGTTTGGATTTATTTAGGGGACACTTTTAGGAAGTTGGAATTTTGATAAAGCAAATTGGGAGAAGTTTAAAGTTTTATGTGATGAATGTCTGTCAGGGCTGAATGTTGAAGGTGATGTGGATTTTTGTAATGAAAGGTTGTCTCACATTATTCATCAAACTGTATTGGAAGGGATTCCTATTAAAAAGGGCATTAATAGGAGAAAGGCTGTATCATCGTAGACCAAGGAGTGTGCGGAGGCAATTAGGGAGAGAAATAATGCATTTAGGAAAAGTTAGACATTAAGTATTATTCTCCAAGTGACCTTATTAAGTAGACAAGAGAACAAGCCATAATGAAAATTACAAAATGGTTTACTGGAGCTCATAATTTGATCGTATTTCAAGGGATATTAAACTTGGAGATGTTTGGGGAATGATTAAGAAAATGGGGTGGGATTCGTAGGGCTAATAACGTTCCAGCATCTATAAAAGGTAAAATGATTGTTATTGAAACTGGGAAAGTTGTGTAACTGGCTAGGTCATTTGCTGCGATTCATAATGAAGATAGTTCAAGTGAAGTACTTGCTGTGTACATACATCTATTGATGCTTCTGGACATATCTTCAGTGATGTTCCTGGAATCATCCGGTGTTTCGGGTCTTTCAACATCATACAACCTCCTCCAGGTGACCCAGCCGTGGCTGATCAGACCCCAGCTTGTGTCCAGATGGCTAGCTACTTATGACTCCATGGCTCCCCTCTTTTGAGCCACAGCCATCTTGAGGCCCTCTCTGCCACATCAGTGGTACTGCGGATGGCTCTCCTCTTCCTCTCTCCCTCAATGCCCAAAATGCTGAAGGCTCTAACTAAAGAATGGGCTACGAATCCGCTATAACCAACCTCCACTGGGAGCCACATCACTCTCCATCCAGCCTGCTGACAGTTGCTGACCAGTCCTGCGTACTTGGAGAGCTTCCTTTCAAAGGCCTCTTCCAAGCTATCTTCCCATGGGACTGTCAGCTCCAGCAGCACCACTTGCTTAGTACACTCAGACACTAGGACAATGTCTGGTTGCAGGGTGGTGGCTGCGATATGGTTGGGGAACTTCAGCTGCCCTTCGAGGTCCACCAACAGCTGCCAGTCCCTTGCAGAGGTCAGAATGCCTGCAGATGTTCTTTTGGCAGGTATTGGCTGCTCCCCAGCTCTGACAAAGGCAATGGTCTGCTTGGAGGGTCGGGACCGCTTCGCCCACTCAACTCCTGCGCTGACGGCTTCAGCGATGGTCTTCAGGACCTGATCATGCCTCCACCTGTACCGTCCCTCACCAAGTGCCCTTGCACAGCCGCTGAGGATGTGCTCCAGGGTTCCTTGCTTGGAGCACAGTGGGCACGCAGATGACTCTGCCTTGCCCCATGTGTACAGGTTTGATGGGCTTGGAAGCACATCATACACTGCCTGGATGAGAAATTGGATGTGGTGTGGTTCGGCTTTCCAAAGATCAGCCCAGGTCACTTTCCTCTCAACCGCATTCTCCCACCTTGTCCAAGCTCCCTGTTGCTTTATTCCCACCGCCCTGCAGGCTCTCATCTCCTCCACTACTGCTCTCACCTCCTCCTGAACTAGACGACACCTTTCCTTCCCTCTGTGTCCATTTGGGGAGTTGGAAAGGATCCTAGCCCAGCTCGGCCTCATGTGACCACTCCCACCAGCCTCCTGTGACGCAGCCTTGCCTCTGCCTCCTGAACAGCTTCCTCTGCCCTCCACTTCCTGCCAGTACTTACTTGGATCCCTGCTCTAGCCACCTTCGGGTCACTTGAGTCCCTATACTGTAGCATTTCTCTGGCTCTTGTTACCTTGAATTCTTCCTCCAAGGATTTGAAGGGCAGTTGCAGTTTCTTGTGGTGTCCATAGAGTGCGATGCTGCTCAGGCTCTTTGGCAGCCCCAGCCATCTCCTGAGGTGACACTCACAACACGCTGGAGGAACTCAGCAGGTCGGGCAGCATCCGTGGAAAAGATCAGTCGACGTTCCGGCCCAAAACGTCGACTGATCTTTTCCACGGATGCTGCCCGATCTACTGAGTTCCTCCAGCCTGTTGTGAGTGTTGCTTTGACCCCAGCATCTGCAGATTATTTTGTGTTTACATCTCCTGAGGTGGTTGCTAACCCTCCTCTCTAAGGTTTCAACTGTCAAGATCGGAACTGCATAGACGAGGAGGGGCCACAGGATTCTGGGAAGAACGCCATGCTGATACACTCAGGCTTTGAACTTCCCAGGTAGGCCAGACTTGTCTATAGATTTCAGCCAGCCATCCAACTCAGTGCAGGTTGCCTGAATGGATGTTGTGTCCCTTAAAGAGCTGTCAAAAACTTTGCCTAAGCTCCTGACTGGCTTTTCTGTGATGGTTGGGATGGCTCTGCCTGCGATGCTGAACCGGAACTTGTTCTCCGCCTTCCTTTTCCTCAGCACCATCGATCTTGATTTGGCAGGTTTGAAACACATCCGGGCCCACTCCACCAGCTTTTCAAGCCCTTGCAGAATCCTTCGGCAGCCTGGGACTGATTCTGTGGTGACTGTGAGGTCATCCATGAATGCCCTGATAGGTGGTTGCCGTTGAACAGAATTCATTCTGGGCCCTCTGGACTCTGGTTCAGCAGACTTAGTGAGCATGTTCATGGCTAGGGAGAAGAGTGTCACTGAGATAGTGCACCCTGTGATGATGCCGACCTCCACCTTGTGCCAGGTTGATGTAATTGCTCCTGAAGAGACCCTCATCTTGAAGTTGCTGTAATAATCAGCGATAAGGTCTCTGATCCTGCTGGGTTTGTGATATTTGGTCAGTGTGAGCTGCACCAGCTTGTGCGGAATGGAGCCATATGCATTTGCCAGGTCGAGCCACAACACTGACAGGTTGCCCTTGTTCTCTTTGGCCTCCCTGATGAGCTGTGTCACCACCTCGATATGCTCCAGACAGCCCGGCATCCCTGAAATGCCACCCTTCTGGACTGATGTATCAATATAGGTGTTCTTTGCTAGGTAGGTGCACAACCGGTTAGAAACTGCACTGAAGAAGATCTTCACCTCGACACACAGCAGGGAGATGATGCGAAACTGATCTATCTGGGTGCATTTTCCTCCTTCGGGATCCACACCCCTTCAGCCACTCTCCACTGTTCTGGGATTTCCCCCCTTCTCCAGAAGGTTCTCAGGATCTTCCACAGACGCAGCAGGAGTTTGGGGCAGTTCTTGTACACTTTGTACGAGGTGTTGCTTGGTCCTGGAGCCGAGCTTGCCCTTGCTTTGCGGACGACCTCTCTGACTTCCTTTAGTTGCAGCTCTGACATGTTGAACTGCACATCCGGTTCAGGTGGGTCTATTAGGATGTCGCATTCTCCCAACTCCTGCTCTCTTTCAGGATCATTATATAGCTTCTTCACATGTTGGTCTATGTCTTCCTGCGAACAGGCCAGTTTCCCACTGCGCTTCTCCCCCAGCACATCCCTGGTGAACTTGAAGGGGTTGGTGATAAAGGCAGCACGTTTTCGAGCCCTTTCACGACACCGCCTCTGATGCCACTCTGCCCGGCGGAGGACCCTGATCTTCTTTCGTAGTATGCACATCAGCTGGGCCAAGCCAATGCGCTCCTCTTCTCCTGCCTCCTTGTATTGGGACTTCAGCGCTTTCATCTCTTGCCTGATGTTGTGGATCCTCAATGCTCTTTGGTTCTTCAAGTAAGATGTTTTGGAGCCTTCCTTCTCCTCTTCTCCGAACCGTTCAGTTGTGATACTGACAATAATTGTTGTCATGGCTTTCAGCTTCCTATCAACCCCTCCCTTCGCCGTTGCCTCCAAAATTTGGTTAAGCATCTTCATCAAACTGCTTCCACCGTGAAGTCATGTTAGCTGCAGGCCATTTGATCCGCCTCCTGTTAGACTTCATGTTCGAGGGATTAGTTTGCAACACTTGGAGGTTCCGGGCACTATGGGGTGACTCCAGGCCTGGCCCCTCCTTCGTCTCACCAGGTTGGACACCTGCGCGTTGTGCTGCTCCTGCTCCTGCCAAACACTTCATCCTTGCTTGGTGGATCTTCAAGTCGCGATCGTTCTTGCAGATTTTGCCACATGCACACAGCTTCCTCATCGTCGTTTGTTCATTGCCTGGGTCTGATGTCGTTATGTCCATCCGACTGGGGTGCTCATCCTCCCCCCCCCCTCGGGCACCCCTGGGGGTATCTTTCCCTTAGATTCATTGTAGCTTTTGTGGGGATCCTTCTCTCAGAGGACACAGATTGGGTTGCCAGCCCGTTCTACCCCGGTTGCCGTCTCTCCGGGCTGTCACTGACCCTCCAGTCGTCACCACTCTTTTCGTGGTTGTCACCCAGTCTTTCCTGATTGTCACTGATGAACTCAGGGTGTAAGCTGTGTACATACATCTATTGATGCTTCTGGACATTAAGTAATGTAGGGATAAAATTCTAAGTAAATCCCACCTATGTTTTGGAAGCTAGCTGTAGAAATGATAGTATTAGTTATGTAGCATTTTCTTTGTGCGAATTTAAGAAGGATGTTATTAGTACAGGTCAGACTTCTCCAGGAACGGATGATATGTTACTGTATGATTAGATGTGTGTTTGGGCGTTAGGCCATCTTCCTCCCTCATGGAAAATAGCTGTAGTAGTGCCTATTCTAAAACCAGGGAAATCTCTGTTGGATTCTTCTAGTTATAGGACAATATTGCTTATGTCTCATGTATGTAAACTTATTTAACATATGGTAATGGAACATTTGAATTATATTGTGCAAAAAAAGAGGTGGTATAGCACTTATTGGAGTGCATTTCAGAAGAGTGAATGACATTGGATTCAATTTTATGTTTAGAAGATGATGTTAGGAAAGCACTGGCAAAGAAGTTGTAATAGCAGTATCTTTTGCTAACAAAAATGCATATGTTATGGAAGGAATTACTTCTGATTAAATTATGAAAATTGTTGTTGTTGTTCGTCCATCGTCGTTGTCAATGAAGACCTTGACTCCATTGATGTTGTCGGGACTAGCGCGTGATTTGGATTTAAGTGAGGGGAAGTTGCACAGCGTCAGCCTCACTCTCTCTTCCCAATTCCCATCTGGATCCAGTGGCAAGACAGAGTCGAGACAGCTGGAGATGGGACTAGGCACAGTGGATGACCAGGACGTCTTCTGTATCTTTTCGTGCTCTGCACGTTCCACGACGCTCGCAGAGACCGCCTTCTTGACCGTTGGACCTTCCATTGGTCTCGTCCGCTGATTCCGCCGGAGTCTGTCTTCACATGCTGGGATAGACAACTCCCTATCTCACCGAGGGTTTGAGACCCGTCCACTACCCTCACCTGGTTTAGCCGGCTTGTCGAAGCCGTTGCCCGGGGTGTGGCCGCTGTCGCATGCAAACAGCTACGGGGAGACATAGGTGAGAGCTGAGTGCCAGGTGGGGACCAAAGGTGGACTAACCGCCTTGAAAAGGATGCGACATGTTCCCCACCAGAGGTGCTAACCCTCCCTGACACCCCATACACCTCTAAGTTATGAAAATTAGGAGTGAAAGGGAGATTGTATAAAATTTTTGGTTTTATTTAGATGGTCTATGCAGGTAAGGATGGACGAGGTATATTCAGATTTCCATGAGATTGAGAATGGGACTCCGCAAGACAGTATTTGTAGCCCTTTATTGTTTAATAGCATGATTAATTATATTTTCTCTGAGATAGGTACTGGAATGGGTAAATCAGTATATGCAGATGCTGGAGCTTTGTAGATTAGAGGTAAAAATTTAAATTTTGTTGTATATAGGATGCAACTAGCAATTACTGAAGTTGAACAGTGGGCATATAAATGGGGATTTAAGCTTTCAGTACCTGAAACTCAAATTATATGTTTTTGATTAATACGCCTGCACTTGATTTGAAATTATATGGCCAAATTCTTGAAGTGTCAGTGGTAAGATCTCTATTCATGTGGATGAATAATAAACTGACATGGAAGCGCCATATCAGTAAAATAATTGATAAATGTAAAGGAGTATTAAATATTCTCTAGTGTCTCTGTGGGTATTCTTAAGATGCTACACTAAAATCTTTGACCATTTATATTTGTATAATTAGTTCTGTTCTTATGTGGCTTATAAATCAGCTTATAGATGTGATACAAGAACAGCCTTTAAGATAGTGTTATGGTGCAATAAGGTCACTCCCTGTTTCGGAATTACTGGTTCAAATGGGCAATTACCCTTGCAACTGTGGAGGTTAAAGTTGCTGTTAACAGACTGGATTAATTTGAGGGATTATCTTATTAAAGGTGTGTGGGAGAACTGTTGGGAACATCACAAGAGTGTTTTTAGTTTTGCGTGGCTAGATTCTTATCATGCTACAAATATGGGTTTGTTGGATTATGCAATATGTCCCACTGTAGCTTCCTAGGTAGCCCTACCTTGTTTTTTTTCCCCATTGACTTTGGTTGATTTCTGGTCACATGATTTAATAAAGTCTACAGGCTCTGTTATGCCTGAGTCTGTTGGTTCACCAATATCTTAAGGAAATTACTATGGTATGTTGACCATTTTCACAGCTGGTTCAAAAGATAATTTAACTGGGAATGTTGGTGTGCTGTTTTTATGCCTGAATTACAGGTAACAATAAAGAAATGTCTTAATAACCATTTATCAGCATGTACAGCAGAACTGGTAGACATTGTGGGCTTACAGTGGGTGGAGGAAATTTGTCCTTGCAAAGTTGAAATTTTTTCAGGTTCCTTGTTGGCTCTGTTGAGTGTTAAAACAGTTCATTCAAGCAGTTGATCGTTTGTTGGACTTGACAAACTTCATTTAATATTTGATATATTGGTTTACATGTCCACTTCTTATGGGTCCTGGCACAGATGATGGGAATGAGCGGGTTGATTGTTTAGATTCAAGAAACTGTTAAAACTTCAGCTGTGGATATAGGTCTTCCACTTAGTAAATCAGAAGCTAAGGGGTTGTTTCGAGACCTGTGGGATAATTGGCAGAAGGGAAGACACATTTACAGAATACGTAAAACTGTTGGGAGAAGGGGGTAAAGCAAAAAATGAAGGAACTATATTGACTCGACTTAGAATTCAGCACGTTATGGTTAATTATTCCTTATATCTTGTTGGAAAACATCATTCTGGGTTGGCTAGGTTTTGTCATCCTTATGAAACAGTTGAACACATACTATTACATTATGAAGCACATAAAGTTGAAAGAAATTAAATGCAGGCTTCTTTACAATCTTTGGTGGTTGATAATTTTCATTTTAAAAACTTCATTCTTTAATTTAATTCATGGTGTGTCTTTCATTACTTACAACCTATAGGGCTCTCTGAGGTAATTTAGCTTTCATTTGAAAAAGAAGTGGTAAGGGTTTTATTTTACCAATTCTCTACACCACACTCCAGTCCAGTTGCTGGCAGTAATGCACCTTTAATTTGGGCTGCCAACCACCATCAAAAGTCAAAAAGATAAAGTTGGCTTGTAATTAGTCTGGAGTTTTATCAACTGCACACAGATTCTTTCATGTCTTGGAGTTTATTTTTAAGCTACAGTGCTAACTCCTCATTTGCTTGGTCATCTTGATTCTTGCCTAGTGTAGTTCTGGCTGAGTTATCCCAAGCTATCTAACTTTGGATCTTAAAAAATAGAGGGCTATGGGTAACCCTAGGTAATTTCTAAAGTGTGTATATGTTGGGCACAGCATTGTGGGCCGAAGGGCCTGTACTGTGCTGTAGGTTTTCTATGTTTCTATCCAAGACCTTCTAAGTTCACATAAAAGTTGCTGGTGAACGTAGAAGGCCAGGCAGCATCTCTAGGAAGAGGTACAGTTGACGTTTTGGGCCGAGACCCTTCGCCCTCGTGTTTGCCTTCTAAGTTCAACTGTTTTGTTTTGTTAATAAAACACCTAGCTTTGTTTAACTCTTCCGAGTCTCTGTGTGATCCTGTGATTGAGTTTGAAGATGCAAGGATCTGCTCAGAAAATACTTCCACATTGGTATACAACATAGAGGCAGGACCTTCAGTCCATTGCCACCACATTGACCACCAAGTACTCATTCTGATATCAGCACTTTCACAGGGTGATTGATGGTCTTTGTTTTCTCAGTGGCCCAAACTCAGTCTTACCCTAACCCATATTATTGTCTCCACAATTTCCCTCAAATCTCCACGGATCATATCACTCACCCACACAAATGTGGCCTACCACCCTGCACAGTTTGTGGTGCGAGTGGAAACTGGTGTACACACAGGGAGCCCATGCAGGCACTGGATATGCAGACATCACACAAGTGGCACCAGAGATCAGGACTGAATTCAGGTCGCTGGACTATGTGACAGCAACTGTACTTGCTGCATTACTATGCGACTTGCTATCCATGAGGAACTCGTTCCATTTGCCTCTACCCTGGCCCCTGGAATAGAACAGAGGACCAACCCCATTCTTCACTATTGTGATTGGCTTGGGATGACAGGTATAATGACCATAGAAAGGTACAGAAAGGATGCACTAGAATCTGCTGTGGATGAGGTCCAAAATTTGGAGGTGTTCTCCGTGGCGCAGAAGCTGAAAGAGAATTTGATTGAAAAATTTAAAATATGGAGCAAATATATATAGTTGGTAGTAAACAGGAAAAGTGATTCCTTGATCAGTTACAATGATAGGTATGTGGCATTATAAGAGGGTTTGATAGGATGATATGGAGGAAGTCAGAGAGGGTAAATGGTGGAGGGTAAGCTAAGGAACACTTTTCAGCTCAAGAAACACGGAGGTGTGACACTCAGTGCCTGAAAGGTTTAACCAGGCAGAAAGAAAAACCTGGATGATTTCCAGAAGATTTCTAAGGTGACAAGATGTCTGAATAACAATCTTAAAGCCAGCATGGTTGTAATGAACTGAATGGCCTCCTCCAACATAAATTAATATCTTGCTTACAGTCTCTGGTTAATTGAAATAGAATCCAAAATTGAGAATGTTAAAACAATCATGTAATATTTCTAGGCTGCACTAAGTGTTTCAAAGCAGAATTGCTCCGCTCCTGAGCTCTGAAATTCCCTTTCCATATTCCTACAGGACATATGGTTGACACAGGGCCTGAGTTTGTTGTACATGATTAACTTCTCCTGAACTGGATGGTAGTTAGCAGCCAACAGCATTGGTTGTGCAGGCCTCGTATTGCCTTACATCAGTGAAGGAGGCTGTTCAGTCCATTAAGCTTTTGCCAGGTGTCAGACTGAGTACATCAATGTCATTCCATATCACAGGTGCATCTATTTCCCCTCCCTTATTCTCCTACCACTGATCTGGGCCCCATGCGGTTTACAGTAGTCAGCTCACCTATTAACCAGCAAGACTTTCGGATTGGTGGTGGGGGCAGGGAGAGAATCCATCTGGTCACAGAGGAAATGTGCAAACTCCACGTGGACGTCACAGAAGATCAAGGTTGAATCTGGGTCACTGGAGCTGTGAAACACCTAAAGTAACCACTGAATCACCGTGGCAACCCCCCACCCCCACTCCCCGATTTGCTTCCTAATCTTCAAAGACCTGTCAGGTTTTTATAACAATCTGGTAGTTTCATTCCTGATACCGGGTCTTTAATTTCAGATTCCCCATTGGGGTTGTCTATATGATGTGATTTGTGCCTCAATGAAACGTTAGCTAATGCGATGGCACAATGGTACTTACTAGAGCTGCTGCCTCACAGACAGAGTGTCCCGGGTTCAATACTGAGCTCCAGTGCTATCTGAGTGGAGTCTGTCTGTTCATACTGTGATGAACAGTGATGCTCACACTTCTTTCTATATTCCAAAGGTTTGTGGGCTGGTTACTTGCCCCAGGTGTGCAGATGAGTGTTAAAGTCTGAACGAGTTGGATGGGAACATAGGGAGAACAGATGACAGAGAAGATAAGTGGTGAATTACAGTGGCACAGGCAATAAACTGAGAAATATCGGAGGCATGTAAGAATGGAACAGTAGTTATCATGGGGGACATTAACTTGCACATAGACTGGGTGAATCAGGTTGGTCGAGGCAGTCTTGAGGCGGTCTTCATAGAATGCTTCCATGATAACATTCTTGAACAGCATGTTGCTGAACCTACAAGTGGACATGCTGTCGTAAATCCAGTCCTATGCAATGAGACAGATAAAATTGGTGATCTTTTAGATCCTCTCCGAAAGAGTGATCACAGCAAGAGTGAGTTTCTCATGCAAATGGAGGTGGAGTAGTTTGATCTAAAACCAGTGTATTATGCCTAAACAATGGCGACTACATGGGATGAGGGAGAATTTGGCTAGTGTAGACTAGGAACACAGGTTATATGTTGGGACGGTTGAGGACAGTGGAAGACTTTCAAAGAGACTTTTATCTGTATATTCCAGTTCAAAGCAAGGACAGTAAGGGTGGGGAGAACCAGCCATGGGTAACTAAGGAAATAATGTAAGACGTCAAACTGAAAGCTTGTGCGTACAAAATGTCCAAGAGTAGTGGGAAACTGGAAGATTGGGAAAAATTTAAAAAGCGTCAAAGAACAACTCAGCAAACAATAAAGAAAGGGAAGATAGATTATGAAAATACATGAGCACAAAATATAAAAACAGTAGAAGTTTTTACAATTATATAAGGCGGAAAGTGAATGTAAGTCCCTTGGAAGACAAGAAGAAGGAATTGATATTGGGTAATGAGGAAAAGGCCGAGGCTTTGAAAGAGTATTTTCTGTCAGTCTTCATGGTAAAGGACATGTCTAACATGCCAAAGAGAGAAGTATGGATGCGATGGGAGGTGAGGACCTCGATACAATAGCTATCACTAAAGAGGTAGTGCTGGGCAAACTTGTGGGCCTGAAGATAGATACATAAGTCCCCTTGTCCTGATGGAATGCATCCCAGGGTACTGGAAGAAATGGCATAAGTTATAGTAGAGGCTTTGGTGATAATTTAACCAAAATTTTCCGGACTCTGGGCTGGTCCCTGCATATTGGAAGATA
Organism: Mobula birostris; assembly: GCF_030028105.1. NCBI lineage: Eukaryota > Metazoa > Chordata > Chondrichthyes > Myliobatiformes > Myliobatidae > Mobula > Mobula birostris. Next base: position 149,156,250 of record NC_092377.1, on the reverse strand, counting down.
GCGAATGTCATACCACTGTTCAAAACAGGATGTAGGCAAAAGGCGAGTAGCTATAGGCTAGTTAGTTTAACATATTGTAGTTGGGAAAATGCTTGAAGCTATCATTAAAGAAGAAATAGCAAGGCTTCTAGAAAGAAATGGATCCATCAGGCAGATGCAGCATGGATTCAGCAAAGGCAGGTCCTGTTTGACAAACTTACAGGAGTTCCTTGAGGATATAATGAGTGCAGTGTATAGAGGGGAACAGACCGGCATTATTTACTTGGATTTCCAGAAGACATTCGATAAGGTGCTGCAGAGAAATCTTATCCATAAGATAAGGATGCATAGAGTCAGGAGTGATGTATTAGCATGGATAGAGGATAGGTTAATTCATAAAAAGCGGAGAGCTGGGATCCATGGGTATTACTCTGGTTGGCATTCAGTGATGAGTGGTGTGCCACTATGTTTATGATACAAATTTATGATCTGGAAGAGGGGACCAAGTGTAATGTATCTATGTTTGCTGATGATGCGAAACTGGGTGGAAAAGCAAATTGTGCAGAAGATATGGAGAGTGTGCAGAGAAATACAGATAGGTTAAGTGAGTGGGCAACAGAGTGGGCAGATGGAGTACAATGTTGGTAAATGCGAGGTAATCCACTTTGGAAGGAAAAATAGAACATCAGATTATTATTTAAATAGTGAAACATTGCAGCATGCTGCTGTGCAGAGGGACTTGAAAGTGCTTCAACATGAATCGCAAAAGGTTGGTTTGCAGGTGCAGCAGGCAAATGTAGTGTTGGCCTTCATTGCTAAAGGGATTGAACTCAGAGCAGGGAAGTTATGCTACAACTGTACTGGGTATTGGTAAGGCCACACCTGGAATACTATGTGCAGATCTGGTCTCCTTACTTGAGGAAGGATATGTTGGCTTTTGAGGCGGTGCAGAGAAGGTTCACCAGGTTGATTCCAGAGATGAGGGAGTTAGATGATTGAGTTGCCTGGGACTGTACTCACTGGAATTCAGAAGAATGAGAGGAGATCTTATAGAAACATATAAAATTATGAAAGGGATAAATAAGATAGAGGCAGCAAAGTTGTTTCCACTGCTAGATGAGACTAGGACTAGGGAACATAGCCTCAAGTTTCGGTGGAGTAGATTCAGGATGGAGATGAGGAGAAATGCTTTTCGCAGAGAGTGGTGAATCTGTGGAATTCTCTTTCTAATGAAGCAATGGAGGTTACCTTAAGTAAATATAGTTAAGGCCAGGTTGGATAGAGTTTCGCATAGTAGGGGAATTAAAAGTTATGGGGAAACGGCAGGTAGGTGGAGATGCGTCCATGGCCAGATCAGCCATGATCTCATTGAATGGCAGTGCAGGCTCGATGGGCCAGATGGCCGACTCCTGCTCCTATCTCTTATGTTCTTATGAATGAATTTGCTCTGTCAGCTGGCACGGACTTGTTGGTGTGAAAGTACTCCACTACTGGAAGGAAATATGGAACATGGAACCAGTTCCATGGCTTAACCACTTCCCTACCATGTCCTATTGATAGAATAATATATTGGGCCCTCTCCTCTCTTAAAATGGTCCTTATTTCTTTGACCAAGCTTTCAGTCATTCATCCAAAAATTTGCTTCTTGGTGTTGACATCACATTACACTGACAATGCCCCTGTGAAGTTAGGTAGCTGCTATGAGTGCGTGTTATTGTTCGTTTGGCTGAGGATCCCTATTATCTACAGCTAAATCTGTTCTAATTGTGTATAGGATGTTCCTGATTTTGGAGAGGCCCTCTAAACAGACTGCTTTTTGTGCTAATTTTGGTTCATCAAGGATGTTATTGATTTAGTTTAAAAAGCGAGTGTTGTTTGTGAGTTGACGAAGTAGCCTGTTTGGCGTTTACAATATACAGGCCTTCCTTTGTTGTCAGTTTGCTCAAGTTAGTGTGTATGTTGGTGTCACATGCATTATCTCTCTGCATGCATTAACACGTTCTGCTGAGATTACAAGTGACTACAGATGTTGGAATATGGAGCAACAAATACTTCCAGCCAAGATGGTGCTGAGCTGCTGTCTCCATTGAGATTGCAACTCAGACTTAATTGTTTCTTTTAACCAATTAAGTTTTTTCAAAACGGGTTGATTTGGGGGACACACGAATACTGGCCCAGAGTTTGGGTTTGGAGCATAGTCATCAGCTAGTCTGGGCATTGACACTAAAGATTGAAGGTCAATCGATGACCTTCACCTGGTCAGGGAAAGTGAGGAGGTGATAGGGAGGAGCTATAGGCAAGTAGTCACACCTTTACTGCCTGTGACATGCAACAGTGAGTATAGGAATAGAATGAGGTGGAGGATAAATGCATGGCTGAGGGATTGGAGCAGGGGCAGGGATTCAGGTTTCTGGATCACTGGGACATCTTTTGGGGCAGACATGCCCCGTACAATAATGATGGCTTACACTTGAATCCGAGGGGGACCAATATCCTGGCAGGGAGGTTTGCTAATGCTTTTGGGGAGAATTTAAACTAGATTTGCAGGGGGTGAGAACCGAACTGAAGAGACGGAGGAAGGGGCGACTAGCTCACAAATAGAGAAAGCCTGTAGGCAGTGTAAGAGGGAGGATAGGCAGGTGATAGAGAAGGGATGCACTCAGACTGATGGCTTGAGGTATGTCACATATGATGGCAGAATATAAAATAAAAGCTAGACTGTTGGCAGTGTGGAGGGTTAGAAGAATCTTGGTGTGCGAGTCCACAGGACACTCAAATCTGCTGTGCAGGTTGACCGTGTGGTTAAGAAGGCATACAGTTTATTGGCCTTCATCAACCATAGGATTGAGTTCAAGAGCCAAGAGGTAGTGTTACAGCTGTATGAGACCCTGGTCAGACCCCACTTGGAGTAATGTGCTCAGTTCTGGTCACCTCACTACAGGACGATGTGGAAACTATAGGAAGGGTACAGAGGTGATTTACAAGGATGTTGCCTGGATCAGAGAGCATGCCTTATGAGAATAGGTTGAGTGAACTTAGCCTTTTCTCCGTGGAGGGATGGAGGATGAGAGGTGACCTGATAGAGGTGTATAAGATGGTGAGAGGCATTGATCGTGTGGATAGTCAGAGGCTTTTCCCCAGGGCTGAAATGGCTAACACGAAGGGGCACAGTTTTAAGGTGCTTGGAAGTAGGTACAGAGGAGATGCTGGGTAAGTTTTTTACGCAGAGAGCGGTGAGTGCGTGGAATGGGCTGCCGGTGATGGTGGTGGAAGCGGATACAATAGGGTCTCTTAAGAGACTCCTAAGTAGGTACATGGAGCTTACAAAAATGTAGGGCTATGGGTAACCCTAGGTAACTTCTAAAGTAAGTACATGTTCGGCATAATATTGTGGGCTGAAGGGCCTGTATTGTGCTGTAGGTTTTCTATGTTTCTTCCTGTGTTTCTATGTTTCTAAGTACAGACATTGAGGCCCAATGGCCAAAGCCTGGAGACTGGAGGCTGGAACCTGGAGACTGGATGTAGTTCATTTACAGATCATTTAATAATGACATCTCAGATCCTGAGGAAAAGAATGCATGCAAAATAAGAGAATGTTTTACTGAAGGTCTTTGTGGAGTTTTATCACCCGAAGATACTGCAGATGCTGACAAACTGAAATAAACAGAAACTGAACTTCTCAGCAGGTCAGGCAGCATTTATAATGAGAGGAGCACATTTAATTTTCATGTAAATGATATTTAATTTCAGCAGTGAATTTCTACAGTGTACTGGATGTTAAGGATGAAATGGTCTTCTCTGTTGCTCCTTTGTGGGAGCTTCAAATGACTTTGCTGGTGGAATGGGATATGATTGCCTGGTTTCCTTCTAATGCTGATGCAGTACTGATCAAAATTAGTTGAATCTTTCATGGCAAACAAATTCTGGACATTTCTGCTATTGCTTATTAGTCATAGAAAAGTACAACACAGACAGCCCTTCTAATCTGTGCTGAACCATATAAGCTGCTGAGTCCCATCGACGTGCACCAAGACCATAGCCTTCCATACCTCTGCCATCTATGTACCTACCCAAACATCTCTTAAATGTTGAAACTGAGCTCGTGTGCACCACTTGTGCCGGCAGCTTATTCCAAACTCTCATGATCCCCTGAGTGAAGAAGTTGCCCCTCATGTTTCCTTTAAGTGTTTAACTTTTCACCTTTAACCCTTGACCTCTGGCTGTAGATCCACCCAAACTCAGTGCAAAAAGCCTGCTTGCACTTACCTATCTACAGTATACACTTCATAATTTGTATACCTCTATCAAACTTCCCCTCAATCTTCTATATTCCAATAAGATCTTGAGAAGCTTCTGTGATAGTACTGAGCCTTAATGTAAAGTATTTGCAAAATACTGTACACCCTTAGAACAGAGGAGATCTAGAGAGAGGTCATGTTACTTCCTGTTGCTGTTACAATGGGCTTTTCCTTAGTTCCAGACACCACACTCTCCCAGGTCACACATTTCCTTGGATCTCCCTTTAGTTCCTCATCTGGAACTGGAGTGTGCTCCTGGCGTAGCAATTGACTTCTCTTTCTCTGCTAACCTTTGAGCATCTGGTGCAGAGAGGGTGGTCAAGTTAGTCATGGGACTCCTTGGAGCTGACTGACAAGGCCTGGCCAAAGCTTCCCTTCACAGATCCAAGTGGTGGGTAACTGAGGGCTGGACCTGAGCTGACCAACAGGCTGTCTTCTGAGGATAGGCCCTTGCCTGGGTGCTCATGGAGAAGGAACATCTCTCCTTCCTCTCCAGTCCTAATGAAGTGTTTTAGCCCGAAATGTTGAATTTTTTCTCTTTTCCATAGCTGCTGCCTGGCCTGCTGAGTTCCTCATGCATTGCCAAGGAGAATTTGGTATCTTCTGGCTCTCTGGAAACCTGCTGAGTCTTGTGGGTATCACAGTGGTTGGGGTGCATTCAGGTTTGGAATACTATGTCATAATTTGAATGTTATGGAAATATTCTCAAGGAGATAAAATTGTAATTCCATAAATAAATCTTTCTAAAGAGACGTCATGGCTTGTAACACCAGAGGGCAGCAACAAGGACAGCCCCCACTGTTCGTTCCTCAGAGGAGATCACCGCCCCTTTTTAGTGTGTCTGTGAGATCTTGGAAAGTTCTGTTGAACCAATCAGGAATGATTTTATCTGCTGTGCTGGTCTGGAACTGATACAGATGGGCAGACAGATGGACAGGATTCCCTGAATAATCCATGTGCTCCCCTGGGGCTGTGAAGTTGACATGTTGCTTTGTGTTTAAACACTGAACACGGTTTAAACAGTAATTTCAGAGGGGCACATTCTGGGTTTGCTGTTAACCCCTCTCATCCTCTCCAGTATGAAATAATCCCTTGGCAGTCTTAAAGTTTGCTTGCCTCCACACTTCTAAAAGTGACTAATGACTCTTACTACTGACTTTCGCAATTGATTTGAGCTGATTGTAACACAACATTTACAATAGCTGCTGACGGTAAAGTTGGGAGGCTAAATCTTGTTGCAAAAATATTCTGGCTACATTTATAAGCTTCTAATGAGCTGAATTATATTTTTTAAAAAATCTTCAATGATGATTTGTGTTTATTTGTACACTCCATTTGATTCCAGGAGATTCACAGATAATTTTACAATATGTTTATGTACATGAGCTTATGTATATGTTACAAGTTTGATGTAAATTTATTATTGAAGTACATATATGGCACCAAATACTACCTTGAGATTCATTTTCTCGCAGACATTCACAGTAAATCTCCAAGAGGACCACAACTTTGCCGTAGGGTTTGGAGGCTTGCCTACCTCAAAGAAGGGCTATGTTGGCTGGAATCAGGGCTTTATGCTTTGGCTCTTTGGTAGGGTCGCCCATGCCAAACAGATCAAAGGGTGGCTCCAATAGTGGTCCATCGGTCTTCTAGGTTCAGGGGTTCAGCTCATGGTCAACAACCTTGACTGGTAAAACCAAACTGTTATGGAAACAGCAATGATAATTCCTTCTACATCTGAGTATGACGGTATTCCTGAATCTCCGCTTGAGGCTTGCATGATGGACAGTAGTGAAAACCAAGATGAAGCTCCTAACATGATAAAGGAAGCCCTGAACACCAGCAGAGATGAAGGACATTCACTGCTGCACTAAACACCAGTGGCATAATGAACAGTAAAACAAAGAAATACAATAGAACCAATAAAATGTTACACAAAAAGACTAACAAACAGTCCAAATTAAAAAAATATATAAATAAGTAAATAAATAATCCCGAGAACATGAGTTATAGAATCTTTGAAAGAGAGTCCATAGTTTGTGGAATCAGTCCTTGTTCATTGGTCACTGAAAGTAAGCATGCAGGTACAGCAGGCAGTGAAGAAAGCTAATGGCATGTTGGCCTTCATAACAAGGGGAGTTGAGTATAGGAGCAAAGAGGTCCTTCTGCAGTTGTACAAGACCCTGGTGAGACCCCACCTAGAGTATTGTGTGCAGTTTTGGTCTCCAAATTTGAGGATGGACATTCTTGCTATGGAGGGAGTGCAGCGTAGGTTCACTGGGTTAATTCCAGGGATGGCGGGGATGTCAATGTTGAAAGATTGGAGCAACTAGGCTTGTATACACTGGAATTTAGAAGGATGAGAGGGGATCTGTTTGAAACATATAAGATTATTAAGGGAATGGTCATGCTAGAGGCAGGAAACATGCTCCCGATGTTGGGGGGAGTCCAGAACCAGAGGCCACAGTTTAAGAATAAGGGGTAGACCATTTAGAACGGAGTTGAGGAAAAACTTTTTCACACAGAGGGTTGTAGATCTGTGGAATGCTCTGCCTCAGAAGGCAGTGGAGGCCAATTCTCTGGATTCTTTCAAGAAAGAGTTAGATAGAGCTCTTAAAGATAGCGGAGTCAAGGGATATGGGGACAAGGCAGGAACAGGGTACTCTGATTGTGGATGATCAGTCATGATCACAGTGAATGGCGGTGCTGGCTCAAAGGGCCGAATGGCCTACTCCTGCACCTATTGTCTATTGTCTATTGAATCATTTCACTGTTGAGCAGAGTGAGATTATTCATCCTGGATCAGGAGCCCAATGGTTGAAGGGTAATAACTGTTCCTGAACCTGGTGGTGTGGGACCTAATTTGGCTGCACTTCCTTCTTGATGGCAGTGGTGTGAAGAGAACATGGCCTGGATGGTGCAAGTCCTTGATGGTGATACTTTTCTGCGGCAGTACTCCCTGTAGACGTGCTCAATGGTGGAAGGACCTTTCCTGTGATGAACTGAGAGTATCCATCATTTTTTGTAGACTTTTCCATTTGTGAGCACAAATTATTTTATATCTATATAAAATAAATATATAATATATTTACAATATAAATATATGCATGAGTGTAAATACATGTTTGTGCATAGTGTGGAAATTTGGATCCAAGGAAACAACTAATTGTTTACAGAATTAGCTTGATAGTAGAGGCAGAATCCTGTTTTTCAAACTGGGGGCCTTTGACCAGCTAACTACCTCAGGCATCAGTGCTGGATTCGCTATTATTCATTATTTTTATCAATGATTTGGATGAGAATGAAGGTGTTATAGTTAGTAAGATTGTGGGTGACACTAAAGTTGGTGGAATAGTGGGCAGTGAAGATGGTTATCTGAGATTACAACAGGGTCCAGATTAATGCAAAGCAGACCAAAGAGGGGCAGATGGAACTTAGTTCGGACAACTGCAAACCATGGCAAGGCATACATAGTAAATGTTAGGGCCCTGGGAAGTGTTGTAGATCGGAAAGGCCATAACACCATAAGCCATAGGAGCAGAATAAGGCCATTCGGCCCATTGAGTCCTCTCCGTCATTTCATCATGGCTGATCCCAGATCCCATTCAACCCCATACACCTGCCCTCTCACCATATCCTTTGATGCCTTGACCAATCTGGAATCTATCAACTTCCACTTTAAGTATACCCATGAGCTTGGTCTCCACCACAATCTGTGGCAGACAGTTCCACAGATTCCCAGCTCTCTGGCTAAAAAAAAAATCCTCATTACTTGTGTTCCAAAAGGTCACTCCTCAATTTTGAGGCTGTGCCCTTTAGTTCTGAATACACCCACCAGAGGAAACATCCTCTCCAAAGGCACCTTATCTAGTCCTTTCAACATTTGGTAGGTTTCAATGAGATCCCCACGCATTCTTTTAAATTCCACTGAGCACAGGCCCAAAGCTGCCAAATGTTCTTCACATATTAACTCCTTCATTCCCAGAATCATCCTTGTGAAACTCCTATGGACTCTCTTCAATGACAACACATCCTTTCTGAAATATGGGGCTCAAAACTGTTGGCATACTCCAAACGCAGCCTGACTAGTGTCTTATAAATCTTCAGCATTGTCTCCTTGCTTTTATATTCTATTCTCCTTGAAATAAATGCCAACTTTGCATTTGCATTCTTTACCACAGACTCAACCTGTAAATTAGCCTTCTGGGAGTCTTGCATGAGGACTCCCAAGTCCCTCTGCACCTCTGCGTTTCAACCTTCTCTCCAGTTAGATAATAGTCTGCACTATTTACCAAAATGCATTATCGTACATTTTCCAACACTCTATTCCATCTGCCACTTTTTTGTCCATTCTTCCAATTTGTCTAACTCCAGCTACAATCATGTTGCTTCCTCAGCACTACCTACCCCTCCACCTATCTTCATAGCATCCACAAACTTTGCCACAAAGCCATCAATTCCATTATCCACATCATTGAGAAATAATGTAAAAAGTAGCAGTCCCAAAACTGACCCCTGATAAACACTATTAGTCACTGGCAGCCAACCAGAAAAGGCCCCATTTATTCCCACTCACTGCCTCCTGCCTGTCAGCCATTCCTCTATTCATGCCAATATCTTTCCTGTAACACCATAGGAATTTATCTTGTTAAGCAGCCTCATGTGAGGCACCTTATCGAATTCTTTCTGAAAATCCAAGTAAATAACATCCACTGCCACTCCCCTGTCCACCCTGTATATTACTTGCTCAAAGAATTCTAACAGATTTGTCAGGCAATATTTCCATTCACAGAAACTATACTGACTTTGACTCATTTTATCACTAGTCACAAAGTGCCCCAAAACCTCATCTTTAATAATAGCCTCCAACACTTTCCCAACCACTGAGGATAGGTTAAATGGCCCATCATTACATTTCTTTTGTTTTCCTCTCTTCTTAAAGAGTGGAGTGATATTTGCAATCTTCCGGTCCTCTGGGACCATGCAAGAATTAAATGATTTCTGAAAAATCATGGCCAATGCATCCATTATCTCTTCAGCAACGTAAACATGAGGAATTCTGCAGATGCTGGAAATTCAAGCAACGCACATCAAAGTTGCTGGTGAACGCAGCAGGCCAGGTAGCATCTCTAGGAAGAGGTACAGTCGACGTTTCGGGCCGAGACCCTCCGTCAGGACTAACAGAAAGAAGAGCTAGTAAGAGATTTGAAAGTGGGAGAGGGAGGTGGAGATCCGAAATGATAGAAGACAGGAGGGGGAGGGATGGAGCCAAGAGCTGGACAGTTGATTGGCAAAAAGGGATATGAGAGGATCATGGAGATTGTTTCACTGAACACCTACGCTCTGTCCGCCAGAGAAAGCAGGATCTCCCAGTGGCCACACATTTTAGTTCCACGTCCCATTCCCATTCTGATATGTCTATCCATGACCTCCTCTACTGTAAAGATGAAGCCACACTCAGGTTGGAGGAACAATACCTTATATTCCATGTGGGTAGCCTCCAACCTAATGGCATGAACATTGACTTCTCAAACTTCCGCTAATGCCCCACCTCCCCCTCGTACACCATCCGTTATTTATTTATATACACACATTCCTTCTCTCTCTCTCCTTTTTCTCCCTCTATCCCTCTCACTATACCCCTTGCCCATCCTCTGGGTTTTCCATGGGCCTCTTGTCCCATGATCCTCTTATATCCCTTTTTGCCAATCGACTGTCCAGCTCTTGACTCCATCCTTCCCCGTCCTGTCTTCTCCTATCATTTTGGATCTCCCCCTCCCTCTCCCACTTTCAAATCTCTTACTAGCTCTTCTTTCAGTTAGTCCTGATGAAGGGTCTCAGCCCGAAACGTCAACTGTACCTCTTCCTAGAGATGCTGCCTGGCCTGCTGCATTCACCAGCAACTTTAATCTCTTCAGCAACCTCTTTTAGAACTCTGTGGTGTAGGCCATCTGGTCCGGGTGACTTACCCACCTTAAGACCTTTGGGTTTGCATAGCACTTTTTCCTTTGGCAAATGGCACTTACTCCTGCACCCTGACACTCATGGGCCTCTGGCATGTAGCTGGTATTTTCCACAGTAAAGACTATGGAAGCAGAGTATTTATTAAGTTAGTCTGCCATTTCTTTGGCCTCCATTACTACCTCACCAGAATCATTTTCCAGTGGTCCAATATCAACTTTCACCTCCCTTTTACACTTTATATAACTGAAAAAAAACTTTTAGTATCCTGCTTTATATTATTGGCTAGTTTGCCCTGATATTTCACCTTTTCCCTCTTATAGCTATCTTAGTTGCCTTTTGTTGGATTTTAAAAGCTTCCCAATCATCCAATTTCCCACTCACTTTCGCTACCTTATATGTCATTTCCTTGGCTTTTATGCAGTCCTTAACATCCCTTGTCAGCCACGGTTGTCTACCCCTGCCAGTTGAGAACTACTACTTCTGTGGGTTGTTATCTATCCTGCGCCTTGCAAGCTATTCCTAGAAATGTCAGCCACCTCTGTTCTGCTGTCATCTCTGCCAGTATTCCTCTTCAATCCACCTGGACAAGCTCCTCTCTCATGCTGCTGTAATTCCCTTTATTCCATTGCAAAACTGATGCATCTGACATGCTTCTCCCTCTCAAATTGCAGTATAAATTCTATCATATAATGATCACTGCCTCCTAAGGGTTCCTTTACCTTAAGCTGACTAATAATGTTCGTGTTATTACACAACACCCAATCTAAGATAGTCTTTTCCACTAGGAGGCTTGAGCACAAGCTGCTATAAAAAGCCATTTCATGGGCATTCAACAAATCCCCTCTCTTGTTTTCTGACACCAACCTAATTTTCCTAATCCCCTTGCATATTGAAGTCTCACATTACGATTGTGACATTGCCCTTACTACATGCCCTTTCCAGTTCCCTTTGCAATCTCAACCCCACATCTTGGCTACTATTTGGAGGCCTATATATGATACCCATAATGTTGTTTTTATCCTTGCAGTTTCTTAACTCCACCCACAAAGTTTTGAAGTTTTCTGACCTTATGTCTCCTCTTTCTAAAGGGGTGTGGATTCATAATTCCTTGAACATGGTGATTCGGGTAGACAGGTTGTGAAGAAGGTATTTGACATGCTTGTCTTCAATGGTCAGAAGTTGGGGTGCCATGTTACAGCTGTTCAAGATGTTGGGAAGGCCACATATGGAGTAATGCTACAGTCCTGTTCCATCCTACCATACAAAGGATGCCATTATGCTGAAATGATGATTTACAAGGACTTATAAGCATAGTATTAGTAGTGATGGGCTTGCATTGTTAAGAGAGAGAGGATAGGCTGGGTTTTCCCCCCTGGACCAGGGAAGACTGAGAGGGTGACCTAATGGAGGTTTATAAAATCAAGAAGGATGTAGATAAATAGCAAAAGCGGTTTCCCTTGGATAGGGTGTCCAAAACTAGAGAGCATATATTTAAAGTGAGAGGGGAAAATATAAAAGAAACCTAACGAGCAATAGCCCCCTCAGGTGGTTGTAAGTAAATAGCATGGGCTGCCAAAAGAAGTGGTAGAGGTAAGATCAATTATGACATTTAAGAGGGATTTGGACAGCTATGTGCGCAAACACGAGGAAATCTGCAGATGCTGGAATTTCAAGCAACACACATAAAAGTTGCTGGTGAATGCAGCAGGCCAGGCAGCATCTCTAGGAAGAGGTACAGTCGACGTTTCGGGCCGAGACCCTTCATCAGGACTAACTGAAAGAAGAACTAGTAAGAGATTTGAAAGTGGGAGGGGAAGGGGGAGATCCAAAATGATAGGAGAAGACAGGAGGGGGAGGGATGGAGCCAAGAGCTGGACGGGTGATTGGCAAAAGGAATATGAGAGGATCATGGGACAGCAGGCCTAGGGAGAACGAAAAGGTGGAGAGTGGGAGGATCGGCAATTGGTATAGTGAGCGGGACAGAGGGAGAAAAAGGAGAGAGAGAGAAAAAGAATGTGTGTATATAAATGAATAACTGATGGAGTACGAGGGGGAGGTGGGGCATTAACAGAAGTCTGAGAAGTCAATGTTCATGCTATCAGGTTGGAGGCTACCCAGATGGAATATAAGGTGTTGTTCCCCCAACCCGAGTGTGGCTTCATCTTTACAGTAGAGGAGGCCGTGGATAGACATATCAGAATGGAAATGGGACGTGGAATTAAAATGTGTGGCCACTGGGAGATCCTGCTTTCTCTGGCGGACAGAGTATAGGAGTTCAGCGAAATGATCTCCCAGTCTGTGTCGGGTCTCGCCAATATATAGAAGGCCACATCGGGAGCACCAGATGCAGTATATCACCCCAGCCGACTCACAGGTGAAGTGGACAGTTAAGTGGATTGGATTATTATTATCACATGTGAAAAGCTTGCCTTGCATACTGTTCATACAGATCACATCATGAAACAATGCACTGAGGCAGAACAAAGTAAAACAACAATGTAGGAGCCATGTTTATGCAAAACAAATACAGAGAAAGTGCAATGCAGGTAAACAATAAGGGGCAAGTTCATAATGAGGTAGATCATTGAGGTCAAGATTCCTATTTATTGTACCAGGAAACTATTTAGTTGTCTTAATACAGCAGCGTTCAAACTGTTCTTGAGCCTTGTAGTATGTGCTTCCAAGCTTCTTTATCTTCTGCCCAATAGGAGTAGGGAAAAGAGAGAATGTTCATGTGGAATGGCATCTTTGAATATGTTGGCTGCTTTACTGAGGTAGTGAAAAGTAGGGACAGAGTCCAAGGAGAGGCAGCCAGTTCCATGATGTACTGAGCTCCTCCCATATCTCCCTGCAGTTTCTTGCCGTTATGTGCTTTACATGGAGGATTGATAAAAATTGGTAAGGGTCCAGGGGGAAGGTGCCAGATTCTTTTAGCCTCATGGAGAGGTGGGGGCTTTAATGGACTTTCTTGGCTGTGGTATCTACGTGGTTAGACAAAGGCATGCTATTGATAATGTTCACTCCTAGGAACTTGAAGCCATCAACCTTCTCAACCTCAACCCTGTGAGGTAGACAGGAGCCTTTGCAACACTCCCTTCCTGAAATCAATGACCAGCCTTTTTTGTTGTTGTTGTTGTTTTGCTGACATTGAGGGAAAGGTTGTTGGCGTGGCAACATGCTGTAAGCTCTCTGTCACGTTGCTGTCCTGTTCGCCGACTCATCGTTACTTGCCCCACTCCGGAAACCATCTGCTAACTTGCAGATGGAGTAAGAGCTGAATCTAGCTATCAGTGAACAGGGAGTGGAGTAGGGGACGAGGACGCACTTTCGTGAAGTGCCAGTGTTTAATATTTTCGTGGCAACGGCTCTGTTGTCCACCCTTACAGACTGCGTCTGTTGGTGAGGAAGTCAAGGATCCAATTGCAGAGGGAGGCGTAACTCCTAGGACGGGGAGTTTGGGACTGAGTTGACTTGAAACTATAGTATTGAAGGCAGAGTTAAGGCCAATAATAGATTGACGTACATATTTTTACTGCCCAAATGCACCAGGGATGAGTGCAGGGTCAGAGAGATGGAGTCCGATGTAAACCTGTTTCAGCAGTAGGCGAATTGCAATGGATCGAGGCTGACTGGGAGGCTGGAGTTGAGTTGTGCCACGACCAGTCTCTGGAAGCACTTCATGAACGTGGATGTCAAAGCCATCGGGTGGCAGTCCTTAACGTACATTACGTTACCTTATTTTTCTTAAAATGGGATGATCATAGTCTTAAGGCAGGCGGGAACCACAGATTGAAGCAGGAAGGGGTTAAAAATATCTGCAAATACTCCCACCAGCTGATCTGCACAAGATCGAAGGACACGGTCACGTAAACCATCCAGACCAGATGCTTTCCGTGCTCACACTCTCCGGAAGAGTGATCTTATGTTCGCAACGGTGCACTGGAGGCGGTCGGGATGGGTGGTGACACACCCATTCGCGCTGTCCAAAATGTTCATAGGATGCGTTAAACTCATTCGGAACGGGACGTGATGCTATTGGTGAAACTGCACGCCCGGTCTAGCCTGCCAAAATTGACGGCTGGTTGGAGACTCAATTTTGGACTGGTACCGTGCCTTAGTAGTTTCTCAGCAGCTCTGATATGATGTCCTATCTCGATTTCTTGTAAAGATTAGGGTCACCTGATATGACTCTGCAGACCTAGACTTCAGTAGGAAAAATATATTGGTAGTAAATAGATGTGGATTTTTTAGAGTGCTGTTGGCTAGCTCAGTTAAGCAATTTGGTCGGAATGGACAAGATGGGCCGAGCGGCCCGTTTCTCTGCTGCGTAGCACTATGACGCTGTATGTACATATGTTACAGTAGTGTGCGATCACTGGAGTCAGGTAAGATGTTCTCCTAAGTGGTCGTCTATTGGTGGGTGCTTAGGTGACTGGCGATCCGAGATCCGTGCAGTGTAAGTGGTAGATATGGTCAATGGTTGGGTCTTTTGGTTGTCCAGTCTCTCCTCCCGGAGCTGCCGTGTTTGTTCTCCGCTGCACAGCAAAGATCGCTCTCATCTAGCGCAGCTCCCTCTTGAACAGATTTCGTCCAGATGTCCCTGTTGAGAGCAATATTTTCCCAGGTTTAAGATGTAACATTGAATTTCTTCAGACCGACTTTGATGTTATTTTTGAAGCGTTGCCTTTACCTCCCAGCGGCTCGCCTTCTTTCAACTGGGAGTAAAGGATCCGCATGAATTAGGCATCCGGATGACTTGACCTTTCCGTCGGAGTGTTGCTGCTTTATCGTTGTGGAGATGCTGTTGGCCTATCATCCTCCCAGCTGATCCTCAAAATCTTGTGTAAGACTCTTTGGTGATATTGTTCCAGGGCTTTTAGGTGCTTATTGTAGATGGTCCACGAGTCAGCTTCATACTGTGATGTGTGAAGGACAACTGCTCTATAGACTGAAAGTTTGTTTGGATTGCTTGCTCGCGGTCTTCAAAGACTCTTCCTTTAATCTTGCATAGGCTCCACTGGCACTACTCGAGCGGTGGTTGATCTCGGAGTAGATGTCTCATTTTGAGGAGAAAATGCTGTCCAGGTAGGGCATGTGGTCTGCATTTTCAAGAACGATGTCGTCGCCATTTATGGTCGGCTGGATGAACGGCTGGTTGGGCGGTGGATGATATAAGACCTCTTTTTTTAAAATTGAAAACAAGACCCAGAACCCTATATACGTTGGCAAAGACATTCAAGATGCACCGGGGCTTTACTTCAGAGTGCTGCAGTTGTTGTCCAGATATTGAAACTTCATGATAGTGGTGGTACTGACCTTGTTCTTGGCCTTGAACCGTTTGATGATGAAATGCCTGTAGTTCATTCTATATATGACTGGGATTCCCTGAGGCAGGTCCTGTCCAATGAGGTGACTACAGTCCTCAGCAACATTTATTATAAAAGTATGTATTATACATGAATGAATTAGTATACGTGTTGTACATTTCTATTTAAGTGTGTATAATAATTCATTATTAAAGACACAGTGTGTCTTTAACTACCAGCGACGCATCGGCTCACTGTCTGCACACGCACAAGTTCACGTTCATTGGTCCTTTGTCGTCACCGCTATAGGCAATATTGCCAAGCGTCGCCAGTCACTGATTGGTCGTTTGGCGCATCAGTCATCCAAAACGCGGCCATCCCCGCAGTTCCTTTAAAAGGAGTCGATGCTATGGCTTTGGACTTCTTCAAGCAGCTTGTCAATCGGGGTCCAACTGCTGACTCACCACATCGCTAGAATAAAGAGGCTTCGAACAAGGTAATAAAGAATGGAAATCTCCCTGCTCGTGTTTAGAATTAAGTTATAGATGGATTCCTCCTTGACCAAAGTCTCGACATTTAGGAAAATTAACGAGTGCCGTAAGGTCAGGGTTTCCCTGTGAAATTAACATCGCTGCCTTTCTGAGCATTGCTGTGCCCGGGCACTTCCCAGCTCCTTCAGAAAGGGACGGGCTCCTAGTGCAAATCTACCGATTGCTCTGTTAAATTCACACGGCTTTTTTTTTTGAATCAATGCAAGTGGCTTTCTGCCAGAACTCGTTCTGCAGTAAATACCAAGGATGGTCTTGGTTTCGGGAGAAGAGTTAACCTTTGCCCTCACAGCTCTTGGGCTGTCTGTCTCTCCTCTTCTCGGGGATCTCGTACCCGGAGGTTATCACGGGCTTCTGGGGCGACCCTGCCCCTTGCAATGTTTTGAGGCAGAAGCTAGCGTGGGCAGTTTAACGGAAAATTCTCCGAGCGCACCAGTGCTGCATGCGATGGCATCGTCCCAGTTCTTTTTTTAAAATTCAGCTTTTAATATAAAATCAGAAATGAACTAACCGCGTGCATTGGTTAAGCTGTGAAATGTAACCTCCTCAAAAGCAGCTGTTTCTTTTCGTTTATCCGCGGCAAGGGGGCACGGACGCCGCTGTCAGCCGAGCAGCAGTTTTTGGGATGAAGCACCGGTCCTCCGGACGGAGACGGGCCTCTGCTGTTTCCATGGGGAACGGTGGGGAGGGGGTTTTTCTGACATCCAGTGGACTACTCCACTGCACCCTTGCAAGGCGCGGGTGGGACTGCTGACTAGCTTATTGAGCTGGCTTCCAGGAGGTTTGGAAGCCCGATTTTCTAAGCTGATAGCCCAACGTGTGTACTCTGGTCTCGACTACGAAAGCAAGAACCCATCCGTCACGCCACGCTTTCCATTGTGTTCCCCCAACTAACTACCTCTGTAACGCCGGGTCCCCATTTCTCTACTGCTGGCGTCGCCCTTGATCGGGATTCTGCCTCGACTCGGCGTTACAACTTGTTTGATTCTTCGACCCAACCAACCTGCCTTTTGCTTCACCGGATCATCTGCTGTCCTTCTGGCCCCTTTTGGGTATCACTGGGTCCAGAACCACCCCTCCCCCCCAACACACACACAGACACACACAGACATACACAGACACACACACACTTTCTGACAAGTGCAGTTCCTGAGTTCCTGATCCACAGCAACAGCTGCCTTGCTTTGTAGGCCGGTTCAGAGAGAGAGAGAGAGAGCAATTGTGATTGTCCGTCTGTCAACCGCTGATGTATATTGTACACTGATGCTAACTTAGCGTTGCTTACTTAAAGCCAAGTTCTCCTAGTTGACTTGGAGTATAGGTAGTTGATGCATCTCCCTTTAGACAGCATTGAGCCATGGAGTTTGTCCAGTGCAGATCTACCCTGCAGAGATGGCTGAATTTTCCGAAATTCATTTGGGTTATGAAATCAGATGATTTGACAGAGGAAACTGATAGATGGTAATGCTTAAATGATGGACTGGTCCCCAGGTGGGTGGAGGATGCAGGTACTCTCTTGACATTTACTTAGCTAGATAAGCACAAAGCTACCATGCAGTATGGACCAAAACCTGGTAAGTGGGCTTTGTGTAGGTGGTCAGCATCGACACAATTTCTGGCTGAAGGCCCTGTTTCAGTTCTGCACAAATCTATCGGGGGTGGTATGAAGCGACAGCTGGGGATATTGGTACATAACTAAATGGAAGAGATTCAGGACAGAATGGGGAATACTTTTCCTCCCAGGACTGAGGCTGTGGAAACCAGGATTAGCATTGGCCATGAAGACCTAACGGTTCTTTTAAAAACAGTTCAGGAAAGTAGTGATCGCGAAGGGGATGGGGTAATGTAGATTGGTACCATTGCATGAGCAGCGTAAACCCCAACAAAGACTGTTTGAATGGAGCTGCCAGTTGCCAAGGTTGGAATTTTTGTACATAGCGGGTGTTCTTAGTATGAAGCAATGAGTAGTTCACCACCCAGTCCCACATTCAGTTTCTGGGCCTCAACCAGGGAGTGACTTCAAGCATAGCAATCCGATTTTAACAAAGCCATTTCTGGCATGTGTTTGGCAGACTAAATGGCCTTCTTTTCTGCTGTGAGTCACATAATTCAATTGCATTCTATTTTTAACATTTGAAAATGTATCTCCCCAAGGGAAATATTATATCAAACATTTCCAAGTTGTATAATGTCACTTCTGAAATTTGACAGCTTTTCCTAGTACCTAGCTTAATTTTCTGTGTCAGAGGTGCACATTCATTTTGGGATGGTGTAAGTGAACCAAGATCTGGTTGCCCTGGGGCAAACTTCCTTGGATCCTGGGACAGCCAAGTTATCCCCTGACAATACTGGATTGGGAACCCAATCAACTAAGATGCTAACTTGCCTTGATTTCTTCTGTTTGCACCCAGATCTCCTCTGACTCCAAATATGCTGAGCACTCCCCTCCAGCCATAGAGAAGGTCCTGATTGAGCCTATGGATACTGGTGGTCATTTGTCTCCTGAACCCACCATATTCTCAACTATTAGCACAACATTATAATGTACTTTGGGTCTTGATTGCAGAGCCATCTTGATGTCCAGACCTCTGGTTCTCAAGGGGTGTTGATACATTGACACTTGGATTGGGTTATGTTTGACATGTGTGGGCAAGTGGCCAAGTGGTTAAGGCATTGGACTAGCGACCTAAAGGTCGTGAGTTCAAGTCCCAGCTGAGGCCACGTGTGTTGTGTCACTTGCTCTGTGCCGACACTGGTGCCAAGCTGTATGGGTCCTAGTGCTCTTCCCTTGGACAACATCGGTGTCATGGAGAGGGGAGACTTGCAGCATAGGCAACTGCTGGTCTTCCATACAACCTTGCCCAGGCCTGCGCCTGCGGATCCATGGTCTCACAAGACTAACGGATGCCTTTATGTCTGACATGCATTGTGGTGTAATCTGTCCCTAAGACTGGAAAAAAAACTATAAGGCTCCCACTGTCCCCCCTTTCAAGACATCACAATGCGCTTCGCTATCAATTTTTTAAGTTGTTTCTTGTAAAGTGTACAACACTAATGGCTCTGAGCACAGCAATAGTGAGATGATAATTCATACAAATTCCGGATGAGACTCTTCCCCACTGCCTATATTTATCCCTCACCAATATTATCTTTATGATAAATGTAAGAGGTTCTGCACATGCCGGAAATTCAGAGCAACACACAAAATGATGGAGGAAGTGTGGCGCAGTGCTGTTGCGGCACCAGTACACAGGTTCAGGTTCAGTTCCAGCCAGGAGTTCAATGTCTTGTCTTAAGAGCATTGATGAGTAGGTGGTAAATGTTAGTTTTGCTCGTTTTTTTAAGGCGTGAAGGTTAATGTGGTTTATTAAGGTTAGTTCAGAGTTAGTGGCTTGCAATCACATACACTGAAAGAATAAAAACACTGCCCACTGACTGAATACAAATTCACACTAATCAATAGGGACAAACACTAGAAATAACAGGCTGCCTATAACATATAATGCTGCTTTATAGTCGTGCCAGGATTTCAATGTGACTCAATGTCAGGAAAAAGATGACAAATGACTTTGGAGGATCCCAGTTGTCAGTCGGTCCCACCCCACGACCCTTGCTCTTCTCATTTCAGTGTTGCCTGATGAACAGTGTTCAGTTAATTCATTTGGTTCCACTGAGCTGATTTGAGCAAGAGTTTTTACTCTTTTGGTTTTTGTTATAAGAGCTGAGCGGATATCCACTGAAAGTGCTCAGAACCAGCACTGCTGAGATAGGCTCATTTGCTGAGTCTGCGGAGGACGTGATTTGGCCTGAGTACCAGACACAGCTGGGACGACTGACTACAGCAGCAGCCGGGCGATTGTAGAGTCAGCTGATCACTTCCTTAAAATACGGGAAGACATTCAGCAAATGAGGATCCGAAAGCTGTGTGTGTTTGCCCATCTCAGAGCAGCTGCACATCTGCCATTATGTTTGATGGGGTCTCTCTGCTCCTTGCCTTTTGTTCTTTTGAACTCACTTCTGTTCCCTTTATCCTGGTGTTGGTGGTCCGAATAACTCTTCCAGCCAGAGCATATGGAAGCAAAGTGTCTCTGTTAGTGGGTTGGAAAGCCAGACAGTCGCACAAATGATCCACAGTTTAAATCTCCCCACAACAGCTGGGAAGCTAACATTTGGTTAATCAACCTTATTTTTTGCAAAAAAAAAACTGGAATTTAAGTATCAGTGAGAGTGGCTGTGAGACAACAAAATCATCTTAAAAACACATCTGGCTTGCATATGTCCTTAGGGAAGGGAAATTTGCTGCTTTCATGTGGTTCCAGGCCCACAGTAATAGAACTGACCCCAAGCTACCCCTGGTAAGCCACTTGGTTCAAGGGCACTTGGGGATGTCAATAAATGTTGAGTGTGCCAGTGATGTCTACTTCTGCCCATGTACAACTGTGAACAGGTTGGGCTGTTTCCCTGAATCGATTTGTTGCATCACAGGGTGACTTTGTCATGTGTCGCATCAGATCAGCCATCCACTTTCACAACACTCACAGAACTTCTCTTGACCTAACGAGGGACAGGGACTTGCAGCATAACGCTGGCTGCACTCTTTAGTTAAGGATCCCTTGGCAGCGGTACGTGCAAAGGCATGACCCCATTGCAGAGGGACCACTGGCCAGGAATCTATTTTTTTTTATTATTGTAAGATATGTGGGTTTCATCTTGTTGTCAAAAAGCAAAAACTGCAGATACTGGAAGTCTGAAACCAAAATTAGCAATGGCAGCATCAAGCAATGGCTCAGTGGGTCAAGCAGCATCTGTAGAGGTGGCAGGAATGGTTGTTCTGTGTTGAAACGTTATTTCAGGACTGTGTGGAGAGGGGTGGTGGCCAGTATGAAGAGGAGGGGGGGGGTAGTGAATAGTAATTGGTGAGTTGTGGAGGGGCAAGTTGAGCCTGATAGCAGAGGGGGGAGGGAGGAGTGGCGTTGGGAGACAGGCAAGTGGCTGAAGAATGGTGAACCCGGCAACCTTTTTGTGGAAAGAGGAGCGGGGTTAATATTTCCGCCGGAAGGCACTTGTTTGGAAGCATTTCCCGTGTCTCTCTTTTCACAGGCACTGCTTGACCTGCTGAGCCCTTCCAGCATTCTGTTTAGCCTTAGTATCAGTGTTAGTCTCTTGCTTCCAACCCAAAACACGCGTGAGCACTCAAAACTGGGCAGCGGTATGAGGGGGTTACCCTGCTGTCAGGGGTACCCTGTCAGCAGATAACTGTCTTCTGTTGGATGTAGACAATGCCATGTCATTCCCCTTCTGCTATATTTATCCTTTTATTTAAAGTTCAAAGTACATTTATTATCAAAGTATGTATGCAGTATACAACCCTGAAGTTTGTCTTCCCTGCAGACAGTCACAAAACAAGATCCATGGGGTCAACTCGCCCAAAGAAAAGCAAAACATCAAACCTTCCTGCCACCTTGCAAAAAAAATCATGCAAACGGCAACAAAAAGAATCAGCAAAAGTACGGAATAAAAACACAAAATCAAAAGGCATATTTCAGTACTGTTCAGTTCCATGTTCATAAATCTGCACACAATTACTCTACTCTCCAACCTCCTTATTCACACACCCACTTCCCTTTTCTTTCTATGTTTCCTTGCTGTTTGCAAGTACACCCCCTCTCACTTCATCCCCTTCTCCTCTCACTTATCCCATCTTATTCCCATCTCTTTGCACAAGTTTGGTGCCATGTCACAGCACCAGTAAGTGGTCCTGGAGGAGCGGGTGATGTTGAGTGCTGTGGTGAATTCATTTAGCACTTGGTCTGTAAACTGTACTGAAAGTGCCATTGCTCACTGAACTGCTCAATGTGGAGCCCAAGGCAGACCAGAGACGTATAGTATAACACAGCTTAAGTAAGGAGGATTGTTGATGCTTACTGAAGTGGAATCTTCAATGGCGTTGTCCATTCCTGGGAGCCACATTCAGAGTTGAAATATTGGAGAGTGGTCAGCAGACACTAGGAGCATGGTGCCCGCTGTTGTTACTACCCTCACTCAATGCCAATATTTTCCTGTCTTTCTCTTCAGAGCCTGCCTGTGATGACTGTACCACCCATGATGGAAGATCCTGTTCGCATTGGGGAGGATAAGTATATTTCCAAGTGAGTGCATCGAGGCTCTAAACATGCTGAACATAGACTGTGGGCTTTATGTGCGAGGTCAGTGGAGGGGAATGATTGTTTAAGGTTGTAGTTTGGGCATCAGTTAAGAGGGCTGTTTGCCCTGGGTGCTACTGAGCTTCCGAAGAGTTGAAACTTTGGCACTCATTCAGCAAGTGGAGAGTGTTCCATCGGACTCCAAGCTCATGTCCCGTAGATGGCCGAGCACGCGCCTGTTGTAAGGGATGAGGATGTTGCATGAGAGATGGGGTCTATGCAAGCCACCTCTTCCAGGTATCTGGTTGAGCACCCGGTGGTGAAGAGGCAAGGTGGTGGTCATAAACCAGCTGGTGGCCTCCATGTTGTGGTACCGGATGGTCACCTTGACCCCTCCTGCCCCCTTCGTCGCGAGAATGCAGAGGAGGTTAGTGGACTTCTTCTGGGGTAACAGAAAACACTGGGTCTCTGCGGCGGTCTTGAGTCTCCCAGTGGAAGAGGGCGGACAGTCACTGGTGTGCGTACGTACGCGACTAGCGGCTCTCCGCCTCAGGACCCTGCAGAAATTCCTGTACGCCAAGCACCCTCCCAGGTGGCACTTTTTGGCGACATTCTTCCTCCGGAGGGGCTGCTGTCTTCACGAAGAGATGCGGCTACTACTGGCAGGTGTCAGCCGTGCTGCTTTGCGGAGTCTGCCCGGCTTCTATCAGGACCCATTGAGAGTCTGGAACATGGTTGCCTCAGGCCGGGAATCCCCTTCTCTGGCAGAGGGCGGAGTCGTGGCCGACCCTTGCCCTACCTCAACGGATGTCGATGCGGCTCAGATGTGTGGAATGACTCGGGCTGAGCTGCTTGTCGGGCCCAGGCCGCACAATCTTATCCGAGAGCCAAGTCCACACAACTTGAACCGTCTCTCCTTGACACTGACAATCTCATTCAGGGATGCAAGCAGGGGGTACCTCTCTGGGCTGCTACTCCACGCTCTCCACTTCCTAGATCTTGTCCACCACCCCGACATGCCTTGGCGGTCTGTCTTTCCACCTGGAGGTGAGGGGAGTCCCCAATGGAAGTCCCTTTATGAGGGAGTTCTTCCCATCCACCATGGTGATCTGTGGTTGAGACTGCTGCTTAGAGCGGTGCCTTGCAATAAATCCTTCAGTCTGTACACAGATCTCCCACCCGCATGTCACTTCTGCAGGCTGGAGGAGACCGTGTACCACATGTACACGGAGTGTGTGAGACTGCAGCCTCTTTTTAGCGTATCTGCATGGGCTGCTTCTCGCATTCTGGTTGCATTTTAGCCCCACCCTATTTGTATACAGTCATCCAGTAAGGAGGGGGTGCATGGAGGGATGAGGATTTCCTTGTCAACTTGCTCCTGGGGCTGGCAAAAACAGCCATCCGTGGGTCTTGGAAACGGGTTGCAGGAGGATCTGCCTGGCAATGTTTAGGGGGTACGTTCGTGCCCGGGTAAATATTGAGAAGGAACACATGCAGTCCACGGCGACCTTAGAGGTGTTCTGGGACCATTGGGCTCTGCGGGGGGTAATTTCCATCATTGAGAGAGATGGAAACATTTTGGTTTAATGTGTATTGTCCATTTATCGTGAACTGTGTTAGTCACTGTTTTGTATATATAACACTGAATTTGTAATAAAGATATTTTGTATGGGGAGAAAGAAGTGGTGAAGAATCATCTGCGCCCAAGTGTCGTGACGCTTGTACTGGAAGGTCCATGGACAGAGGGAGGGGACAATATGCCACTCAAGATTGCAATGAAGGGAAATTTCTTCATGTGGGAGGGATGTGAGCCACTGGTGTCCTGTACACCAGAAGGTTGTGAAACCTGGTCTCTATTCAAGGCTGAAATTGATGTGTCCAAGTAGCTGGGAATTGAGGAAGATAGTGATTGCATGTAGAAACTACCTTATTCGCACTGTTTGTTTATTTTCTCATAACTTGTTTTTCTTTCGTTTAGCACTCTACTGTTGCAACAAAACTCACGACATAGTGTATGTCAACGATAATACAAGCATGCAAATCTGCAGATGCTGGAAATCAAAGTAACGCGCACAAAATGCTGGAGGAACTCAGCTTCTATGGAAAAGAGTAAACAGTCAATGTTTTGGGCCGAGACCCTTCGTCAGGATAGTCCTTTTCCATAGATGCTGCCTGGCCTGGTGAGTTCCTCTGGCATTTTGTGTGAATGATAATACACCTGATTCTGATTTGGAGGATGAGCTGTGATGTGTAATTGGATGAGCAGTCAGTGTTTTTTATTTACTGCATACATCCATTATCTTCTGGGATCTGGATGCTGCTGATAAGCCCATTTCTCATCACCCTTGAGAAGGGGGTCCTGAACTTCTGCAATGGTGTTGGGGAATGAATTCTGGAAGTCGGACCCAGCAAGGATGAAGGAGTCGCCAAATGCCTTCTCGTCAACATGGTGTGAGCTACAGGGGAAACTGCGGATGGTGGTGCTCCCTTCCCTGCGAAGACTTTATCTTTCCAAATAGTCGGTTTGGAAGGTGTGTATGCAATAAACTGGTGTGCTTATGGGGTACACTGAGCCACTGTACCAGTGGTGAAGGGAATTAATGGTGGATGGGGTGCCAGGTAAGCCACTGCTTTTCCCTGAGTGATATTGAGCGTCCATCGAGGTGTTCTCAAGGCACTCATCCAGGCAAGTGGAATGTGTTCCGTCACACTCCTGCCTTGTGCCTTGTAAGTGGTAGAAAAGTCTTGGGTGTCAGAAAATGAGTCACTCACCAAGAGGCACCAAGCTCTGACCTACTCTTGTAGTTGAGATATTTGTCGGTGTCCTGTTCAATGTCTGGTCAGTGGTGACCCCCAGGATGTTGATGGTGGGGCTTTGGTGAATGTAGATGACTAGACTCTGTCTTGAAGGTGGTCATTGTTTGATACCCAATTGCTTTCTAGTTCGTGATGCAAGGCTGCCGACTGGAGTTGTTTCGTTTGCCGAAGCCTTAATATTTAATGCGGTTTAAGAGCTAGGACTGACTCCTCGCACTTCTTCCACTCTCTGAGGCCTCTGTTGGTCAGGATCGACCATGGATATTGTGTCCTAGCCGTCTAGATATGCAAGCCTGGGCAGCACGATATAGAGTGCAAACTATTGCCCACGTAGCGAGCTCGCCTTCTTTGTGCATCTAATGAACACAAAGGAACGGCAGAGACTGGTACAGATTGGCACCAGTAGCATCACAGGAGTTGCCAGTCAGTGTTAAACTTGACTGCCTTAGGGACTCCAGCTCTGGATCTTTCCCTCTGGGTTTACTCCAGAAACCTTCTCCACGTGTGGGTGTAGCCTCAAGGCAGCGAAGGTTCGAGATCATCTAGGAGAAGGAAAACGCTGAACTGCCAACCATGGCTGATGAGCCCCATCGGCCCGAAGCGACTGGTTTTAAGGAGCCAGTAACCCAGCTTTGCCCTTTCTCCTGTCAGTAGAAATAATTCCACCAGGCTTAGCAGTGGAGGCCAAGAGCTGGACTTGGTTGTCAGAGGCTATGTGAGGCACACGCCATTGAGGGCTTATCCGCATCGTCACCCCCAGCTATAACAACCTTAAGGAACCCTTCCTCCGCCACCTCTACTTAAATCCTAATGGTCACCTTGACAAAGGTCACAAGATCTGGGATTAATGTCCAATTTGTAACGTATTACCCAGTGGGGTACTGAGAAACACCAAGGTCCTGGCCCCTGACCCCCACTCAGCTTAAGAGCTAGAAGCCATGGTCGTAGATTTCAGAGCTGTGAAATGGTTGATTGAGCAGCAACCATCACTTCAGTGGCCAGCCACTGAATCTTCTGTGTTTGGGCAGAGAAGGAGCTGCTTTCTGCAGAGGACAGTGTGAACATGTCACAGAGCCTGGTACTTAAGGATCCACTTTGCCTCAGCAGGTATCAAGGCAGGGGCTGTTTACTCTGTAGGGCTATCCAGGACATTCCAGAAATTGCTGATCTTTGGATTCTAGTGGATGGGAATTAATTATTTGGTCTCTTTATTATGTCTATTTGTTTTCATTTATTGTAACAGTATTGTGGAAGAATTTTGTTTTGGAACAGTTTATTCAAATGGGTGAGGCAGGACAGGGTGAGAAAGTGCTTTTCAAGCTTCAGGCATATATTCTATCAATCAACAACTGAGGGGCTGAATGCTCGTCTCTCAGGATGTAAATTTCCAACACAGTGGATTCTGGTTAATTGGGCCATCAGTTAATCTGGGTAGTTGCTTACTTGGGATAACTCTTAAAAAGCAAAAGCTAATTGAGATAATAGCCAGGATTACCTTTGTTTATTTGGGATACTATGCAGCTTAATTGGTACAAGAAACTGTTGCAGAACAGTTTCTAAATAGCATCAGTCGCATGCATTTGTGTGGCCATTTAACACTGTGGCTAGAGCGAACAGTTTTTTTAAAATACTGCCAGTCACAGCTTTGTGTTCAAAAAGCAGTGACTTTTGTCACTGATAGTTGGTGAGAAATAAGCAGTAAGACAACTGTTTTGCTCACAACAGTTTCAGTATTCAGGCTTGGAGATGCCAGAAACAGCCAGGAGTGAAAGTGAAACGTGTTCACTACTTCAGAAAGTTAAGAACTATGAAGCATTTGAAGTTATCAAGAATCATCTTGGATGTTGAAACACCATTGAAGATTTGGAGGATGCAATTGTCAAAAGAATTGCATGTAGGCAGTCCATTATCTGCACCAGGAGTCTGTGCTAATTTTGTTCACTTACAGTCAATGAAAAGAAAATTTCATCGTAAACATCGGATGAATCCTGCCATAAGTAATGATCAGGAGCTACAGTTTTATAGGACTGTAGTGGCATTGTTAGTGTTCTTTGTTCTGTATTTCTTTAAATACTCAATTTATTACTTAGTTAAATGGTAGTTTGTCTTTTTAAAGTTTTTAACTATTTCCATGTTAATTGGGACAGCCGCCTAATTGGGTTGAAATGACTGGTCTTGATGTGAACCAATGAACTAGGATTCACTGTATATGGATTTTGTGTTGGGTAAGGATTAGGCCAAGAGTCTGTTGATCTTTGGAGTGTAATAACCTGCTGGCAGCTACTGTCCAGGAGAAGCATGGTGATTACAGGGGGGAGGAGCTAGGCCCCAGTGGAGAGTGGCCTCTTTCCAGGCAGTGAAAACTGAGGGGGAGGGGGCAGCTGAGTGCAGCCAGGGAGTTGTGTTTTCTTATAGCAACTAATGTTACTGAGGAACCAACTCTATTCTGGGATGTTACCCATGAAAGAACACAGCAGTTCCTTAAATCTGAGATTGGAGTTCCCCTTTTTTTTTGTTGTTGCACACTGAGATCACACAGACGTCTGTATTCAGAGGCCTGCACTTCTGAGCCACCTGCTCTGTGGGATGAGCCTCCGGAAAGGACAGCCTGAAAACTGATCGAGAAACTCCATCAGCGGCTCTTTGTCTGCTCGGCTCCCGGGCAACAGCTGACATCACTACTCATTTCTTTTGTCGCAAAGTCTCAAAGCCAGGGGCCATTTGATTTCCATACCCCGCAGTCCTGACCTATTGCATCCCTAGTTTTAATTGCTCCACTGTCAGCGGCTGTGTCTTCACTGTCTGGGGCTCCCAGCCTGAGAACTGCACACCCCCTCCAACCCGCATACCATACCACTTTCTAACACCTCCTGAATCGGACGGTGTTCTGATGAAGTGCTTGGATGCATTGTGCTCCCTAAATGCATTTTGCTGTTTGAGCTGTGATGCGGGGGCATTCATGATAAATAACTTTCAGCATGGGACAAGAGCAAGTAGTGTGAATGGGCACAACGGACCATAGGAGTGGATGGATGAGCTCAACGACTGTGGCCAGAGAAAATCAAATGATTATAATGCTCAGCAGCTTTGTGTATATGCATATACTATACATACACTTGCATACTCAGCAGGTCTGGCAAAGAGTGAACAGTTGTTGTTTCAGTCCGAGACCCTTCTTCCGGACTGGGGAAAGGGGGGAGATGGTCTAATTAAAAGGTGGGCGCGGGGGAGAAAGAGGCTAACTGGAAGGTGATAGGTGAAGCCAGCTGGATGGGAAAGGTCAAGGGCTGGAGAAGAAGGAATCTAATAGGAGAGGAGAGTGGACAATAGGAGAAAGGAAAGGAGGAGGGGATCGAGGGGGAAGAAATAGGCAAGCGAGAAGAAGCCAAAGATCAGAGTGGGGAATGGAGGAAGAGTAGGGGTGGGAATTTTCTTTGGAAGGAGAAAGCGATATTCATACGGTCAGGTGGGAGGGTACTCAGATGGGATACAAGATGTTGCTCCCCCACCCTGATGGTGTGGACCATAAAACAGAGCTGAATTAGGCCATTCAGCCCATCGAGTCTGCTCTGCCATTTCATCATGGCTGATCCCGGATCCCACTCAACTCCATACAGCTGTCTTCTCGCCATATCCTTTGATGCCCTGACCAATCAGGAAACAATCAGCTTCTCCTTACTTCTGTTCTAAAAGGTCAACCCTCAATTTTGAGGCTGTGCCCTCTAGTTCTGGATACCTCCACCATAGGAAATATCCTCTACACATCCTCCTTATCTAGTCTATTTAACATTCGGTAGGTTTCAATTAGATCCCTCCCTGCATTCTTTTGAATTCCAGTGAATACAGGCCCAATGCTGCCAAATGTTCCTCGTATGTTAACCCCTTATTCCTGGAATCATCCTCATGAGCCTCCTTTGGACTCTCTCCATCGACAGCACATCCTTTCTGAGATATGGGGCCTAAGACTTTTGACTGTACTCCAAGTGCAACCTGAGTAGTGTCTTATAAATACTCAGCATTATCTCCTTGCTTTTGTATTTTATTCCAATTGAAATAAATGCCAACATTGTATTTGCCGTCTTTACCACAGACTCAACCTGTGAATTATCCTTCTGGGAGTCTTTCACAAGGACTCCTAAGTCCCTCTTCACCTCTGAAGTTTGACCCTTTTCCCTATTTAGGTAATAACCCACACTATTGTTCTTTTCACCAAAATACATTACCTTATATTTCCCAACACTATTCCATCTGCCTCTTTTTTTGCCCATTCTTCCAATTTGTCTAAGTCCTGCTGTAATCGCTTTGCTTCCTCAGAAACCATCTTCGTATCATTTGCGAACTTTGCCACAAAACTATCAATTCTGTTGTCTAAAGCATTGACAAACAATGTGAAAAATAGTGGTCCCAATACTGACCCCTGAGGTACGCCACTAATCACCAGCAGCCAACCAGAAAAGGTCTCCTATATTCCCACTCCCTGCCTCCTGCCTGTCAGCCATTCCTCTATCCATGCCAGTATCTTTCTGTAACACCATAGGATTTCATCTTGTAAGCAGCCTCATCTGTGGCGACTTAGCAAACACCTTCTGAAAATCCAAGTGAATGAAATCCACTGCCTCTCCTTTGTCCACCCTGCTTGAAGAACTCTAAAAGATTTGTCAGGCAAGATTTTCCTTTACAGAAACCATGCTGACTTTGACTTATTTTATCATTAGCCTCCAAATACATTGAAACCTCATCCTTAGTAAGATTCTTACATTTGTCCCGTGGGACCATGCCAGAATCAAGTGATTAGTGAAAGATTATGATCGATATATCCGTTATCTCTTCAGCAACCTCTCTCAGGACTCTGAGATGTAGTCAGTCTGGTCCAGGTGACTTATCCACCTTAAGACCTTTGAGCTTGTCTGGAACTTTTTCCTTTGTAATAGCAAATGCACTCACTCCTGCTCCCTGACACTTGCAGACTTCTGGCACACTGCTAGTGTAGCTGGATTAGAACATGTTTAACAAATGGGCTGTCTGATCAATGAAGTGCATAGGCATTGAGAGAGTAGATCCCAGCCTCCTTCCTTTGTTCAAGATTCATGTTTATTTGGCATGTGTACATTGAAACACAGAGAAATGCATTGTTTACATTATTAACTGTCACACCCGAGGGGGCAGCCTGCAGGTGTTGCCACACGTCCTGGTGCTCAGTAGAGCAACACTGAATACAAGCATCAAACAACAGCCACAGCAAAAACAAGCCCCATTCCTCCCTCTCGCCCAAGCACATAGTCCTTTAACCCTAGGGTAGGCTTCCAGCCTCCAGCAGACTGTGACTCGGGCCTGCAGCCATTGGGCTTAGACCCCCAGAGATTTGCAGATTCCACACTGGCCAACAGGCTTCTACATCTGGACTTCCAATTCAACCTCCAGGCTTCAATATTTGGCACTGATTCCAGGGTACGCCAATCGGCAAATATTAGGCCTCAAACCCTGGACTCACTGATGATGCAACCCTGAACACTAGGGTAAGAACTCCAGTGTCACCGATTCATGAACCCACAGGGACGTCGGAGCACGCCCCGCCTGCTTGGGTGGATCCCTGACTCCGGAACCCTTTTGCAGCTTGCTGACCTTGGGGGAAGGGTTTGGGAGAGGTGCCCTCATACACTCTGATCATGGATGTCACACATCCACGTTGTTTTCAAACATGCAACAGAGACTTAGACTGTGGCTTGCCCCTTAATTCCTCCACATCCCTGTCTCTAAGCCCTAACTCCTCCCTATTTCCCAAACAATCTTTACCTAAAATCAGTTAAAAACATAAAGTAACTCTGAGCTGTGAATCAACAGAGATGCCGTCTCAGAATTCAATCTCCTGGCTAAACTCCTATGAGATCTTGCTGATCTCCATTGGTTCCTGATTAAACAGCACTTCATTTTTTTAAAAATTGCTTCAGTGGCTGACAGTGCCCTGAAGTCTACTCTCACACATCCCTGTAGCTCTCCAAGATCTCTTTGTTGCTCAAACTGTGGCCTCCTGTTTGTCCCTGTGTGGAGTTTGTTCCTTGCTCCAGCACTGGTGGCTCGATCTTCAGCTGCCAAAGCCCAAAGCTCTGGACTTCCCTCCTAAGCTTCATTCCTTGCCAGTCTCTCGACCACCTTCAGTCATCTGCTGTTCCCCTGTAATTTTGACATGACAAGGGATGATGTTGCAATGTTTTCACTAGATGAAGAGTCCTGAGCAAGGGGACATAACGCAAAGATTCCGAAGATTTATTATCAAAGTAGATACGCTGTATAAAGCTCTGAGATTCGTCTTCCTGCAGCCAGCCACGAAACAAAGAAGCATGGAACCTGTTCAAGGAAAACATCGAACGTCCAATGTGCAAAAAAAAATCGTGCAAACAAATGAGAGAGAAACACATAGAATATAAACATCAAACTGCAGAATTCTTGAAACAGCCTAGGAACGTTCAGTTCAATTTACTGCAGTGGCATACGTTAACCGCAGGCCGCAGAACGAGTCTGTCCCGATCAAAATCACAGAACATGGAAAATTTAAAAAAAACTAGAAACATACATAACATGCACTGCGGAGTCCTCTAAAATGAGTCCAATCCACAAATTGCGCTGATCAAACCTTGAGCAAGACCCAAGACTCTGGCACCTTCCTCCGATTAAAGCTAAGGGGGCTAAGATTCTTAGAGATTTCTTCAAGAGAATGTATCTTAAAACTGTCATGGACAGCCAAATCTTTAGAAGTATTGAAAGTGAAGCTTGGTGCATTTTAAAGATCTAGGGATTGAGGGCAGTGGGATCTGGCATAGAGGAGGAGTTGAGGCTTGGGGTAAATGAGCCATAATTATAGGGCAGGTTTGAGGGGACTGTGGCCTACTACTCTTAATTCTTTATGTTGAGTCAGTTGGCATTAAAAAAAAACCTATTTGGTTGAACTTGCTGCATGAAACACGCTACATAAATGAATTTGATGTTGATGAGCCTGAATATGGAAATAAAATTTCCCTGTGTAGGCTGATTGTAGATGGCTGGTAGGGGAATCCAGGTATAATCATTGGCAAGTGAGAGATTAGGCTATAGGAAACTGAAGAAGTGGGATTAGTCTGAGAATTGGCATTGATCTTGATTGCTATAAAACTGAAAGAACTGTTTTATGAAATGAAATATTGGTTGACCTTTTTCCTTGATAAAAACATGTCTGAGAGGCCCACCCTTGAGGTCAGTAACCAAGGGACAAATTTCCCTCTGTATTTTAAAGCCAAACAGTTGCCTGTCTACAGATTGAATTTAGTCCTGTAATGGGATTCAAACTCTTGTCATTATACTTAAGAAAACGAATGCTATTCCACCTTGCCCTTGGTCTTTGGTTGGCATAGGCATAGAGGTGGAGGGGCAGCTCTGTGTTTATTACATAAAGCAGTTCAGTGGAGTGCCAATGTACACCTGGTACATGTCAGGTACCCTAGATCAATTAGGACTGGTGATGTATGGTGAAAGGATTGAAGGATCTTCTTGGAGATGAGAGGCAGAGATGGAAAAGGTGCAGAATGGAGAGAGTACAAGCAAAATAAAGAGACTGGTTTAGGAAGGGGATTTCAGGGGTTTGGAGTCAGTAGCTGAAGGCAAAGCTGACAGTGATGGAATTGCTACTTTCTGCAATGCACAGGGGGAAAGAATTAGTGGTGTGGAATAATCATTTTGTGAAATATGTTGCTTGCATCAAATCAATGAAACCATAAGACATAGGAGCAGAATTAGGCCATTTGGCCCACTGAGTCTAATCAACCATTCATGGCTCGTTTATTAAACCTCTCAAACCTATTCTCCTCCCTTCCCCTCGTAAACTTTGACACCCTTACTAATCAAGAACCGATCAATATCTACTTTAAATATAACCGAT
The DNA here is from genome assembly GCF_030028105.1 of Mobula birostris. Taxonomy (NCBI): domain Eukaryota; kingdom Metazoa; phylum Chordata; class Chondrichthyes; order Myliobatiformes; family Myliobatidae; genus Mobula; species Mobula birostris. The sequence continues at coordinate 149,123,286 of NC_092377.1, read as the reverse complement.
GAATTGGCCTCCATAGCTGTCCAAACATGAGTGAGGATTATGGTATGCAGCCGATATGTGTTGCCATGATTCGGGAGTCAACACTGCATGCCCATAATTTACTACCCATACATCTTTGGAATGTGGGAGTAAATTGGAGGAAACCCACGTGATCATGGGGAAATGGGACCCAATAGTAATCTTGGCCACAGTACCAGGAAGGATTCCAGGCCTGTTCCGTGGAAGAGGTGTGATTTAATTTATTTTGTTGTGTGATGACTGTCGGGCTATGTTTTAGCCTCTCAGTGTGAAGAGTAGCGCTCCATCATTTCTGCATTGTTCAGGCTGTGCCTCTGAGTGATTTGACTCACAACTGAGAAGATTGTGAGAATGTGGTAGGGGGCAAAATGTTAAGAATGCTTTCTTTTCATTTCTAGGAAGGAGCTCCTGGGGCACTTGAAGACCTACAACTACTACTATGAAGGGCAGACGGCACAGCTCCGACACAGGGAGGTAAGCTATCCTACAGCAGAATGGCTCAACTGCTTTCAGTGAAGAATGGCAGATAATCTGCAGATACACACTTGCTATAACTTTTATTTATTCATTTTCTGTGGTCCTGGGGTTACCGATAAGGCATTATTTCCTATCCCCAATTTCTCTTGAAGATTATGGTTAGTAGATGCCTTGAGTTCTTCTGGCAGAGATAGCCCCCTTGTTCTTTTTTTTAACTAATTTTTTTAATAAGTTTCTACATTACAAAAAACCACCAACAAAAAGGAGGTTTATAGAGTGCGAAACCAACGTATCTGGTGTACAATTCATAACAGTAAAGAAAAAGCACCCAAAATAAGATCATATAAATTTAGTTTCCTCCCCACCCACCCACTTCACAACTCCAAGCCAACCATTACAATATAAAGAAAAGTTAGTCAGAGCTTTTGCCACCACAGAGCTGTGAATATAAAAAAAGGTATTGCCTACTATCAAAACTATATTTTATTTCACATCATAAAAAAAATGTAAAAGTTACCAGAAAAAAAAAGCTGTATGTATGGGATTAAAGTACTGAAAGAAAAAGGAAGATAAAACTTTAAACTAAAGAGGAGTTATGGAAATATTCAAGAAAATGTCCCCACACCTTATGGAACTTTATGTCCGAATTAAGAAGTGAATGATGAATCTTTTCAAGGCCTAAGCAGGACATAATATCTCTAAGCCATTGAGCATGAGTGGGTGGGGCAACATCTCTCCACCAAAGAAGAACTAAACGTCTAGCCAAAAGAGAGGCAAAAGACAATGTTCGATGTTTGGTCGGACTTAAACGCATGTCAACTTCACCCAAAATTCCAAAAAGAGCAATCAAAGGGTTAGGTTCTAAATGACAATTAAGGATATGGATAAAGTTTAAAAAAAACATCTCTCCAAAATTTCTCCAAACTAGGACAAGCCTAGGACAAACTAAGACATGCGAATAAGAGAAGCTTTACACTTTACACTTGTCGCATAAGGGACTGATATCAGGATAGAACCACAATAATTTATTTTTAGATATATGAGCCCTATGTACAACCTTGAACTGCAAAAGGCAGTGGCGAGCACATAAAGAGGTTGAGTTAACTGACTTAAGAATTGAATCCCAAACCTCATCAGACAGAAATATTTAAATCATGCTCCCAGGCAGTTCTAACTTTAACAAAGGCCTCAAGGCCTCAAGGTCGCTAACTTATCACGAATAGTAGATATTAAACTTTTACCCAATGGGTTCATACGAAGAAAAAGTCCACAACATTTTTTACGGGGATCTCAGGAAAGTTTGGTATTAAAGGGTTAATAAAATATCTAATCTGAAGGTATCTAAAGAAATGAGTATTCGGTAGGTTAAACTTTGCAGACAGTTATTCAAAGGTCACAAAACAGTGATCTATGAAAAGATCCTCAAAACCCCTGGTGCCCTTTCTGTACCAAACATGAAATGTTAAATCTCGCACAGAAGGTCGGAAAAGATGACTATGAAAGATAGGACTAGAAAGGGAGAAACCATGAAGACCATAATATTTTCTGAACTGAGCCCATATTCTCAGAGTTTGTCTAATGAGAGGATTAACAATTAGTTTGGGCAAATGACAAGGAAGTGCATATCCAAGAAGTGCGGAAATAGGGAAATCCTTATGAGAGTTCAACTCCATTGCCACCCATTTTGGGCAGTCAGACTGATTATGAAAGAAAGACCAAAAAATAAGGCAATGTATATTGACTGCCCAGTAATAAAAATGAAAATTGGGCAAGGCCATACCACCATCCCTTTTAGGTTTTTGAAGGTGAACTTTGTTAAGTCTGGGACATTTACCCTTCTATAATAGAGTGTCACGAATCAAAAAAAGCTTTGGAAATAAAGTTTGGTGAAGATTGGAATAAGTATAAAAATTTAGGAAGGATACACATTTTAACATTAACTCGACCTACCAGAGACATGGACAAGGGTGACCAATGTGTCAAACTCTGTTTTGTATGATTTAAAAAATTAGTAAAATTTTCTCGAAAAAGATGCTTAAATTTCCTTGTTACAGTAATACCGAGGTAGGTGAATTGATTATGTACTACTTTAAAAGGGAAATTATGAAATTCTAATATTTGCGCTTCTCTATTAATTGGGAAGAGTTCGCTCTTGTGTAAATTAAGTTTATATCTGGAAATCTGACTGAATTTATTAAGAAGTGAAAACATTGGGGGTAAGGAGGTAGTCGGATTTGATGTAAAAGGTCATCGGCATAAAGAGAAACTTTATGCTCAACACCTCCCCTCCAAATTCCCATCAGTTCAACACAGCTACAAACACAATCGCCAATGGCTCTATGGCCAAATCCAAAAGTAAGGGACTTAAAGGCCACCCTTGCCAGGTGCCACGTATAAGGTTAAAAGTTTGGGATTGCTGGGAGTTAGTCAAAACGGAAGCAGTGGGACGTGAATATAACAATTTAATCCATGTAATAAAACTTTGTCCAAAGTCAAATTTTTCTAAAACCACAAAAAGATAATTCCAGTCCACACGATCAAACGCCTTGTCCGCATCGAGAGGGATGACCCATTCAGGAGTCCCATTTGGAGGTGAATACAAGATATTAAATAGACACCACGTATTAAAAAAAGGGAGGCGATTTTTAATACAACCAGTTTGATTCTCGGAAATAATTGAAGGTACAATGTTCTCCAATCTACGAGCCAAAACTTTAGCCAAAATTTTAACATCGACATTTAACAGCGAATCGGCCTATATGAGGAACACTTGGGTCTTTGCCTTTTTTCGCTAAAAGAATACTTGCCTCATTAAATGATGCTGCCAATTGACCATGCTTAAACGAATCAGATAAAACTAAGGTTAATTGAGGCAAAAGCAGTGAGGAAAATGACTTATAGAATTCTGCAGAAAACCCATCAGGTCCAGGAGATTTACCAGGCTGCAGTGTGGAAATGGCTAAAGATAATTCCTCTAATGATAATGGTTCATTGAGTTGTGCTTTGAGATCAGGAGAAAGCGAAGGAGTATTTAAACTATTTAAGAAATGTTCAACAGAAATACTATCATTTAAAGGTTCAGAGGAATAGAGTCGAGAATAATAATTCTTGAATGTATCATTAATTTCAGAATGATTCAAGGTAATATTCCCATTTCCCATTCGAATTTTAGTAATTTGTTGTTTATCTTTAGAGTGTCTTAATTGATTGACTAAAAATTTACCAGATTTACCTCCAGGAATGTAAAACCGGCTCTTACTTTCGAGAAGTTGGCGTTCAATTGGATGAGTGGAAATAAGATCAAATTTAGTTTGAAGTTCCACTCGCTCCTTGTACAGTTCCGGATTTTTGGTTTGGGCATATAGTTGGTCTGTTACTTTAATTTTATTGACCAGATCTAATCGCTCTATAGAGGTCTTTCTTTTCAAATTCACAGGCTATGATATTATTTGATATGCTTTCATGGCATCCCAGACAACCTGAATTGAGGTTTCAGATGGCATGTTAATATCTAAAAATAAACGTTATCTGGCCCTTCATAAATTTTACAAAATCTTAATCCAACAACAGGGTCAGATTAAAACGCCAGTGTTTATTCATTTGGGGGAGACCAGGAAGAAATGAAGACAGGGTAAATGGGGCATGATCTGAAATCAATATACTCTGATAATCAGAAGAGCGAACAGATAGAATTATCAGGTTATCAATTTAAAAAAATAATCAATTCTAGTAAAAGTATGGTGGACATGTGGGGGAAAAAATGAGTAATCTCTACAGTTAGATGGAGAAAATGCCGAATACCATAATTAGAAAGGAAAGACTAAATTGATAAAGCAGATTTACTTGGTAGTGTAGGAACAGAGAATGATCGATCCATAACTGGATCAATCCAACAATTAAAATCACCACCCAATATAAGAGAAAATGAGCTGAGGTCAGGCAATAAGGAGAAAAAATGATCAAAATACTCCACATCGTCTGAATTGGGAGTGTACAGGTTAGCCAAGACTACCCTAGTATTATACAATTTCCCAGAGGCAATAATAAAACGACCATTTGTATCAGGTACTTGATTGTGAAGCTCAAAAGGAACATTTGGATTGATAAGAATAGAGACCCCCCCCTGGCTTTAGCAGCCCCCTTGTTCTGATGTTGTCAGACTTGGCAATGCTGGAATAGTACTTTCCTTCCATTTGTGACTGTGTGCAACCTGGGGAACCTGCAGGTGGTGGTGGTGATCCACTTTATGTTCTTTGTAGCAGAGGTCATGGCTTTGTGGGATGCTGAAGGAGTAGCCGGACAAATAATTGCAGTGTGTTTTGTAAATGGTGCACTGGGATGAAGGTACTAAATATCAGAAGTAGTGGATAGGGTGCAAGCAAAATGTGCTGCATTGTGCTTGATGGAGTTGAGCAGCTTGAGAGATTGAAACTGCATTCGTCCACGCCAGTGGAGGGGATTTCATCAGAATTAGAATTTTATGTCCTGCATCCATCCCACAACATGAGGGAGTAAAAATCTTTGTTGCATTTCAATCACAATGTATAAGCGATAAGGAAGGGAAGTGTGGGAGGATATTACCCAGACACTTAAGATTTTATACATAACTGTGTTGTGTACATGTATGTACAGTCAGATACAATGTACAGTCAGATACGCAATCAGATCAATATGTATTGATAAGTCTGATGATCTGGCGAATGAAGCTGTTCTGGAGCTTGTTGGTCCTGGCCTTAATGCTACGGTACCATTTGCTAGACTGAAGCTGCTGAAATGGTTTGTGGTTGGGATGGCCAGAGTCCCTCTGAGCCTTTTTTAAGTACCCGCTGCTGTAGATGTCCTAATCAGAGGACAGTTCACATCCACAGATGCACTGGGTTGTCTGCACCACTCTCTGCAGTGCCCTGTAATTGAGGGTAGTATGGTTCCCGTGCCAGGCACAGCCAGTCAGGATGCGCTCGATGGTGCTGCTGTAGAAAGTCCTGAGGATCTGGGGACTCGTGCGAAACTTCTTCAGTCATCTGAGGTGAAAGAGGCTCCGTTGTGCTTTTTTCACCACACAGCTGGTGTGTAGAGTCCAGGTGAGATCCTTGGTGATGTATATACCGAGGAACTTGAAACTACTCACCCTCTCAACTACAGACCCATTGATGTCAATAGGGGCTAGCCTGTCTCCGTTCCTCCTGTAATCCACGATCAACTCCTTTGTTTTCTTGACATTGAGAGAGAGGTTGTTTTCTTGGCACTGCTGTCAGGGCATTGACTTCTCTGTGGCTGTCTCATCATTGTTGGAAATGAGGCCTAGCAATGTTGCAACATCTGCAAATTTGATCAGCAGGTTGGAGCTGTGTGTGGCAACACATCATGGGTGTATAGGGAGTAGAGCAGGGGGCTCAGGACACAGCCCTATGGGGCTCCTATGTTGAGGGGCAGAGGTGAGGGTGCCCATCCTTACCACCTGCTGGTGATCTGACAGGAAGTCCCGATTATAGCTGCACAAGGCGGGGTACAGGCCTAGATCTTTGAGCTTCTTGTCGAGCCTGGGGGGAATTATGGTGTTGAATGCCGATCTGTAGTCCAAGAACAGCATTCTAACATAAGCATCCTTCTTCTCCAGGTGAATGAGGATGGTGTCGTGTTCTAAACAAGCACTTTTGTACAAAGTAGATAATGAAGGGCCTTGCAATGTTAGAAGACCAGTCAAATGTCAAAGGATACCCAGCTACTCACCGCCTGTGGCCAGAGTATTCATCCTTGTCTAGATATGTTTCTAGTAATGGTGACTACCAAGATTTAGGTGGGAACGCTGTAGATGTAATTATGACATCGAATGTTAAGGGTATGTGATTTAAACCCCGGTGTTCTGCACATATTAATTTCCCCTGCCCGCCTAAACTACTGCTTCCTTTATTCACCCTTCCCCACCCCCCCACTTAGTTCCTTCTGCCCATCATCCTCGCCCTATGTAGCTCCACTGATTACCTTCCAGATTTTGTCCCACCTCCCTACATTCTGCTGTGTTCTGGCAATCTCTCCAGCTGCTTCTATACTGTTGCAAGGTCTCAACAGCCTGCACCTTTTGCCTCTACAGATGCCATGTGACCTACTGAGTTCTTCCAGTGTTCTGTTCTGCTCTTGTTGTAGATTTCGGCATCTTTTTTTTGTCATTAGATTAGATTAGATTAGATTCAACTTTATTATCATTGTGCCGAGTACAGATACAAAGCCAATGAAATGCAGTTAGCATCTGACCAGAAATGCAAAGAATAGTGTTATTTACAAAATAACTGCGAATAAAAAGTAAGTGTTACAGCACACAAATATAAAAGTACTGAGACAGTACAATATGGATGCAATACTGCTTAGCGCTGTGATGTGAGGTTCAACAGTGTCATCTGTCCTGATCTAACTCTTGTCGCAGATGGTCATGCCTGGGCTGGGTTTGTTGCTCATCATTCATCAGCCAATGCCTGAATATTTTCTGGACTGTATCCAGTGGAAATCACTCCTAGAAATACTGCTCCCCTCCTACCCTTCGGGGACTTCTTAAAACAGACTTGAGCGGCCAAGCTTTGGTCATGTTGTCTGATTACCTTCTTGTGTGACTGGGTGTGGATTTTGCTTCATTGTGGCTGTGGGATATGTAATTAGAGTTTGCACAAATGCCAGTTGCTTTTTTTTTTGAGGCAAGAAACTGACAAGCTAAGTGCGATGAGCCTCTTGAAAGGTGTTTGATTTACTGCAGTATTTTAACTTGTGGATAGATAAGTGAGGGGAAATGGAGCATGGTGAACTGTAGTTTTTGGATCGGAGAGACGTGCAGTGGTTTTCCTATAACAACTGACTTTTCCTGCTGTCTACGTCAATGACTTGGATGCACAAAGCTCAAATTTCAAATCTGAAGACACTGAAAAACTTGTCAGTGAACTCTAAGAATTAGTAATAGTTAAGGGAACTGATGCTTTGGTTAAGTTACTGGATAGAAGGGTGAAGGCTATTGGTCCAGAGAGGAGTTCAAATCCCACCACGGTAACAGTAAATGTTACAGTAATTGAATAAATCCTGCATTGTTTTAAAATATGTAATTGCTGGATTGTTGTTTCATTTTGAGAAGGAAATTTGCTGCCCTTATCCTTTCTGGTTCATGTGCAGCTCATGACCCACCAATGGTGCATCTTAATTATCTGCTCAGTCCAGAAGCACCTTTGGATGGACTTTGCCAGTGCATGTGAATGGATATAGGACAGAGTACTGGTCCTCCTCATGGTACAACAGGATTCGGTTTATGTGATCTGTTCATAACAGTTCATTATCAGTTGGAAAGGCAGCCAAGTACTGAGTTCTCACATGGCAGAAGACGTCTGTCACCACTCGGCAGCTGGCAAATCCATCCCACTGGTCTCCCAAGTACTAGTTTACGTGTACATAGGTTGTGTGTTTGGAAGCTGGGAAGGACCTGTATTGGCATACTGGTGGAATGGCAGTTGGGGTTGGGTGAGGTGGAGATATTTGATGCATATAAATATGGTATGTATTTCTGTGGGAGGAATGGGTAGGGGAGAAACTAAAGGGTTCAATTCTAAATATGACAGAAGGGTGTATATGTAACTTGATTATAGAAATAGTTTTAAAAATAAAAGCACCCTGCTCTTTGAGAATAGAGGCAAGAGCAAGGGAGCTGCAACTAGTCTTTGATTGCACAAGTCATGACTACCTTGTAATAAAAAACAAAACACTGGAGGAACTCAGCGTCCTGTGTGTTGTTACTGATTTCAGCAGATCTCAAAGAAATATGATTTGCAAAAGCTTTTTACATGGTAAATGGTTAGAATTGAGCAGACGGTCAGGGGTTAGGACAATGGCCATGAAAGCAATTTCAATTTTGCCTTTCAAAAGCTAAATCAACACTTGAAAGGCTGCAGAACTGTGGTGAAAGTGTGGACCAAGCTGGCTTAACTCTTGCACTGAGCTGGCATGCCTTTGGATAGAATGGCCTCCTTCAGTATTGAGCAAGGGTCCAAAGGAAGGGTTACAGAGCATTGACAACTGATAAACTGAGCAATAAAAAAGCTTCCTGTTCCTCACTTTGTTTCTGACACATTTTGCTGTAAGTTTGGTCGTTTCTATTTTAATCTTTATCGTATGTGGTTAAAAGCAGAACAAGCTGTCCCAGGCACAGACAATTTTGCCCAACTTGAATCCATACTGCTTCACCCGCCATGAGCAACAACCACCTCTTGCTTACCTGGCACCAGTATCAGTTACCTCCCTGCAACCCCTCAACCTCCCATCTGTGTCCTTACCCCCACACCTCTATCACAATTTGCTAGCTGAGATAGTCAGATTTTCACTTCAACTGCACTTGTGCTCTGAGTTTAGGAAAAAGAGAAGTGATCTTGCTTGAGCTTGCAAAGTTCTAGGGAGGCTTGACAAGATTGATATGGGGGTGGGTTGCCTTGGCCTGTTTCTCTCAGCCTCAGGATCAGGAATCGGTCATCTACAACGGAGGAGAAATTTCTTCACCGGGGAAGTAGCTATTTGGAATTCTCTGCCCAGGGCCATGCAAGCTCAGCTGCTGAGTGTCTTCTAGATGGTTTGATAGCTTCTGATCTTGAATGACTCAACGGAAGTGTGTTGGTGCATGGCGATGTTACTCAAGTGAAGGATCAGCTGAGAACATGTTAAGTGGTGGAGCTGGTGGAAGTGGCTGAAGGGAGCACTCCTGTTTTGACTTGTATTTGCTTCCTCCCACTTTCGCTGAGCGTGCGCTGTGTATCTCCCGAATCTCCCTCCTCACTGGTTGAGAATACGTGCTCTTCCACTGCAGGAGGAGGAGGAGCTGATCATCGAAGGTCTCCTGAACATCTCCTGGGGGCTGCGGCGACCAATCCGGTTACAGATGCAGGATGACAACGAGCGTATCCGGCCGCCTCCCTCATCAACCTCCTGGCACTCTGGATGCAGTGTGGAAGCACAGAGGTAAGGGGCTGGCCATCCCTCCTTGGCCTGAGAGGGCAGCAACTGGAAATGGGGGTGGTGGGCTTGTTGGGATAACATATGGTTATCATGATGGAATCCATTTCTGGGTTAAATGTCCTGGTTAACTGTTTAGTTTGCAGTTCTGGTTGTCCTATTGCAGGACACTTTGGAGAGAGTGCAGAAGAAGATTACCAAGATGCTGCCTGGATTAGAGGGTATAAGCTAAATGGAAAGATTGAACAAACTTGGGTTAGTTTCCTCTGAAGCATCAAAGACTGAGGGGAGACCTGATAAAAGATTTTTAAATTGAGTCATAAATTGGGTAGACAGTCAAAATCCTTTTCCTAGGTTGGAAATATCAAATACCAGAGGATGTGCATTTACTGCAAGGGGTGGGGGAAACTTTAAAGATGTTTAGGGTAGGTTTTGATTTTTTTTTCCCACACACTGGTGGGTCCTTGGGATGTTTTGCTATAGAGAGCAGTAGAGGCTTTTAGATAGACATGAGCAAGCAGGGAATGGAGAAATATTAATCATGCAGAAGAGTTTTAGTTTAATTTAGTATAGTATTTGTCACAGGAATTGTGGGCTGAAGGGCCTGCCCTGTGCTGCACTGTTCTATGTTTGTGTAATTGGTGTCTTCATAGTTGCTTTCCAATGACTTCCTCTTCCTCAGGCCGTCTAAACTGACGTGGGTGCTGCCAGACATCAAGGTGGAAGAGTCAGAGAGTCCGTCTGAGACCAGCGCTTCAGCTGCTCCCAGTAACACTAGTAAGGCTACTCTCAACACATAATGGATGTACGGGTTCACCTTAATGTTTGGAGCAGGAGCCCTTCTATGCCTGCCCTTGGGCATCACAGCTAATTTGCATCTTGTTCCCAACTTTGCTAGTGGCATTGCCTCATTAACTGACAAAATGGAAATAACAGACTCTGCAAGAGAACGGAGCTTTCATTTTTTATTTGGTTTTATTTGATAAAACTGCTCTGTCAATGGTAGAACAGTTGCCACGGTCCAGATCAGCTTTAAATCCCTGCCTTGAACCATACCTGCCATTTTATTGCTCTGTGGGCAAGATGCCATGTGTGATGAAATGTATCCATGCTCTCAACGTCCTGTCACCTTGACCAAGATGTCCCTGAATTTATGAAGGTCTCCTTGACTTGAGTGTGACTGGGTCACTGGTTATGAAAATTAAAACTGAGTGGACTTGGACAACGGCTAGGAATCCAATTATCTCCGAAGTTCTACAAACTGGGATTGGATATCCTGGCCCTGTGCCTTCGTCAAATCCAACTGCAGGTCCGAACTTTGTTGATGAGAGGGTGATCTGAGTTCAGACCAGAGCTGACATCTGTCTCAGAGAAGCACTAGGGCATGAGCAGGGCTTTCTGCCAATGTCCCCTCTCTTGTGGTATCTTATGCGGCTGTGGTCAGCTGGCACTGCTGAGAGGATGCTTTGTCCAGTGGTCATAAAGGGCAGCTAATGCTGAGGCAGTCTTTAAAAGGATCTTGTTGATTTGTGAACTGTGTCACTTCACTGGCAAATTAACTATTGGTTCTGCTTGAACAGGGATCATTTCAGGGGACAGATGAGAGTCAATGACTTTGCCATGGTCTGGTGGCATAGGTGGGCCAGAAGGTTGCCTTCCTCCCCTGAATGATGCCAGTGAACTAGTTGGGCTTTAATCCTATAGTTCACCAATCCTAACTTTTGAATCCTGATTTATCTCACTAACATTTTAAGTAGCCTAGCTACTGTGGTTAGATTTGAACTGATCCCTGAAGTGCTTACTTGGCTACTGCTGCTGGTGTGTAGGGAAGAGGGGAATTTGCACTCCTTTTGGAAAGGGCACCTGTTGAGAGGAATGCCGTCCATGGAGGAATAGCCCATTGGTTAGCCAAAGTCGTACAGCATAGAAAAAAAGGCCAGCAACCCACCAAAGCTGTACTGATCATCTGGCACCCATTTATGCTAATCTTACCCTATCCTATTTTTATTCTCCCAACATTCCCATCAATTTTCCCTGAATTCTACCACTCACCCACACTATGGGGCCAATTAATCTTCTTGTCTTTGGGATGTCGGCTGGAAATTGGAGCACCTGAGGAAAACTTGTATGGTGAGAAGAATATGGAAGTCAACATAGACAACAGTGGAGGTCATGTTTGAACCCAAATCATTGGAGGTGTGAGGCAGCAGTTTTACTCTCTATGATCAAGAGTTCCAATACACAAGCAGTGGGGAGCAAGCATGAGTTCCTACTGATGGTGGCCTAGGTTGGGCTTGCACATGTACAGTGGCCATTGGAGGAGTGGGTGGACGGCCTCAAATCCTCCTTGGATAAGGAAGTTGGCACAGTCGGTGATTAGACAGTGACATTGTGGCCTGCTCTGTTGTTCCTCCAGAGGCACAGGATGCTGGCTCCACTGACCCGGGCAGCTCACAGCTAATGCGGACAAAGAGCGATGCTGGAGTTCTTCGCAGAGACAAGTTACGGTCGCCAAGCGACCAGCGGCGAATCAGACGCCACCGCTTCTCCATCAATGGTCACTTCTACAACCACAAGGTAATGGTGCAGCTTCATGCAAAGTTAAGGCTGTAATTCAGCACATGTGCTGGCTGAGCAGGAATCCACCCTCAACTGTGCTAACCCCTGGATTTCCTGGGCTGGTGTGACATGTTTTCTAGAGCTTTTATCATACAACCTCCTGTCTCCCTTTGATTGTTGAGCAAAATGGTCTTTAATCTGAAATATTAATTTGCTTTTCTACAGGTGTTGCCCGAATTCAGGGTTTTCTGCTTTTATTTTTTTTGACCCTCACTCCCTGTTTAGTGAAACAGGAAGCAACGCACACAAAATGTTGGAGGAACTCAAAGTCAGGCAGCACCTACGGAGGGGAATAAATAGTCGATATTTTGGGCCGAGACCCCTCTTTAGGACAGATTAAGTTATTTTGGTCAGGTCCTGATGAAGGGTCTTGGCCCGAAACGTCAACTGTTCCCTCCTTTCTCCCCCCCGACTCCCCCATAGATGCTGCCTGATTTCCTGAGTTCCTCCAGCATTTTGTGAGTATTACATCAAGATGATGGCATGGTAGTGTAGTGGTTAGCACAGTGGTTTGTAGTGCAGACGACTCTGGTTCAATTCCCACCATTGCCTCTAAGAAATTTTGTACATCTCCCTGTGACCTCATGGTTTTCCCCTGAGTGCTCCAGTTTGCTTCCAGTTTCCTAGATTAATTGGTCATTGTAAATTGTTCCATTATCAGGCTCGGATTAAATCAGGGGATTACTGGGTGGTGAGACTCCAAGGGTCAGAAGGACCTATTCTGTACTGCAACTCAATAAATAAATACATTAATAAATTTCCAGCATCTGCAGAATCTCTTGGGGTTATCGTTTAACAAGATTTGTTTTCCAAAATGTGGTGTGCAGAATATTAAACCAGTTTCTGGAAATTCCTGGACAGTCCCTTAGAGTTTCTGAACGTCCCTGTTTTAATTTTTTAAATTTAGAGATATCGCACAGTATCACCCAATTACACCCATGTGACTAATTGACCTACTAACCCACACACCTTTGGAATGTGGGAGGAAACTAGAGCACCCAGAGGAAACCCACAAACAGCAGGAATTGGACCTGGGTCACTGTCATTGTAAGAGCGTTATGCTACGCACTGCCCCTCTGCCATCCCTAGTAGGAAAGACTTTGAGGTTAAGTGGGTTAGAAGGTGAAATTGTGCATGGGCTTGTATTCCTGGATCAATTCTCATTGTGGAAAGTTCACCTAGAAGGATGTTCAGTCAGTGTGTTGATACTAGAACAGGATGATGCTATTTGTCCCCCTCCAACCTATTCTACCCGGCACGCTTTTCTTTGTCCCATATCACCCAACGTCCCTGGTTAACAAAACTCAACCCATTCCAGTTTTACCATCATTTCTAGTTGTGAAAGCGTTCAAGATTTCTGTCCTCCTGCATTTCCTCATCCAGTTCTGTTGCACTTTATTTTCTACTGTGCTGGCTTGTTCTGGAGCTAACCAATGGGGAAAGCTTCTATCACTGAGTCAGTATCAATAGGTTGAGGGCATGTGGTTCACTGATTGGGGGGGGTAGGGGAGTTATTCCTGGGAAGTGCTTCCACCACCATGAAGAAGCTGGTACAACAGCTGTGGCCATGCTTCTGAATAGCAGCGGTCCCCAACCACCGGGCCGCGGACCAGTACCGGGCCGCAGAGCATGTGCTACCGGGCCGCGAGAAAACGATATGAGTCAGCTGCACCTTTCCTCATTCCCTGTCACGCATTGTTGAACTTGAACATAGGGCTGCCAACTGTCCCGTATTTGCCATACGGGACCGCCCTTGTTCCGAATTTCCCCCGCTAAGGTAGAGTGTTCCTATGAAACCTTTCGGGCCGAAATGGCATAAAGCGAAGAAGCAATTACCATTAACTTATATGGGAAAAATTTTTGAGCGTTCCCAGACCCAAAAAAATAACTTACCAAAACATACCAAACAACACATAAAACCTAAAATAACACTAACATATAGTAAAAGCAGGAATAATATGGAAAATACACAGCCTATATAAAGTAGAAAAAATGTATGTACAGTATAGTCGGGAAGATGAAGGCAAAACCGATTTGTTGGGGGGGCGGTGAAATCGGCACGTACGTGCATGCGCACATCGCATGCTTCATGGTCATGGTAGTCTTTCCTGAGGTAAAGTGCCCCCGTGTTTGACTGCTACTTTTGTCCCTTATTCGGGAGTGAGAAAGTTGGCAACCCTAACTATAAAAGGCATGCTGAGGTGAGTTTAACCCTACTTGAACACTCCTCCCCCCACCCCTGGGTTGGCCGGTCCGCAAGAATATTGTCAATATTAAACCGGTCCGCAGTGCAAAAAAAGTTGGGGACCCCTGCTGAAAAGCATGAGGGCTGGAGCTGTTTTTCAAGTTCTGAACCACAATTTTTAATTCAGGAGGTGATGTGGGGAATGTAACTGCCCAAAAGTAGCAGTCAACCTCAAAGTGAACGAAAACTCTGCAGGCCAGGCAGCATTTAATGTCTCCGGGTTATGTTTAGAGACACAACAGGATAACAGGCCCTTCTGGCCCAATGAAAATTACGCCCACGTGACCAATTGACATGCTGACCTGTACCTCTTTGAACAGTTGGAGGAAACCCACACAGTCACGGGCAGAACGTATAAACTCCTTACAGACAGCAGTGGGAATTGAAGCAACACACATCAAAGTTGCTGGTGAACGCAGCAGGCCAGGCAGCATCTCTAGGAAGAGGTACTGTCGACGTTTCAGGCCGAGACCCTTCATCAGGACCTGACGCCCTGACGAAGGGTCTCGGCCTGAAACGTCGACTGTACCTCTTCCTACAGATGCTGCCTGGCCTGCTGCATTCACCAGCAACTTTGATGTGTGTTGCTTGAATTTCTAGCATCTGCAGAATTCCTCTTGTTTGAGTGGGAATTGAAGCCAGGTTGGTTGGTGCTATTTATGCATTATACCATCCACTACACTACGGTTACAATCTTTTTATTTCAGGTTCCAGCACTTGCAGTTTTATCTTCGCCTTTTTAACCAAGCCATTTTTTTTTTTGTTTTAACTGGAAACAGTAAAGCTCCTTTTTCATATTACCCTTAATTAGACTCAGTCAGACCTTGACACCACGGATGACGTATTAGCTCCCTCAGCGGAGTCTGCAGGGTGGATACTGGTTTCTTGTCTTTGCCCTGTTGCTCTGCGCTCAGCAGCTGTCACTCACTTACAAAATTTGTAATGGTTTGACAGGCCAGATGGAAACTTTGTCGTCCAGGACTGGGGGCACTGAGAATAATGGGACTGAGGAATGAAATGAGGAGAAATTTCTTCACAGGTCAATGAACCTTTGGAATTCTCTCCACAATAGAACAGCTGAGGTTCTTATGTTCATTGAAAACATGTGTAGATTTTTGTCATTTAAGAGAACAGGGGGATAGATGGAAAATAGTACTGTGATAGAAAGCTTGACCTTGCATTGATGAATGGCAGAGCAAGTTCGAAGGTCATCCAGCTCCAGATCTTCTGCCTTTCCTATCTTGTGCCCCATTGAGGGTCTGGACCGAACCCACAGCTGTCACTTGCAGATGTTGCCTCTCCTGCTTGGGTTCCTCCAGCTGTTTGCTTCCCCGGCTCCAGCCCCTCACCTCTCTTGCTGTCCCCTCCCTTGCTCTGCACGAGCTGAGAAGAAAATTTTCTCCAACAGCATAATGAGTGCATGCTCTTTCTTCCAAGATAAACTTTTGCCCAGAATTTGACTCCACCCTTGTCCCCAGAGACTCCCTGTAACTGAACCAGAGGGTTTGCAGCCCCTTATCTCAATGAGGCATCACTAAAATTAGGGGCTGTTTTCACCTCTGTAATAATGCTGGACCCTCCCCTTTTACAGACAGGTGGAAATCTTTATTCATGACAGTTGCCGCCTCCTCCCCTCCCTAACACACAATAAACTGAGACCATGCATTAATACTACCTGCATCCTAAACAGCACCGGCCTAATCACTGATAACCCTTCCATTTATGATCTGCAATACAACACTTCATTTAAACTTTTTAAACAAAGAAAAATCCATTTTCTGTTTGCAAATGCCTCATGGCCGTTCCTTTCCTCAATGTAGTAAACTCCTTCAGCCTGCAATTTTACATTCCTTCAAATTTGGCATCTTGCCTGTGCTGCACTTTGATGGTCCCTCCATTAACCCTTCAGCTGCTGAAGCTGCCAAGCTTTGCCATTCCCTGTACCTCTCCATCCTCAAACCTACCCTTCTGGCTGGACTCTGCTCTGTTGTGACTGCAGTGACCAAGATTCAATCCTGGCCTTCAGTGCTGTCATTGTGGAGTTTGCATGTCTTCCTGTGAAGGTATGGGTTACCCCGGGCACTCGGCTTTTCTCCCACATTTCAAAGACATGTGGGTTGGTAGGTTAAATAGCTATTGTAAATTAGCTCTAGTGTGTGGGTAAACAGTCTGGGGTTAGCTGGTAGGAAATTGGGGAGAACTAAATTTGTTTAGTTTAAGATTGATGCTTGATAACTAATATGGGCTTGGGGGGTGGTGGGGGTTGTTGTTGAAACGACTGATTCACAGCTCTGTGAACTTATATATGGTTTCCAGGGCACAGGCCTGGGCAAGGTTGTATGGAAGATCGGCAGTTGCCCATGCTGCAAGTCTCCCTTCTCCATGCTACTGATGTTGTCCAAGGGAAGGGCATTAGGACCCATACAGCTTGGCACCGGTGTCGTCGCAGAGCAACGTGTGGTTAAGTGCCTTGCTCATGGACACAACACGCTACCTCAGCCAAGGCTCGAACTAGTGACCTTCAGATCACTAGACGAATGCCTTAACCACTTGGCCACGTGCCAGCACTCTGTGAACTATGGCTATGATAATTAAGTTTCGTTTTACCGTTGTCCTATGGGGCTTTTGGGACATCTTGTTTGAACAAAGACATTCCATTAAAACATGTGAAAAAAGAAGCTGTAAATACTTAGTAGGACAAGCAGCATCTTTGGAGAGAGAAGCTTGGTTAAAGTTTCCAGTTTTTGAAATCACTGACCTGAAATGTTAACTGGATTCCTCTCCGCAGATGCTCAATGGCCATTTTAATAGGTACCTCCCGTACCTAACAAAGTGGCTACCAAGTGTATGTTTGTGGCCCATTGACTTCAATGTTTGACTTGTGCATTCAGAGATGCTCTTCTGCACACCACTGTTGTAGTGTATGGTTATTTAAGTAACTGTCGCCTTCCTGTCAGCTTGAATCAGTCTGGCAACTCTCCTCTGAGCTCTCTCATTAACAAGGCATTTTTGTCCACAAAACTGCCACTTGCTGGATGTTCTTTTTTCTCTCGCATCATTCTCTGTAAATTCTAGACTGTTGTGTGTGAAAATCCCAGGAGGAGATCTACAGTTTTTGAGATACTCAAACCACCCTGTCTGGCACCAACACTCATTCCACGGTCAAAGCCACCTAGATCACATTCCTTCCCCATTCTGATGTTCGGTTTGAACAACACCAAACCTCTTGACCATGCCTGCATGCTTTTGTGCGTTAAGTTGGTGCCACATGATTGGCTGATTAGATATTTGCATTAAGGAGCAGCAGTAGCTGATAAAATGGCCACTGAGTATACAGTCTGATTTGAATATTTCTAGCAGTCTATTTCATTTCAGAAGTCCAGCATCCTCAGGTTTTACTTGTCAATGTAAATAGGGTTCTTCTGCATTACCTTTGGGAAGACTACCTGTTCCCACACAGTTTGTGATATTTCCAGAGACTCATCAGTGACTGGGTGCTTTGTGTAACCGTGGTAACTGATGGTAAGATGGAGATGGGGGCTTTGTGAAGTTTGAGTTCCCTCCTTACCTTTTCCACAAAAAGCTTTAACTTTCTTTTGCAGACGTCTGTCTTCACTCCAGCCTTTGGCTCCATCACGAACGTGCGAGTAAACAGCACCATGAGCACTCTTCAGGTTCTCAACCTGCTCCTCAACAAGTTTAAGGTAAGCAACTCATGTCCAAAGGAGTTGATGTTGGAGAACGTGTCCCTGGATGTGCATGACATTTCAGTCTGCCCAGTCACTCTGAGTGCACTCGGACAGGAGGTACTCTGGGAAGGCACTTCTCACATCTCTCCACCGCCACTCTTTCTGGTCTCTGTGTGAGATGCATGATGTTACGGCTAGGTAGCTACTATAATTGTCTTTCTCACTCCCATTGACCTGACTTGATCGCACTTCCCTCTGCACTGGTAAGTCCCACAACTCCTTTCTGGATTGGCAAGACCCACTCCCCTCATATCCTGCCTACTCATGAAGGCATTGTTGGCTATGGAACACCACCTGCCTCAATTCTCCATCAGCTCTAGTCTATTCAGAATGCCACCGTCTGTGTCCATCCCATCTGCTCTCCTAACGCTGCCTGCACCAGTCTTTGCTGGCCATCACTTCTAAAGTCCTTCCCATTTGAAATGCTGATGCATCAGTCAACTAAGCACTGTGGTCTGCTGTTCCCTCTCAAGCTCGCTGCCTTTCTTTAAACTCTTTCCCCCAGTCGTGTCTTTGATCTTTCTTCCATTACATTAAATGAACCGTGCAATCATACGGCATGAACACAGTCATTATAGGGACATGACTGTGAGAAGGACAGGACTGGCAGCTCAGTGTTCCTGGGTTTCGATCGCTAGAATTACTCAGCAGATTAGATTGCATCTGTGGGGAGGAAATAGAGTCAACGTTCCAGGTCAATGAATTTTCAAACCTCTCTGCTCTCCCTCCAGATTCTAACCCTCACCTATAGCATTTTACTGTGGACAATAAACCTGCTAACCCTCGCATTGGGATCAGTGACAAAATCTTTGGGGCACAGTAGAGTGGAGTGTGAGAAACTTTATCTCGTGTGTGTGTGTGTGTGTGTGTGTTAGAGAGAGAGATCTGAAATCAGAGGGCATAGGCTTAAGATGAGGAGAAAGAGATGGAGGAAATTGTTGTTGAGGGGTGAGGGTGGAAAATTCACTCCAAGGGGAGTTGTAACCTGGAATGTACCATCTGAGAAGGTTCTGGAGGAAGGGACTCTCAGAATATTTAAAGTTTTTACTGTAAGATGAGCACTTAAATCATCAGTGCAGGGAAGGCTGCAGCCTGAATATTGATAAATGGGATGAGTATAGTTAGATACTTGATAGTCAGCATGCATACTTTGGGCCAAATGGCATGTTTCTGTCTGATAACTGTGTGACCTGACATCTTTCTTAAATGGCCCGGCTCTTATATTGAAATTGATCCTCCGGTTCTGGACTTCTAAGCCAGGGAGCCATCTTTCCTTCTCCAGTCTGGTTGGGCCTTTTCTCTCTTGCAAGCTAATTTATAAACTTCAAGTCATCTGTGTTGGTCTTCTAAATTCTGGAGAATTCTGGCTTTGCCTATTCTGTTCTCTGCTGCAAAACCTGCAAGTTGGAAGTCTGAATTGTACTTTTAAGCAAGGAGATGGAAATAGCCCAAGTGCTGTCTTACTAAGTCCCTACACAATGCAAGTCTTTCTGTAAACAAGGGAATGGGTGAAGAGTAACTCTTTCACTTGGAACTAAAGGTTTCTCTATTCTCTTCCAGATTGAAAACAGCTCAGATGAGTTTGCACTTTACATTGTCCACACCAGTGGAGGTGAGTGCTCGTTCAGACTGAACCAGGATCTTGACTTTGCAGCATATATATTCATGCCAGTAAACAAGTCCAAAGACAATCAAGTGTAAAATGGATCACAAGAGCAAAGAAAGTAGAAGCAGGAACAAGCCTCTTTGC
Source organism: Mobula birostris (assembly GCF_030028105.1). Lineage (NCBI taxonomy): Eukaryota > Metazoa > Chordata > Chondrichthyes > Myliobatiformes > Myliobatidae > Mobula > Mobula birostris. The sequence continues at coordinate 149,103,455 of NC_092377.1, read as the reverse complement.
CCTCACATCTGCTGTGTTCTTTATGTTCATGGCTGCTCCACGCTGGCCACAAGTTCTCTTCTCTACTTTTGTCCCCAAACCCTCTGGTCTCTGGTCTCCTTAAACATTGAAACACCTGGGGTCCAACTCATTAGGCACTGAGAATTCCAAAGATTCATTACCCTCAGAAGAAATTTCTGCAAACTGCACAGTTTCAGCCCCTGACTCTGCAGCTGACTTCACAAGTTCAGAGTAAAGCAGGCGGATAACTCTCAACACATTGCCCAGTGGTGCAGCTAGTAAGGCCATTGCCTTGCAGCTCCCAAGACTCCGGTTCAACCCCGACCACAGGTGCTGTCTGTGTAGAGACTGCAAGTTTTTAAATAGTAGCTTTATTTGTCAAATGTTTATTGATTTATTGAGATACTGTTTTTTTATTAAGTGCAATCGTGAACAATAGCCAGATCAGAAATACTGGTAAGTCAACTAGTTCCCAAAGAGAACTCTGATGGGCTAATCAGATGGTTCACTCCTGCTCAGCGATTGAACACAAAAAAACTCATATGTACAATTAAGAAACATTAAAAAATAGTAGAAATACTGGAGCCATGATGAAGTCTGCTGGAGAGAGACATTTATACACATGCTGTCCTCCATAATTCAAAGAGATTGAAGGATAAGGTTGCAGGGTGACAAAACGTGGCAGGAGCACTTGGAACTAAAAACTAATCCCTACCCTGAGAACACCGCACCTGTTCTTTCCGCACTGTTCTCCAGCAGTTTAAGGACTAAGTCCAGCCGGAACATAACTCACAAGTGCTCTTGAAAGTCGGGTATTAATCCTACCTGCCAACAACCAAACATTGCCATCCTGGTCCCCTTCATGATAGCTATGAAGAAGCATATGACTTCCCTCCCAGAGATGATAGGTGTTTGTGCACTCGACTCTTGAAGCCCTTCTGCCCCTTCAAGCCATGCTGCCTAGCAATCTCCTGAACCATGGGACAATTTACAATGACCAATTAACCTACCAACCGGTACATCTTTGGACTGTGGGTGGAAACCCACATGGTCTTGGGGAGAACGTACAAACTCCTTACAGGCAGCGGCAGGAATTGAACCTGGGTCACCAGAACCATAAAGTGTTGTGCTAACCACTACGTTTCACACTGTTTCAATGTACAACGAAACGCAGAATGAAATTTGCCACTTTGCGTCAACGACCAGCAAGGATTGTGCTGGAGGGGCAGCCTGCAACTGTCGCCATGCTTCCAGCGCCAACACAGCACGGTTGCTGGCACTGTAAAGCGATCTCACTAACTGCTATGCTGCAGTGCCACCCCCTTCCTGTGACTGCATGGATTTCCCATCAAATGCTCTAATTTCCTCTTTTAACCCAAATACCTACATGTTGGTAGGTGAATTAGCAGCTGAACGTTGCTCTAAGTGTGTGGGTGAGTGGTTAATGGAACTGCTGGGTGATTGAAGTGGAATTATGTTAAATGGGTACTTGGTTGGCATGGAGCCAGTTGGCTCTAGGGCCTGCTCCAACGCTGTATGGCCCTGGACATTGTAAGCGCAATGTTTAAGGTCTTGCTGCCACTGAATGCTGGGAGGCTGCTCTCTGTATAAAAGCCTTCAACCACTTTGTGGTGTATGGCTGAAGGGGGAAACATGATTGGCCTTGCTTTGTAAATTGAATGTATTGTGTAGATAGCAGAAGTAATGCAAAAAAAATGTACTAATTGTTTTGTAGTTCCAGTATACATTTTCATGAATAGCATAATTTTGAAAAAAAAAATCTCAAAGCCCCAGTCAGTTTCACAACTCATCTCCACAAATTTTACAGAAAGAACAAAATTGAAGGATTCGGACTACCCTCTCATCACCCGGATTCTTCAGGGACCTTGTGAGGCCATAGCCAAAATCTTTCTCATGGAGAAGGACCTGGGAGAAGAAGTCACTTATGATGTATGTATATATTTTTTATTATTATTCTACAAGTCGGTCAATGAATTTTTCTGCTCAAGTCTCTGAAGTGGGACAAGTACAAGTGGGACAGTGTAAGTCCTGACCTCATTGAGTGAGGCACACAGAATACTGGAGGAACTGCGTAGAGTGCACTGTTGGGGGTGGTGATAGAGGTAGCTATATTGGGGACATTTAAGGGACTCTTAAATAAGCACATAGATGAAATTAAAATGGAGGATTATGTGGGAGGGAAGGTGTGGATTGATCTTTAAATAAGTTAAAGGGGCAGTGCAACATCACAGGCTGAAGGGAGTCTACTGTCCAATGTTCACAACTCAGCAGGTTCAGGCAGCTTAGGCAACATCTATGAAGGGGCACATACAGTTGACATCATGGGTCGAGACCATTTATCAGGACTTGACCCAAAACCTCAACTGCTTATTTTCCTCCAAAGATTGCCTGACCTGCTGAGTTCCTCCAAAATCTTTGTGCATGTGTTTCTCAAGACCTCCAGCATCTGCAGAATCTCTTCTGTCTCTTGTTAAGGCTGGTTGACTGCATTAGGTAATATTGCCACCAATGTTTTGGAAATATTGCTAATTCATTGCAAGTGGTTTTAGATATTTCCTTTCTCTGTCCTTGTGTAGGTTGCCCAGTACATCAAGTTTGAGATGCCAGTGCTTCAAAGTTTTATTGTAAAGTTGAAGGAAGAGGAAGATCGGGAAGTGAAAAAGTTAACACGCAAGTAAGTTCCTGTAGAAACTTTTGTTTAAAATTACTTTTCTAAGCAATGGAGATGGTGTTCAAGAAACGAATGCTTTTTTTGAATGATAATTTCAGTCTACGGGTGCTGAAGAATTTGGAGTAGTTGATAATATTTAAAAACTGATAATAGATTGGCTAACATGAGGAAATCTGCAGATGCTGGAAATTCAAGCAACACACACAAAAAATACTGGTGAACGCAGCAGGCTAGGCAGCATCTATAGGGAGAGGTACAGTCAACGTTTCGGGCCAGGACCCTTCATCAGGACTAACTGAAAGAAGAGATAGTAAGAGATTGAAAGTGGGAGGAGGAGATCCGAAATGATAGGAGAAGACAGGAGGGGGAGGGAGGGATCTAAGAACTGGAAAGTTGATTGGCAAAAGGGATACAAGACTGCAGAATGGAGAGGATCATGGGATAGGAAGCCCAGGGAGAAAGAAAGTGGGGGAGGGTAGCCCAGAGGATGGAGAGCAGGCAAGGAGTTATAGTGAAAGGGACAGAGAGAGAAAAGGGGGGGGAATAAATAAATAAGGGATGGGGTGCGAAGGGGAGGAGGGGCATTAATGGACGTTAGAGAAGTCAATGTTCATGCCCATCAGGTTGGAGTCTACCCAGACGGAATATAAGGTGTTGTTCCTCCAACCTGAGCGTGGCTTCATCTTGACAGTAGATGAGGCCGTGGATAGACATATGGGAAATGGATGTGGAATTAAAATGTGTGGCCACTGGGAGATCCTGCTTTCTCTGGTGGACAGAGCGTAGGTATTCAGTGAAACGGTCTTCCAGCCTGTGTCGGGTCTCGCCAATATATAGAAGGCCGCAACGGGAGCACCGGATGCAGTATATCACCCCAGCCGACTCACAGGTGAAGTGTCGCCTCACCTGGAAGGACTGTCTGGGGCCCTGAATGGTGGTGAGGGAGGAAGTGTAATTGGTTAAATGTTATTAAGTTGTAAGCACCACCAGTGTGGCATATTGACACAGAAAATATTATACCTGAAATTAAAACAAAGGATTAGTGAAAGAAGGCTGGTTTGAACTGCATGTTGAGATTCACCGAATAATTTTAGGGGATAGGTAGTGGGTGGCACAGTGAGAAGAGCTGCTGCCTCAATTCTGCCCTCCAGTGCTGTCTGTGTGGAGTTTGCATGTTCTCCCTGTGACCAACTGGGTTGTGCTTGACTTCTCTCTTTTTCCATAGGTTGGTTAGTTTATAGCCCTAGTGTGTAGACCAATCATGTAATCTGGGAAGAGTTGATGGCAAAGTTGGGAGAAAAAAATTGAACTATTTTAAGATTTGTGTAACTGGGTGCTTAAGTTTGATATGGACTCATTGAGCCAAAAGGGCTATATTCACACAGAACGATGCCGTGAATCTTGCAATTTATGGATCTTGGGCAACGTTTGTTTCACTGGGCTGGGGACAGTTCTTTCCTCACCAGCTCGAAGAGTTTGATGTTGATGCAGGAGAAGGCCATATGTTCCCTGAAGTCTGCTCCACATTCTCCTACCTGCCATGTTTCCTAAATATTAAAGATGGACATTCTTGCTTTTGTAAGCTATGACACACTTATGAACCCAGAAACCCATATGCCTTTTTGTACAGCCTCATCAGTTATCTGGTTGTCTTCACATATCAGTCCATGGTGGTTGATGACAAGCTGATAATGTTGAGTTCTGAAGAAATTAAATGTGGCAAGAGCTCAAATCCAAACTGTGCATATTTGTGCAATTAACTAAATCTGCAATGTAAGAAGCAGATGTGGGTCACATTTGATTACCAGATTGTTGGCATCTTTTAAAAAAAAAAAAAAAAAATCCATCTGTTTCAGGGAAGGAAATCAGCCATGTTTGGCTGGTCTGGTCTCTGTGCAGCTCCAGAGCCACTGTGATTTGGTTGAGTGAAATGGCCTAGCATATCCCCCAATTCAATGGAATTGTGATGGTTGATAAGCACCATCTATCTGTCATTTAAACCTTGTGAATAAGTTGATAGTCCCTAGGTTTGTGCATCCTGATCTGCCATTTAGTTTGCATTCATTTAAGGTGGGAGAAGAAATATATATGTCCTCAGAATGGAAAATCGGTAAAGTTCAAGGAAAGACTAAAAAAGGAGATGGGTTTTCGGAAGAGGAGATGCTGGCAAGAAAATTAATTGAAGTGTATAACATTTAAGGATCTTAGAGTTAATGACCCATTATTTCCCTTAGCGGTGGGGTCAAAATCCGAAAGTCTGAGATTTGAAGCAATTGGTAGAAGGAAAGTGAGAATTCTATTTTTCACCCACGCAGGATGGGTGGTAAGAGTCAGGAGCTCCCTAAAAAGGTGGGTAGAGATATAAATCCTCTTCACAGAAAACAATCCAAATAGTCGTGGTGTTTGGGTCTATGGCTCCAGAGTCATGAGTTTTCAGTTAAACATTCCTCCTATACAAGAGTCTTTCTTTTCCCCCCCCCCAACACTGGTCTTTGAGTAAAATGGAGACTTAAGATGATACTTTTCTTCACAGATACTCAGTGATGCGTGCCATTATCGAGACGCGTGTACAGGAGCTGACAGAGTCCTGGGCACAGATGTGAAATTCATTCCATTTGATGGAGTGACTGCTCTAAGATAGCTTTGGGCAGATGTTTGTTGCTGTTGGCATCTGAATGATCATGCAGAGACGACGCTTTCCTGTACTTGCCCTTGAGTAACGTGTCCCTGCACCATTCCGAATTGCTCTTGCTACAAATACGTTGAAGGTTCCCGAATGACATTGCTAATCATCCTGGATTGCCTTGGAGTCTCCTGCAATTGGATCAAGCTACAAGACTCTTCTGTGAGTGAGACCCAGGAAAGCAACAAAACTAATCATGGACATTTTTTTACGAGAAGATTTTTTCCCCCATTTTCTTTTAACACTTTTTATTAAGCTAAGAAGCGTAGAAGTTGTGGGCTGTTGAGAAAAGACTGAAACAAATTAAGTCTTGATTTGAAGTTGCTCTTGGTGTGTAGGGAGCTAGAAGGATGGACGTATTGAGTAACGTGCTGGACAATTCAAAGTCTTCACCTCCATTGTGATGGAACATCCAGTGACACATCCCAGTCACTGGGAACTCTGAAACTTCCCAGATTCCACCTCTGTGGAATGCAGTTGCTGATTGACTTGTGGTGAATTGTGGAAGACTAGATGCCTGCAGTTCCCTGGAGCACAGACAATTGTGGCTCACACGCGAGCAGCGTTTTATTGAAACAGGAATGCAAGGCGTTTTATTGAAACAGAAGCACACTAAGGATTGAGGAATCCTTTACAGCAACAGCACATGCGGTCATGACATGATGCTCTTGGCTTTGCCTTGGAGCTTGTAAGTCTGACTATTGGTGAAAGGTTTAGCTGGCCTCTCAGTCCTTCCTACTTTCTTCATTCCTAGGACTCCCTGTTGTCCAGTTGACCTTTGTTCAGGCCATGGAATCTTCCCAGACTAGATAGCAGATTATGCTGCTAGATGGAAGAACACTGCTCTTGGGAAGATGTAAAAGATTGGATGGTATGGTTGTGAACATAGAACATAGAAAATTACAGCACAGTACAGGCCATTTGGCCCACAATGTTGTGCTGACATAGATCAATCTAACCTTTCTCTTTTGCATAACCCTCCCTTTTTTTTCTATCATTCATGTGCCTATCTGAGTTTCTTAAATGCCCCTAATGTATTTGCCTCTACCACCATCACTGGCAGGGCATCCATACACCCACCACTCTTTGTAAGGAACTCTGACGTTCCCCTGCAACCCACAGATACTTCCCTCTAATCACCTTAAACTTATGCTCCCTTCTATTAGCCATTTCCACCCTGGGAGAAGTCGCCAGCTATCTAATATATCTGTGCCTCATCTTGTATACCTCTGTCAAGTCACCTCTCATTCTCCTTCACTCCAAAGAGAAAAGCTCTAGCTCATGTCACCCAACTTCATAAGACACGCCCTCTCAATCAGCAACATGCTGGTAAATCTCCTCTGCACCCTCTCTAAAGCTTCCACTTCCCTCATATAATGAGGTCACTAGAACTGAACGTAATACTCCAAGTGTGGTCTCACCAGGTTGCAACATAAATATTACCCTGTGGTTCTTGAAACTCAGTCCTCTGATTCATGAAGGCCAATATACAACGCACCTTCTTGACACCCTTATCAACTTGCATGGCACCTTAGAGGAATCTATTATGGATGTGGATCACTCTACACTGTTAAGAATCCTGTCATTAACTCTATATTCTGCCTTTCAATATTACCTTGCAAAATTAATAACTTCACACTTTTCTGGGGTGAACTCCATCTGCCACTTTTCAGCCCAGCTCTGCATCCTGTCTATGTCCCATTGCAAGCTACCGCAACCCTCCACACTATACACAGCTTCGTCAAAGGTGTTCTCTTGCATCCTGAGATCAGTGCTTATCCCTCACTCAAGGTCACCAACATGGATTTCATTGCACTTGAGTAAAGTTTGTTTCTGTATTCCCTGCACTACTTCACTGTATACAACTGGCTAGTGATAGCTCAAGGTTGTGGCAGATACCAATCTCCTATACCCTGTTGAAACCACCTGGGGGTCCCAACAACCTGTTGGCCACAGTTGATCCACTGTAGCAGGCAACAGTGCAGTCTTCACCATTGCACGTAGATTTCCCCAAAGACAGGCTGGCTGCTGAAGATTGCTTCCCATGTTTACCCAGCACACTTTCTACAGGATCAGAGGGCACAGCCTCAGAAGATATCCCTTCGAACAGATGAGGTAGACTTTCCTCAGCCAGAGGATGGTGAATTCATTGCCACCGACAGCCGTGGGAACCAAATCGTTGGGTATATTTAAAGCAGAGGTTGATGGGTTCTTTTTAAGTACGGGTATCAAAGGTTATGGGGAGAAGGCAGGAGAATGGGGTTGAGAGGTTTTAAAAAAAAAAATCAGACAGGATCTAATCGTTAGATCCTGGCTGATTTTTACCCCTCTCATCCCCATTGAATTTGGATGTCAAAGCACACTTGATTGGCCAAATGCATCAATTCTTCTCCTCTGTCTTATGGTTTTATGTTCTAAGATCACTGGGCTAGAAGACCTGTCATGTACTATTGGCAGGGATTGGTTCAGATGAAATTCTTGGGTAAAAGTTTACAGGCAAACCCAACACTGTTCTGGGAAACTCTGATTCAACCTTCTGTGGTTAAGATGCAGTTGTGCAGGGCTTAGATGGCAATCACGCAGTGACTGTCACATTTATAAAACTAGCAACATGAATATTCGAGGAAGAAAGCCAACAAAAAGGTTGAAGGCCACTTCTGTGTGTGTGTAGCAGGAGCTGCTCGGTAACTGGGCTGAAGAAGTGGTAACCTGATTCTCCAACTCTGACGGTGCTTGGTCATCTTGCGTGGGTCATTTCAAGGACTTCATTGCACAGTGCCCAACACACTACCGCCTCCATGGACATTATGTCCTCTTGGCTGTAATGCACAAGATGCTATCCCATTACCCAACTACTTCTCAAGAGCATATCTGGCCCAACTTGTTGGGGATTGCAGCTCACTGGCAGGCTTTCATGGAGCCAAGTTCATGTTTAAACGTAAACTTTCCTCCCATGTGCACGTTATGATAAAGAAGAGAGCTGGTGAAACCAAATGCACGCACAGTTTTGCGTGTCACATATTAGAACACCTGCTTCCTTGACTCAAGCTCCTCAGTGTTCGCACACAGTAACCCTTCGACATGCTGAAGATTTTTTTGTCCCCTGGCTTGTTTCTCACACCGGCCATGTTTGAAGCACTACTTGTTGCACGAGAGGAATCTTCAGGTGACAGGATCATGTGGAGCTTTCATCTTCTCTTGAGTTCCTGGGTGAACCTGGAGCGCTGCTTGCTCCCATGAGAAAGCTGGCTGCCATCAATGTTGCCTATCTATAGGTATTGCACCTTGTCACAGTAAACTGGAGGGAAATGGGTATTTTCCTTGACGTGATGTGTTAATGTAAACAGCTCTGTGTGAAAGTGACTAATTGCCTTCCCTTCCAGAACAATCTACCAGTGTATCAACGATTACTGATATGGACTTGTCCACACTACTTCCAAACGGCTTCCAGGAAAGACCACAACCCCCTCCTGGGATGAGTTCTTCCACCAGAACTCAACGCCCTGATGGTTTTGGTGTCCTTAATCCTTTTAACAAAACCCCTTTTGTACATAAGTCTTTTGATCACATTGCGACGAGGGCTAAAATAGCTACCTGAGAAAATCTTCCTTCTGCTGACCAGTATAGTGCATACTCCTTGGTTACCACATAGTCATATTATTAAAGATGCAGGGGTACAATAAACGGATGACATTGCCACTGGCATGTAACACAGTGTGTAATAGAAATAACCTACCTTTTGGTTAAGAATTTGAACATTAAGATTTTAACCACTGGCTATCTCATTTATGTAGAAAGCACACAATGTCTCACTCAGAAAATAATTGCACTTTTAATGTATGTAATACAATTTTGGAGATAAAATTTGGTTATATACTTGCCTTTTTTCAGGTTCTCCAGTTTTAAACTGGCTTGGAAATCAAGACCAGTTTAACAGGCAGTAAGTTTTCATTCTTGCTGTCTGTTATGCTGCTGGCATTTAGGGCAGCAGTGAAGGTCCTCCATCACTGTATAGGAGAATTCTGCATTGCTATTTTGTAGCAATTGTTTTATTTTTGATGAGTCAGGGTCATTAGCCCTGAGGTTAACCCCCGAGCCTAGAGGACCGGTGGTCTGGCCTCTACTCTTTGATCTGTTTGGCATGGGTGACCCGAACAAGAGCCAAAGCACAAGGCCCTGACTCCAGCCAGCGTCGCTCTCCAGGTCATTGAAGCATGCACGCCTCCAAACACTATGACGAGACTGTGGTCCTCTTGGAGGAAGATCGTTTTCACTTGTTGCAAATCATGTTTTTTTTGCATTGGAAGGGTGTATTTTGCAAGGTATATTTAGAGTTTTTAAAAAAATATTTGTTAACAAGGCAGTAAGTTTCTGCAGAATGTGATTGTGGTATATATGGTACATGGTGTAATCAGGGTATGGACTAGCAGGACAAACACTGTTTTTTTTAAAAAAAGTGTTGTCCTTGATCCTGACAGGCACAAATGTTAATGGCCTAAGTGTTTCCTGAGATGAAGGGAGTCTGTGTCACTGGATCAGAATGTGGAAAAAGCGATCAAGCTCAGGCTCTAGTTGGATGTGAAGCCTGCAAGTTCCCAGCAGCCCTTGCTGAGTTCACTGCAGTTGTTCTTACTTCAGTCTGCTACCTTTGCAAGGACACTGCCACTGGCTGTCCTCCTGGTCATGGGCTGCACTCCTTGCCTGAAGTAGGGTCATTCTGAATCTTGGGTGAACAATTCATCGCCCTGATATTCTGATCTCAGTGCTAACACATTCCCGGTCATCAATTCTACCTACGTTGAAAACAACTGTAAATAGAAAAGTCTATATTTTTCTGTCATTGCCGTTTCACACACACTTCAGTAGCTGAAACCTGTTAGCTATTTTTAAAAGAATGCAGTTGAATAAAGTCTTCATAAATTAACAACAATGTGACTGGCGTGATGCAGTGTAGTTTGTTTGGGAGCTCACCCAGTGCTTTCGCACTGTTTTGCTTTGTTTAATATTCTTGAAATTCCTTCATCTAACAGACAAGTTAAACAAAGGGACAAAGCACAAAATGCTGGAGGAACGCAGCAGGTCGGGCAGCATCCATGGAAATGGAGAGTCGATGTTTTGGGCCGAGGCCCTCCTTCAGGACTGGAAAGAAGAAGACACCAGAATAAAAAAAGGTTGGGGGGGAGGGGAAGGAGAGCTAGAAGGTGATAAGTGAACCCAAGCACATGGAAAGGTAAAGGGCTGGACAGGAAGGAATCTGATAGCAGAGAGGAGTGGGCCATAGGAGAAAGGGAAGGAGGAGGGGCATCAGGGAGAACTGAGAAGAGGCAAGAAGCCAGACTGTGGAATAGAAGAGGGGAATGGTAGGGATATTTTTAACTGGAAGGAGAAATTGATATACATACCATCAGGTTGGAGGCTACTCTGATGGAATATAAGGTGTTGCTCCTCCCCTCTAAGGGTGATTTCATTGTGGCACGGGAGAAAGCCATGAACTGACTTGTCAGAATGGGAAATGAAATTAAAACCTTTTGCCACCTGTGGATGGTGCGGAGGTGCTCGTTGAAGTCGTTCCCCCAGTTCACAAAGGGTCTCACCGATGTAGAGGAGGTGCAACAGGAGCACCAGACACGATAGATGAACCCAGCAGATTCACAGGTGAAGTGGTGCCTCATCTGGAAGGACCACTTGGGGCTCTGAATGGAGATGAGGCAAGAGGTGAATGGGAAGGTGTAGCACTTTTGCAGCTTACTGGGATAAGTGCTGGAGGAAGATTAGTGGGGAGAGACAAATAGACAAAGGAATCCCGGAAGGAGCGATCCCTGTGGAAAGCTGAGGGGTGGGGGGTGTTTAATGGTGGGATCCCTTTGAAGATGGTGAAAGTTGTGGAGGATAACGTGTTGGATGCAGAGGCTCTGGATGGCAGGTAAGGACGAGAGGAACTCTATCACTGTTAAGGCAGAGGGAAGATGGGGTGAGTGCGGATGTTTGGGAAATGGAAGAGATGCAGGCGAGGGCAGCATCAATGGTGGAGGAAGGCAAACCCCATTCTTTGAAGAAGGAGGCCTGGAGAGGAAAGGCTCATTCTGAGCAATGAGAAAACAAGGTTTTGGAGGGAAGTGAGTGAATAAAGACCAGAACAGTACAGTACACAAGCAGGCTCTTCTGCCCACAAAGTTTGTGCTGACCATGGTGGCAACTTAAATGATAGTGCCTGGATGTGGCCTATATCCCTCCATGCCCTGCCTATTTGCTTCTGTCCCAATGCCTCTTAAACTTGGTTTAGATTCTGATTTATTTGTCACATGTGCATCGAAACATACAGTGAACTATGTCATTTGTGTTACCAACCAATTCATCCAAGGGTGTGCCGGGGGCAGCCTGCAAGTGGATTCTGGTGCCAATATGCCACGCACCACAGTGCTTGCCAGAAAAACACAGAACACAACAGAACATAACATAACAAGCAACAACAGTGAAACAAGCCCCATTCCTCTTCCTCATCCACCTACTGTCCTCTAATCCCAGGACAGGCCATCTTCGGCCTCCAGTGGAATTGTGGATTCACCATTGTTATTGTATTTTCTTCCACTAATTCCCTGTCAGTGTTTTCCAAGCACCTCCCACTCTATTTTTTTAAAAAAAACCTTTACTTTGTAAATTTCCATTAAACTTTTCCCCTCTCACCATATAGCTCCTAGTATTTGATTAGATTCAACTTTATTGTTATTGTGCCAAGTACAGATACAAAGCCAATGAAATGCAATTAACATCTGACCAGAAGTGCAAAAGAATAGTATTATTTACAAAATACCTGTGAATAAAAAGTAAGTGCTACAGCACACAAATATAAAAGTACTGAGACAGTACAATATGGGTGCAATACTGCTTAGCGCTGTGATGAGAGGTTCTGCAGTGTCACAGCCTCAGGGAAGAAGCTCTTCCTGTGCCTGCTGGTGCCGGAGCGGAGGCTCCTGTAGTGCCTACCGGATAGGAGGAGAGTAAAAAGTCCATGGTTAGGGTGCAATGCATCCTTGATAATGCTTTTTGCCCTGCCCAGGCAGCGTTTATGGTAGATGTTCTCAATGGTGGGCAATTGGGTGCTGATAATCCGCTGGGCAGTTTTCACCACCTGCTGGAGTGTTTTGCGGTCTGATACGGGACAATTGCCATACCACACTGAGATGGAGTTGATGAGTATGCTCTCAATGGTACAGCAGTAAAAGTCCGTTAGTATCCTGGGACAGAGGTGAGCTTTCTTGATGCTCTGTAGGAAATAAAGGCGCTGTTGCACCTTTTTGATCAGGGTGGAGGAGTTCAGGGAGCAGGTGAGATCCTCGGAAATGTGGGCACCAAGGAATTTGAAGCTTGATACACGCTCCACTACAGCTCTGTTAATGTAGATGAGGACATGAGTGTGGCTCCTGGCATGCCTGAAGTCCACAATAATCTCCTTGTTCTTCTGTCACCCTTGACATTTCAACACTGGAAAAAGCTATAGCTATCTACCTTGTCTACATTTCTAATAATTTTGTATATGTCTGAAAGGTTGCCCCTCGGCCTCTGACATTCCTAAGAAAACAACCTACCCTGCTAGCACACCTTCTTTAGAAATGGACCCAATGGTGCAAAAATCTATTTTTTCCCTTCCTACACCACCCCTTGAGCTATGCATTAATCAGACCTATCTATCTATTCCTATATGCACAAGCAGCTGACACCAGAGGTATTCCAGGGATAACAGCCTCAAAACACTTGCTCTTTAATTACTATCTAACTGAGCAGCTTCATGTTGTTGGACCCTATCCCTCTGTCTATCAATGTTGTTGGTAAGGACAAGCCACAATCACCCTTCAGAATGCTCTACAGCTATTCATCCCTAAACCCGACACCAGAGAGACAACATGCCATCTGAGAATCACGCCACAAAAACTATGGTTTTTATTGGCTCCTCTAGTCTTTTCCTTCTCCCACCACCAGAAGCAAAGACAACTGCGTTGCTACAAGCATGGCTGCTGCTGTGGCTCACTGGGAGAGCCTCTCCCAACAGTTTGCAACGTGGTACAGGTCCTCCCTGGGTTGTGGTGGAGACCCTGCACAAGCGGGCATTTGGGACACAGACGGGGGCAGCTTTGACAACTGTCAAGGGGCTGCAGACACCTTCTGCCCGGTGGGAATGTAGTATTTCTTCCTGCCTTCTCCCCATGCCTGAGGCACAACATTTGGAATCTGGGTGGAACTGAGCAGATTTAGAAGTGCCGAGCAGTCTCACTCACTCACCAAGTCCATAAGGTTGTCTGGCAGCTGCTTGATCTCCCGTAACAGCTGGTTCTGTTCGTTTCTAGCTTAATACAGTTTGGATTACGAACAGTTCTTGAGGATGGAACCTGGGGGCTGCCTGTATTGGAACCTCCTTCCCTTTACTCCATGGTCAATTGTCATCTCCACTCAGATTCCGTCTTCCGTATTTGTCTCCGTTACCTATCGCTTCCCAGCTTCTCACATCATTCCCACTTTCCCACCCCCTCTATCCCATCTTCCTACCTCCTCCCTCTCGTTATCGCCTGCCATCTCATGCTCTTTCTCCTCGTCCTCCTTCTGTTCTGGCTCCACCCTCTTTTGTTCCAGTCCTGCTGAAGGGTCTGGTCTCGAAACGTTGACAGTTTATTCCCCTCCATAGATGCAGCCTGGCCCGCTGAGTTCTTACAGCATTCTGCGTGCGTTGCCTGTATCCAGGGGACTACCTCAGTCTCTACCTGCACGTACTGCTCCACCTAGTGGTGAATGATTGCTTCGCTGTCGCTAGTTGTGGTAGACAGCATGACCGTCAGCTCACTTACTGTACTATCCAAGATGTCCTTAGCATCGAGGATACCAAAAGTGAGTCCAGCTGCACCATGCTCCCAGTCGGGAGCTGCAGCTGGACAAACCTATGCACACATAGTCGTCACAACGGAAGCTTCTCCAATTTCCCACGTATAGTGTTCATTAAAAGTGACTCTATACTGTATATCTATAAGAATGAGTCTTGCTGAAGGGTCTCGGCCCGAAATGTCAGTTGTACTCTTTTCCATAGATGCTGCCTGGCCTGCTGAGTCCCTCCAGCGTTTTGTGCGTGTTACTTGGATTTCCAGCATCCGCAGATTTTATCTTGTGACTACATAAGCAACTTGCAATTAGCTGCAAGCGGCTGCTACTCACTGCTGTCACCATGTGGTCCATAATGCTACAACAGTTGGATTCTCAGAGAACCAGGTTCTAGTTGACCATTTTAAAATCGCAGCGTGAATTTCAGATTACATCCAAACTAATGGGCTTGCTATGAAACTCACAAGAAAGCTACACCCAAGACATGCTCTTTTCCCGAAAGAAGGTGGGGGGGGGGGTGGGGTCAAGATTCACACCACCAGGTTCAGAAAGAGTTATTACCTGAAATGTTCCCACAGCCTATGGAGTTGCTTTCAAGGACTATTCATTTCATGTTCTCGATATTTATTTTTTTGTTTGTTTAATTCTTTATTTATTGTATTTGCACAGTGGTTGTACTGCCAGTTGGTACGGTCTTTCATTGACTCTATTACAGGTTTGGATTTATTGAGTATGACCGCAAGAAAATGAATCTAAGGGTTGTATATAGTGACGTACATTTACTTTGATAGTAAATTTACTTTGAACTTTGAGGGAAAGGAGATAAAGGGAAGAAGAAATTCATTTGGTGAGAGCAACAAACCAGTTCACCTTCAAAACCATTCCAGTATCTCTTCCCACTGCTGTAACCCACAGCTTTAGAATAGTAATATTAATACTCTTCGAGCTGTTGCTCTTCAGATCATTTCCCCATTTGAGATATTGCCTTGGATGCAAGCTCTGAAAGTACTTTTTCTAAATCGCTCTAGCCATTTGACTGGCAGAATCAATGGTTCTGACACAGGGAGAGAATGGGGCAGACGTTGGAAAATTAAACTAAACACAGAAAACAACACACATAAAAAATGCTGGTGAATGCAGCCGGCCAGGCAGCATCTATAGGAAGAGGTACAGCTGACGTTTCGGGCCAAGACCCTTCATCAGGACTAACTGAAAGAAGAGATAGTAAGAGATTTGAGAGGGGGAGGGGGAGATCCGAAATGATAGGAGAAGACAGGAGGGGGAGGGATGGAGCTAAGAGCTGGGAAGTTGATAGGCAAAAGGGACACACATCAAAGTTGCTGGTGAACGCAGCAGGCCAGGCAGCATCTCTAGGAAGAGGTACAGTCGACGTTTCGGGCCGAGACCCTTCGTCAGTCAAGAGGCAATTGCAAGGCCTTTTAAAAGTACTTTTTTTCCATAGACGCTGCCTGGCCTGCTGAGTTCCTCCAGCACTTTGTGTGTGTTGCATCTGTAACATTGCCTGCTTTTGCCTCGTTATTAGTATAGCTTGATGTACTGGACCAGTACCACAGCCAGTTATCAGCAACATGTGACACAGGCAAAAAAATGGCCTTGTAATTGCCTCTTGACTCATTTGAACTGGTTTCAGCCTATCGCGGATATTTCCTTTGTCTCATCCATCCCTCCTGGCCCCTTCTCTGCAACTAACACTAATATGAAAGCAAATAGAACAGATATATTTGGGGTGAGGTAGAGATACGTCTCTACCAAAGGGGGTGCACACTGCTCCTTCCCTCCACTAGCCTGTAGGTCGCCTTGGGCAAGGTGTAGCACCTGCTGAGCCCCCGTCACCAGGGTCACAGGAAGCCATGAGATCGGGTGATGGATGATCGTATGAGCAACTGGTGCATATCACAAGTCCTGGTTTTGCGACCACTGACACCAGGCAGACAATCTCTGAGGAGTGTTGATAATGGCTGGGGTCACCCGTCTTGCAAAGGCACTGCCCAGAAGAAGGCAGTGACAAAACATTTCTGTCGAACATATTTGCCAAGAACAATCACGGTCATGGGAAGATCATGATCGCTCCTGTCATAGGACACGGCACATAACGAACGATACAATAGGGTTTAGTAGTGGAGATTTTAACTTTCCCAATATTAACTGGGATTACTCTAATTAAACCTGATCATGACAGTTTATCTGCAGATGCTATCCACGCTGCTGAGATTTTCCAGCATTTGTGCTTTTCTATCAGTTTAACAGCACCTGCAGATTTTTTTTTTGGCAGGTTTAGCAGAGACGGGATCGTGGACCCAGCTGTGTGAGAAACTGCCTCTGAGTACATTGAACGGCTCCGTGAGCCTCGTATAGGTCAGTCAGACCCATAGATGGCGGTGTCGGAGGGGGTCAGTTTCAGCAGCCTTGCCGTTGTTCCACCGCGCCGCCGCAACCCTGTGCGCATGCGTCCTGTGACAAACGGGCGAGCTGTAGTATGTTCTCGATTTGACACTGGGCTCATCTGAACCATATACCCTTTGTCAGAACGAGAAATCCGATTCGGTTTGGCCGATAAGCGAATTTCATCGGTGAGTTGTAAATTGCAATTATATTTAAACATTGACCCACCCCCTTGAAGATAAAAATGAGTAGTCCAGATGAAGGGTCTCGGCCTGAAACGTCGAATGTTTATTCCCTCTATCAATGCTACCTGACTTGCTGAGATCCTCCAGCATCTTGTGTGTGTTGCTCAAAATATCGAACTTCTGCTGAATCTGCAGGGTTTATGAAAATATGAGGAAGGTGTCCGCCTGCCACTGAGAAACATTTGACGGACCTTTGAGAACATATGGATCCCTAAAGACAGAATTGTTGGTTGAAAGTCTTTGCTCTTGAAAGTTGGCGTCTTGTTTTTTACAGAATTATAAACGTTTATTTGCAACACATACACACAAGATACAGATTTTCAATATTTACAAGACAGTACGTGTACTCATTAAAATGTGGTAACTACCGTCTACAAAAGTCTATATCTCGGGGTTGGCATCTTGTTATCAGTCAGTGTGACCTTGAGTTTTTTTAGTGTAACCGGAGAGGGGTACCCTTCCCTATGCCGGTCTCGCTGACAGCCCTTGATTTGGGCAATCGGGTCTAGTGTTCTGTGGTGGGCTTCTCTCATCTAGCGAGAAGTCCCTGGAGCACCAATCGCTATTGAATGAAATGCAGCGTCAGGTTTTTTTTATTATAGTGATGTGGCTACTGTAAACTACAGTTGAAAAGAATCAAAGGGGAATTGGTGGGCATTATTATGAAGAATGAATTACAGGGGTACAAGTAGTTAGAGCTTTATTGTCATTGCTGAGGACGAGATTGTAGTGCTGCACCATTCAGTGCAATATAGTATGCTGGCAATTCAATTACTAAAAACACAATGACTAAATTTAAAATAACGACTGAGTGATTTAGAATGATGTTTAAGTTGCGACTGAATCAAAAACAAACAACTCTAAAATTAAGAGAAACAGTGACTGCCCCATTCAAGTGTTGCACATGCCTGTGGTTAACTATAATATAATATCAAGAATTATGCCCTTGTATTGCATTTAGAGATTGTCCATAGTGCCTGTGGACTATGGGTTGGTGAGCAGGCATTGTTCAGTTGCACGATAGCCCTGGGGGAAAAAGCTGTGTTTTTCATTCTGGATGTCCGTGCAGAGATGTTTCTGTATCTCCTGCTGGATGGTAGGAGATTTGACAGGTGATTACTGGGGTGAGATAAGTCAATCACGATTTTGCAAGCTTGCCATGGACATCCTGAGGTGGTTTCCATACCTGGTAGTTGTGTTCCAGTGATGTTCTGTGAAGTCCCGAGTTTAAAGAGAGTAAATCTATCCCAAAAGCTATCTAGTAGACTTTTACCGATGTAACTGAGAGCATACTGACCTACTGGCTGACATAGATCTGACGGGCCAAATGGCCTCCTTAGTCATTATAAGATGTGCTTGGCCACTGCTATACATTTAGAGTTGCTGTGAGTATAACTGGTAATCTCTGTGTATGGCCAACAATGTTAACAATTAATCAGTTGAGTAAGTCAGTAACTTAGTGTGTGTAAGATCCTGTAGTACATGACGGGATATTGGTAATGGCATGCATGACACTCCTGGTATGTGATGCAGAGGGAGAATTACATAGTCTATGTTACACAAAACACATTTAAGTTGAATTGGTCTCTTGGAGCAACAGGCTGAATTGCCTCGGGTATGTTGACCAATTTTAATCCTTTTTCCTGATTTTGCTCTTTGGGCAGGATTTGGATTTGCTGTACGGTCCGCCCCCTTTGCTTTCTGTGGCTGCAGCGTTCGATTTTGGCTCACGCTGGCGCTTTTCCATCTGGATGGAGTTTACCTCTCGACGCAGGAAGCAGAATTTGCGGATAAAATTTCCGAAGAGCTGGAATGTCTCCTTTCACAAACCGTTCACAATCCCAAAAAGTAAGTAGACTGGGTCTGGCTGTCAGCTTCTGTCTCAGTTTGAACAGGAAAGGAGTGAACTTGAAAAGACATATTTTGGACAGGAGTGTTAGTTGTATCATTGGGTCACGGTGCAGGATGGCCTTCTCCTTGATCAATCTTAGTGAAGCTACCTTGTTGGGGGTGCAATCGTCAAAGAAGAACTCGGATAAACCCATTGCACACATTCCTTCTAACATTCCAGGCACTTGATGTTCAGTGTGGATTCAAAGGCTATTGAGGAGCAGAGCCTTGTTTTATATCAGATAACACAGACGTGCAGCTAGGAGAGCTGCTGTCTTGTAGGTCCACTGACCCACAGCTGATCATGGCCTCATGGCCTATGTGCATCTTACAAGTTCTCCCTAAGACTGGGAGGGATTTCCCTAGGTGTCCTGGTTTCCTTCCCAATCCCAAAGACATGTGGATTGGTAGATTTTCCCCAGTGTGTAAGTGAGTGGTAGAACCTGGAGGAGTTAATGGGAATGTGGGGAGAGTTTTAAAAAGGAAAGATCAGTGTAAGTGGGTGCTGAGTGGTTTGCATAGACTTTGAGGCAAAGAGCTAGTTTCTATGGTCTGACACTGTATGGAGTGGGTATGTTGAATGGCATGGATGCATCTGGAGTGTGGGATGCTGGACAGATGTATGGGGAGGAAAGGATTGTAAGTGGATACCGTTTATACTTCTTGTTGCCTCAGTAAAGTTACCAGCATAATCAAAGACTCCACCCACACCAGACATTCTGTCTTCTGGTCTCTCCTATCAGGCAGTAGATAGAAGAGCCTGAAAGCATGTACCACCAGGCTCATGGACAACTTCTGCTCCACTCTAGGACAACTTCCTATCCGCTATAAGGCTATTGAATAATGCCCTAGTATGATAAAATGGACTCTTGACCTTGCACTGTGCACAAGTCTTACAGTCACATATATATAGCTAGGGTGCCTAAGACCTTTTCACAGTACTGCAGTAATTTTATGTATTGCACTGTACTACTACCACAAAACAAAACAAACGTCATGACATGTGAGTGGTGATAAACCTGATTCTGATATGGGTCTGTATTGTGGACTGAGAGTGGGAAGGGAACACGGAGAGGGGGATCATCATTGAGAAAAAGGGGAAGGGAGATGAGAGGGCGCACGAAACACCAGAGACACATGATGTAATGATCAATGAACCAAGTCATTGGAATCAAATGACCTTGCCTAGTGACTCAGGCCTGGGTGTGTCTGTACCCTACACTCCCTGCCCCTAGCATTGCTTCTCTGCTTATAGTCACACACCCCTCCTCCGGTGCACCTCCCTCGCCATTCCCAACATCCTTTGCTCTCACCAGATTTACAAACTCACTGTCCTGTCCATGTTGACAAATATAGTACTGTTCAAAAGTCTTAGGCGCTCTAGCTACAATGCCATGCAAAAGTTTGGGCACCCCGGTCAAAATTTTTGTTAATGTGATTAGCTAAGTGAGTAAAAGATGAATTGATTTCCAAAAGGCATAAAGTTAAAGATGACACATTTCTTTAATATTTTAAGCAAGAAAACTTTTTTATTTCCATCTTTTACAGTTTCAAAATAACAAAAAAGGAAAAGGGCCTAAAGCAAAAGTTTGGGCACCCTGCATGGCAATGCCTAGTAACACCCCCTTTGGCAAGTATCATAGCTTGTAAATGCTTTTTGTAGCCAGCTAAGAGTCTTTAAATTCTTGTTTGTGGGATTTTTGCCCGTTCTTCCTTGAAAAAGACTTCTAGTTCTGTGAGATTCTTGGGCCATCTTGCATGCACTGCTCTTTTAAGGTCTATCCACTGTGATGGGGTCCTGAATTACCCCTATAAACTGTGCTCGATTACCCCTACGAACTGTGCTTTTGAAAAGAGAGAGAGAGTTATTTAACACAAACACCTTGTTTAAAAGAGAGAGGGAGACGAAGACTGCTCACAGTTTGTTTATACTTTCTCCAAGGACATTGCCTGCTTGTACATTCTTACACAAACAGAGAAGGGAGGAGTTGTTTGAGAGACAGTTGGTACTCAGTACGGTGAGATAAACAGAAGGTCAGATGATAGACCTGAGACACATGATTTTGGACACTGAATAAGCTTTGTTGTGCCACAGAAAAAGTGGGTTTTGGAGGATCAATCAGGCGGATCGATCAGTGGCTCTTGCAGTGTGAACAGGGTGTGACCGGTGGGGAGTTATTTGTGTGTCCAACCCTCACCTGGGTTGATAGCTCCACCACAGAAGAACGGTCCCCTTTGTTGTGGTTATGGTTGGTGACTTCTAAAGGATTTCGGAGGACAACGGGAAGATCGATGGTGTCAGCTCACCTGAAGACTCAGGTCTCTCTCTCTCTTCATCATTACTCAACTCAATACCATGAACTGAACTGAACTTTACTGATTATCGTAAGACTATCTATTTACCCCTAGACTTGAAGAAGCTTGGTTTCCATATATTTCCACTCTTACTGATATACTTACTTATATATAATCATTGCTAACTTGTTTGATTCATCTGCATTTATATTACTGTGTTGCGTAGTTACTAATAAGTAAAATAGCAATACCGGACTCCACAGTGTTTTCCATCTCTGCTGGTTCTTTAACCGGTCACGGGGTATGTGACACCACAGATTCTCGATGATGTTTAGGTCAGGGGACTGTGAGGGCCATGGCAATACCTTCAGCTTGCGCCCCTTGAGGTACAACATTATCCTGTTGTAGAAGCCATCCTCTTTTCATCTTCGGCTTTTTTACAGACGGTGTGATGTTTGCTTCCAGAATTTGCTGGTATTTAATTGAATTCATTCTTCCCTCTACCAGTAAATGTTCCCCGTGCCACTGGCTGCAACACAAGCTCAAAGCATGATCGATCCATCCCCGTGCTTAACAGTTGGAGAGGGGTTCTTTTCATGAAATTCTGCACCCTTTTTTCTCCAAACATACCTTTGCTCATTGTGGCCAAAAAGTTCATTCAAAAGGTTCAAAGGAACATCTAAATAAGCCTGATGCATTTTGGAAACAAGTCCTGTGGACTGATAAAGTTAAAATAGAACTTTTTGGCCGCAGTGAGCAAAGGTATGTTTGGAGAAATAAGGTTGCAGAATTTCATGAAAAGTACACCTCTCCAACTGTTAAGCACGGGGGTGGATCGATCATGCTTCGGGCTTGTGTTGCAGCCAATGGCACAGGGAACATTTACTAGTGGAGGGAAGAATGAATTCAATTAAATACCAGCAAATTCTGGATGCAAACATCACACCGTCTGTAAAAATACCGAAGATGAACAGTGCAAACATGAGAAAATCTGCAGATGCTGGAATTTCAAGCAACACATAAAAATTGCTGGTGAACGCAGCAGGCCAGGCAGCTTCTATAGGAAGAGGTACAGTCGACCTTGCAAAAGGCTCGAAACGTCGACTGTAGATGCTGCCTGGCCTGCTGCGTTCACCAGCAATTTTTGTGAAGGTGAACAGAGAACGGCTTCTACAACAGGATAATGATCATAAACACACCTCAAAATCCACAATGGACTACCTCAAGAGGCACAAGCTGAAGGTTTTGCCATGGCCCTCACAGTCCCCCGACCTAAACATCATTGAGAATCTGTGGATAGACCTCAAAAGAGCAGTGCATGCAAGATGGCCCAAGAATCTCACAGAACTAGAAGCCTTTCGCAAGGAAGAATGGGCAAAAATTCCCACAAACAAGAATTGAAAGACTCTTAGCTGGCTACAAAAAGTGTTTACAAGCTGTGATACTTGCCAAAGGGGGTGTTACTAGGCATTGCCATGCAGGGTGCCCAAACTTTTGCTTTGGGCCCTTTTCCTTTTTTGTTATTTTGAAGCTGTGAAAGATGGAAATAAAAAAGTTTTCTTGCTTAAAATATTAAAGAAATGTGTCATCTTTAACTTTATGCCTTTTGGAACTCAGTAGATCTTTTACTCACTTAGCTATTCGCAGTAACAGAAATTTTGACCAGCGGTGCCCAAATTTTTGCATGCCACTGTATATATGAGTACTTAAGACCCTTGCACAGTACTGTACCTCATTATGATCTTACACCTTATTGTCTACCTGCACATTTTCTCTGTAGCTGTTACGCTTTATTCTGCATTGTTATATTTTATCTTGCTCTATTTCAATTGACTGTGTAATAAATTGTTCTGTATGAACAATATGCAAGGCAAAGTTTTCACATGCAACCTCCGAGCAGAGGTTGATAATTTCTTGATTATCCAGGGCGTCAAAGGTTTCAGGGCGAAGGCAGGAAAATGTGGTTTAGAGGGATAATAAATCAGCCAAGAGGGATGGCAGAGCAGACTTAATGGGCTGAATGGCCTTATTCTGCTCAAATTTCTTATGTTCTTATAATAATCCAATTTCAGTTCCAAGAGATGATCTGGATTACAGCTGTGTTTCAGTTGATGGCAGTTTTGTCTCAATCAGATTATTAGGGTTTCACATTCCTCATTCGAGATAAGTACAGATTTAGGCTGATACTGTACAGTAGTGTGGAGTGGCAACAGTTTCAAGGTATCATGTTCTTCAAATGATAATCCAAACCCATGGCTGCCCCAACAAATGGATGTGAAAGATACCATGGTGCTACTTCAAAGTTAATTTCATTGTTCAGGACAAAGTTTAAACCCTCAACCAACACTCCCAGGATAGACAACACTTCACCTGCGAATCTGCTGGGATTGTCTGTTGTCCAGTGCTGCCGATGCAGCCTCCTCTACGCAGGTGAGACCTGTTGTAAATTGGGAGACAGCATCGTCAAGTAGCTCTGTTCCATCCAACAAAAGCAGGACTTCCCCATGGCCAAACATTTTAATTCCGATTCCCATTCGTGATCTGACATGGCATCTGACATGGCCGTGGCCTCCTCTTGTGCCACGATGAGGCTACACTCAGGGTGGAGGAGCAACAACTTATATTCCCTCTGAGTAGCCTCTGATAAATGGCATGAATATCAATTATTTTTTTTCCTTCTGGAAGAAAAAAATCCCTTCCCCTCCATCTATTCCCCACTCTGGCCCCTTATCACCTCTCACCTGCCTATCACCTCCTGCTTCATCCCTTCCTCCTTCCTGTTCTCCAATGGTCCACTGTCCTCTCCTATCAGGTTTCTTCCATTCCAGCTTTTTATCCTTCCATCCATCTGGCTTCACTTATCAGCTAGAGCTCCTTCCCCTCCCAACCACCTTTTTATTCTGTCGTCATCTCCCTTCTTTTCCAGTTCTGAAGAAGGGCCTTGGCCCAAAACATCAGCTGTTTATTGATTTCCATAGATGCTGCCTGACCTGCTGAGTTCCTCCAGCATTTTGTGTGTGTTACTTAAAACACTTGATGATTATCACTGTATTGTCTGTGGGAGGCTGCCACTTTCCTTGCACCACAAAATTAATTCCTAGTGGCTGGGGTAAAGCGCTATAAAGTTTAGAAATTAAAGTTATTATTTGTTGTTAACTTTGCCGTCTGTCTGTAGAGTGCTGTTGTTCCCACCGCTGCCAAGTCGTCTGCGTTACTTGATCCATCGGATCGTGGAGAACTTTGACTCGCTGAGTAGCTTCTCTGTTGGAGAGGGAGATGGGCGGAGAACAGCTGTGTGTCTGGCTGAAATGAGGTAAGCTGTAGAGACTGGAAGGCAGTATCTTAGGTTACCTTTGTTCAGCTGATCTCTGTTCCTCTGAGTAATACAGATTCTGTTTGGCAACTCAAACAATGTGTATTCTTTGAATGTTGGCTAAATTGAGGCCAAATACTTGGCTGAAATGTTAGAGAATTTGGAATTGTATAATCCCTTCTGAAACAAATACCAGGAAAAGTTGAGAATATTCTCTGGATCAGGAGGCACCCATGGAGAAAGAAACTGAGTTAATGTTTTTGGTCGCAAACATGAGGAATTCTGCAGAGGCTGGATATTCAAGAAGGGTTGCTGCCTGGCCTGCTGCGTTCACCAGCAACTCTAATGTTTTTGGTCAGTCAGTTTTCATCAGAACTGGAAGAACTTGGGTTTTAAGATGTAGAGACTGGGATGAAGGGAGTAGAGATTAAAAGTTGTTGAAAATGGGAGAAATTGAAACTGAGCCATAAGAAACTAAGATTGAAAGAGGCTTCTCGCAAGTAATGGTGGTAGTTGTGGGGGTCAAATGAATTACAGAAAGTATTGGCCTTTCTAGAATGTTTTCTGAATATGGATGAATATCTTTGGATGACAGTTGAGTTGGAGTCAGATGCCTGATATTTCACCAGGTGAATAGTATCTAACCCAGAAATATTTGGGTTGAAAGTCCAAGGAAGGGTGGAGTCCATCTGCGTATATTTTTAATGTGGGGTATCTAAATGGCCAGGCTCAGTTTACGTACTGAATAATGAATGGAATCCTATGCCTCAGTTACCCTGCTAATTGTGTGTCTTGGTGGAGTTAGGGTTAAGCCATGTGAATGTTACTTTGCTGCTTCTGGGTTTTGGTGGAGTTGTGGTTAAGCCATGTAAATTTTTCCTTTCCTACTACTTGTCCAGTTCCCCAGTTGAAAGTTCCTGTTAAATCTGCTTCCATCACCCTTTCAGCCACTGCTGCTGGTCAAAGTCAGAATCGGGTAAACACTAAAGGTTTTCTCTAGTTAGCAGATAGAAAACTTTATCCTTTGAATCTGTGGCACAATTGTCTACTCAAGGGAAACAATCCTTCACCCCATCATTCTTGCAAAGTGCTGTTCCTTCTCCTATTCTCAAGTCCTTCATTGTGTTTACCTCCCAAATTACAAAAATCTTGCCCAGGTTTTCTTCAAACTGGTTTTCACCCTGTCATAATGTGGAGATAGTTCTGACCAAAATTACAAGCTGTATCCTATGTGATGGTGACAGATATAATCTATCCTTCCATGATCTTGATCTCTCTGCAGTTTTTTGACCTTTTTTTTTGCAAATCTTTTCCACCTTATTCTTCCAGGTGAGGCACTACTGTAATGAGTTCAAGCTTATCCATCCATTTCCTCCAAAAGGACCACAGCCCTATTAGGTTTGGAGGCTTGTGTGCCTCAATGACCCAGAGAGCTATATTGGCTGGAGTCAGGGCTTTATGCTTTGGCTCTTGGTAGGGTCACCCGTGCCAGACATGTCAAGGGTAGAGGCCAGTCTAAGAGTGGTCCACTGGTCCCCCAGGTTTGGGGTTTCAGCTCAGGGCTAACGACCCTGACTGGTAAAACAAAATAGTTTGGGAAACAGCAATGAGGAATCCTTCTACATCTGAGCGTGACGGTTCTGAGTCTCCACCTGGGACTTGAGTAACTGACAGTAGTGAAAACGAAGAGGAAGCTCCTGACATGCTGAAGGAAGCCCTGAACACTGCCAATGAAAAGATCCCTCACTGCTGCCCTAAATGCCAGCGGTGTAACAGGTAGTAAGCTATCCATCCAATTGTAACCAGAGAATTTGAAGCAATGGCTTTTCATCGCACGTCAGTATTTTTCCCTTTGGTGTCTCCCAAGGGTTTAGACCTATAAAGGGGTCCCTTCTGATTTTTCATTAATACACTGGCACTTGGCAATGTCACCTTAAGAACAAGAATTCACTTTTTACCCAATTTTGAAGTTGCCCAACTTTACCATTACCACCACTTGTCCTGGTCTTGCCTGGGTGGTGTCCAAACAGAGCTTTTCACAGTATCTTGGTAATGTGACAATAATATACTAGTTCTCGAACCAGAACACTTGTGGGAAACCCATGTGATCAGGGTGAGAATGTGCAAACTCCATACAGATTGCACCGAAGGTCAGGATTGAACCTGGATTACTGGAGTGTGAGGCAGCAGCTCTATTAATTGTGCTACCCTGTCAGCCTTAAATACCAGTAGATCAAGTGGTCCTTTGGGTCTACTTGACTATTGAGTAAGATCATGGCTTATCCTCCCTCTAAACTCCACTTTTCAACCTGTTTTCATACTCTTCAATATTTTTAGAAGCCCAATATCTATTGGTATTGTTCTGGACTTTAATTGACCAAGTGTTTGCAGCATTTTGCGACTGAGTTTACCAAGACTCGCTACCCTTGGAAACGGGAAATATTTCCACATATCAGTCCTACCTTCGCCGCCTCTGTTCCATCTTGTAGTTGATTTAATTTGATTTGTCAGCTGCAACAAAAGGTTCAATATGTAGATTGATTCGAGACATGGGAGATTGACCATTCTGCCTAGGTGGTTAGTGTTAGAGTGATTTTTGGGTTGAGGTCATTTACATTTAGCAAATGGCTTTGGCTACCAGTCTTCTGTTCCTTGACGATGTATTGTGGATTTAACTTGGAACAATGCATTCTTAGAAGCTGTGAATCCCAGTGCACAGACCTGCTGGCGTCTGTGGCATTGTCTATACTTTGTAAATATGGATTGTCCCTTGTGTTTAGCAAATAAATATCGAGCCCTATGTTGGGCCAGCAGACCTTTCCACCGAAAGTGTCTCAGTAAGATGCCTGCTGTACCTTGTTTTGTCGAATAAAGAAGTTGCTTTGTATCTACCAGTAACACTTTGTCTGGTGATTTCATTCACGCAGCTACAGTTAGATCAAGTCACAATCTATAAGTGCAGTCAATAAAGTTTGGTTGGCACTCAAACTATTTCCTGTCTCTCACAAGAACTATTGGCAACTGCGGTCCAAGTGTGCACTGTTAATGTTAGTGAGATAAACAAAATGAGGCAATTCACATGGGGGTACATGTTTTGCCAAAGGCACAGATATATTATAATGTGTTTCTAATCCCTGTGCTTCCCAGATTACAGTCTCTGGATGGGAATGAGAACCATGTGAATATGCCATGGAAGAGCAATGATGAGGAAACAGTAATATTTGGACCTCTCCATGATGGAGCTTCAAGATACCACAACTTTGCTGCTGGCAACAGCAGATCCAGGAATAAGCCTGACAAAGCTAGGCATGCTCATTGCCAAAACAGAGTGGAGAAAAGAAGAGATGTCAGATTCAATTATAAAAGGGATGGTAGATACAGGAAGCCTGACAGCAGCGGGAGTAAGGAAGGAGGAGACCCAAGAAGAGGCAAGGAGGAGAAGGTCGAACTGTCTGGACAGGCTTTTGAAGATGCCAATAGAAAAATGATTGCTACAGAAGAAGGGAGGAAATGCACAGTTTCAAATCAGCAGTACGAAGCTGAAAATAGAACAGATCCACCCACTGAAGACATGGCAATTGGTCCAATGTTGAATGATAATGATGAGCCAAAGGGAAAGCAAGATACCGATTCCAAAGCTGAAGCAACTCAATCCTTTCATGAGAAAAGAGCAGAGAATGATTTCCCAAGATTGGAGAACGCTGTAGGTTTGTTGGAGGACGCCAAGGATTCAGATAAACCTCAGACATCAATGCATACTGTAAAGACATCAGAAGCTATAGGTCCCAGCTTACGAGTGGACTCTAATCTTCAGTGTGAAGACAATACAGCCTTAAATTGTGACCAGTCTGAGACAACTGTAGATGCTTGTTCTGTGGAGAGCAGGCACATGGAAGACGTACTGGAGAACCAGGAGACAAGTAGCAACATTGACAATGTGACTCAATTACTAAAGTCTGGTGATTTCAAGGCAGAGGAAGAGGCTGTAGTTGGAGTGAAGACTGAGGATGTTGGGGAACATTCTCGAAGTCCCAATGAAGATTTGCTTAAAGAGGTAACTGAATTCTGAAATTATTTCCAAAACACCAATGTATTTCAATAATCCATTTGGAAACATGGAGTTGAAATCAATTGGCATAATCCATAACTCTTAAATATCTTTTTAACTTTATTCTAGCTTGTTCTGTATAGTTGAACAGTGCGTGGTTCAAAAAAAAGTGCGAGTGATTGCCTTTGATGTTTTTATTGTGATCGCAGGACCCTGTTGGACATTTGTAATGTAGAATACTAGAAGCCCAGCTCATTGTTGAAACTGTCGGCAGGGGAGCTGTGGCAGTTGCCCAGGGAAAGAGACACTGAGGCAAGTGTGGGAGAGCCCTCAATGGGTGCATTGGAATCTGTTCTGGGTTGGGGGCTGGCCCCTCCACTCAGTGCTCATTCAATGATACCCTCCTATGCTTGCTCAGTGGAAGAACAAGCTGGACACTCAGTGACTTGGGCTATTTTTTTTCTTTGAGACCCTATGTATTTCTGAAATCGCAGCCATATGTACTATTTGTGCTATGTGCTGTTGGTAATGTGCTTTGCACCTTGGCCTCAGAGGAACACTGTCTTGTTTGGCTTTATTCATGTTGTGTTAAATGATAACTAAACGCATTTGAACTTGAACTGTGCCAAGGCAGTATAAAGCTCTTCACTATATGGTGTGCAGAGCATCACGGAGCCAGCTGGGAACCACTTATTACACAGCATTTGGGATAGACATTAACTCTTACATCTTGTGAATGAATGAATGACACTTTCTCAAAAAAAAACAAAATTATGAAACAATATGTTGTGTTCCCTCACATATAACTACTGATGAGGTCGAAAGCCAGGAGGTAGAACAAAGCCAGAACTGGAAATGAGTGCAGATAAAGATGACATACAGATCAGCAGTGCTGTGTTTGAATAGTGGAAAATATCTAGAAAAGATGGTTCCTAATGCTCTTTAAATGTAAGTTCTAGTGAGAGGTGATTAACATTTCTGTGTTCTTAAGTCAAACTTTTGATTGTTTCAGCTTTCATCCTGCCTGGGGGAAAGCAGCATCAGCATTGAACAGCCTCAGTCTGACTATTCCACTTACCTCTCAGGGGAATCACAGACATACGATGTCGACTTTGGGCACATCATTGAAATCTATGACTTTCCTCCACATGTGAAAACGGAAGACATTCAGGAGGCTTTCGCAAACTTTCGGTAAGTACTGATTCTCTCCCTTTGTGCCTGTCCTTTGGAACAGTGCTTTACTGAAGCCAACCAGGAGGATGCAGCAATGAGAATGCAAGATAATTGAGAAATTGGATAAATGTCTGAACATTGAGTTGAAAAGATGCCTTAATTGATGTCAACAGTTGTGTGAATAAAGTCACCAGAGAGAAGTACTGGTGGATATGAAGCAAACTCTATTTGGCAAAATTAGATACAGCAGGCATCAAATGGAGACCTTTTTGGAGGAAGGAGGTCTTTTTAGCACTACAGAACATCTTTTGTGTTAAAGATCAAAGAAAATTCAGGACAAATCCAAATTTACAATGCTTTCTTTGAACTACACACCCCTTTCACACCTCCCGCCGTCACACCCATCAGCAGACATACAAGTACACACAAATGATGAATTTAAATCAGTATTTTCTGGTCTTTCAGTTTACTGTGGTGTCTTCCAATTAGCTTGGTTCACAGTTCTTAGGAACCAATTATTCAGAGTTGCATTTTAGATTTAACCTTCGATGCATTTTCAGAACTGAAGGTTGGTCACTGAAGTCAATATTCACTATATGTCCTAACCCCAGAAATGCCCTAACATCAACCATGTCCCATTCCCTGCTACAAAATTCCACCATTGACTAAATGTAACTAAAGGATGTTGGTCCCAGTCAAAATAACCAAAATGGGTTAATTTTCCATTTATTGAGATACAGCACAGAATAGGCCCTTCCAGCCGCGCTGCCCAGCGATACCCCAATTTAACCCTAGCTTAATCACAGGAGAAATTACAATGCCCAATAATCCTACCAACGGGTATGTCTTTGGACTGTAGGAGGAAACCGGAGCACCCAGAAGAAACCTACACAGTCATAAGGAGAACGTACAAACTCCTTATAGGCAGCGGCAGGAATTGAACCCGCGTCATTGGTACTATAAAACATCATGATAACTACTATGCTGCCGTACCACCCTCGTGGACACTTCTATGGAAAATAGGTGTAACCTTCACTGCTAGTAACTGTAACAGAGCTTTGTGCAAACCTAGGGCATTTGTTTATGTACCAGAGATACAAATCCAATGAAATGGAGAAATACATAGACTCAGCTGTAAAAATACATTTTAAAGTAAGCTGTTGGCATTGCTTGATAGTTTAAGGTGACGTATCCTTTGATCACTGTGAGCATCGGGGTTTTATAAGCTGACAAACAGTTTCCAAAGATTGGTAACAATGCTGTACAGTTTGTTGGATTCAGGGATGTTACACATCCTTTGGAATAGACATCTGTCTGTTTCTATGGATGTCAACATACCAATGGCACTGTTTCACAGAGAATGGGGAGCTCTCTCCAGGTAAAAGCTAATATCCCCCCCTCCTTCCCCGCCCTTATGGCAACCAATAGAATGAGCTGGTTGTTGATCTCGCTGCTTTGCATCAAGTGATGCCGATTCCAGTGTCTGAGATCAACCAACCTACTTTCAGTGTGAGCTGTTGTCCTGCAGAAATGCAAATCTTTTCTGATACTTCTGTTTTGACATTTGACAGTGATAAAGGCTTCAGAGTAAAATGGGTGGACAGTTCGCATGCCTTGGGAATATTTTCAAGTCCAGATTCAGGTAGGTGCCTTTCTGGTCTTCTCACCTGTAACCTAGTTATCTAATTTCACTACAGAAAGTTGTTTTGAGACTTATTTTGCCAGTTAGCTGCGTGTGGACTGGTGTTTAAAGACAGTCAAACTCTGCACTTTTAAGAGCTTGCTTTCAAGCTCTAAATCAGGTTCTACCAACACTACCCAATAACTTTTCTTGTAATGCCAGTTGACTTAACCACCTGTCTGTACAGTCCTCTGAGAATACTGTACATTCTGCTTTTGGCTTCCCAGGTTGATCTATTATGTGAAGGTTGAACCCTGTTCCAACTTAGCTGGTGCAGATTTACCTGTAAGTTCGAAGTACATTTATTATCAAAGTATGTATAAATTATACCACCATTAGATTTGCCTGCTTACAGGTAGGCACAAAGCAAGAAACCCAAAAGAACCCAATTTTTAAAAAAGACCAGTATCCAATGCGCAGAGAAAGAGGGGAAAAATCCCACAAATCCTGCAAACAATAAAAGCAAGCAACAGCATTCCGAACCAACTTGAGTCCATAGATCCGAATCCCAGAGCAGCCAGAACAGGCCCGTAGCCTTGGTCTCAGTTCATCATATAGCGGGACATATCACCACGAATCTCGCAGACAGGAAGCGCGTAGCAGCTGGAGCAGTCTCAATTCCGAGGAAAGTGGAGCAAAACATCATGGAGCAGAACCAGCTTGACCCTTGCCTCCAGTCCTGACACCCTGCGCTTTCAGTCCAACTGGCCCAGTGTTTACATCTATCATTTACCACTGATGGTCATGCTTTCTACTAGTCCTATTTTCAGCTCTCTGCCCCCATTTTTAAGACCCCTCTTAAAATGTATTTCTTTTATACATGTCCTGGTTTCATACGGGAATTGTTACCAAATATTGTTTGGCAAGAATCTGGTGAAAAACTTGGATGTTATATCAAATTAAAGGCACTTAAATTATGCACGTTAGCCTGTGCATACTGGTAGCTGTTCACATGCTTGCTGCTTCTAGCTCCTTTACCATCTTCATAAAGAGTTCTATCACTGATATGTGATCAGCGTCCATGCTAAATGTCAAGCTTGCTCCAGAGAACGGATGATGTGGGAAAGAGCGAATGGCAGTGCCTGAATTATGTATTTCACAAGTCACTCTGACGCTGAATATAACAAGCAGTATTTTTGGATGTATAGTTCTACAGGTGATTCTTTTCTTTTCTCACAGCCTCTGAAGCCCTGTCCATCAGCCACGAGCAGTTCAAAATGCAGCCTTTGTCTCAAGCAACAAAACAATCAAAATTAAAGGTTTCCAGATGTTCAGGTAAAGGAACTGGTTTCTATCTACATCTTGGAGGCATACAATTATTACAGCAGGGAAAGAGGTCATTCATCGATTCGATGGTTTGAGTGGCCTCCTCCAAAGCAGTCCTATTCCGTTAAGTATACAGTGCATTTCCTTTTTGAAACAATCTTCCAAGTGAGATATCAGGCCTAGATACTATCTCACAAGCGGCTGAACAACACTACCTCAACGAACAATGGGTTGCTTAGACCATAAGATGTCGGAGCAGAATTAGGACATTCAGTCCATTGAGTCTGCTCCGCCATTCCATCATGGCTGATCCCGGATCCCACTCAACCTCATACACCTGCCTTCTCGTCATATCCTTTGATGCCCTGACCAATCAGGAAATGATCGACTTCCGCCTTAAATATACGCACTGACTTGGCTTCTACCGCAGTCTGTGGCAGACCATACCACAGATTTACTACTCTGGCTCGTGTTTACCTCCTTACCTTTGTTCTAAAGGATCCCCCCTCAATTTTGAGGCTGCGCCCTCTAGTTCTGGATACATCCGCCATAGGAAACATCCTCTCCAAAGCCACCCCATCTAGCCCTTTCAGCATTTGATAGGTTTCAATGAGATCCATCCCTACATTCTTCTACATTCCAGCGAGCTTAGGTCCAAAGCTGCCAAATGCTGCTCATGTGTTAACCCCTTCATTCCTGGAATCATCCTCATGAGCCTCCTCTGGACTCTCTCCAGTGACAACACATCCTTTCTGAGATATGGGGCCCAAAACTGTTGACAATACTCCCAAGTGCAGCCTGACTAGTGTCTTATAAAGCCTCAGCATTCTCCTTGCTTTTATATTCTATTCCTCTTGAAATAAGTGCCAACATTGCATTTGCTGCCTTTTTCACAGACTCAGCCTGTAAATTAACTTTCTAGGAATCTTGCATGAGGACTCCGAAGTCCCTCTGCACATCTGATGTTTGAACTATCTCCCCATTTAGATGAGTTTGCACTATCATGCCTTTTACCAAAATGCATTTTTGGACAACAAAAGCCAAAACCTGTCATCAGGTTATGGAATGTTATGATGAGGTTGTATAAGGCATTGGTGAGGCCGAATCTGGAGTATTGTGTTCAGTTTTGGTCACCAAGTTACAGGAAGGATATAAATAAGGTTGAAAGAGTGCAGAGAAGGTTTACAAGGATGTTGCCGGGACTTGAGAAACTCAGTTACAGAGAAAGATTGAATAGGTTAGGACTTTATTCCCTGGAGTGTAGAAGAATGAGGGGAGATTTGATAGAGGTATATAAAATTATGATGGGTATAGATAGAGTGAATGCAAGCAGGCTTTTTCCACTGAGGCAAGGGGAGAAAAAAACCAGAGGACATGGGTTAAGGGTGAGGGGGGAGAAGTTTAAAGGGAACATTAGGGGGGGCTTCTTCATACAGAGAGTGGTGGGAGTATGGAATGAGCTGCCAGACGAGGTGGTAAATGCGGGTTCTTTTTTAACATTTAAGAATAAATTGGACAGATACATGGATGGGAGGTGTATGGAGGGATATGGTCCGTGTGCAGGTCAGTGGGACTAGGCAGAAAATGGTTCGGCACAGCCAAGAAGGGCCAAAAGGCCTGTTTCTGTGCTGTAGTTTCTATGGTTCTAGGTCTTGATTTTATATTTTATAATATACTAAATATTTGTATAATATTTATAAATATATAAAATTATGATGTGCTTCAATATTTCCTTAGTAAAGGTGTCAAATGCTATTAAAATAATTGGTAGGATTAGAGGGGAGATGAGAGGACTTTGCCCAGAGGGAATATGCTGCTCGAGATAGAAACCCTGTAAACCAGAGGTTCTCAGCTGGGGTCCACGGACCCGTCAGTTAATGGTAAGCATCGATGGCATGATAAAGGTTTGGAACTTCTGCTGTATATAGTATTTGGATCTGTATTTCTGAAGAGCCTTGACCTGCATGGCTATTGACCAAGTGCCTTGGGGGATTAGCCTAGAGGATTCTTTTGTGTTTGGCAGAGAAGTGATGAGCTGAATTCCTACCTGTTTTGAGGTAAAGTTTTTGTAATTTACTGCACTCCTGAGGATGGGTTCTGCACTGTTGATGCTGTCTCCAGATGAGAATTTACAAAGAATTTTGCACTTTGTTGCCATTACATCTACAACACTGAAACCATATTTTCTTGTTCTTTTGCTATCTACTTTGGTAAACAGCTGCAAATAGAATTGAACATCTTAAAATTTGCCATTGAGAATAATGGAGCATTTTTTAAAAAGCTCATATTTAAATCCCTGGCTCTTTTTCAAAATTATGTCAATTGCGTCATGAGATCTTTAATGAATGAAAGCCCACTGAAGTGATTGAAAAATGGCATCTTGGACAGTACAGAACTCTTTTTGTGCCAGGGGTTCCTAACCTGGGGTCCACAGACTCCTTGCTTAATGGTATTGGTCCTGTTCTATGCTGCAGTGCTAGCTGAGAACTTTTGTTCAAGTGTCTAGGGTCTGACAGGTGAAAGGGACACCAACTCATCCACAGCTGACATATTTTGTCATGCCTTGAGAATATGATGGGTTAACACAAGTTTCATTTTGCTTCTTTGTATTTGGTCCTTTCTGGTATACAGTCATTTAAAAACACTACTTCGATTCAATGTTTATAGAATTCTTGCAGCCAGTGAAAGAGAGGGCACAGGTCAATACTGCCATTGCCAAAAGGCTGGTCAGCAGGGCTCTCGGCTTCCACACCACTGAACGCAGAAGGCGGCCAGATCCCAAGTCCAAGAAACTGAAGGAAAATAGAGGTGCGTATAAATTTGTCCATGGTGTTTTGGAATATTTTTCCAAATTCATCATTATTCCACTGGTGAAAAGTGTCCACAGAAGAATTCTTGTAACGAAATTGGTTTTGTACGGATTAGAAATGGGATTTGAGGCTACAGGTTGATATTGAGCACTAAATATTTCACAAGTTGTTTCTGCTTGTGTATACTGTATTGGTTTCACTGACTAAAACTAGACTTTGGTTATAAGATGGATATAAATAAGCTAAAACATAGAAAATGCTACAGAAAGTAGTGGATACAGTCCAGTCCATCACAGGCAAAACCATCCCCATCATTAAGTACATTTATACTGTGCCCTGCCAGAAGAAAGCAGCAACCATCATCAAAGACTCCCACCATCCAGATGGTGTCGTCTTCTCAGTACAGGTGTCCCCTGCTTTTCGAACGTTCGCTTTACGAAACCTCACTGTTACGAAAGA
This sequence comes from Mobula birostris, assembly GCF_030028105.1. Taxonomy (NCBI): domain Eukaryota; kingdom Metazoa; phylum Chordata; class Chondrichthyes; order Myliobatiformes; family Myliobatidae; genus Mobula; species Mobula birostris. The sequence goes on along the minus strand of NC_092377.1, from coordinate 149,067,632 downwards.
CCTACATTAGTACCCTATTTTCGCTTTCAGAAGGTGTTTTCACTGTTACAAAAAAAAAAATTCAGCGCGCGATAAAAGGCAGCATGCCCCGAGCAGTTGCACTCCCCCGGATTCTCGCCGGCATTGCTTAAACACGTGCCTGTGAGCAGCCGTTTGCAAGATGAGTTCTATGGTATCAGAAAAGCCTGAAAGAGCTTGTAAGAGTGTTACACTTATGGTAAAACTAGACATAATTGAGCGTTTTGCTCGTGGTGAACGAAGTAAGGACAACGTGTTTGGCTTGTGGAAGTTGACGAAGATGATGTTGAAGAGGTTTTGGCATCCCATCACCAAGAACTGACAGATGAAGAGCTGATGCAATTGGAAGAAAAGAGGATAACAATCGAAACCAAATGAGTAATGATAAAGTACGACTTTAATTTTGAAAGGGTACGTCGGTTTAGGGGATATTTGCAGGATGGTTTGAGTCCTTATTAAAGAACTGTGTGATAGAAAAAGGCGCGAGGCTCAGCAGTCAAGCAAGCCTTCCACATCAGCCACAGCAGACGACGAACCTCGACCTTCGACATTGAGGCGGGCAGTCATAGGAGAAGATGAGCTGCCTGCTCTAATGGAAATAGGCGACGAGATGACACCCCAGTGTCCCACCACCCCAACCCCTAGGCCACGGACAGATACCGATTTGCGGAGAATGCAAAGGTAGCTGAGAGGTACACAGCACATCTTTAAGAAAAAAGCCGAAATAAACATGCTAATTAATTAAGTGCCACCAACAGGTAATTGTGGGCCCAGATCAGAGACAACGCAATCGGAAATTGGCACTGATCTGGGCCGACAATTACGGGCGGCACCTAATTAGTTAGCATGTTTGTTTCGGCTTTTTTCTTAAAGATGTGCTGTGTACCTTACGGCTACCGCTAGACCCCTGCGTTCTTCGCAGCAATGTATTGCTCAGCGGCCTGGAGGGTGGGGGGCCACTGCACCACCCAAACTCCAACGACTCAGTCTAACACACCATCATCGGTGTGCTTGGCGCTGTCCGGATTCCCGTAAGTGATACTACACTGTACATACATTATTTCTACTTTTTGGCTGTGTAATTTTACGTGTTATTTGGTATGATTTGGCAGCTTCATAGATTAAAGGTTACTGGAGAGCGCTTGCACGTGTTTTTGCCAACAGCGCTTGCGTGAGATTTTCGCTCTGGAGAATAGTTCAGTAATGATTGTGGAAAAGTATTTCTACTTTATATAGACTGTGTATTTATCATATCATTCCTGCTTTTACTATATGTTACTGTTATTTTAGGTTTTATGTGTTATTTGGCATGATTTGGTAGGTTATTTTTGGGTCTGCAAACGCTCACAAAATTTTCCCATATAAATAAATGGTAATTGCTTCTTTGCTTTACGACATTTCGGCTTACGAACCGTTTCATAGGAACGCTCTACCTTCGGATGGCGGGGGAAACCTGTACCACTATCAGGCAGGAGGTACAGAAGTCCAATCACCAGGTTTAGGAACAGTTATTATCCTACAACCATCAGGCTCCTGAACTAGCATAGATGTCTTCAATCACCACTATTCTGTACTGATTCTACGATCTACAGACTTGCTTTCAAGGACTCTTTACAACTTATATTCTCAGTATTATTTTTTATTTGCACAGTTCATCTTCTTTTGCACGTTGATTGTCAGTCTTTTCTTACAGATAGTTTTTTTTTGTAAATTCTAGTGTATTACTTTTAAATGCCTGCAAGAAATCTGAAGGTAACATAAATGTATTTTGATAATAAATTTACTATGAACTTAACAGCACCAAGAACTATAAGGGAAGTTCTTCCTGAAGTTCGGAGCAATATTTATGTCTAAATCATTGTTACCTAAAAATAATTTAGTCATGTTGCCATTTGTCGGAGAACGCTATGCATTACTTACCACAGTCACTGAACCTCTCAAGTACTTTATTGACAGTAGAGTGTTGCGAGATGCCCTGGAGAACAAAGAGAAGGCCATTTAACCCCATGTGTCTGTTCTGCAGATTATGCAAAATGCTGTATAAGTGTATATTTTTGAAGGCAGCAGGGCAGAGCTGGGCAGTGCAATGGAAGAAGAGTTAATTACTCTGGTGATTTGCTAGCCTGATTGTAAGCATCCTATGGTATTTTTGGTGAAATTGTCTCAAAGCCTCTTTTTTGGGGGGGGGGGAGGGAGGAGGGAAATTAAGTTTTGGAGTATTGGCTTATCAGATGACTCATACCTTATCCCACGTTTGGTTCTGTCCTTCTAGTTCAACTGCACAAAGCTGAAGATGACGCTAACAACATACTGGTACGTATTAATGTCCAGCTCTTGTTCAGCTCGAAATCTGATAAGAACCATTATTTATACTCTGCTTGACTACATATTTTGCTCTTTCCTTGCTTGGTCCTAGTTTCCAACAAGCTACTTGTGTGTATTCATAGAAATGTGGAACTGTCTAGTGGTCATTTGGTTCATCAAGTCAGTGCAAGTTTGTAAACATTGCCGAGAACTAAAGGAAGCCTCCTAAGCCCTTTCAAAACAGTTGCTGAGATGGAGTCTTGGTTACTGACCATCTGATGAGCAGCTCTTCAAAAGTGCACCCTCTGTACTACACTGGTGTTGCTCGCCTTGATTTTCTGTGCTCTGTATTGTGAACTGAATCCAAACGCAAATTTTGAGGCAGAATTTCTGTCAATTCAACTATGGCTAAAACCAGAACACCAAAATTCAGGACAAGCAGAACGTTTTGGGTTCAGTCCAATGCTTCTTCGTTCAGGTTATTTTGACCTTGCCCAGTATTACATCTCTGTAATGGCAAATCAAGGGTTCCAGTCTCACTATAGGACTTGCATTAATGTGACGTGGCTCCCTTTGTATGTTCATGGTTTCATAGACCGTTCAAAAATCTAATAGTGGAAAGGAAAAGGATGTTCCTAAAATGTTGAGTGTGCATCTTCAGGCTCCTGTACCTCCTCCCTGATGGTGGTAAAGAGAAGACATATCCCTGATGGGGAGGGTCCTTAATGATGGATGCCAACTTCTTCAGATGTCTCACTACAGGACTTGTCATAGTATAATGTAAAATTGAGTGTGTCTCTTTGCATTCATTGAGAGTGTTTTTATGAAGAATGGAGGTTCATCTTGTGAGTATTCATTCTGCATTCAACGCCATTCAAGCAAGCCAGGATGTTTTTATATAGTCTAAACCTCGTGTTTACTTCTGAAACAAGGAGCTATAATTCAAATGGAATTCACCAACTGGAATCTTCATGCCTGTGGGGTATATGAAAGGAAATGTTGCCCTTGATCAGTTGTGTGCTGTAATTAGTTATGAAAGTCATGAAATTAGTGCATTGGTATAACGGTAAAAATTCAGAGTAATCCTCCAATCAGAAACCACCATTCAGTGTGTGTGTGTGTGTGTGTGTGTGTGTGTGTGTGTGTCTGCATGCGAGTGTATTATTGTAGATATACACTCACTAGCCACTTTATCAGGAACAGGAGTGGAACCCAGTGTGGTCTTCTGCTGCTGCAGCCCATCCACTTCAAGGTTTGACGTGTTGTGCATTCAGAGATGCTCTTCTGAACACCACTGTTATTTGTGTTATTGTCACTTTCCTGTCAGCTTGAACCAGTCTGGCCATTCTCCTATTCTCACTAACAAGGCATTTTTGCCCATAGAATTGCCACTCACTGGATGACTTTTTTTGTTGTTTTTGCAACATTCTCTTTGAAATCTGGAGACTGTTGTGTGTTCAAATCCCAGGAGATTAGCAGTTTCTGAGATACTCAAACCACTGCATCTGGCACCAATAATCATTCAGTGGTCAAAGTCGCTTGGATCACATTTCTTTTCCATTCTGATGTTTGAACTGAACCTCTTGACCATGTCTGCATGCTTTTATGCGATGAGTTGCTGCTACATGATTGTCTGATTAGATATTTGCATTAGTGAGCAGGTGTACTTAATAAAGTGAGCACTGATTTTATAATTGGCAAAGCTGGAAGATTCCAATACATAAGTGTAAGTACTTTATTTCTTCACACAATAATTATAACATGGAATGGTAATTTGGCACAACCTGTATCCATGCTTGTGATTAACCTCCACATCACCGGTTGGCATAAACCTTTACCTGCTTCCAAGGGCACCACCAAAATATCTCCTTAAATTCTTAAGATTTTTATATTTACTGTTTATCCGACCAGAAGGATATTCAATGGCAAGTGGTTTCTTTAAAGACTAGGAGGTTATATCCAGGAGGTGAAAATAAACTGGTACAAATTAGAAACTGGTTGAAACCTTCAATACAAATGGAACAATAGGGGATATTTGTTGGTGTAAGTATATGGGGCGGCATGGTAGTGTAGTGGTTAGCACAACGCTTTACAGTGCCAATCACCTGGGTTCAGTTCTGGCTGCCGCCTGTAATGAACTCTCCCGTAATACACTCGCCTGTGACCGCGTGGGTTTCCTCCCACGGTCCAAAGGTGTACTGGTTGGTAGGTTAACTGGTCATTGTAAATTGTACCGTGGTTAGGCTAGGATTAAATCGGGTGATTGCTGGGTGGCGTGATTCAAAGGGCCAGAAGAGCCTATTCTGTGGAGTATCTCAATATAAAAATAAATAAATATTTCCCCCCTTCCTGTCACGAAGTGGAGTCCAACCTCCCAAAGGAAGCTGGTTGCAGGGTTTAAACTGTATGAAATTCCTTGTTAAGCCATAGTTTATAGATGAAAGGCTAGGCTTGGGTGTTGGGATGTCATATAAAATATCTCATTATCCTGAGTTCATGTAAGAGCAATCTTGTCAAAAGTTTTATCTTCTACTTTTTTTGGGGGGGGTGGCAGATCATGTGGGTATTGCCAACAATGCCTGTATCTATTGCCTATCATAGTTGATCTTGAAGGGTGTAGGTGAACATCACCAGGACTGTGGCATCTCAAGGTGAAAGTGCTCCCATAGTGCGTTTGGGTGAGAATTTCCAAGATCCACAGCAGACAATGATGAAGGAACTTGAGAAGGGTGTGAGACCTAAAAGGGGAAACTCGAAGGCGGTTGTCCTTGGAGGTAGATAACAAGGTTTTGGGAGTTACTATCAGAGTAGCCTTGGAGAGGAACTATAGTCCATTTAGTATTGGTACACTCTGCTGACATGGTTCAGGGTGTCTCATGGTGTATGGCTTCTTGATTATTGTTGGAGATGAACTCATCCTGGAGAGTGAAAATTTTCTGTTGTACTCATGGCCTTTAGCTCACCACATCTATACTGACCGTAATGCCAATCTAACTGTTACACATGGTTCATATCACTCTACTCCCTGGCTGTTCATGTGTCTCTCTGAACCCACGTCAGATATCGCTATCATATCTGCTTCTACCACCTACCTTGATAGGATATTCCAGGCACCATTAGGTGGATGGGGTTGGGGGGTGGAGGAAAATGCTTTCCCCAATTCTTTAAACTTTCCCCCTCCGACTTTCAACCTGTGCCCACAAGTATTTGACAATTCCACCCTGAACTGGTTCCACAACCATGGACTCACTTTCAAGGACTCAACAGCTCGTGTTCTCAGTTATTTATTTATTTATGTATGTACATTTCTACAGTTTGTCTTTTACACATTGGTTGTTTCAGTCTGTTTGTGTAGTTTCTCATTGATTCCATTGTATTTCTTTGTTCTTTTGCGTATGTTTGGAAGAAAGCAAATCTCAAGGTAGTATATTTGACATGTATGCACTTTGATTATTTACTTTGAACTAGATTGAATGAAATAGTGCTGCACTATGCAATATTTCATTTTTGAATGATCACATGCTATTTACGATCTGGTACTCGTGTGAACATTGGACCGTTGATTAAGCGAGTGAGGCCAACCATCAATAACATTCTGCTTTATCCCTTTTTGTATTGGCTGCAGAATTCTGGTGCTGAGCAAACCTGAAGATACCAAGGCCCAAACTCTGGTGTGATGAAGATGATATACAGATGATTCACACTAAGAACTACTGTCCTTTTCATAAAGATAAATAAGCTGTGCACTTTGAAGCATGATTAAAGTAACCTCCGAGGTGGAGGATGTTGTGGCACAAATGTTGTGTTCAGTCTGATGTTTTTCTTTCAATGGTACCGTATCTGTGTACTTGACTTTGTGTTTGCTGACTATCAGAGGTCTGCAAATGGCTGGCGAGAGGTAGGAATATGAGCTTTGCTAACAAGAGTCATACAGCACAGAAACAGACCCTCAGCCCATCTAGTCCAGGCTGAACTGTTATCCTGCCTAGTCCCTTCCACCTGCATTTGGACCATAGCCCGCTATACCAACCAAACTTAAATGTTGAAATTGGACCTGAATGCACCGATTCTGCTGACAGCACCTGTCCCAAGTATGCCTTCTCTGCCACTTGCCCCATACCCCTCCCGTGGCACTTCACCCTCACCATTCCCAACAGCTTTTGCTCCTGCCAGATTTACAAGCTCACTCTCCCCTCCACATTGACAAATTAGATTATGAGGACACTCAGTCCTCGTTTATTGTCATTTCGAAATGCATACATTAAAAATGATACAACGTTCCTCCAGAATGATATCACAAGAAAAACACAGGACAAACCAAGTCTAAAACTTACAAAACCACATAATTATAACATATAGTTACAACAGTGCAAAGCAATACCATAATTTGATAAAGAGCAGACCGTGGGCGAGGTAAAAAAAAAGTCTCAAAGTCCGGATAGACTCATCATCTCATGCAGGTGGCAGAAGGGAGAAACTCTCCCTGCCATGAACCTCCAAGCGCTGCAAACTTGCCGATGCAGCACCATTGGAAGCACCCGACCGCAGCAGGCTCTGAGTCCGTCTGAAAACTTGGAGCCTCCGACCAGCCCCTCCAACACAGCCTCTCTGAGCACCATCCTCTGCCGAGCGCTTCAACCCCGCCCCGGCCGCTGAGCAACAAGCAAAGCCAAGGACTCAGGGCCTTCCCCTCTGGAGATTCTGGATCACACAGTAGCAGCAGCAGCGAAGCAGGCATTTCAAAAGTTTCACCAGATGTTCCCCTGTGCTCTCATATCCATCTCCGTCAAATCAGGATTGTGCACGACACCCTACTTGACAAATAACAGACATCACCACCGGAGTAGCTGCTGTGAGCCGCGTCGCGCCGCCATCTTTTCCTCCCTCATGCTACAGACACCCTATCTATATATAAAGTATGTGCCTATGACTTATACACAATACGGAATATGCTGGATGAGATTGCAGCCTCCAGTGATTAATACATTTGTAGACACTAGTTAACACTAGAGTCCACACACTCTAGCTTAAGTTATTGTTGTCTTCTACTAGGGCCACCTGTGGTTCATTGGTTTCACCAGGTCATTGCTAAATATTTAAGGATTCATCAGAAACAGGTTTATTATCACCAACATAAGACCAGAAGACATAGGAGCAGAATTAGGCCATTTGGCCCATCGAGTCTGCTCTGCCATTCCATCATGGCTGATCCATTTTTTTCCCCTTCCTCAGCCCCACTCCCTGGCTTTCTTCTGGTAACCTTTGATGCTGTGGCCAATCAAGAATCTGTCAATCTCTGCCTTAAATGCACCCAATGTCCTGGCCTTCACGGCCGCCTGTGGTAACAAATTCCACAAGTTCACCACTCTGTGCCTAAAGAAATTAATCTGCATCTCTGCTTTAAATAGATGCCCCTCTATTCTGAGGCTGTGCTACCTTGTCGTAGACTCTCTCACCACATCTACTCTGTTTAGGTCTTTTAACATCCAAAATGTTTCAATTAGGCCCCTCCCCCTGCCCCATCCTTCTAAATTCCAGCGAGTACAGGCCAGGAGCCAATAAATGTTCCCATATGATAACTCTTTCATTCCCGGAATCATCCTTGTGAACTTCCTCTGGACCCTCTTCAATGCCAGCACATCTTTTATTAGATAAGGAGCCCAAAGCTGTTCATAATACTCAAGGTGAGGCCTCACCAGTGTCTTATAAAGTCTCAAACCACATCCCTGTTCTTATATTTTAGACCTCATGAAATGAATGCTAACATTGCATTTGTTTTCCTCACCACCAACTCAACCTGCAAGTTAGTCTTAGGGTTCTGCACCAGAACCCCCTAAGTCCCTTTGCACCTCCGATTTTTGGATTTTCTCCCTGTTCTACCAAAGTGCATGACCATGCATTTTCCAACATTGTATTTAATTTGCCACTTTCTTGCTCATTCTAATCTGTCTTAGTCCTGCAGCCTTCCTGTTTCCTCAACACTACCTGTCACTCCACCAATCTTTGTATCATCTGCAAACTTGGCAACAACGCTGTCTATTCCATCATCTAAATCATTGATTATACAACATAAAAGAAGCGGTCCCAACACTGACCCCTGCGGAACACCACTAGTCACTTGCAGCCAACCAGACAAGGATCCTTTTATTTCCTCCCACCAATTACCCAATGCTTTAACCATGCTAGTAACTTCCCTGTAATACCATGGATTCTTAACTTGGTAAATAGTCTCGTGTGGCATCTTATCAAAGGCCAGAAAATCCAAATTTACAACATCTATCTTCTGTGTCACCAAGTAGGCTGAGTGGTCTATAATTTCCTTTCCGCTGCCTCCCTCCTCAAAGAGTGGAGTAACATTTGCAATTTTCCAATCCTCTGGAACCAGGCCAGAGTCCAATGATTCTTAAAAGGTCATTACTAATGCTTCCATAATCTCTACCACAACCTCTTTCAGAACCCTGGGGTGTAGTTCATCTGGTCTGGGTGACTTGTGTACCTTTCGGTCTTTCAGCTTTTAGAGCACCTTCTTCTGTGTAAGACCCATCCAGCCAACACACTTTTCGTCCCTCTTCCCTCCGGGAGAAGGCTCAGGAGCTTGAAGACTCGTACGGCCAGATTTGGGGACAGCTTCTTTCCAACTGTGATAAGACTGCTGAATGGATCCTGACCCGGATCTGGGCCATACCCTCCAAATATCCGGACCTGCCTCTCGGTTTTTTTTTTGCATACCTTACTTTCCATTTTTCTATTTTCTATTTATGATTTATAATTTAAATTTTTATATTTACTAATTTTAATATTTAATATTTGTAATCCAGGGAGCAGGAAGCGCAGAATCAAATATCGCTGTGATGATTGTACGTTCTAGTATCAATTGTTTGGCGACAATAAAGTATGAAGTAAAGTAACTCACCTCTCTTCCCTCGCACCCTTCAACATCTGGCACACTGCTAGTGTCTTCTGTAGTGAAGACTAATGCAAAATACTCATTTAGTTTTCTGCCATCTCCTTCTCCCCTGCTATTATTTCTGTGGGCTCATTTTCTAGCAGTCTTATCTCTCTTACTTTTTGTATATTCGAGAAAGCTTTTTGTAGCCACCTTGATATTGTTTACCAGCTTGATTTCATGTTTCATCTTTTCCCTCCTAGTGGTTCTTTTAGTCGCTCTCTGTAGGTTTTTAAAAGCTTCCCAATCCTCCTTCTTCCACGATATTTTGCTTTGTTGTATGCCCTCTCTTTTGCTTTTACATTAGCTTTGACTTCTCTTGTCAGCCACGGTTGTACTATTTTGCCATTTGAGTGCTTATTTGTTTTTGGAATACAAATATCCGACACCTTCCCGATTTTCCTCAGAAACTCAAGCCATTGCTGCACTGCTGTCACCCCTGCCAGCATCTCCTTCCAATTTAATTTGGCCAACTCCTCTCTCAAACCACTGTAATTTCCTTTATTCAACTGAAATACTGCTGTGTGACACTTCACTTTCTCCCTATCAAGTTTCAAGTTGAACTCAATCATATTGTGATCACTGTCCCCTAGGGGTACTTTTATCTAAAGCTCCCTAATCGCTACCATTTCAATACATAACACCCAATCCAGAATAGTTGAACCAAAGTAGATTCAAGGGCAAGTGCTCTAAAAAACCATCTCGTAGGCATTCAACAAGCTCACTCTCTTGAGATCCATTGTCAATCTGATTTTCCCAATCTTTCTGTCCCTGTGTGTTAAAATCTATGTCTATCATAACATTGCTCTTTTGAGATGCCTTTTCTATTTCCTGTCGTAATCTGCAGTCCACGTCCCAGCTACGTCAGACTTGACTTTCTCTCTATCAAATTTCAAGTTGAACTCAATCATATTGCGGTCACTGCCATGAAGTGTATAAGTCGTGGAGTTTGATGTTTTGTTTCAGCAGTACAGTGCAGGCATAATGAAAAATGAGGTTACACTAATAAAAATAAATTAAGTAGTGCAAAAGAGGAATACTGATGTGTTCATGAGATCATGGATTGTTCTGAAATCTGATACAAGAGGGGAAAAAGCTGTTCCTAAAGTGTTGAGTGTGGGTCTTCAGGATCTTGTACCACCTCCCTGATGCTAGTAATGAGAAGTGGGCACGTCCTGGATGGTGAGGGTGCTTAATGATGGATGCTGCTTTCTTGAGGCAGTGCCTTTTGAAGACACCCTTGATGGTGGTTTGGTGGGGGGCTTGACCCATGATGGAACTGGATGGGTACAGCCCTCTGCAACCTCTTACGATACTGCGCATTGGCACGTCCATGTCAGATGGTGATGCTCTCGATGGAACATCTGTAGAAATTTACTAGCGTTTTTGCTGCCATAGTAAATCTCGTAATCAAGTAGTAATGCAGCATTGTTTGTCTTATTACTGAGTTGGTGGCGATCTGCAGTAGCAAGCATACTGATGGAAAACTGTCAGCACGCCAGTTGGCAGAATCAGTCAGGTTTAATATCGCTGGCATATGTCGTGAAATTTGTTTTGTGGCTGCAGTGCAGTGCAATACATAATAAAAAAAAACTATAAATTACAGTATGTACACCCAATAAGATGTATGGGAGTAGAAATTGAATGAATGGAAGGTCTGCATTTCTGGAGCACTGACCATAATTGGGATGTTCTGAACCACCTTACGGGCCATATAATGCGACAGAAGTGAAGTGAAGTCATCGTTTGGCAAAACAGCAGGATCCCACAAGCAGCAATGTGATTCTTTGACTTGAGAGTTAAATATTGGCCAAAGCACCAGGATAAATCACTTGCACATGCTGGAATGAATGTCTGATAAACACCTGAGGAGTGGCCTCAGTTGGAAACAAAATCTCTGGTGGAGTTCTTCACTGTGTTTCTGTCTCTGGTATGGGAGTGTATCAACATTTCTGCTGATCTTAGAGTTTATTTTAGAATTTTTTTTCTCTGTGAAACTACTGGTTTGTCATTAAAAACCTATCCAGTTTATTAAAGTCCATCACCAAAAGGAAATCTGTCACCCCTGCTCAGAATGGTCTACAAGTAACTCTAGCTGCCAGCAATGTCATTGCCTCTTGACCATCTCTGAAATGGACATGTTAGTCACAACTTGCATCACCAAAAGTATGAATGGTGAGTGTGGAATTTCTTTAGCCAGTGACTGGTGAATCTGTGGAATTCTTTGCCACAGGCAGCTGTAGAGGCTAAGTCTTTATGTCTTTTTAAGGCAGAGATTGATAGATTCTTGATTTGTCAGCACATGAAGGGATGTGGGGAGAAGGGAGGAGATTGGGGCTGTGAGGAAAATTGGATCAGCCATGATGAAATGGCAGAGCAACTCGATTGGCCAAATGGCCTAATTCTGCTCCTAGATCTTATGGTCTTTGGCTTCTTATGATGACACATATAACCTTAAAGAGCAGCATCTCAACTTCCACTGGAGCACATTACAACACTCAAAACTTAATCATTTCAAGTAAGCAAGATCATATTTCTATGACCTCTGTTGACTGCGGTGTTTTAAGTATTTGCTACTAGCCGTCACATGCCGGTGATAATAAACCTGATTCAGATTACTCTTATCTCAGATGCACCCTCTGATATCTCCACTGCTCCCAGTGTCTGCAGCTTAAAACACACTTGTTAGTTCACTTTTGCAAAACTTGATCAGAAGCATTCACTGATACTGCCTGACTGGTTGGGCTCTTCCAGAATTTCCTGTTGGGGTTGGCAGCATCTTAAGTGCATTGGCCCCAGATTCACTTCTTGACAATAAGTACAAAAGACTACAGGCCCCGAAATTAACAGCGAGAAGCACGCCTTGCGTCAGCACAGGTTGGCGGCAATGTCGTGAAGGGTAGTGCGGTGCATCAGTCACCAGTTGAAGGAGACGCAGGCAAGATGGTATCTGTGATTACGGGTGTTGTTGGGGTTTTATTCCCTCCGTTTTGTATTTGTTTTAAATGACAGGACCGCCAGTGGTCAATCATGAACAGGTAAGCGTTCACTCTCTCAACCGCGGTGCTGAGGCAGGTAATCCCGGGCTAATTTGTTTAAATGTTATCGTGGGCCGTGCGACTGCGTCAATATCCGCTCTGACGTCCGTAGGCCTTGACGTCAAGCCACGGGCTTGATTGACGACGATGCTCGGCCAATCAACTAGAGAATACTGAGCCGCTCCGGCAGGCTGCAACCAGTCATCAGGTTGAGGAGGCGGGTCCAATTCCCTGGGTGAGGATGCCCAGGTGGGCAGCCACGTAGTGAGATCTCGGCGACAGGTAGCAGTGGGTGCAGGGTGAGGTCAGTGATCGCGCCATCGGGAAAAGGAGCACGATTGGGGAAAAACAATCACTTAACCTATTTTGAGATACAAGAAAAGAGTAGGGCCTTTGCTATCAAGATAACTGATGTAGAGCGCAGACGACTAATTGAGGTAACTTTTGCTTTAAGTTATATTTCCATACATTGTGGCAATAATCATAAGAAAACTGCGATATATACACAGTTAATTGTTCTCGGTAGAGGTGTTAAGCGATGCGAGAGGTTGCTGATCTCTGACTGATTCAGATGCTGGAATCTAGAACAGCTGATGGAGTTCAGAGGGTCAGGCCATCTCCAAAGGGGGAAGTGAACGGTTGACATTTCAGATCCAGACCCAGTCCAGTGAAGGGTCTCAAACTGAAATGCCGACTATCCATTTGCCTCTCAAGGATGGCCGCTGACCTACCAACTTGTACTAGTTTGTCGAGAGTATGTAGGTGGCAGGTAAAGAGAATTTCGCCCAGTGTCTGTATTGTCCAATTTAATCTCACTGTTAAGAATTTAATCTGTAGTCTTGGATGTTACAACTTTCTGAGTGCACATCTAAATACTTGTAATGTGAGCATTTCTCAGTCAGCCATCCTTTCTGACATTGTTATATCGTTATATCATCGTCTGATATAAATTTCTCATCTTTAACCTTTGTACGAATTATCTGAAAACCATATAATTGGAGAATTACAGGGTCATGGAATTATTCAGGAAGCAAACAGCTTCTTTGGCTGAACTCGTCCATGATGACTATAGTGCCCTCCTGAGCTACTCCCATTTGCTTGTGTTTGGCCCATTTCTCACAAAATCTTTCCTACCCATGTACCTATTTAAGTGTCTTTTAAACTTTGTAGTTGTACCTGCCTCTACAGCTTCCTTCGACAGCTTACTCTATGTACTCACCACTGTCTGTAACCCTTGAGTTCCTTTTAAATCTTTTCTCTCTCACATGCCTGTGTTCTGTAGTTTTAGGCTCCTCCACAGTGGGGAAAGAGCTGCCAGCATTCACCTTATTTATGTCCCCCATGACTTTATAATCTTATGTCAGCCTCGAATGCTGCAAGGTGAAATGAACGAATGACACCTGTTAAACTCCCCTCAACATGTCTTTTACATTTTAACCCACCATGGGCAATAGAAAAGTCACTGTTGCAAGCAGTGCAGCGAGCAACACTGTCATGATTTTTGAGGTTGACCGTAAAGCCCACCCACAGAGAAAACTGATAGGTCTACTTAGCAGGGGTCCCCAACCTTTTTTGCGCCACGGACCAGTTTAATATAGATCATAAGTCAACTATAAGTTACTTATAAGTGGCTAATGCACTCAATTTCATTTCTAAAAGGGTTTATGTAACAAATTTAATATTAAACACACAGCACATATTTTCCTCATACGTACATATAAAATCATTGCAACACACCAATACTGCTGATCAGTGGGAGCCCTTGGCTTGTTTTCCTGCAGCAAGACCGTGCCATCGAGGGGTGATGGGAGGCAGCGATACTCGAAGGGGGTTCCTTATGTCCAGTCTATTCTGCAATTTAGTTTTCGTTGCATTCATTGCAGAAAACCCCGCTTTGCTGAGATATGTTGGAAATGGAAGCAATGTTTTCAGTGCTTTCGTGGCTATCTCAGGATATTCAGCCTTGACTTTGATCCAGAATGCCAGCAAAGATGTTATGTCAAACATACTTTTCAGCCTGTCGTCATTTGCAAGCTCGAGGAGTTGATCTTCTTCCCACGCTGACATGGATGACGCGTGCGTAATGACCTCGCGTGTGTTCAAGTTCAACAGTGCATGACAGGGAATGAGGGAAAGTGCAGCTGACTCATAGTGTTTCATATTGCCAAATCATATAGCTTCCTCGCGGCCCGGTGGTTGGGGACCACTCTAAGCACGAAGAGACCAATCAGGATGCTCGCTCTCCCTCTCAAAAAAATTGATTTCCGGGATATTGTATATAATTTCCGGGCGTCAGGGAGCTGCTATCAATATGTGGGAGACTCCTGGAACTTCCGGGAGAGGTGGGAAGTCTGCTGTTGTAATCTTAGATAAACTTCTTCACTGTCTACTTAACCATCAATTTTGATTTCATCTGCAAACTTATTAACCATGTCAATTACATTTGTGTGCAAAATGTTAATATTAATGATGAACAGTGGGCCTAGCACCAATCTCTGCTGCATAGCTCTGGTCACAGATCTTTAATCTGAATTACCACTGCCCCTGACTCCTTCCATCAAACTAGTTTTGTATCCAAGTGGCTAGTTCATCCTTAACTTTCTGGGTTAACCTACTATGTGTAACTTTGTCAAAGGCCTTGGTAAAGTGCATGTGGACATTGTCCACCTCTATAAATTGTGTTTGAACTTCTGCTGAGAAAAACTGATCTTTCTTCTTACTATTTTCTTCCCCTTTTAAAAAAAATCTGCATGCCTAGGTGGAGTTTTTATTCAAATTCATAAATGTGATAAGTGTATCACTGACGTAGTCATACTGATTTCCTATCAGATTACCTTTGGACTGTGCCGCCTGCTAGATCACTTCAGAAAGTGATGAAGAGTCAAATAAGGCAATAGATTTAATTTCCCCAAGGAAGTGGTGAACCAAGTGGATTTTTAAAACAATTCTACAATTTCATGATTAATCCTACTGGTGCTAGTCTTTTAATTACAGATTTATTTGCCTAATTGAAATTAAGTTCCGTAGCTGCTGTGCTGCAGATTGATTTATGTTTATTAATACTCCAGTCAGTACATTATGGAATTACTACCCTACCATTCTAATCTGTATGCTGGTTAGCTGTGATCTAGCAATTGGATCATGATATAGAAAAACATGAAATTGTTCATTTTGACCAGGAAAAAAGGATAAATAAAGAAGCATTTTTTATCCAAATAATTTTGGGTTGGGAGATTTAGAGATGCAGTGGGAGCTGAGTGTTGGAAAAAGCTAGTGTGTAGGTACTACAAGAAGAGTTGACATTATGCTATCATTAATTGCATGGGAATTGAATACAAAAATATGCAGATTAATCTTCAGTCACATGTAGGACATCGATGGATTACAGTGTATAGTATTTCTTAATGAATAATGTTAATGCTTCCTTTAGAAGTAGTTCAGAGAAGGTTTTTTTCCACTAATACCAGGACTAGGCAAGGTTGATGAAGGGTTGAACAGCTAGGCATGTTACTCGAGTTGTTTAGAAGAATTCAAGATTTATTTATTATCAAAGAATGTATAAATTATACATCCTTTAGATTTGCTTGCTCACAGGTAGCCAGAAAGCAAGAAATCAGAAAGAAACTAATTTAAAAGAAAAATCAAGAATAAAAAAAAGTCTAACACTCGATGTGCAAGAGAAGGTAAAAAAAATCAAATCATGCTAACAATTGAAGCGAACAATAGTATTTCAATCCAAAATTGAGTCCTCAGATCTGATCCCCGGAGCAGCCCAGAGTAGGCCCAAAGCCTCACTTATCAGTTCTCATGCTAACGGGCACGGAGCGCAGCAGTCGGGGCAGTCTTCATAGCCTCAGTGCCGTGGAGATGACCATCGCAGAGATGAGCAAACTCGACTCTCGTCCCAAACGACACCCTGTCTTTTCAGTCTATCTGTGCTGGTGTTTAAATTGACCCAACAATGGAACAGCAATAGGCCCTGCGCCCTGGAGAGAGGAGTGAACATCACAGAGAGCTAGCGAAAGTGGCTCTTGCCTCCGATCTGGATAATTTTTCTCAGTGAATGAATGAACAAGTATAATTTTTGTGTGTTATTTGCTTATTTGAGTTCTCTTTATCTAGTTTTAAGACTTGCATGAAGATAGGATCACATTTTAGGTCTTATCTATGCAGAAATAAAAAAATTCTACGGGGTTCACAAACTTTCTAACACCACAGTAATAGTCTGGTAGTACCAAAGTCCTAAGCATGCCAGATTATTGGAGTTTTACTGCAATTGCATAAACTGAAAGGTCAGATGTATTGTTAATAGATAACAAAGACATTGTTACTGAACTTGTATTGGAGAAAGCTGGACAAATGATCTGTGAGGAAGGTCAAATCCTAGCACAGCTGGAGTGTTAACATTCAGCTTTTTTTGTGTATTGTTAGAAAGGCATTGTGTTTGAGGTTTGTAAGGCACTAGATGGAACTTTCAGAGATACTTCTGTGGTATATGCCATGTTTTGAATATTCAACAAGGACAGCATGTCATTGTCTGATCCAGTTTATATATTCACTGTCAGCAGATGATTTGATTTGCTACTTATGCATTTTGTTGCCAAAGCGTCTGTGTTCTATTCGGATTCTATTAAAGAACTGCTGATGTCCTTCGAGGCTGGTTAGTTATTTAAGACTGGAGTATAAAGTTAGTGTTGCGAGCTGGTGCAGGTTTCCCCCGCTCTTTGAACATTCGCTTTACGAAACCTCGCTGTTACAAAAGACCTACATTAGTTACCTGTTTTCGCTAACAGAAGGTGTTTTCACTGTTACGAAAAAAGGCAGCACGCGCCCCGAGCCGCCACGCTCCTCCCCCGGAACTGCATTCTAGCAGGCATTGCTTAAACACATGCCTGTGAGCATCTGTGCTTTATCTCGATTTATTTTGAGCATCCGTAAGCAAGATGAGTTCTAAGGTATCGGAAAAGCCTTAAGGAGCTCATAAAGGTGTTATACTTAGCTTAAAACTAGACATAATTAAGCATTTCGATCATGGTGAATGAAGTAAGGACAAAGTGAGTTTGGCTTGTGGAAGTTGACGAAGATGATGTTGAAGAGGTTTTGGCATCCCATGACCAAGAACTGATAGATGAAGAGCTGATGCAATTGGAAGAGGAAAGGATAGCAATCGAAACCGAATGCAGTAGCGAATGGACTGAAAGTGAAGTCGTCCAGGAACTGAACATGAAGCAACTGCGTGAGATTTTCACTGCAATGATTGCAGAAAAGTACGACTTTAATTTTGAAAGGGTACGTAGGTTTGGGGCATATTTGCGGGATGGTTTGAGTGCTTACAAAGACCTGTATGATAGAAAAATATGCGAGGCTAAGCGGTCAAGCATACTGTCGTTTTTCAAGCCTTCCACAGCAGACAACGAACCTCAACCTTCGACATCGAGGCAGGCAGACATAGAAGAAGATGACCTGCCTGCCCTGATGGAAACAGACGACAATGAGATGACATTCCAGTGTCCCACCACCCCAACCTCCAAGCCACGGACCGATACCGATCTGCAAAGCATGCAGTGGTGCAACGGTAGCCGGGGTGCACCTAGCACATCTTTAAGAAAAAAGCCGAAATAAACATGCTAATTAATTAGGTGCCGCCCGGCACGTAAATGTCGGCCTCCTCTGAACTCTAGTTTTATACTAAGTGTTACTTGGTATGATTTGGCAGCTTCATAGCTTAAAGGTTACTGGAGAGAGTGTTTCTGCCGAGAGCGCTTGCGTGAGATTTTCGCTACGGTGGACATTGCGGCAATGATTGTAGGAAAGTATTTCTACTTTATATAGGCTGTGTATTTATCATATCATTCCTGCTTTTACGATATGTTACTGTTATTTTAGGTTTTATGTGTTATTTGGCATGATTTGGTAGGTTTTTTTTGGGTCTGCGAACGCTCACAAAATTTTCCCGTATAAATAAATGGTAATTGCTTCTTCACTTTACGACATTCCGGCTTACAAACCGTTTCATAGGAACGCTCTACCTTCAGGTGGCGGGGGAAACCTGTATACTGAAGCATCTGGATTGTCAGTGAAGATCTATTTGATCATTGATATCCTTTCTGGCTCTGACTTACTGTGATGCACACCCCATAGCAATGTTGTTGCTATTCAGCAACCTTCTGAAATGGCCTGGCAGGCCTCACAGTTTTCAGGATACCACCTTTCATGATCAGTTAATAATGGCCCATAAACACTGATCTTGACGGCCTACAGATGATTCATTGTCTTTGAAATGCATGGGAAGATAAAGTGCTGATTTTTTTTTTGGTTTCAGGATAAAAATGTCTACTTGGCAGAGCAATGCACTGTGCTCAACCAATCTTGGATGCATTGAAGACACATAGTTGCTTTTTCTCAACATAATTGGAGCAAATATTTGCCATGGGAAGGTAAGATTTTAGGCCAATCCTGTGCACTAAAATTACAGTTGACTACTCTTTTCCATAGATGTTGCCTGTCCTGCTGAGTTCCTCCAGCATTTTGTGTGTGTTGCTTGGATTTCCAGCATCTGCAGATTTTCTCTTGTTTGCCTTGTGTACATGTTGGCCTGTTATCATTGCTTAAAACTAGTGTTCAGCTGCTAGAACTGGATTTTATAGTGGTGGATCTGACTTAATTAAATCATTTATAGTTTCAGTAGTCACTTGTCTCCAAGTCAAGTTTATTGTCATTTCGACCATAAGCTGCTGGTACAGTACACAGTAAAAATGAAACAACGTTCCTCCTTGGTGCTACATGAAGCAACACAAAACTACACTAGACTATGTGAGACAACACAAGGCTACACTAAACTACGTAAAACAAACGTAAAAACTGCACTAGACTACAGACCTGCGCGGGACTGCATATATATCCAAGATAATATACACGATTATTTATATGATTTTTTTTTCTGGTGGAAACATTTAGAATTTCATTCATTTCTTTGAAATAAGTTATGAAAACAAAATTTGGATTTAATAACACTTTCTGGTGCATTATTACATTTATAATGAATACATCGGTGGGAACTTTCTCATCACAATGCCTAAATAAAATAAATTGCATATTTTCTCAAAACTTCAGGCATCCTACTGCTTTACAGTCTGAAGATGAAATATTGTTACATTTACAATGTCATGAACACTGGAGCCAGTTTGTACTTGGCAATCCCCCATCACTAGCAACAATATGATATTGACCAGGTTTTTGTACTGCTGGAGGTCAAGGAATAAAAATTTGCACTCAAGTGCAAATCTGGATTTTCCACCATGGCACGAACCTGCAATCATCTGACCCAGTCAAAAGTACTGCCAATTTAACTGCAATAATGCTTTAATATTTATCTCTAATCATGCATTAATCTGGTCAATTGAAGTTGAGATTCTTTAATTTAATGCATGGCTTGCATGTGGATACAGTGCCTTGTGAAAGTATTTGGCCCCCAGCCCTTGATTCACATAAATGAGTATTGCGACCAGGGATTTTGATTTAACTGAGAATATTTATTTGTGATTCACATGTTTTGCACAGTAGAGCCCCCCTCCAGGGAAAATTGTAAAGTATGAAAAACTAAAAATTCAGAATCTGAAATGTCAGCAGAATAAAAGTATACATCCCCTTTTGCTCATTAGTTAGTTGAACCACCTCTCACAGCTATTACAGCCAGTAGATTTTTTGCATTCACTTTTGTTAGCTTTGCACAACATGATGGAGCAAAATTTACCCATTCCTTTTTGCAAAATTGCTCTAACTGTGCCAGGTTAGTTGGGAAGTGGTGATAGACGGTAATCTTAAGGTCTTGCCAGAGATGTTTGATTGAGTTTAGGTCAGGACTCTGACTGGGCCACTGAAGGACATCAGTTTTCTTCATTTGAAGCCACTCCATGGTTGTTCTGGCAGTGTGCTTTGGGTCGTTAATCCGCTGAAAGATGAACTTTTCCCCAGTTTAATCTTTCTGGCAGGGGCCAGTAGGTCTTTTATCCAGGATCTCTCTGTATTTAGCAGCATTCACCTTCCCATCAATATTGACCACATTTCCAGTCCCAGCTGCTGTAAAGCGTCCCCATAGCATGATGCGACATCCACTATACTTTACATTAAGGATGGTGGTAATGCGCAGTATTTCATTTCGCCACATGCACCACTTTATGTTGACGCCAAAATGTACCACTTTAGTCTCATCCGACTACAAGACCTTCTTCCACATCTTTACAGTGTCTTCTAAGTGATGCTTTGCAAAGTCTAATTCAGCCAGGGCTTCTTCCATGCCACTCTTCCATAAATACCCTTTTTGTCCAGGGCCTTAAGAGATCGTGGAGCCATGAAGTTCATCTCCATTTGCAGCCACTAACTTCTGCAGCTCACTCAGAGTGACTGTTGGCCTCACAGTATCCTTTCTTATAAGTGGCATTCTTCTCCAGTGACTAAGTTTAGAGGTGTGGCCTGACCTAGGTAATATGGCTGTGGTTTCATATTTTTCCACTTTTTCACAATGGACTGCACTGAGCTCCAAGGTATGTTCAATGCCTTTGAGATGGTTTTGTGCCCTTCCCCAGATTTGTGCTTCTCTGTTATCATTTCCCTTACTCATCTTGAATATTCTTTCGTCTTCATTGTGGCTTTGGTATGTTGAAAATCTACCAAACTGTTGGACTTTACAGAGAGGGAGGGTGGTATTTATTCTTATGAATTCATTGAAAACAAGTGATCTTCCACTTTTCTACATCAGTAAATTGGATGAGTTGGTAAGATAATACCCAGTATTTCATCTGAGGAAAGTTAGCATGTTAATTACAAAGGGGATGAATACTTTTTCCGCCTCACAGTTTTGGTTTGTAATTTTTATTAAGCTGTTGACAGGGATCAGAATTTATCTTTCAATTTGACATGTTGCACAATGTTTAGTAGACTAGCTCAACAATTGTACTTGAATATACTGTATTTTAAATTTGGCAAATGAGACAGTAAAATGAGAAAATATTTGTGGGGGATGAGTACTTTTTAAAATCTCTGTATTTATCCTTGCACTTATTAACCTTGGAGCAATCCCCTCAGCTTTCTGATTTCTATTGTGGAAAGAACTTGCTTTTGCATAGTTAAGCAGTAATCTGTTATATATGGGTGTGGGGGATTGGTATTAAAATCTTACAGCACTTTCATTTTAACTAATAACTTTACTGTTTTTTAGGTTCTGTGTTTCCTGCTTATTTCCTGCTTCGTGGCATTTCAGTTTATCCCCTTCAGCGTGCCCTCGGCCTCTCAACACGACCTATCGCCAGTTGACAGCTGTTGCATTGCTTACTGTTTTAATCTCTCTATTATACATTTTGCTGGTATTGGACAGGAGTCGATGGGGACGTTTCTACCAGGACAAAGGAGATAGGTAGTGTATGGAACAGCTGTTTTCTTTTCCCCTTTTAAACTGCTACTCAGCCTGGGTTCCAATACTGTTTTATCTTTCTTGCATCCCAATGTAAAAAATTGCACTTGCTGAATGCTGCCCAAACCCTTCTGAATCCACCCTTCTCAACATTCCCCACTTGTATTGTCCTCGAGTCATTAATATCTAAACTTCAAAGAAGGTCCTGCAATTTTGTATCAGAGCTCAACAATAGCTTCTTAAGAGAGTTTGACAGTGGTAACAAATGTTACACAGATCTCAGTCTGAAGCATCAACTGTCCATTTCCCTCCCAGATGCTGCCTGACACATTGAGTTCCTCCAGCGTTTGTGTGTTGGTTTGACAGTATTGAACATCTCTTCATGACAGCTATAATTTACAAGATTTATTGACTTTTCAAAAGATGTATGAATTTGGATGTGATTGAAAGTGTTTGGCATGAGCTTGAGCTTCTGCTGGCTGTTAATTTAAAGCCCAGCTGTGAAAATGTTGGAATAATTGAGAATAGAAGTGGTGAATACTGTGTTGTTTGAACATATGATCCAGAATGTTTGTGCATTCCCAGAACTGCATTTCTTTTCCATTTTAATGCTCTTTTATCATTGGTTTCAGAACTAGAGAAGTTATGCTGCTCGGCTCATCGAGTCTGCTCCACCATTCCGTTATGACTCTGTATATTACTCCAGTTATATAACCATTTGAGCTCTGTTTCAGTCTTATGCATATTACTAATTTTAATTACTATATCACTGGCATTCATGCCTTCCTCAAAATGAAGTCCCATACTTTATAGTTCACATCTTGAAACCTCTTTGTCCAATTTTTGGTTATTTATCCTTATATCTTATTATGTCAATCAATATTAAATATTGTCATCTTTAACTGCTGTAAAGCCTCTTGGGCATTGTGCTACTGTTGTTGATATTGTCTTGCAGATATTTAACCAGATTGATAGATATGGAGGCCACTGATGTAAAGAATCCTTACTTAAACTATGGTATAGTGATAGACTGTGGAAGTAGTGGCTCGAGGCTCTTTGTGTACTGCTGGCCAAGACACAATGGGAATCCGCATGATCTACTTGATATCAAACAGATGAGGGGCACGAACAGACTGCCTGTGGTGATGAAGATAAAGCCAGGTGGGATTTGTCTTCTTAACTCTGCTTTTGAACTTTCAATATGGAAGATTTTGTAAAAGTACTGAGGAAGTTGACATGAATTAACACACAGAATTTGTTTAGGATTTGCAGTTTTTAAATCTGTATGTAAAGATGTCCTGATAAATGGGAAAACAGACTTTCTCTTAAGTGGATGGTGAAAATCAAAAGCTGCAGTTACTGAAAATCAAAGATCACAATTAAAACCCTTGGCAGAAAATCTAGAAGTGAGGCCTGGTTCTGGACAAAAATTGAATTCAGATTCAGATTTATTTATCACATGTATATCGAAACATGTAATGAAAGGCCTCATTTGCGTTAATAACCAATGCACCTATGGATGTACTGGGGGGGCAGCCCACAAATGTTGTCACACATTCTGGCACCAACAGAGCACGCCCGCAATGGTGAGCAGAACAAAACAGAACATAACAAGCAACAAAACAATAACAGCTGGACTAGATGCTGATAGGACCCCAAACTCTAGGCCCAAACTCTCAGCGCACCGACTGATCACCCCCCCCCCCCACCCCCCACCATGATCAATCTGATCCCAGGACAGCCCAACATCCTTCATCGCCCATCCATATTCCTTCAAGTTTGGAGAAAAGGCCTTGAATCCAGGCATCCTTCATCACCTGTCCACATTGCTGGCCTTTGATCCCTATTTCTAAACTTTTAATTCCCCCACATGCCTGTCCCTATACACTAACCTGCCCATGATGCTCCTGTCTGTCCCCAGAGCCATCCCTAGGAACTAATAAAGACAACTAAGTCTGAGAAACAATCTCAATAGAGACCACAGCCTGGCATCATCTTAACTAGAAGATATGCGATTGCTGTTCAAGACCCGGTGCAGTTGTAAAAGTCTACAATGGCCCTTGACTGCTTTAAACTTCTATAATTTTGGTTCAGCATCTGAAGCAATTAAGGAAAGCTAAATAAATGCATTAAAAAATGTAATAAGTAGTGAGATGAAGCAGGAAGCTAATCATGAACACCAATATTGATCAATAGGTATACTGATTGGCCTATTGCAGTGCTGCAATGATTTAACAGAGCTTTCATTCACTTCCACACATAGAATGATACAACACCAAAAGAGGCAATGAAGGGTAATGTATGTTTATTTTTCTAAGTTGACATATACCATTACATTCTCAAACTTTCTAAAAGCCCTGCACTGCATCATTTTTCATGATTAGATTTTAAATCTTTGCACTGTGCATGACAGCGTTTTAGCACCACATTATGGGTCTTCTGAACGCAAATATTCATGTACACTATAATGTAACAATACACGACGGGCCCATCCAAATTTGTTTTGATTTTTGGATCTATGACAGTGATTAATGTACAGAATGACTGCTAACAATAGTTGGATGTTGAATGGGATTTGTGATAGAGCTTGGATCAAATGGTTTTTCACTGAAAACAATTCTTAAATTACAAATTATTCATTAGTTATACATACAGAAGTTTATTTAACTTTCTACTTTTTTTGCAGGTATTTCAGAACTGGCATCAACACCAGAAAAAGCTAGTGATTACCTCGCACCTCTTCTGAATTTTGCTGCAGACCATATTCCTCATTCTAAACACCAAGAGACTCCTTTATACATCCTATGCACTGCAGGCATGAGGATTTTGCCTGAAAAGTAACTTTTACTTGTATTTAAATAAATCCATTATCCTGTTTGGGTGGTGTTGCAAATAGGAACCGAATTTAAATGCGTGAAGCAATATAATAATTGTTTAAAAGCATTTTTACCATTAGTTGATCTGTTAATGGTTTCTATTCCTCCCTGCTCATAAAAACACTGCTGTAAGAAATTGATATGGTATTTGCAATCTGTAACACAGTACTATAGGCAGTTAAAAAAAACAGGTTGTATCCAATTTTTTAATACGTAGCTGAGCTGGAAAATTGGGTCAATTCTTCAGAAAGCACAGTGGCACTGGTAAGCGGTAAGGTTGTGTTTCACTAGAAGCATAACATTTCTGGAATAGGGCAACACCTAAAACACAGAATAATGTTTATAGAAAACACGAGAAATTCTGCAGATGCTGGAAATCCAAAGCGATGCACACACATGCTGTAGGAACTCAACAGGTCAGGCAGCAATTCATGGAAATGAACAAACTGTCGACGTTTTGGGCCGAGACCCTTTATCAGGACTGGAGTTATAGAATCATGGGAATTTCCAGTTCTGAAGGAGGCCAGTTAGTTCATCATCCAAGGCAGCCCAAATTAGGGAGTAAAAGTCTGGTAAATATTACCCTTTTTTTTAAAAGGAATGTTTTGTAAGTATGGTGTACCTCCTGATGAGATAAACATAATGTAAGATAGATTGGAGGCCTGAGAGAAGCTGCCATTTGTCTGTGTTTGCATTGAGAAATGATGATAATGCAAATCTTGAAATTGAGGATTTATGCTGTGCACTTGATCCAGGGTGTGCATGGTGAAGCAGACATATCATTATTGTTAAATATGAAGGATTTGAGTTAGGGCACAGATAAACTGCTGGAACAACTCAGCGTCCATGGAGGGAAAGAGTTTAATTGATATTTCAAGCTGATACCCTGCAGCAGTTGACTATGTCACCCTTTGAGCCTTCACACTTTATTGAAATTAAGACTAATTTCCTCAAAATCTGTCAACCACTGCTTTGAATTTATTTGATGATTTTACTCAACTCTCTCTGCAATGGATATTTTAAAAAATGTCTCAAAAAAGTCTCTTTTAATTCTAAATGACTGACCATTTACCCCGAGAGCCTATCTCCAACAGGGGCTGTTGCTTCTCCACAACTGCCTTATTTATTCCTCTCAGAACGACTCAGTGGAATCTCCTTTTCTATACACTAAATAAAATAGGTATGTAATCTGGAACCCTTCATACATAGTAGAGCAAACCTTAATTCATATCATAGTATGCATACTGAACAGGTTGATCTCAGGTCGGACAACAATGGAGATAATACAGAGAAGCCTACAGCCCAGTCTGTCACAGGTAAAGCCCTCCCCACCATTGAGTACTTACAAGTAGAGCTGTCACAGGAAAGCAGCATCCATCATCAAAGACCCCCACCATCCAGGCCATTCACTCTTTTCAGTGCTGCCATCAGGAAGGAGGTACAGGACTACACTGCCAGGTTCAGGAACAGTTACTATCCCTCCACCATCAGGCTTTTGAACCAGAGGGGATAATGTCACCCACTGCAATATGGAACTGATTCCACAATCTATGGGCTCACTTTTAAGGACTCTACAGTTCTTGATATTTATTTATTTATTATTCCTTTTTTCTTTCAGTATTTTGCGCATTGTTTGTTTGTCCGCCTTTGTTGTGTGGGATATTTCATTGATTCTGCTGTGTTTTTAATTACTGTGAATGCCCACAAGAAAATGAATCTCAGGATAGTTATATGGTGATAAATATGTACCTTGATAATAGATTTCTTGTGAACTTTGAATTTTCATCTGTATGTCTGTATTCAGTTGTTGAAGAAAAACATTCCCCTTTAAGCTGGAAAGCATTAGAACATAGAATATTGCAGCACAGTACAGGCCCTTCGGCCCACAACGTTGTACCGACCATGTTTTGCCCATTTCAGGTGCAGTTCAGTTTGAGTTCAACTGTGATATCCTTACTGTCAAATCCCTTGCTGCTAATCAATGTCACATAGATCATTCACTTTTGACTGGGAGCTAGAGTTGACAGATTGTGTTGGCCAGTCTGAAGTATGTAATTAAGAGAATGCGGATGCACATTTGTGTTTCACACAATATGAACAAATATATTCAAAGTGTTGACCACTGACATTTTTGTTTGGCAGCCAGCAAAATGCAATACTTGAAGACCTCCGTACAGATATCCCACTTCACTATGATTTCCTGTTTGCAGACTCGCATGCTGAGGTAATTTCAGGCAAACAGGAAGGTATGTATTCTGTGCTTTCTATAATTTTAAATCAGTCATCACTTACTTGACAAATGTATTCTGTGGGTATTGTGGATAGATATTAACAGGCAAACTGCAACACTGGCACTGAGTTTGGTGTTAAGAATGATGCACTGGTTGAATAGTAACTCTGCTATTATATCAGGCAATAAGTTAAAGGTTAGGCTTAATACTTAAAAGTTACTTTTGGCACTTAAAAAGGACGAAAATATCTTGCATGCAAACAGAGTATGTTTAGACTATATTCACAAAGTATAACAAAATAAAACTTGTGTTCATCACTTTTTTTTTGTGATTCTGGAATCGTAAGTAATTAATATTCAGTCTTTCTGTGGTGAGTTGTGCTTTTAAATATTTCTCTTTCAAAAATCGTTTTAGGTGTGTATGCTTGGATTGGAATCAATTTTGTCCTGGGAAGATTTGACCACATCAGTGCTGGTAAAAATAAATTAATGTATTATAAGGGATAATATGATTAAATTTTTGCTGTGTGTATTTTGTACCTTGTTATTTATAGCTTATTTTGCACTAGAATGAAGAACTAGTATTATGTTCCAATTAATATAAGTCTCTGCTAGTCCTTAAGATTGATAAATTTATAATGTAGGAATGGCACCATTACAGTCGCCTCACAACTCTAGTGACCTGGGTTCAATGTTATGTGTTGGTGGTTAGGTTAATTGGCCACTGTGAGTTGCCCCAAGTATAAGTGAATTGTAGATTCAAGAGAAATTCAATAGGAAGGGTGGGTGGAAGAAAAGTTAGTGCAAATGGGGTGCTTGTTGGTCAGTGTGGGCTCAGTGGGTGCTAGGATATGTTTCTTTGCTGTGTGACATTACAGATGTTTGGCATGTTCTGCTAGAAGAGAGTCAGGTTCTGCCTTTGCTTCTTGCCCCATCAGCTTGTTTGAAAATCTGGATTAATTTAGATATTTTGAGCATGGTTTTGAGATTAAAATATAATTTACTTTCCTACAGAAAAGTGAGCCGTCAGATAATTGGGTGTATTTTGGAGATATATACAGTATATTATGTGTGGTATCTGATTGTCATTGGCAAGACTGGTATTTATTGCTCAGCCACATTTGCCCTTAAAGATAGTAGTGAACTGCAGTACCTCCTGGTGAAGTTACTCTCATTCTTTGTCAGTAATTCCTAGCACCCAGTATTGATAAAGGAACAGTGATATGATTCAGAGTTGGACGGTGAATGTGAATCTGCCAGTGGCGGTGTATTTTTGTACCTGCCATCTTTGTACTCTGTGGTAGTTATCATAACATTGGGAAGTGCTGCAGAAATTCCCTGACTTCTCAGCTTGCAGATCGAAAGCTTAAACATCTTCCAAGTGTTTGTAGGATGAATAAAATCCATTCTGATCATTGTGTACTATGTGCATTGTGTACTAGTGTAAAGCTAATGTGATGGCTTAAAAAAAAGTTAAACTTGACCTTTTCTGAATTCACACAGGTGAAGACTCGATGGTGGAAGTCAACGTTCCTGGCACTGAAACCCAGGCGGCCGTTGTCCGCAAGAGGACAACTGGTGTGCTGGATATGGGTGGAGTTTCCACTCAAATAGCCTATGAAGTCCCCAAAACTGTAAGCTTTGCCTCTTCACAACAGGTTATTATCTGTCCAACCTTCTTTTATTTTGCATTTTTCTTTTTATTCTGTATTCCCCACCCTTTGGTCTTTAACTTTGTTATCGAAGCCTTGTCTTCACAACTTTGCATGTTGGTTAGGCCGTATCTTGCTGATACTTATGTGCATGCTCTGGGAAAACTAATGGATTATCTTTGATCTTGTATGTTATGTTGGCTTGTTTTTCTTTTGAAATAGCTGTTCTATTTTTAAATTAACTTCTTGTGAATCAGACAAAATTTTGCACTATTTACAATAAGTGGAGAAGGTCTGATAGCAGGCTTGATGGCAGAATGAATGGGCCTTTGATATGGATGTGGGAAAGCAGCAGTGGATGAGGGGATAAAGTGGTGGGTGTGAAAGGTTTATTGGAGAGGATGTGCAGGGTATGTGACATTCATTTCAGCATCCTTATCCTTAAAACCTTTGGAGTTGATAGTGCTTGGGAATGAAGGGGAAAATGGGAATGTGGAAAATCCTAATACTGTAAGACATAGGATTGGATTAGACCATTCAGCCCATCAAGTCTGCTCCATCATATTCTCCTGGCTGATTTCCCCCTCAACCCCATTCTTGTGCCTTCTCTCTGTAACCTTTAATACTCTTACTAATTAAGAATCTATCAACCTCAGTTTTTAATATATCCAGTGACTTGGCCTCCATAGCCATTTGTGGCAATGAATTCCACAGATTCACTACCCTCTGGCTAAAGTAATCCTTCCTCATCTTAAGAGGACATCCTTCTGTTCTGAGGCTGTGCCCTCTGGTCCTGGACTCTCCTTGAGACAAGAGCCTCTGTGCAGCCTTTGCATGGAACTTGAGGTAGGGGGAGGACCAAAGTTTGCAATTCTGGAGTTTGAGGCCTGGAAGTCGAAGCTCCTGGTCCTGAATCTGGTCTTCTCGTGTAAAGAGATGTTCGCAAGGGAACGCTGCTAACTGGCACGTTCCAGGGTGCAGCGGACTGTGCTGAGAGTCAGCCTGGAGCTTGCTGCAGCCTCTGTGAAGGCTCATTGTAGAACAGCCCCAGTCTAGGGTTCTGTCACTGAATAACAGCAAGTTGCATTTTGTGCAGCAATAGAAAATGCTAGAAACACTCAGCAGGTCAGGCCACATCTGTGGGAAGGGAGGAAGAGTTTGTTATGTTTCAGATTGACGAATCTTTATGAAGACACTATGGGAGTGAGAACTTCAGATACATTAAGTTAAATGAGTTTACAGGATTGCACTCTGAGAATTGGAAATGCCTGGGAAGTGCAGCAATTTGCTCTTAATGTATAAGAGTCTAAGGTGCTTCACTGGAAAGCTGCCAAACAAAACAGAACGTTTAAACAAATGAGGAGCCACTCAGAAAGCCATCCAAAAGTCTATGTCAAGGAGGAGGCCTTATGAGAAGACTGATGTAGGAAGAAACTTCCAGAGCATAGAGATTGGGGAGATTAGGCAGATTAAAGGGTGAGACCACCGATATTTTGGAGCATTGTAGGACTGGAAGAGATGAGGGCAGGTGGTGAGAACAAAGGGGGATTTGTAACAAGCTGGAATGTCCTTTTTTGATTTTCACCTGCATAGTTGAGTTAAATGACGAAGTTTCTGTTGATACTTGTTTATAATGAGTCTGCTGGAAATGGGGATAAATGCATACTACTTGATTAAGGTCCTCTGAGGACCAGTCCATTTGCTTAAATTTGCAATGACATTTGATATTGAATGCACAGAAATTTCCCACTACAAGACCAAGGGGAGGACATTGTCTTTTCTCCGCCTCACAGTAAACTCCCAGGTCACCACTCCTGTCTCAAGGAATCCCTTGGGGTTAAGCCTGACTGCTCGCACTCTGTGTTGTACTCCCCCTTGCACAGTTTTAAGACTATTTTCCATTCTGATCCCCAATTCCCTTACTGTCCAAAGTGATATTAAACTCCAATTTAAATAAGCTCATGCCTGAACAGTCATTCCTGTGGGTCCAGTGCACTGTCTTGATCCTCACCAGAGTAACCACTGAAGCCATGAGTTTGGTTTTGTGCATAGGGAGGTGACGTCTGGAATAGATCCACAGAAACAGTTTGAAATTCACATTGTTGCTTGGTGGGGGATGAACCACTACAGTATAAAGTCCTCGTTTTCATGTTCAAACGACTCCAAGGCCTTATTGTTCCTGGTGGCATTTTCCAAAGCTGAAGGCCCATATTACCTAGCAGAACAAGGTCTCTTTTCTCCTGTGTTCCAATTTAACTTATTAATTTTAATTCTTAATTTTGCTTGAACTGTAGATGAAAATGGTTGCAACAAGTTTGCATGCCTACTAGGAAATATGTCTTTTGCTTTAAAAGTGTCTCCCGCAGCTCCAATCTGCTAATTAAATTTGCTGATGACATTACACTAATTGGCCTAATCTCAAATAATAATGAGGCAGCCTACAGAGAAGAAGTCATCACCCTGACACAGTGGTGTCAAGACAACAACCTCTCCCTCAATGTCGCCAAAACAAAGGAGCTGGTTGTGGACTCCAGGAGGAATGAAGATAGGCATCAATGGGTCTGTGGTTGAGAGGATGAACATCTTTAAGTTCCTCAGCATACACATCACTGAGGATCTCACATGGTCTGTACATACTGGTTGTGTGTGTGAAAAAGGCACACAGCGCCTCTTTCACCTCAGATGATTGAAGAAGTTTGGTATAGGCCCCCAAATCCTAAGAACTTTCTACAGGAGCACAATTGAGAGCATCCTGACTGGCTGCATCGCTGCCTGGTATGGGCACTGTACTTCCCTAATCGTAGGATCCTGTAGAGAGTGCAGAGAGACAGCCCAGTGCATCTGTAGATGTGAACTTCCCACTATTCAGGACATTTGCAAAGACAGGTTGTAAAAAGGGCCCAAAGGATCATTGGGGACCCGAATCACCCCAACCACAAACTGCTCCAGCTCCTACCATCCGGGAAACGGTACCGCAGCATAAAAGTCAGGACCAACAGGCTCCGGGACAGCTTCTCCACCAGGCCATCAGACTGATTAATTCATGTTGACGTAACTGTATTTCTATGTTATATTGTTGTACATAGTATTTATTATAAATTACCATAAATTGCACATTGCATATTTAGACAGAGAAGTAACATAAAGATTTTTACACATGTATATGAAGGATGTAAGTAATAAAGTCAATTCAACTCAAGGTTTGCAGAAATCACGCAGGGCTAAGGAGCAATGAAGACCCTGCAGCAGTTTGTACATTGTGGATGAGAACTTTATGCTGTAGTGATTCATTCTCCCCAAGCACCAAAGTAAATTTTGAACCTCTCTACTTACAGCCTGTCTTTCTGTAGATTTTTTCCTAGAGGCCACCTTCCCAATATGTGAAACCAAACTTTTGGTCTCAGCAAGAATTCAGTGAGCATGGACAAATTTCAGTAGACCCGGACCCAGAAAGTGACAGTTCAGTGATTGAGCATATGAAAACCAAAGTTTGATAGCACTTTGGATCATAAAGGTATTTGGCAAGAAAATGGCCTCAAGCCATGATTCTGAATTTTGGAGTGGACCCAAAGAGCCATATGACTTTCCCTTCTACTTAATGTGATCAATCCCAGTGAATTTGTATTTGTTTGCTGTAGGAAGTTAATCCTGGTGTTTGGCTGTTTGCGTGGTATTGTGATAAAATTCTCTTTTCCTCTATTTGTCCTCTTCTCAATGTTGAAAGAAAAGTAGGATATTTTCTATCGTGATCTTGGGGAATATCAGTGTGCTTTTCCTTTGTCTCTTTCTTTCTCACTTAATTCAAAGTTTGCCAGTAATTTGAATATAATTTTCATTTTTCCCATGTATTTTCAATCCTTGAATCTGTTCAATTACTGAGACACCCTGTTTGTGCCATCATCCCACCAGCTCATGGCCCCAGTAAGTTAAGGTACATTTTATATTTAAGCTAAAGGCACAAAAAAAAAAGCAAGTCTAACAAATCTAATTGTTTTCTGCTGAATCCAGCTGATGCCCATTTAACTCTTATACATTTATTTTCATTTCACTTTGGGCCAATTTCTGCTCACTTCCTTTAGGTCGAATTGCTATTCTACTTATTCAATGCTGTTTGTTAATTATGCTTTGTAATTTGAGCTGCATGCTGAAAGGTCTAGGTGCAGGATAAAGTTGTCTTCTTATGTTTGATTACTCTCACCTTGAGCAGGAGGAAGTAGCCAAGAACCTGCTGGCAGAGTTCAATCTGGGCTGTGATGCCCATCAAACAGAGCATGTATACAGAGTCTATGTCACCACATTTCTAGGTTTCGGTGGGAATGCTGCCAGGCAGCGCTATGAAGAACAGATTGTCTACAAGACTATGCTCACAAACAGGTACTGAAACTATATGAGGATAGATTCATACATGTGGGCCAGGCAACTATATTTTGTGGCCCACCTGGTGGATTTCAGTGTGTTTGCTCCATTTGTGCTTCTTCCTACTCTGCTCCATCTTTTTTAAGAGAGAAGGTAGTAGCATCAGTACAACAACTCTACATGTCATGGTATAATTGTTGATCAGAATATAAATGAGTTCTTAGGCCCACATGTCCAAGCTGACCTTGTTTGCCCATCTACACCAATCCCACTTTCCCACATTAGAGTCATTCCTTCTTTGCCTTGCTTATTTAAGTATCTGTCGGAATAACTCCCTAACACAGTAAATTTATTTGATTCCACTACCTCCTGTGGCAGTGTATTTCAGCTGTCAACAACTGTCCCCTTTAAATTTTCTATCTCTCAGCTTAAAACTAAGCACCCTTGTTTTTGATGTCCTACAAGATTTTTCAAGCCAATGAAATACCTCCCAAATAGAGATGTTGACCATACTTTTAAGCTGCACGTCGTGTTTATAAGCGAATTAAAAATTGAACTTGAAACAGTCAGAATCCTGAGAATAGTTTTCTATTATAGAACATGAGCAAAAGGAGTTTGTTTTTTGAGTAAATCCAAAACTTATTAATACAAGATTGTAATTAATAAATCCAAAAGAAAGTTAATAAATTTCTTGGTGTGACAAGCACTGAGAACATGAAGCTCACACCGACTTTTGGAAGTGACAGGTATTGATTTAGGGGAAGCTTGATAGGTCCATAATGTAAACTTAAATTCGCCGGGCCAATAACCACACCACAAACAGTTCTTTACTTTATCTTATTCACCAGTTTAATTTGTTCAAACTCAGCTGGCGAGAGGTACAGAGCCAAACACCAGAGGGACAGATTTCCTCTCCCCCTGGGGGCCCATATCGGACTTCTGTCTAACATGCAGACAAGTTACAATTTATAGAACTCGAAAGACAAAGAGCACTTAGTTCAACTGTTATTCTCACCAAGTCTGTTGGAGCAAAACTTAATTAATTAGATAAGAAAGTCCACTAAATCAACGTTATAATTAAAGATGAATGTACTGTGCAGTCCTTATCAGTTATTCCCTTTGCTAGGGCCTGACTTAATAACAGACAGATGTTCATTCCTGTTCTTTTTAGTGGGTCTTCCCTTTCCCTAAACAAAATTGGGTACAGTACTTAGCTCAATTTTTGCAAAACCATAAGGCAGGATGTGTGCGACCGATAAGCAGAACCTAACCCCCAGAACATTACAAAGTCAGGAGACATCTGCAAGGTTGTTAGTCTGAAACCTGCCTCAGGCGGATTACTCGGAGCAGAATAAACAGAATTTTGTACGCAATTTTAACCCGTTATCTACAAGAATCTAAAAGTCATTTCCTACTTCCCCAATACGCTTAAAACTTCATTAATAAGGGAAAGAAATAAAAAGATTTGCAGGTAGGGTGAAATGAAGTCAGTCACAGCACAAAAAAACACAGCTTAGATTATATGGGTTTGTTTTCTATTAATAATTCTGAGAAAGTTCTTGTTTTGTCTGTTGCTTGATGTGTTAAAAGCAAAACAATTTATGTTGTTTATTGAACTGCTTGGTTTGAGAGGGAAAAGGTACAAAACTTGGTTTGGATCACTAACCCAGTATTAGGTATTTTGCTGTGTGCAATGCCCAAGATATGTTGTGTGGTGGAATTTCCTTTATGATTCTTGTTGTGGCTGATGGGAATGTGGGAGAAAATGTCAGTGAGTGGATTAGTTGGGGTGGGCTGTACAGTGTGGATGATGGGGAAAGAGGCGATTGGTATGGTATAAATTTTAAAACATCATTGGTGGTAAAGGGGTGGGTTTGATGAGGGGAGAAATAAACCTGGAGGAATAAGAGCATATGATCCTGGGGCAGGTGAAGCACTTCCAATTTGTCAGCATTTAACGTGAGTGGCATTTGTCATCCTTGTGCGAGTCTACATTCTACACTGTTAGACAACACTGGGCATGCCTGGCAATTCTCAAGTGGTAGTGCTCTGCGCACAATGGTTGTGCAGGCCTGATATAAAGCATACACATTCTCATTTGTTTGACTGGAAAGACATAGTAGCTGTTACAACTAATATTTGGGCAGAACATGAAGGGGAACCTCTTCCCTTAGAGGGTGGTGAGAGTGTTGAATGACTTGCCAGCTGAAGTGGTGGATCCAGGTTCGATTTAAACATTTGAGAGAAATTTGGATAGGTACATGGATGAGGGAGGTATGGAGGGCTTTGGTCCAAGTGCAAGTCCATGCGTCTGGGCAGAGTAATAGTTTGGCAGGGATTAGACAGGCCATAAGGCCTGTTTCTGTGCTGGTGCATTTTATGATTAATGGAGAGAAGTGAAAATGTAATCATGTTAAATAACAAAAAAAAAAATCACTTGCCTCATTTCTGTTGCAGGTTGCTGGGGCAGAAGATGGGTACATCTGAGGAAATCCCATACTTGGACCCCTGTTTGCCAGTTGACATCAAGGATGAAATTCATCAAGATGGGCATACTGTGTACTTGAGAGGACTGGGAGATTTTGACTGGTGTCGGGAAGTGATTAGCCCCTTATTGAATAAAACTAATGAAACTTCAACATCCCTTAGTGGGGTCTACCAGCCACCTGTAGACTACAGAAACAGTGAATTTTATGGTTTTTCTGAATTTTTTTACTGTACTGAAGATGTCTTGCGAATGGGTGGTGCCTACAACGTTACTAAATTCATGAAGGCTGCTAAGGTATTGAGCTGAATTTCATATATCCAGTGAAATGTCTCTAAATGTACATCTTGATTGTCAGGTGGGTATTCATCTTGCCTGAGTGGGTATAGCTCTCTCTGTGTCAGTTTATGGTTCAAGTCTCACTGCAGAAGCTTGAAAATAGACACACTGCCTGATGCTGCAGTGCTTTACCATGGGAGCACCACACTGCTGAAAGTGACCTTTCAGAAGAGATGTCAAACTAAAATCACATCTGTCAACTGGTGTTTTAGATCTCTTGATAAAATCTTAGAGCACAGCTGTTGTCTCTGATGTGCTAAATAATAATTGAAGTATTGAAGATCATCTTTATGTGTCACATGTTCATTGAAGCATACAGTGAAATGTGTCATTTGGTCAACAACCAATGCAGTGCATGTATGTGCTAGGGGCAGACTGCTAGTGTCACCATGCTTTTGGTGCCAGTATAGCATGTCCACAACTTACTAACCCTAGCTCCTGGGTGTTTAGAATGTGGGAGGAAACTGAGCACCTAGAGGAAACCCATGCATTGACGAGGAGGATGTACAAACTCATCGCAGACAGTGGCAGAGATTAAACCCCATTTTACAGCTAGCATCATAAACTGTTACACTAACTGCTATGCCACTGTGCTGCCCAATAATTCTGCATGAATTGCACCACTGGGGAGAAAACAATTGGGTATCATCACATGTGGGCCAGAGAGGACAAGCCTTTCTTGCAAGTTTTACATCAATTTGTAAGCCAGCATTTTAACTTGACTGAACTTCTAGGATGTGCGAAATGACAGCATGATGGTCAAATCAGCTTGCCTTTCCTGTTCCTGACTCCTTAGCTGACTAGGTAATTATCTTTTGTGGTTTATCAGATGTCTTTTGAGGCTTAGTTCACACAAGGTCGTTTCAAGATGCACCTGTTTCCATGCTTTTCAAAAGGGATTTATTCTTTGCAGAGGTGACATTTGACAGTCTGAAAGGTCTTCAAACAATTAAGTGCAGTGGATAGAAAAGAAGGTTGAGGGAAGATTTGATAGACTTGTTTAAATTCAAATGTTATCAATTCATGGACACCAAGGTGCTGATATAAAGTGGAGATCAGCAATCACTATCATCATCAATCTCCAAATCTGCCAATTATTCTTGGTGCTACCATTGATTTGTTTTCACTGGCAGCAGGGTTAGTCACCAGAGGCCACAGCTTTGACATCAGCAAAATAACCAGAAACAATGTGAATAATAAAATTTATTTTTGTGCAGCAAGTAATCGGAATGTAGCATTGTATTCCCTGCCTCATCAGATAATAGATTCAGTAGTAGCCTTTAAAAGGAAATAGCTAAAATACATAATGAAAAGTTGCAGGTTTATATAGAGAGAGCAAGGAAGTAGGTCTAGTTGGATTAAAGAGCTAGCATAAACTCAGGAGACTAGTCCTGACGAAGGGTCTCGGCCCGAAATGTCAACTGTACCTCTTCCTAGAGATGCTGCCTGGCCTGCTGTGTTCACCAGCAACTTTTATGTGTGTTGCTCAGGAGACTAGCATTGTTTATGTGTGTTCTTTTTAATATATAGGATTATTGTGCAACAAAGTGGACAGTTCTGAAGGAACGTTTTGACCGTGGCTTGTACTCCTCTCACGCGGACCTGCACAGACTGAAGTGAGTGGCTCGTGGTATTGCATTCATCTCACTGAACAAGGAAATGTTATAGTGGATCCTCATTCCTATCTCACACTTGTACAAATACTGTGGTTCAATGAAGATGAAGCTGGCCATGCTCTACCAGCCCTACTGTGGACTGTTAAAGCCTCCATTCCTATCATCTGTGTACTAGAGCAGAGCGTACTTGCTAACCTCCTGAGTGTAGCATACTGAGCTCTGATTACCTGCTATAGCATATTTTCCAAAAACATGTTTATCTTGTAGCACTGGAGGTAAGGGATGGAAGGAAGTAGAATGTCTTTCTTATTTTTCATCTTTGGTATAGAGCTTGAAATCACACTAAGAGAGAAAATCTAAACTAAATCTGTGTTCAGGGAGATTCAGATGTATACATAATGACAAGTAACAAACAGGCATCTGCTGCCAGATCGTTGGGATTGAACGACATAATCCTTTTCAAAATGCTACCTTCTTAAAGGTGCTCAAATTCAAGAGTACCGAGAACCAGAGCAGGATTGTCTTCTCTACCCTGATGTTAGAATGCAATTGCAAAACTTTCTCAGCTATGAGTCTCCAATACTTGACTAAATTTATTTATTCAATGACTGAGGCTCAATGACAAGGTTGGCATTTTAATCCATGTTCCTACATGCTTTTGAGAAGCTCATAGTCATGTGCTTATTAAACCGTTGTACTCCTGTTAGTTAGGAAATTGGAACATTTTGACCCAACCATGATGAAAGGATAGAGGTACATTTCCAAGTCAAGAGGTGGCATTGCTCCAATGCGACTATGCGATGGTAGATGAAGTGAGTTCAGGAGATGCTGGTGAAGAAGCCTTATTTAATTGTGGTCAAGATTTGGTGGATGATACTAAGTGCAGCCATTGCATTCCAGAATGAAAAAGAGTCAATGTCATTGATGTGAATAGTTTTATTAAGTTTCAGCTAATGGTGACATCAGGATTTTAATGTAGGGATATTCAATGATTGTGTCATTGACTAGTAAGGGTAGCTCAATAAATTCTCTATTGGCAATACTATTTGTCTGGCATGGGTGTCCTTCACTCTCCATTGCACTCAATTTTGAAACTTCCAGATGGACTTTGTTCTATCACTTGTGTGAGAAGGTGCTGCTTAACTTCACTTCTCATTGTTCTTGCTAATTTACTGTGTCTTGTGGACTTTTAGGGAGAATAATTTGGCTTTCCTCTCTTTACTTATGTGTTTAAATGTCAAGATTGCATCACTTGGATCAGTCATTAGCCAAAGGGAATACTACATTCTCGGAGAATAGGGCTGAAACACGCTTTGAATAAGGCATCCTTGTGAAATGGTTTGATAGGTGAAACGTTTGTGTGTGAATTTAATCAACTTCATCTTTGATCAGAGTTTTTGTAATGGGAAGGTAACCAGGGCTGATGGGTTCCCAGAGAATGGGGGGTGGGGAGGGGTTGGTAATAGAATTGCTGAGGTGAAGCCAATTTTTTCCTGGACAAGCTCTCCTCTTTCACATTGACACCCCTGGGCTTTGGTGCCAGCCCAGCATATTTTCTAAACAATTCGATGTTACTTCTGTTAGTTCCCAGACTTAACTTGCTTGAACAGTAGCTCAATCATTTTTTCTAGTGAACCCGGTGAATTTAAAGGTAGTAGGAAATATACAAGCACTGGCTGCAACCTAATCATGGTCTAGGCTCCTGGTGTTCAAAACCTCAGTCTTGAGATGTGACTGCACATCCAACACATCATCTAAATGCCATCCCTGACTGCTTCCCAGGCCCCTGGCTCTGGCAACACTACTTCTGCCTGAACTCTGAACCGCTGTCTCACTAATGAATAAGCCAGGAGTTATACTGTCAGGATACCTAAATGTCTGGAAATTGTGTTATGAACATTTAACTATACTTATGAATATTTTACTTTCCTCAGCTCAAGACTCTGAAGGAGGAGTATCTTATTTTACTTTCTTATTGTAAGACAACAGGAAAGCTTGGGGGCAAAATCTGTAAATGCTGTGTGTGTTAAATTCAGGTATCAGTGTTTTAAATCGGCGTGGATGCATGAGGTTCTTCATCGTGGGTTCTCCTTCCCTGTGAACTATACCAACTTGAAAACAGCTCAGTTGGTCTATGACAAGGAAGTACAATGGACACTTGGAGCAATCCTCTACCGCACTCGTTACCTACCCTTAAGGTGAGACTCATTCGAGGTTTATACATCTTCCTTCTCTCAACTGATTCCCCATGCACTTTAGATTCTTTCCACAATTCTGTCTGACTTGCTGATTGTTTCCAGCATTTTATTATTTTTATTTCTACATTTTAGTGATTTTTCTAAGAGATAAATATTGGCCTTGTTGCAATGGCAAACTCGCCTATGCATTATCCAGTAAGGCTGTGGGATTTTGTTCACTCACTATAGAAAGTAGAGAGGGGACCTTGGCGTAATTTCCTAACGATAAAGGATTTGCATTATTGTCACGCCCAGTTGAAACTTAGAATGAAATGTGTTGTATTGCATCAACGTCCAACACGGTCCAAAATGTGCTGGGGGCAGCCTTCAAGTGTTGCCATTTGCTTCCAGTGCCAACATAGCATGCCCACAACTTACTAACCCTAACTTCTATGTTCTTGGAATATGGGAGGAAATTGGAAGCCCCCAGAGGAAGCCCACGCGGTCACGGGGAGAATGTACAAACTCCTTACAGACAGCAGCAGTAATCGAACCCTGATCTTAAAGTGGCACTCTAAAGCGTCGTGCTGACTGCTGTTGCTATTGTGCCACTCAGCATGTGAAGCATTTGACCTCTGACTGATGAGTGCACTCTCAGTCCTGCACTGGGGCATCTGCCAGACTTCTGTGCTTAAGTTTATGGAATGGGACTTGATCTATGTCTGATCCAAGATTTCTTCTGAATTTTGCATGTCCTTCGACTCCAAGTGAGTGATGCTAGAAGTCTATGTGCATGTGTTAAAGATTTCTCTTTATGCCAGAGGAATTGAAGATGGATTGAGAAGAGCTAGCAAGTGCACTTGTTGGATCTGGGATGCAGATTTGAACTCAGGTTATGCTGATACAATCTCCCTGTTCCTCTTCTGCCTTCAGTAATTTACAGTGCAGAACAATCATCTACTGGATTGCACGGGGGATTGCAGGTTACTTAGAATGACAGAGGGGCCAAGATTGCATTTCTTAGGATCTGCATAAGTTGGTGACATGTCCACCTTCTAGTCTGAACAGTATGGGTCAAATCCCACTGATTAAACTTAAGCACAGTACCTTAGGCTGTTGGCCCAATGCAGGACGGAGAGAATATGGCTCGATCAGAGGTATCATTTTTCAGATAAGAAATTAAATCAAAGTTCCCTCTGTGCTATTTCAGGTGGATGTACAATTAACTCCAAAGACTCATTGGATATCACACAGATAAGTTCGCTATCCATCAAAACAACATCAGTTAAAAGCAGAACTAAAGTAGAAAATACTAGAATAATTGCATAGATAAGACAGGAACTGTGGAAATAGAAGCTGAGTTAATGTTTCGGGTGAAAGATCCTGGGTTGGAACTGCTCTGTTCAATGTTCTGTTGTTCAGCACCAATACTTAAATACAAATTCTCCATTTACCATGATGTTGTTTTACTTGGGAGCTTGTGTACACGTTGGTTGTTAGTTTCTGTATTGATTACTTTCAGATCAATGCTAGAGAGCCACTTGATTCTCATTGGATAAAGCTTGTTGATCTGGTCACCCCGAACAATATATAAGGACACAGGAACAGGAGAAGGCCATCTGGTGCTTTGAAGTGCTCTGCTATTCAATTTGTCCTTTTCCAAGTTTCACCTCTTTCACCATATCTCTTGAAGACTTGTATTTTCTCCAAATCTATCTATCCTTTTTTTGAATATATTCAACAATTGACTTCTGTAATAAGAGGATTTCACGATTTCACCATGAAGAAATTTTGCCCCATCACAGTCCTGAAGACTGAGACTGTAATCTCTGATTCTGGACTCCCCTACCCTTGACACCTCCCCCCCACCCCCCAGCAAAGGGAAATGTTCAAGCTGATCCAATCTGTAAAACACTATCAGAATATTGTTGAGTTCAATGAGATCTTCTCCCATGCTCCCAAGCTGCTCTGTAATAGAGGCTCAGTTGCCACAGTCTTTCCTGAAATGGAGCCCTGTTATCCCAGGAATCAGTTAGGTGAATATTTATGGCACTGGCAAATGGATCCTTTCATCTTTAAGGGGGTCTAAAACTGTATTCTCTATTCCAGGTGTAGTCTTAAAAAGGCCTTTATAATTATAGTAAGACATCCTTGCTCCTGTATTCTAGACTTTTTACGTAACATAGAACCATAGAAATCTACAGCACATTACAGGCCCTTCAGCCCACAATGTTGTGTCGACCATGAAACCTACTCTAGAAACTGCCTAGAATTTCCCTACCGCATAGCCCTCTATTTTTCTAAGCTCCATGTACCTATCTAAGAGTCTCTTAAAAGACCCTACTGCATCTGCCTCTACCACCGTTGCTGGCAGTGCATTCCATGCACCCACCACTCTGTGTGGAAAAACTTACCTCTGACATCCCCCTTGTACCTACTTTGAAGCACCTTAAAGCTAGCCCCCTCACGTTAGCCATTTCAGCCCTGGGAAAAAGTTTCTGGATATCCACATGTACTTCAACTATTTGCTGCACCTCGATGTTTGCTGCCATTGATAGGTGTTCTAGGCCACGCAGAAGCTTTTGTATAATCAACATTATTTCACCATTTAGATGCTTTTCTATTTCTTTTACCAAAAGACAGAAATTTTACTTTATTTTCGCTACCATGTACCTGCCCAC
Source organism: Mobula birostris (assembly GCF_030028105.1). NCBI lineage: Eukaryota > Metazoa > Chordata > Chondrichthyes > Myliobatiformes > Myliobatidae > Mobula > Mobula birostris. The sequence continues at coordinate 149,025,505 of NC_092377.1, read as the reverse complement.
ACATTCAACCTGTCCAACTTGTCTTAAAGCGTCTTTGTATCATTTTCATAATGTTGTTAGTGAACTTAGTATTACACTTAGTTCCCTATTCCAAATCATTGCTGTATATTGTGAACTGTGTGTAGTCACTAATCAATGCACTACCTCATTTGTCTGCAGCAAAAAAGGCCCAATTTTTCCTTTAGTGTTTCCTTGTACTACAATCCCTTGTTTCCAATGTTGCATACTAACTACTTCTGTTGGACTTTTTCATAGACTTAGTGAAAATCTAAATATCTGTTCAACCATTTTCATCTTCAGACAAAACAGGTTTGTCAAAAAATACTTCTTTCATAAATCCATTATTTGGGCCCCATTCTCTAAGAAAGGATGTGCTGGCCATGGAGATGGTCCCGAGGAGTTCACAAGAATTATCCTGGGAATGTAGGAGGGGTTCACAAGAATTATCCTGGTCAATGTATGAGGAGCATTTGATGTCTCTGGGCCTTTACTTCTGTGGAGTTTTGGAGAATGAGTGGGGATTTTGTTGAAACTAAGTGTATATTGAAAGCAACACACACAAAATGGTGGCAGAGCTCAGCAGGCCAGGCAGCCGAGAGCCTCCTTCAGGGCTCAAAACATCAACTGTTTACTCTTTTGCATAATGCTGCTTGGCCTGCTGAGTTTCTCCAGCACTTTGTGTGTGCTGCTTGGATTTCCAGCATCTGCAGATTTTCTCATCTTAATATTGAAAGGCCTAGGTAGAGTGGATGTGGAGAGGATGTTTTTCTATAGCAGGGGAATCTAGGACCAGAGGCCATAGCCTCAGAATAGAGGGACATCCCTTTAGCCAGAAGGTGAATCTGTGAAATTCACTGGCATAGATGGCAGTCATTGAGTGTATTTAAACCAGTGGTTGATAGGCTCTTGATTATTAAGAGTGTCAAAGGTTACTTGTAGGATGAGGAAAATGGGGTTGAAAGGGATCATAAATCAGCCATGATGGAATGACGGAACATACTCAATGGGGCAAATGGTCTGATTCTGCCCCTATGTCTTAATGTCTAACATTTTCTAACTGTACTTTGATTGCATCTTTTCATTGACTGTAGCATTTCCCCTACTACTGACATAAGGCTAGCAAGTCTCCTTTCTTTCCCTACTTCTTTAACATTGGGTATACTTTTGTCATCTTCCAATCTGCGGGAGTTATTCTGACATTTTTGAAGGTTACAGCCAATGAAGTCACTGAATCCGTGACTGCTATTTGTTGTAGCCTAGGATGCAGAATATAAGACATGAGAGATTTGTTGGATTTTGGTCGCATTAATTTCTCCAGCACCCCCCCCCCTTTTTTTTTTAAAAGACTCACTTTTATTAGACTCTCTTTAGCATTTTCTTGCTTGCTATTTCATTACCTTTTCCATGAAGAGTGAACCAAGCTTTAGTTACTTTGCTACTTCTTTGCTCTCCCTTATCAAACCCTCCATTTATAAATGTAAGAGCACTACATTTGTCTTCAGTAATTTTTTTATAAATTGTAAACTTATAAAGTTTTTATTACAATTTTCCTCTCATACTCTGTATTGTTTTCTTAATGTCACGGTCTTCTTACTGATTTCTAAATTGCCCTCAATGCACTTATGATAAGAAACTTTAAAAATGGGTCCCATTTGCTGCCAGTGCACTAATCAGTGGCTTTTTAAATATCTTTGGCAATTATTTCCTCTCATTCTGTTTGCCTTGATGTCGACAGGGACATTCAACAGGACAATTTCAAGGTGAACCACTCACACTGGAGGGGCTTCTCCTTCGTCTACAACCATTATTTATTTTTTGTCTGTTTCCTGGTGGTCCTCTTGTCCATCGTCCTCTACTTGCTGCGACTGCGACGGATCCATCGCAGGATGTTGCACAACTCCTCGCCTGCTGCGCTCTGGATGGCTGAAGGCGGGCTACCTCAGATATCCGAAGTTTCTTGAGATCCTGTGGCTGGGATGGCAGTTGTAAAAGTCTTGCTCCTTGGGGTGAGATGTGTCTGCCAGCATGATCTTTGTTCAGGGGCACTTGAGGCAACGTGCAAAGCTTTGAAATGGTTTCCACGGCAGGTATATGGACATTGCTCTCTGGCTTAACGTTTCCCCCTGGACATCCTTCAGACCTTCACCTGCCTTTTAGGGCTGTCAAGACTGATTTGTATGTTTCCTTCCATTGGTTTGTCAAGTGGTAGGCTGCAAAACGTGATCTTCAAAGTTTGTATAAGAGAATGGAACCTCCTAAAGTTGTCAGATGTCTTGCACAAAGTAATAGTAGTCAACCAGGTTTGGGGCTTTGAGTGACAAAACTTCCCATTTTGTCTTTCATTTTTAAAAAAATTAAACATCTGGAAAACCTTGTTACTTTGCAGAGTGTTCTAAGCCAAACCTGGATGTCTCCTTTCAGGGGAAGAGAGTCTGGTCCAATACATGCTTGTAATATGAAAATGAATGACAATCGAACATGTTGAAATGTTTATTTATAATTGCAATAAATTGAGCTGATGAGGATACATTTGTTACTTAGCAATCAATGACCATGTGATAATAAATGTCTTTACAAAATATCCCTTGCCTTCATCATTGTTCTGTTGCATATAATGCAGTGTTTTGACCTAGATGCTGTGTAACATGTCCCTAAACCTGGATGCCTGGCTACGTGCTCCATCACAATGTCTTTTACATTTTCACCTCCTAACATTACCTATCCCCACTTCTGCCTCATCCCACGTGTTGCTGAATTACTTATTCAGCCCTTTGCTTCCATCACACCCAAATTTTCTGTTGCTTCTTACCAAACTCTCACCTTGCAACTGTAAGCTTCTCCTCACCTATTGTAAATTACACCAAGTTCCATTGACTGTGCATTGGCTTCTGGCATCATGTCTTCACCCTCTGTTTTCATACTTGTTCATGACTTTTCCTTCCTCTGACTTTCCGCAGCCTATATCCCCTCCTGAGCTCTCTGCTTCTGGTTTTTGGTGTGTCCTGACTTTTAAATCACTTCCCATCGCAGCCATGCTGACAGTTGCTGGCTATAACCTCTGCTGTACTGTTGTGAAATTTCACCTTGAAGATTGTAGTTAAAACCAAGTTTGAGTTTCTGGTTTATAACTGTGTTCCGAGCAAGGGAATTTAATAATTTTGAAATCCTCCATTCAGTGGCTGAATTTTCTCTGTTGTCAAAACAATGCATCTGCTTCTCATCTCACACCTCCAGATAACATCTCAGCAACATTTCTTCTGCTGTTACCTGCAGACCACACTCTGCTGTGTGGAAGTCCAGATACAGTATGCTGGGACCTTTGGGAAGAAAGGGTTACTGCAGCAGTTTTCTAGCAGTGGAAAAGGTGGATGGGAGAGAAATACTGGAGGTTAGAGAATCCAGTGTTCGTGCCATCAGGTTAGAGGCTGCCCAGACAGAACATGAGGTGTCGCTCCTCCAATCTGACAGTGACCACATCGCGGCAGTGGAGGAGGCTATGAACTGACGTGTCAGAATAGGAATGGGAACTAGAATTAAAATGGGTGGTTACTGGGAGATCCTGTCTCTTGTAGCAGATAGATCGAAGGTGCTTGATGAAGCACGCCTCCAATCTATGTCAGGTCTCACTGATGTAGAACCAGGAGCACTGGATATAGTAGATGACACTGACACGCTTGAAGGTGAAGACCTGGGAAGGACTGTTTGGGGTTCTGAATGGTGGTGAGGGAGGAGGTGCTTTGATGCTTTGGCTGAATAATTGGGGTCACCTCTGAATTCAGTAGGGATTTAATGAAAAGTGTCAAGGTGGTGAGGATGTGGAGATAAATGGAGAGATTCAAGTGGAAGTAAGTTACGAAAGAACGGGACAGAGGATCTGTGGAGAGGATGGATGCATGGAACATAAAACTTTGATCATTTGGATCAACTACTGTTTGTACCATCCTCTGACATGACACAACTGGTGTGTACTGCACTATTCAAAGGACTTCCAGTTTTCACTTCACATCACTGTTGCCACAGCAAGATGCCACAAACAGTAATATGATGAAGAGATACACTCATTTTTTATTTTTGTTTCAATTGTAAATAAGGATGCAATGAGTGTGCTACTTTGCAAAAAAATTGTCATGGGGATTTCACCCAGGAAGACAAACACAACTGGCAACTTGATAGGCACAGGACTGTGTTACACCTCCAAGAGTTACAGAGGAAAGTACTAAGGGATAGATGGGGAACAATGAGCAGACAAAGCAAAGTGGTTCATATAGAAAGCAGAAAAGTGGGTGGGGATGGTGCTGAAGAGGTGATCAGAATGTGACCAGGAGTGGGGTCACATTGGAGATGACATGATGAAGAAGACCAAAAAAACTTTATTGGTGTTCTGTGTGTCTTTTGGGAGCGGAGTGGGGATTGGATTGTTGGGATGGAGTAGATATGCAGGAAATGGAGAAAGTCCATGTGAGGGTCTCCATTGACTGCAGAAAGTCACATTTCCAGAAGGAGCAGGACATTATCGACATTCTCAAGCAGAATCCTTCATATTGAGAAAAGATACAGTGGTGAAATATTGAAAGGCCAATCTGTATATACCTGTTAGAATGAAAGGTAAAGCTAATAGGTTTAGAGAACCTTGGTTATTGAGGCCCTGTTAAAGAAATAGAAGGAGGTGCATTTTGGGTATAGGCAGTTAGGATCAAATGAGAGGCTTGATGGGTATAAGAAATACAAGTGAACACTTAAGAAAGAAATGAGAGCATAAGGTTGGGCTGGCAGACCAGATAAAAGAGAATCCCAAAGGCTTTTATTGCAATTTTAAAGGACAAAATGATAGCAAAGGACAAAATTGGTCCTCTTGAAGATCAGTGTAGCCACCTATGAATGGAGTTGAAAGAGATGGAGAATTTAGATGAAATTTTTGCATCTGTATTTACTCAGGAGACAGTTTATAGAACTGAGGCAAAAGAGAAGTGAGGTCATGAGTTGTATATGAATTATGCAAGAGGAGGAGGTTGTGGTCTGAGGCAAATCAGGTGGATAAATCCCCAGTGCCTCATAAGATGCTCCATTTGGACTTTGTGTGAAGATAGTTCAGAAATTGCAAGGGCTGTGGCAGAGATGTTTAAAAGATCTTTAGGCATAGGTGAGGTACTGGAGGACAGGAGGATAGCTAATGCGGTTCTATAGTTCAAGAGAAGCTCTGAAAATAAGTGAAGAAATTACAGGCCAGTGAATCTGATATGAGTTGTAGGTAAATTATTGGAAGGTATTCTAAGGGACAGTGTATATAAATATTTGGATAGACAGGGACTGATTGGGAAGGGTCAACATGACTCTGCATGGTGGATTATGTTTATAAAGAAAAGGTGATGGATGTCGTCAACATGGACTTTAGCAAAGTCTCACATGGGAGGCTGGTCCAGAGGTTTAGGTTGTTTAGCATTCAGGATAAACTGGTCAATTAGATTTGCTTAGTGGGAGAAGCCAGTTAGTGATAGTTGATGTTATCTCTCTGGCTAGAGGCCATGAATAGTGGTGAACCACAAGATTGATGAGGCCACACTCAGGTTGGAGGAACAACACCTTGTATTCCTCCAACCTGATGGCATGAACATTGATTTCTTGAAATTCTGGTAATGCCCCACCTACACCATTCCCCAGCCCCTTTTCCCTAGCTCTTGTGTCCTTGCCTGCCCATTGCCTCCCTCTGGTGCTCCTCCCCCCCACTTTTCTTCCATGGCCTTCTGTCCTCTCCTGTCAGACTCCCCCTTCTCCAGCCCTGTATATCTTTCACTAATCAACTTCCCAGCTCTTTACTTCACCCCCTCCCCTTCCCGTTTCACCTATCACCTTGTATTTCTCCCTCCCTCCCTCCCTCCACCTTTTAACTCTACCCCTCATCTTTTTTTCTCTCCAGTCCTGCTGAAGGGTCTCGACCCGAAACGTCGACTACTGTTTTACATAGATGCTGCCTGGCCTTCTGATTTCCTCCAGCATTTTGTGTGTGTTGCTTGGATTTCCAGCATCTACAGGTTTTCTGTCATTTGTCAGGGGGTCTGTTGTTGTTTATCAGATGATAATGTTGTAAACTGGATCAGCAAATTGGAGGTGACAACAAGATTGGGGGCGCAGTGGACAGCAAGGAAGGCTATCAAAGCTTGCAGCGTGGTCTGAACCAGCTGGGAAAATGAGCTGAAAAGTGGCAGATGGAATTTAACGCAGACAAATGTGAGGTGTTGCACTTTGGGAGGACAAACCAGGGTAGGACTTGTACAGTGAATGGTGTGCAGTAAAGCAAATGGACCTGAGAATATGGATCTATAATTCCTTGAAGGTGGTTGACAGGGTTGCAAGAAGAATGCTTGACACATTGGCCTTCATTTGTCAGGGCATTAAATATAGGATGTTATATTGAAGCTGTATGAGATGCTCATGAGGCCAAATTTGGAATATTGTGTGCAGTTCAGGTCACCTACGTACAGGAAATACCAGTAAGCTTGACAGAATGCAAAGAACATTTACAAGTGTGTTGCCTGGACTTGAGAACCTGCGTCATAGATAAAGGTTGAATAGGTAAGGACTTTATCCTTTAGAGCATTGAAAAATAAGGGGAGATCGTAGCAATGCATACAAAACTATGAGGGGTATACATAGGATGAATGTACACAGGCTTTTTCCCTCAGGTTGGGTGAGAAGAAAACTAGAGGCCATAGCTTTAGGGTAAAAGTTGAAATATTTAAGAAGAATCTGAGGGGGATCCTCTTCATTCAGAGGGAGGTGTGAGTATGGACTGAGCTGCCTGCGTAAGTGGTGGATACGTGTTCAAATGTAACATTTAAGAGAAGTTTGCATAGGCACATGGATGAGAGACTATGATCCAAGTGCAGATAGACAGGACGAGGTAGAAGACCAGGTTAGCATGGTCTTGATGGGCTGAAGGGCTTGTACCTGTGACTCTATGGCTTTCAAGAAATTAAGATAAATGGATGCCATCCTTGGGGGAGGCAAGTTAGTAATTGGTGAGTTTATAGAAAATATTTATAGCAAATCTTCCGGGCTGGACACAGACAAAGGAAAAGTATCAGATATGCCAGGGTAATTGTGACAGCACACACTGAAAGTGTAATGTCAGAGGGCCTCTGTGGTTTTCACTCCACAATAATTAACTTATACTTGGTGTTCAGTAAAGAAGAGGAATGGAGGAAACACAAAATAAAAGACCATTCAACAAAATGAAGGAAGAGCCCCCAACTTCAGATTCATCTCTGATCACCTATTTGCTTCTGCTATTTAAGCAGACCACAATCTGTTCATCCCTCTGACTAGTCAGGGATGTTTTATGTGTGTTCAAACTCGGGTTACTGCCACTGAGTTCAGTGGTGAAGTACATCTTGCCCAATCGACACAATTCTTGAGATCTGTTCAATGCCCTTCCCTCCCCTGGAGGGATGCATACTTGTCTCCATATCAGAAACTATCCTGATCTGGACAAGAAACACACATGTCCTGTCTCAGGTACTCAGTTTCTGCCCAAACTTGGCAGAATGGATAAGGTTTTTTTGAACTCTTGACCACAATGCATGCCACAGCTGCTGGTCCTGAGTCGTAACACATTGGTGATCTGCTCCACAACAGCTGGTAATCTATTAAATCATTGAAATTTATGGCTCAGAAGGGATCTATTGTTTGAAAGAAAATTGGCGGTTTAATCCCTGATGTCTTGACCAATATTTAACCCTTCAATCACCATTACTAAAAAGATTCTTTTGAGTAATATCACTTTGAGCAAATGAGCTGGTGCATTCATTATGGCAAGATCGTGAATGTTTCTCATTGGTTGAGATATTGTGAAGGGTCGTGAAACAACCTTGTAGAGATGATCCTTCATTGGGATAAAAGGAAGCAATGATAATTGGGAGAATTTCAGCCTTTTGGTGTGGAGTTGCACTTTGTTCAAAGAAAACTGCTAGAGGTGCCTGTTTCTTTTATCTCTGAAGTGTGGATCAAACTGTATCATCTTTTAGGAAACATGAAGAGTTTGCTCAAAATATTAGCACTAGACAGATACCAACAAATTGTGTTGGTTGAATCATCCCAGAATGGATGCACATCCCATCTGCATCTGAAGTGGATGGCATAATAGAGCAGCCTCATATCTCCAGGGGCTTAGTTTCAGTCTCTAGTTGCAGTCCATACGGGGCTTGCACATTCTCTCTGTGGACCCTTTTTCTCTCTTCCGCGTCCCAGGGGTATTGACCTTGGTTTGATATTGTTTTATGTACTACAGTGAAAAGCATTCATTGTGCATTCCATGCAGACAGATCTTGGTTACAACGAGGATGTGAAAAGGAAAGCAGAATGCAGAGTACGGTGTCATAGTTACAGAGAAAAGTGCAGAGCAGGTAGGCAAATAAAGTGCATAGGCCATGATAAGGTAGTTTGGGAGATCAAGAGTTCACCTTTTAATGTATGAGAGGTCCTTTCAAGAGTCTGATTACAGTGTGTTATAAGCTGTGCGAAGAGCACTTCAAATTGCCCCAGACTAGCTGAATGAGAAAGCAGTCATAAAGGGAGTAGTTGTGGAAGGGTTAAATTGCAAAGTTGCAGAGGAATGAGACAAATTAGATGGCCTCCTCCTGTGTGGTTTAAGTATGTGAATTCATGGAAGCTTGGTCTTCAGGAAGAAGCCATTCTGCCCAGCATGTTCATTAAATCACCTTTTGATGAACCAAACCTTTGGGTTCTTTCTGACAAATACTTACCCTGCTCCCTTGGCATGTTTCCAGTTGAGTCTGACTCCATTGCCTTTCCAGTCCAAGCAGTTGACAAAAATGTGCAAGCAGTGTCCCATCTCTCCAGCTAACCCATTGGACAATTACCTTAAATCTGTCCTCTAGTTCTTGAGCAGTCTGTCTGTGAAAGCAAATTTTCCTTAAGGTGGTAGCTATATCTACAACAGCCCAAATTCCGCAGTTTCATAAATCTCTCCATCTCCTTTAGGACTCTGTTTACCACTTACTTCATCAAACAAGTATTTTTTTTTATCTGGGTTTAAAAATCTCTTTCAGACTAAGTTCCCTTGTTTGATAATGCTCTTGGAAAGTGTCCCAGAACATTTTTGTTGCTGAGTGAATGGTTTCTGTTGTTCACTTTTTCATGAACCAAAGGTAAACTGACAATCTCACCCTGAGAGCTCAAAGGATAACCCAAATGAGAAATGAAAGCATTTTTCTGGTGCAATTGATTGGTGGTTTGGTATGGTTTATACACACAAAATGCTGGAGGAAGTTAGCAAGTCAGGCAGCAGTTATGAAAGGAAACAAAATTCTCAGCCCAAAATGTCAACTGTTTATTCCCCTCCATAGATGCTTCCTGACTTGCTGAGTTTCTCCTGCATCTTGTGTGTGTTGCTCAAGATTTCGAGCATCTGCAGAATCTCTTGCACTTAGGTATGGGTTATGCCACTTGTCTGCTACCACCTGTGTTCACCACAAGAGGCCCCCCTCTCACCATTCTCTCATTACTTGCAGAAGAGTTGAGTAATTTGAGAACTCATCAGTGAACTTTTTTTTCTGTTAATACAATTTAACAAAATACGTGGACTAGAATGATTGGGCCACTTAAGCAAATCATTGCACAAAAATACTGAATGATTGACAAAGATGTGTTTACTGATCAAATCAAGCAAGCTAAACTGAGACCTTCAAGATTTTAACTCAACCAGCATAGTTTTTCCACTGCTGACAACTGAGCTGTGGTTGTTGGAAATGCAAGCAGAGTTTAATGAGAACTAACTCACTTAGGATGAAGGACTCAGACTCAGAGCTCCACTGAAACAAACATTTGGAAAGCGGTGAAATCATCGGACAAAGTCAGCATGGATTTGTGAAAGGAAAATCTTGTCTGACGAATCTCATAGAATTTTTTGAAGATGTAACTAGTAGAGTGGATAGGGGAGAACCAGTGGATGTGGCATATTTGGATTTTCAAAAGGGTTTTGACATGGTTCCACACAGGAGATTAGTGTGCAAACTTAAAGCGTATGGTATTGATGTGGATAGAGAATTGGTTGGCAGACAGGAAGCAAAGAGTGGGAATAAACAGGACCTTTTCAGAATGGCAGGCAGTGACTAGTGGGGTACCACAAGGCTCAGTGCTGGGACCCCAGTTGTTTACAATATATATTAATGACTTAGATGAGGGAATTAAATGCAGCATCTCCAAGTTTGCGGATGACACGAAGCTGGGTGGCAGTGTTAGCTGTGAGGAGGATGCTAAGAGGATGCAGGGTGACTTGGATAGGTTAGGTGAGTGGGCAAATTCATGGCAGATGCAATTTAATGTGGATAAATGTGAGGTTATCCACTTTGGTGGCAAGAACAGGAAAACAGATTATTATCTGAATGGTGGCCGATTAGGAAAAGGGGAGGCGCAACGAGGCCAGGGTATCATTGTACACCAGTCATTGAAAGTGGGCATGCAGGTACAGCAGGCAGTGAAAAAGGCGAATGGTATGCTGGCATTTATAGCAAGAGGATTCGAGTACAGGAGCAGGGAGGTACTACTGCAATTGTACAAGGTTTTGGTGAGACCACACCTGGAATATTGTGTGCAGTTTTGGTCCCCTAATCTGAGGAAAGACATCCTTGCCATAGAGGGAGTACAAAGAAGGTTCACCAGATTGATTCCTGGGATGGCAGGACTTTCATATGATGAAAGACTGGATCGGCTAGGCTTATACTCGCTGGAATTTAGAAGATTGGTGGGGATCTTATTGAAACGTTTAAAATTCTAAAGGGATTGGACAGGCTAGATGCAGGAAGATTGTTCCCAATGTTGGGAAAGTCCAGAATGAGGGGTCACAGTTTAAGGATAAAGGGGAAGCCTTTTAGGACCGAGATGAGGAAAAACTTCTTCACACAGAGAGTGGTGAATCTGTGGAATTCTCTGCCACAGGAAACAGTTGAGGCCAGTTCATTGTCTATATTTAAGAGGGAGTTAGATATGGCCCTTGTGGCTAAAGGGATCGGGGGTATGGAGGGAAGGCTGGTGCAGGGTTCTGAGTTGGAAGATCAGTCATGATTGTACCGAATGGCAGTGCAGGAGCAAAAGGCCGAATGGCCTACTCCTGCACCTATTTTCTATGTTTCTATGTCTCACCCTTGCCCCTGTTGCAATTCAAACCCAGGGAGGAATTACTACTGACAATCACTCAATCGTTTACACCAATCTCACACTAATTCCATTTAATTCTTGCCACATTCTCATGAATTCCCTGCTGATTCTACTTCCCATCTGCATACTAGTGGTAATTTACATTCCGCGGCCACTTTATTAGGTAACTCCTGCACCACTGAGAGTATGTTCATTTCTATATCTGGCAGTAGTCCTGCAGCACAAGGCACTTTCCAGGGTGTAAGAAGCACGGCTATTAAGATGGTGAAGCAGTATAGCCTGTTAAACAAGGACACAGGCAGTTGGCCGTGTACGCAAGGGTCAGTGTTTGGAGATGTAACTTGTTTGCAGCGTAAGAGAAAGAATCTAAACCTTGCTTCTTGGAAGAGTGGAAAATTGGATGTGAACCAATTTAACAGTCTTAGAGGTTAGATACACTGCTTTGAAAGGAGAGGCCCCTTGGGTAAGAGTGACCATAATATGGTGGAATTCTTCATTAAGATGGAGAGTGACACAGTTAATTCAGAAACAAAGGTTCTGAACTTAAAGAGGGGTAACTTTGAAGGTATGAGACGTGAATTAGCTAAGATAGACTGGCAAATGACACTTAAAGGATTGACGGTGGATATGCAATGGCAAGCATTTAAAGGTTGCATGGATGAACTACAACAATTGTTCATCCCAGGTTGGCAAAAGAATAAATCAAGGAAGGTAGTGCACCCGTGGCTGACAAGAGAAATTAGGGATAGTATCAATTCCAAAGAAGAAGCATACAAATTAGCCAGAGAAAGTGGCTCACCTGAGGACTGGGAGAAATTCAGAGTTCAGCAGAGGAGGACAAAGGGCTTAATTAGGAAGGGGAAAAAAGATTATGAGAGAAAACTGGCAGGGAACATAAAAACAGACTGTAAAAGCTTTTATAGATATGTAAAAAGGAAAAGACTGGTAAAGACAAATGTAGGTCCCCTGCAGACAGAAACAGGTGAATTGATTATGGGGAGCAAGGACATGGCAGACCAATTGAATAATTACTTTGGTTCTGTCTTCACTAAGGAGGACATAAATAATCTTCCAGAAATAGTAGGGGACAGAGGGTCCAGTGAAATGGAGGAACTGAGCGAAATACATGTTAGTAGGGAAGTGGTGTTAGGTAAATTGAAGGGATTGAAGGCAGATAAATCCCCAGGACCAGATGGTCTGCATCCTAGAGTGCTTAAGGAAGTAGCCCAAGAAATATTGGATGCATTAGTGATAATTTTTCAAAACTCATTAGATTCTGGACTAGTTCCTGAGGATTGGAGGGTGGCTAATGTAACTCCACTTTTTAAAAAAGGAGGGAGAGAGAAACCGGGGAATTATAGACCGGTTAGCCTAACGTCGGTGGTGGGGAAACTGCTGGAGTCAGTTATTAAGGATGTGATAACAGCACATTTGGAAAGCGGTGAAATGATCGGACAAAGTCAGCATGGATTTGTGAAAGGAAAATCATGTCTGACGAATCTCGTAGAATTTTTTGAAGATGTAACTAGTAGAGTGGATAGGGGAGAACCAGTGGATGTGGTATATTTGGATTTTCAAAAGGCTTTTGACAAGGTCCCACACAGGAGATTAGTGTGCAAACTTAAAGCACACGGTATTGGGAGTAAGGTATTGGTGTGGGTGGAGAATTGGTTAGCAGACAGGAAGCAAAGAGTGGGAATAAACGGGACCTTTTCAGAATGGCAGGCGGTGACTAGTGGGGTACCGCAAGGCTCAGTGCTGGGACCCCAGTTGTTTACAATATATATTAATGACTTGGATGAGGGAATTAAATGCAGCATCTCCAAGTTTGCGGATGACACGAAGCTGGGTGGCAGTGTTAGCTGTGAGGAGGATGCTAAGAGGATGCAGGGTGACTTGGATAGGTTGGGTGAGTGGGCAAATTCATGGCAGATGCAATTTAATGTGGATAAATGTGAAGTTATCCACTTTGGTGGTAAAAATAGGAAAACAGATTATTATCTGAATGGTGGCCGATTAGGAAAAGGGGAGGTGCAACGAGACCTGGGTGTCGTTATACACCAGTCATTGAAAGTGGGCATGCAGGTAAGGCAGGCGGTGAAAAAGGCGAATGGTATGCTGGCATTTATAGTGAGAGGATTCGAGTACAGGAGCAGGGAGGTACTACTGCAGTTGTACAAGGCCTTGGTGAGACCACACCTGGAGTATTGTGTGCAGTTTTGGTCCCCTAATCTGAGGAAAGACATCCTTGCCATAGAGGCAGTACAAAGAAGGTTCACCAGATTGATTCCTGGGATGGCAGGACTTTCATATGAAGAAAGACTGGATGAACTGGGCTTGTACTCATTGGAATTTAGAAGATTGAGGGGGGATCTTATTGAAACATATAAAATCCTAAAGGGATTGGACAGGCTAGATGCAGGAAGATTGTTCCCAATGTTGGGGGAAGTCCAGAACGAGGGGCCACAGTTTGAGGATAGAGGGGAAGCCTTTTAGGACCGAGATTAGGAAAAACTTCTTCACACAGAGAGTGGTGAATCTGTGGAATTCTCTGCCACAGGAAACAGTTGAGGCCAGTTCATTGGCTATATTTAAGAGGGAGTTAGATATGGCCCTTGTGTCTACGGGGATCAGGGGGTATGGAGGGAAGGCTGGGGCGGGGTTCTGAGTTGGATGATCAGCCATGATCATAATAAATGGCAGTGCAGGCTTGAAGGGCCGAATGGCCTACTCCTGCACCTATTTTCTATGTTTCTATGAAATCAATGCAAGCCGTCATTTTTTTTGTATTCTACATATTTATTAAGCATTTGATGTGCTGGTTTCATTGCTCCATTTTGGTGTTTGTGCTGGCATTGTAGCTCCCAAATGGTCTGCACAACTGATACGTGACAATGTTCATGCTTCAGCCTACATCTGGTTATTTCATATTCTTGCTAGTTCCAATACAAAGGCTGCCGCTTTTGCAGCCTCTCCATAAGTCCAGCGCCAGGAAGGCGTTTGAATTGTCTTGGCTTTTGAGCTGATTTCTGTGCAGTCTGCAAGTTCAAATTCATTCACAGAATGCGGTGGTAAGGCTGTCATTTAATCCCCTCAGCAGCCTCTCATGAAACTGGTGTATTGCTAAACCTCTGCAATCCATATACATCAGTGGTTACTTTATCAGGTGCACGTGTACACTTTATTGATGCAAATATCTTATCAGATAATCATGTGGTAGCAACTCAATGCATAAACATGCAGACATGGTCAAGAGGTTCAGTTGTTATCCCAACCAAACATCAGAATGGGGAATGAGTGTTTGTGACGGGGTCCCGAAATATCCCTATGAACTGTGCTTTTGAAAAGAGAGAGAGAGAGCTGCTCAACAACAGACACCTTGTTAAAAAGAGAGAGAGAGAGAGAAAGAAGGAGAGAGAGGGACGAAGACTGCTCAGAGTTTGTTTATACTTTCCCAAGGACATTGCCTGCTTGTACGTTCTTACAGACAGAAAAGGGAGGAGTTATTTGAGAGACAGTTGGTACTCAGCACAGGCAGATAAATAGAAGGTCAGATGATAGACCTGAGACACATGGTTTTGGACACTGAGTGAGCTTTGTTGTGCCACAGAAAAAGTGGGTTTTGGAGGATCAATCAGGCGGATCGATCAGTGGCTCTTGCAGTGTGAACAGCGTGTGACCGGTGGGGAGTTATTTGTGTGTCCAACCCTCGCCTGGGTTGATAGCTCCACCACAGAAGAACGGTCCCCTTTTGTTGTGGTCACAGTCGGCGACTTCTAAAGGAATTCGGAGGACAACGGGAAGATCGATGGTGTCAGCTCACCTGAAGACTCAAATCTTTCCCTCTATCTCTCTCTCCATCACTACTCAACTCAATACCTTGAACTGAACTGAACTTTACCCATCATCGTAAGACTGTATCTATTTGCCCCTAGACCTAAAGAAGCTTGGTTTTCATATATTTCCACACTTACTGAAATACTTACTTATATATAATCATTGCTAATCTGTTTGATTTATCTGCATTTATATTACTGATTGTGTAGTTACTAATAAATATCATTAGTTAGTAGCAATACTGGACTCCAAAGTGTTTTCCATTTCTGCTGGTTCTTTAACCTGTCACGGGGTACATGACAGTGTTAGTGCAAGGCAGAGTGATTTGAGTATCTCAGAAAATGCTGATCTCCTGGGATTTTCACACACAACAGTCTCTAGGGTTTACAGAGAATGATGCAAAAAACAAGAAAGGTCTGGTGAGTAGCAGTTCTGTGGGTGAAAATGCCTTGTTAACGGGAGAGGTAAGAGGAGAATGGTCAGACTAGTTCAAACTGACAGAAAGGCAACAGTAACTCAGATAATCACGTGTTGCAACAGTGGTGTGCAGAACAGCATCTCTGAACCACAACATATCAAACCTCGAAATGGATGGATACAACAACAGAAGACCATGAACATACACTCAGTGGCCACTTAATTAGATACAGAAGGTACCTGCTAAAGTGGCCACTAAGTGTATGTGATAAGTTTATAGCTTTGAGTGGAAGTTTCAGGACTGAGACTCTTGATGTATTTATCTGGTCAGGGTGCAGTATAACTCAGAGAAACTTCCAGGAGGCTGTGCTCCCTTGATAAAGCCCAGTTCCCAAGGAATGAAAAAATAAATAAAATTTCTGGTCTCATTGCTCCAGCATCATTGAGGTGGGTCAATGGCTGAAAGGCTTTTCCTGTCCTGTATGACAACATAATTTTACAGTTGTGTTATTTTGTATGTTTCCCATTGTTGTCACTGAGCTCAGAAACCCAACAGCTTTACCCTCTGTTATCAGAGCTGAAAAAGAGCCTCACTGGGGTTCTTTCATTATCATGATGGACGGCTCTTAATAATAAGACAGCAGCAAGGCCTGACTGCTTGGCCTTAACACTGCCATGTGTCGCTGGATTCTGGATTTCTTGACAGAGAGACTACAGTCAGTCCGTGTTGGCAGGAACATCTCTGACTCCATCACACTGAGCACTGGATCCCCACAAGGCCGTGTGCTTAGCCCATTGCTGTTTACACTGCTAACACATGACTGTGCAGCCAGATTCAAGGAGAACCTGATCATTAAATTTACTGATGATACCACAGTGGTGGGGCTCATCAGCAAAAATGATGAAACAATGTACAGGGAGGAGGTCAAACACCTAGAGAGTTGGTGCAGGGATAACAACTTGATGCTTAATGTCACCAAAACCAAGGAGATGATCGTCGATTTCAGACGGTGTCAGCCTGAGCACACACCCCTCAGCATCAGCAGCTCCACAGTGGAGAGAGTGGAAAACATCAAGTTCCTTGGGGTGCAGATCTCAGACAATCTCATCTGGTCCAGGAACACCACTGGGATTGTGAAACGGGCCCAGCAGAGATTGCACTTTCTGAGGAAGCTTAAACAAGCATCACTCCACACTAACATCTTAACTACATTCTACAGAGGCGTGGTTGAGAGTGTGCTGACCTCTTGCATCACAACCTGGTACTCCAGCTGCAGTGCTGTCGACAAAAAAGCCTTGCAGAGGGTGGTTAGGGGAGCAGAGAAGGTTAATGGGGTCTCCCTACCTTCTGTCCAAGACCTCTTTCAGAGTCGATGCCTCCAGAAGACACGGTACATCATTAAAGACCCCTCACACCCTCTCCATGAACTGTTTGTTTTTCTGCCATCAGGCAAACGTTACAGGAGCATCAAAACTAAAACCACAAGGCTACTAAACAGCTTCCTCCCACAGGCAGTCAGACTGCTAAATAGCTGCTCTACCTGACTCTGCTTTGGACACTTTTAACTTGCACTGGACACTTATAACTTGATTTTAACTGACATGTGGCTGTTGTGTTTTACTATTTATTGTTATGTTTATTATTTAGTGTTGTGTTTGTTATGTTATGATTGCACTGCCCCTGAGAAACGCTGTCTCATTCTGCCCTGCAGAGCTGATGTATGGTTAGAATGACAAAGTTTTTTGAATCTTTGAATCTTTGATGCCTTCAAAGGAAGTTATATTCAGTACTGGGTCCAAATTATATAAATACTATACATAGTACTTGGAGCAGAGAAGTAACTTTTCAGACCATGTGGCTCTGACTGTTGATAATGCTTCACATTCCATTTTATCCTGTCAACATTAATACAGGTTATATAAGATTAATGCAGCGTAGGAAAGGCTATTCGGCCCACAGTATCTCTGCTAGCCACAGCAAATGAAACTAACCCTATCTGCCCGCACATGATCCATCTTCCTCCAGTACCATCATCTTCATGTGTTGTCTAAACATTTCTTAAACAACACTGTCATATCTGTTTCCACTACAATCATGGTAGGGTATTCAGACACCTGCCGCTCTCCATATAAAAAAAACTAACCCTTCCTATCTCCCTTAAACCTCCCCGCTCACGCTTCAGAGCTACAACCACTAGTATTTGACATTTTCTATCCTGAGAAAGAAACTCCCTTCATGATTACATAAACTTTTATCAGCTCTCCCTCAGCCGCCAGTTCTCCACAGAAAACAATCCAAGTCTATCCAACTTATTATTCGAAAGGTCTAATCCAGCCAGCATCCTGATGAAGTTCCTGTGTGCTTCTCTTCTTATCTCCCTTACATGCACCTTAAGCTGCTTTGGTCTGTGTTACAGTCTTCCAGTCTTAATATTGAACTGTACTACAGGTTTCTCACTTTTTCTCTTTGTGTCACTTCTGGCCATTTCCACTGTAAGTGATCCATCTGCGAAATTGGCCCGGTTGTTTGTCTCCTTCCTTAGATATAGCCTAACATATTGACTATGTCCTACTTTTTTTGAGCTATCTTAAACTTTGTTTTTTGGTGGTGCTCTCTAACTGTTGCCAAAAAAGTTCAACATTTTAAAGTTTGATGTACATGGATAATCAAAGTGTGTATACCATATGCAACCTTGAGATTCGTCTCCTTGCAGGCACCCACAAAACAACCCATTAAATAACTGCGCACAACAAAGACTGTTGAACATCCAATGTGCAAATAAAAAAAAACAGTGCAAACAATAAAAATGTAAAGCAAGTAACACAGAGAACATGAACCCTAGTGTCCTCAAAAGTGAGACTAAGGACTGTTCAGCACTGCAGCCAGTTTGGGTGCCTGATGGATGCAGGCCACAGCCACGGAGCTAGTTCAGCGCTGAGGCAAGTGCTGATGTTTGCAGGCCACAGCTGCAGAGTCAGTTCAGCGCTGAGCCGAGTAAAGCCTCATGCAGTAATGAGCTGAAGATCGGCTTAGTCCTTCACCCTCGACCTTGACCTCTTGATCTTTTTAATCTGGCTCAGCGCTTCAATTGGCTAAACATCAGTTTGTTCATCACTCTCAGGCATGGGCCCCATTGTTTCAATCTGGCCTGAAGTCCGCTGCAGCAAAGGCTGCTGCACATGTACCGGCATTCCCAAGAGACCAGTTTGCGGAATCTTTCAGTGTACCCCCAAAACGGCAGGTCACTCAGAAGGTTCAAAAGCACAAATCCCAAAGGAAAATTACAGGCTGTGGATTGGAGTGATTGTAGTCCAGAAAAAATAGAAAGTAGTTTTGTTTGCTGCCTGCAAAGCATCACCATGTCCTATCAGCACCATCTTCACGGATCCACAATCCACTGGAGCTGATGACGTGAGGAGAATAAAAATGGAATTAGTGTAGGATTGGTGTAAATTGATGCTTAATACTTGGCATGGATTCAGTGGGATAAATTGACTCTTTCTATGGTCTATGGTTGGGCAAGGGTATAGAGCAGACAGGTATCCTTTCTGAGAGGTTTACAGTCCTTCCCAAAAGGCAGCATATCATTGATTGCAACTTGATAATTAGTAAAATTTCTGGAGCGGGCTTGAACCTCTGACTCCTAACCAAGAACTCGGTTTGGGATTGAAGGCAGCTGAGCAGTAAGAAGGTGTCCTCTCCGTTTCACCATGAGTGTCTGTGGTCTTGCCAGTGGTTCAGTGGAAATTATGAAGCATATCATCTGTACTAAACATACATGCAGCCAACTTGGAAAGCCCTGTGACTGAGCCTTGAGAGTGAAATATGTCTGTGCCTTTATTCTTCTGTCTTCATCCTCCGTGGATTTGAGTTCCTAATAAATACAGCTACACGTGTCCTGTATCACATCCAGATATTTTCACCAATCAGCCATATCATTCTCCCCTGATCTGGCAATGCCACAGTTAAATATTCTCCATGGTCTCAGCCCTCCCCATGTCTGTAATCTTCCCAAGTACTTAAATTCTCTAAGGTCACTGCAATTGCATATCTATTGCAGCACCATTGTGAACTGTACTTTCTACTTCTCCGATCATTGAAATTATTTTCCTAAACCTCGCTGCCTCCCCATCTCTCTCCTCATTTAATATGCACCTCACAGCTTCTTATTTGAACAATAACATTGCTTTGTTATTGCACAGTATCAGTTTTTGTTTGATCATGCTCCTGCAAGCTTTTGTCACATTAGAGGCACTGAAGTGTGCCCCCCCCCCGCACACATGAACACACTAACAATTGCCAGCAGTAGTGCATTGTTCAGACCAATTAATCTCCATCACCGTACAATGTACGTTGATTGAATTCCATCACTGTGCAATGCCCCTATTATTGGTGCAACGTGACATACCACAACAATGGAAAGATAGCATGGTTGCCCATTTCATTGCATAGTTCTTACACAGTGGAGAATTGTTGCTTGCTTGTCATTGGGCAGTTGGGAAGGAAAGGGAAGAGGTGACCACACTAGCAGAAGCTAGCAGCTTGGAATTGGTGCTAAAAGAAAAAAGAGTTCTCACACTCATAAGAACCAAGGGAACCATACTGTAAGGGTGAAGATGTTGCTGAGTGATATAGCCACATGGGTAGGTAGGGTTATGGGCTCAAATTGAGCAATTGGGAGTGGAGGCCAGAGAAATGTTAGTTGAGCCAAGTGGCAACTTGTTGCCCAGTTTTAAAAAAGTCCAAAATATATCTGTTGTACACGTCTCGGTAGGTGAACCCTTGGGATTGAGAACATACATCTACCCCATTTCTGCAGGTTTGGGACCAATGTAGCATTCAAAGGCTTTGCAGTTGTGTAGCAGAATGTATTGGTGTAGAGTGTGCAGGTAATTCCTTTTGTGCAGGTTTCTGCAGAGTTCTGTTTACACTGAACCTCTCTCTGCTCCCACTCACTGTCAATCCAAATAATCTGAATGATAATGGACCAAAGATTCCCAGGAAAGAGCAGGTACACTGCACTTTCTCAAGGAGTCATAGAGAACATTTTGTATTTTTTTTCCTTCTGTCCAGATGATAACCTCGTCTACACATATGAATAAACTATGAATTTCTTAATGTGGTGTATGCATTTAAGTAGGTAGGGTTTGTGTATGTTCATATATTTGTGGAAGTGTGGTGTATGTGTGGGGAAAGTGGACTTGAAAGTTTGCCTGGAAGGGTTTGTGGGTATGTGTGCGTGCGCTTAAATTTGTGTATATATTGCATGTGTCTGCTTTTATACGGGAATTTATTTGAGTGGTATATTTGTGAGTGTATGGATATGTCAGGGACTTCGTGTATGTGTGTGTGCCTCTAGTCTGTGTGATTTCAGCAGGGGGCCGGGTGACCCCTTGTGCGACCACCTCCCAAACCCAAGCTCCGCCCCAAAAAGTTTCACATCTGGAAACTTTTTTGGGGCGGAGTGCAGTTTGAGGGAATCCCTTCGCTCAGTGGCTACCGCCGCTCAATCTATTACATCATCGTCCTGAGCACCAGTGAGATGTGGCAGGCAGGCGGCTGTAAATGACAAGGCACGGCAAGATGCAGCAGTAGAGTTGCGGGATCCGAACTGGGCAAACCGTATTGACTTTTTGCACTGGTGGCGGCAGCGCTCGGGTTCCAGCTCCCTAAATTAACGGGAGATCGGAATCTCTTTCGAGCGAGAGGAGCTGGATAACTTTTTCCCGGTAAGTACATGAAAATTGTTCCATGTCTTCCACTCGCAGAAACTTTCACTGCACTTAACCGAATAAGGTCGGTATACGCTGGATGTTATTAAGGAAACGCTAATGAAATCACAGATGAAACCACAGATGAAATTAAGACGTGGAAGTATTCAGGAACAGCAGCGAAGACGGGAGAATTGTGTGAAGGTGATTTCGGAGGGAAATCGTGATTTACACTTTCTTTGAGGCTCTGAAGTACCTTTTCTCAGCTTCTCCCCCAGCGGTTCCCGCAGACTGCGGAAGAGGCTGCGGAAGGAGTTCGGTCGGGTGATTGTCTGAGACACCAACAAAGAGCCGCACGAATAAAAAATGCAATAAACGGGAGAAAGATCTCTTTTAGTGGTGAGGCAATCGCCCAACACACCGAGGGGTTTCAGGAGAAACCATTGTACACAGAGAGGACCGAGATATGGAACTGACGGAGCATTGGAAGGGATATATTAGTAAAGGTAGTGGGAAAGAATGGAAAACGGTAAACACAAGAGATTGAAACCTTGAGCAACACACAAGAACACGGGAGAAACTCAACAACCCAGACAGCATCTACGGAAGGGAATAAACAGTCGACATTTCGGACCGAGACCCTTCATCTTGAATGGAAAAACAGTGCTGGTGACGAATTTCAGGAGAGGTCGTTGACTTGAAATGTTTCTTTTTTTTTGACTCAGCAAATGCTTCCTGACTTGCTGAGTATTTGAGGTATTTTCTGTTCTTAATTCAGATTCCTCCTGTCTGCTGGCTGTTGCTTTTGTGGGGGTCATGGTGATGGGCGCAGACAGGGAAATGAGTGCTGTACGCACCACGTCTGTCTGTGTAATACTCATGCACTGAAATCAGACAATCTGATGCTTCTAAGATTTGGCCGAGAAGGGGCGAGCGAAGCGTTAAACTTCAATATGTAAGGGGACTGGGAAAATCACGTCAGTGTCGGATCGCAAGGGAGGGAATTTGTTGAATGCCTGCGAGAGATGGCTTTTTAGAGCAGCTTGTGCTTGAGCCTACTCAGGGAAAGGCTTTCTTAGACTAGGTGTTGTGTAATAACCCAGATCTCATTAGGGAGCGTAACCTAAAGGAACCCTTAGGAGGCAGTGATCATAATATGATCGAATTCATACTGCAATTTAAGACGGAGAGGCGTAAGTATCGCAATAGAATAAAGGGAATTACTGAGGATTGAGAGAGGAGCTTGCCCGGGTGGATTGGAGGAGAATACTGGCAGGGATGATGGCAGAGCAGAGGCGGCTGAAGTTTCTGGGAATAGTTCACAAGGCGCAGGATAGATATGTACCACAGATGAAGACGTTATCAAATGGCAGGGGTGGGCAACCGTGGCTGACAAAGGAAGTTAAGAACTGCATAAAAGCCAGTGAAATGGCAAGTAAGGTAGCAAAAGTGAGTGAGAAGTTGGAGGAGTGGGAAGCTTTTAAAATACAACAAAAGGCAACTAAAAGAGCATCAAGAAGGGAAAAGATGAATTATAAGGATAGGCTAGCCAATAATATAAAGGATACCAAAAGTTTTTTTTCTGTTATATAAACAGTAAAAGGGAGGTGAGAGTTAATATTGGATCACTGGAAAATGCTGCTGATGAGGAAGTAATGGGGGCAAAGAAACGGCAGATGAATTTAATGGGTTCTTTGCATCTGTCTTCACTGTGGAAAACACTAGTAGTGTGCCAGAGGTCCGTGAGTGCCAATGCTATTACAAAGGAAAAAGTGCCAGGAAAACTGAAAGGTCTTAAGGTGGATAAGTCACCTGGGCCAGATGGACGACATCCCAGAGTCCTGAGAGAGGTTGCTGAAGAGATAATGGATGCATTGGTCATGATCTTTCAAGAATCACTTGATTCTGGCATGGTCCTGGAGGACTGGAAGATTGCAAATGTCACTCCACTCTTTAAGAAGAGAGGAAAGCAAAAGAAAGAAATGATGGGCCATTTAGCCTAACCTCAGTGGTTGGGAAAGTGTTGGAGGCTATTAGTAAGGATTAAGTCTTGGGGTTCATGGAGACTAATGATAAAATAAGTCAAATTCAGCATGGTTTCTGAGAGGGAGATCTTGCCTGACAAACCTGTTAGAGTTCTTCAGAGAAGTAACAAACAGAGTGGACAAAGGAGAGGCAGTGCATTTCAATCACTTGGATGTTCAGAAGTTTTTTTTTTAAATAAGTTGCCACACATGAGGCTGCTTAACAAGTTAAAATCCTATGGCATTACAGAAAGACACTGGCATAGATAGAGGAATGGCTGACAGGCAGGAGGCAGAGAGTGGGAATAAAGGTTGCCACTGGTTGGGTGCCAGTGACTAGTGGTGTTCCTCAGGGGTCAGTATTGGGACTGCTGCTTTTCTCATTGTTTGTCAATGATTTAGATAATGGAATTGATAGCTTTGTGGCAAAGTTTGTGGATGGTATGAAGATAGGTGAAGGGGTAGGTAGTGCTGAGGAAGCATTGTGATTGCAGCAGGTCTCAGACAAATTGGAAGAATGGGCAAGAAAAATGGCAGATGGAATACAGTGTTGGGAAATGTATGATAATGCATTTTGGTAAAAGGAACAATAGTGTGGACTATTATCTAAATGGGGAGAAAGTTCAAACATCAGAGGTGCAAAGGGACTTAGGAGTCCTTGTGCAAGACTCCCAGAAGGTTAATTTACAGGTTGAGTCTGTGGTAAAGAAGGCAAATGTAATGTTGGCATTTATTTCAAGGGTAGAATAAGGAGATAATAGTGACCCTTTATAAGACTTTAGTCAGGCTGCACTTGGAGTATTGTCAACAGTTTTCGGCCCCATATCTCCAAAAGGATAAATTGTCATTGGGGAGAGTCAAGTGGAGTTTCACGAGGATGATTCCAGGTATGAAGGGGTTAACATATGAAGATTGTTGGCAGCTTTGGGCTTGTACTCACTGGAATTTAGAAGAATGCGGGGGGATCTCATTGAAGCCTTCCAAATGTTGAAAGGACTATATAGGGTGGATGTGGAGAGGATGTTTCCTATAGTGGGGCTATCCAGAACTAGAGGGCACGGCCTCAAAATTGAAGGGCAACCCTTGAGAACAGAGATAAGGTGGAATTTTTTTAGCCTATCAATCTGTGGAATACTCTGCCACAGACTGCGGTGGAGGCCAGGTCCATGTGTATATTTAAGGCAAAAATTAATCATTTCTTAATCTTCCGGATCCTGAAGCTTCTCCTGGATTGTAGTACTGAGCAGGGGGCATGTGCCAAATGGCGAGAGTTCTTAATGGTAGATACCATCTTCCTGAAAATGTTCTCAGTGATGTGGAGTGCTGGCTGGTGACAATTGGCTAAGTAATCAACTCTTCACAGCCTCAATACCCAGGCTGTATTGTAACCAGTCAGAGTACTGTCCGCCATACATCCATTGAAATTTGTAAGAATCTTTGCTGACATACCAAATCTCCTCAAACTCCCAATGAAGTGGAGTCACTGGCATGCCTTCTTCTTATTTGCCCCTTGCTCTATATCCTGAAACTGAAAACCCTGTGTCCCTTGTTAACCTCTGGCTTATTAGGAAACTGAATTGCCCTTTCCACTTGTGTCACTTTGGTAAGTTTGTCGTCTGTGTCCCAGTAGCTAACTTTCTCCCCTCTGTGCCAGAAAGAACCTGGGTTCAGCTTCCGTTCCCAGACATGACCACTTGAATCTCGGCTGGTTCATTGGGTACAATGCTGAGGGAGCCTGATGTTGAAAAGCAGTTGTTTAGCTGAGAGGCTGCAGTGGGGTCTCAGGCAGATATGAAAGATCCATCTCGTACCAGCCTGAGTAGGGTGAAGGGAAATGGAGATTGTGGGGAGCTTCCCTCATGCTCTGTTCAGTAAAAGGTAGCAGCAAAACATGTTGACTGTTGTTTTTGCTGTTTGTGGAGCAAAAAACAAGCTGCTGCTGCAATCTGGAGCAAACATCTATCTGCTGGAAGAACCTAGTGAGTCAGGCAGCATCCGTGGAAGGAAAGGAGGTGTTGATATTTCAGTTTGAAACGGCAACAGTTCATTTCCTCCCACATATACTGTTTGACTCACTGAATTCCTCCAGCAGATTGCTTGAAACTGCTGGAGGAACTCAGCAGGTCAAGTACTGTTTGTAGAGGGAAACGGACAGTCAATGTTTTGGGTGCTATTTAGACCCTAAGACGTAAGAGAAGAATTATGCCATTTAGTCCAATGAATCTGCTCTATCATTCGTTTATGGCTGATTTATTATCCCTCTCAACCCCATTCTTTGGCCTTCTCCCTGTAATCTTTGATGATGTTACTAATCAAGAACCTATCAACCTCTGGTTTAAATATACCCAATAACTTAGCCTCCACAGTTGTCTGTAACAACGAATTCCACAGATTCACCACCCTCTGGCTAAAGAAATTCCTCCTCATCTATGTTCTAAAGGGATGTCCTTGTATTCTGAGTCTGTGCCTTCTGGCCCTAGACTCTCCCACTATAGAAAACATCCTCTCCACATCCACGCTATCTAAGCATTTCAATGTTCAATAGGTTTCAATAAGATTCCCTTCATTCTTTTAAACTCCAGAGCCACCAAATGCTATTTGCTACCTGCTGTTTATGGAATCTTTCTGTGTACAAGTGTGCATTTGCAACATTACATGGAATCTGTTCTTCAGAATTACCTCATTGACTGTTAGGCATTTTTGACATGTCCTGAGATTGTAAGCAACACCACAAATTCTTTAAATTTCAGAATCAAAAACTAGAAATAATTTACTGCTGCAAACATTTGTCAGCATACTTTATTTGCTTATGTGGAACAGCTGCGGAACTCTGTGGTTCTTGAAGTGACTGAGAGATAATCCACATAATTTATATAAAAAAAACTTTTGGGGTTCAGGAAAGGCCATTATTTATCGCTCATCACTAATCGCATTTGGGTGCAATTTCAACCACTGCAGTATTTCTGGCAAAGTGCTGAAACTAATACAAAAACTTGCAGATGCTGTCAGAATGGATCGTAGAGTTGGGAGTTCAAGGATTACTTGGGTTTTAACATTGCATCTAATTGCATTTTGAAAGATTATTTGAAGCATGGATAGGTTATACATTATGCAAACTCCACAGGGTCAACACTGGAGGTCAGGATTGAATCTGTGAAGCTGTGACCCAGTAACTCTACTAGCTGCACCATCGTGCATCTCTCTCTCTGTCCTCCATTCCTT
Source organism: Mobula birostris (assembly GCF_030028105.1). Taxonomy (NCBI): domain Eukaryota; kingdom Metazoa; phylum Chordata; class Chondrichthyes; order Myliobatiformes; family Myliobatidae; genus Mobula; species Mobula birostris. Next base: position 148,999,121 of record NC_092377.1, on the reverse strand, counting down.
TCCACCCAGAATCTCTCTCTACTCTCTCTCCCTCCATTTCTTGCCTTCCCTCCCCTGCCTCCCTGTACCTCCTCTATTTCCATGCTCTTTCCATTCTCTGACATTCCCCCCTCTTGCCTGCTGTCTTTTCCACTCACCTTCCAATTTTGCACTGTTCCCAATGAAGGAGTCATTTCCCTCGAGCTGGAGATCGCTGCGTCAAATCTAGTCTGTGAGTTGTGGAACATAGTTACTGTGGGGTAGTGTAGTGGGGCAAAATAAATGGTTTTGAACAGCAGATTGTGGGGTGGCAAGGAGAATTCAGGGGAGGGATGAGCAGCTTTAGCTTGGGGGTTTGAAACAGATGGTCGGGCTCATTTGGGCAGAGGGCTCTCTGTTCTCAGTGTAATCGTGAAAGTGGGGAATAAAGTTGATTCAGTCTCGACACTATTCACACAATGTCACTATTTTCACGATTCATTCAACTACCTCAGGATGCTGAAGAAATCTGGCATGACCTTGTTGGTACTCATCAATCATATAGCACGGTAACGTAACAGTGAGTGGACAGTATTACAGCACATGGAGTTGGGGTTCAGAGTTCAATCCTGGATTCCTCTGTAAGAAGTCTCTCCGTCCTCCAAATGGAATGCATGGGTTTTATCTGGTGCTCCTGTTTCCTCCCACAGTGCAAGGGTGTACTGGTTAGTAGGTTAACAGGTTATTGTAAATTGTACTGTGATTAGGTTAGGGTTAAATCGGGTTGTTGGGGGTTTCTGGGTGGCCTGGCTCAAAGGGCTCGGAGGGCATATTCTGTGCTATATCTCTAAATAAACAAATAAAGTAAGTAAGTTTTATTGAAGCATCACAGCTTGGTTTGGCTGCTGATCTACATGCGACCACAAGAAACTGCGGAGAGTTGTGGACACAGCTCAGCGCGTCACAGAAACCAGCCTCCCCTCCATAGACTCTTTCTGTGCTTGTCGCTGCCTCAGTAAAGCAGCCAAAATAACCAAAGCCCTCACCCACCCCAGACTTTCTCTCTCCTCTAACAAGCAGACAATACAGAAGCCCGAAAGCACGTGCCACGAAGCTCAAGAACAGTTTCTATCACACTGTTAAGAGATTATTGAATGGTTCCCTAGAACAACAAGTTGGATTCTTGACCTCAACATCTACCTCATTATAACCTCGCACATTATTGTGTACCTGCAATGCATTTTCTCTGTAGATGTTACAGTTTATTCTGCGTTCTGTTACTGTCTGACCTTGTACTACCTCAATAGATGTAGACCTGTGTTAACACTATGCAGGACGAGCTTTCCACTGTAGCTCTGTACATGGGGAATAGTAGGCCAATTCCATATTCAGTTCCAATTCCAATTCCAACTCCAACATAAAGGCTTTGAAGAGAGAACCAGTGAAGTACACAACCCAGGAAACTCTCTTCTAGGTAACTGGTACCCCTTCACTCTATATTTAGTCAATAGACAATAGACAATAGACAATAGGTGCAGGAGTAGGCCATTCAGCCCTTCGAGCCAGCACCGCCATTCACTGTGATCATGGCTGATCATCCACTATCAAAATCCAGTTCCTGCCTTATCCCCTTATCCCCTATAAGATATATAATATATCTTATTATATTTGTTTATTTTGTGTTCAAAAGCAATTTCTGATTACAAAAAGGATTTTTCTTGCTTGTAGGATCTTATGGCACAAAAGGAGGGTGCGTCATCATTACTGTAGTGTCTCTTTAGTCACCCTCTCTAGCTTTTGTCTCGTTGCCCTGAAAAGATATTTTTAATATTCCTGTCCTGATGAAGGGTCTCGACCCAAAATTTTGATTCTTTATTCCTTTCTATAGATGCTAGTGGACCTGCTGAATTCCTCTAGCATTTTGTATGCTTTTAGTACTAAATTAATTTAGACTTTTATGGTTTCCTTTTCACAGATTCCTTTCTGAAAACCATATGTTAGAACTGGAGTGAGAAAACAGACCTATAGGTTTTCTAGTTTATGCATAAGTCTCTTGTTGAACTTTTCCATCTGTCAGAGATGGATTTGAAGTTTTATTTTGGTCTTTTGTAGCATTATTGCATCATAAAATTAAGAACCTTTTGCCTTTCTTTCTCCTGCCCTCTTCTTCTGTTTTCCATTTTTCTGGCTTTCAGCTCTATCATTATTTCATCCTCCCTTAAATCTCTGGTACCCAATACACTGCCAATCCAGTTTAAACCCATCCTTGTAACACCAGTGGACACACCCAAGTTGATACTTGGCTTGGTCCTGCCTGGATGTAACCGGTACAGTTTGTGCAGGTCTCATCTTCCCAGAGCTGATCTCAGTACCTTAGGAATTCTTTTCTCTCTCCTGCACCATTCCTCTGTCCTCTGTGTCTACTCCCATACAGTGCATGGCACTGGCAGTCATCCTGAGATTACTATCTTTGAATTCCTGCTTTTCAATTACCTCGAAACTCTACACTTGCAGGACTTCATCCCCTATTTAACCTGTTACTGACCACCGCCACTGGCTGTAATCCTCCCCTCCAGATTTCCATGATATCCTCATCCCGAACACCAGCAAGACAGCATACCATTCTGGAGTTGGGTTCACAGAAGCAGAAATGTTTATTTCTTCCCCTTGTGATTGAATCTCTAGTCAATATTGATCTCCCATTCTTCTCCCCCCATATAGTGCAGCTGAGTCACAGACATTTACTGCATGGTGGTATGTTACCGCAAGGTATCGTCTGTTGCAAGGAGAATTGTTAAGTTCTCAAGGTAATGTAACAAAGAAGTGTTGATCATGGTGCAAGTCTGACCCAAGAAAACCAGGAAAAAAAAATGAGCCATAACCTGTTGGAATTCTCTCTCAACAGTTTCTTCCCCACTGCTACTGGAACCTGGACCCGTCACCCTTTCACACCCACTTCTATTGATGTTGCCACATTTTCGGATGCTTAGCTCACCCTCTCTCAGTTAGTTCATTATTGTATCATTAGCTTTTTTTACACACTACAATCTTTTCACCATTCTGCTTTGTTCTGAATTCCTATAAGACCATAAGACATAGGAGCAAATTTAGGCCATTTGGCCAATCAAGTCTGCTCCACCATTCAATCATGTCTGATCCTTTTTTCCCCTCGTCAATTTCATTCCCCGGCCTTCTCCCTTAACCTTGATGCCGTGTCCAATCAAGAACCTATCAATCTCTGCCTTACGACCATGCATCCACAGCTGTCTGTGCTAATAAATTCCACAAATCCACCGCCTTCTGGCAAATGAAATTTCTCGGCATTTCTGTTTTAAATGGACGCCCCCTATCTTGAGGTTGTGCCACGATTCCCCCACCATGGAAAACACCTTTTCCACATCTACTCTGTCTAGGCCTTTCAACATTTTAAAGGTTTCAATGAGATCCCCCCTCATCCTTCTAAATTCCTGCGAGTACAGACCCAGGGCCATCAAACATTCCTCATATGATAACCCTTTCACCCCGGGAATCATCCTTGTGAACCTCCTCTGAACCCTCTCCAATGCCAGCATATCTTTCTCAGATGAGGAGCCCAAAACTGTTCACAACACTCAAGGTGGGGCCTTATAAAGTGTCAGAATGATATCCCTGCTCTTGAATTCAAGATCTCTTGTAATGAATGCTAACATGGCATTTGCTTTTCTCATCACTGACTCAACCTGCAAGTTAACCTTAGGATGTTCTGCACAAGGACTCCCAAGTCTCTTTGCATCTCAGATTTTTGGATTTTCTTCCCAATTTAAAAAATTGTCTGCACATTTATTTCTACTACCAAAGTGCATGACAATGCATTTTCCAACATTGTATTTCAATTCCTACTTTCTTGCCCATTCTCCCAATCTGTCTAAGACCTTCAGCAGCTTACCAATTTCCTCAACACTACTTGCCTCTCCACCAATCTTTGTGTCATCAGCAAACTTGGCAGCAAGGCCATCTATTCCATCATCTAAATTACTGATATGCAGCATAAAAAGAAGTGGTCCCAACACCAATCCCTGTGGATCACCACTAGTCACTGGCTCCCAACCAGATAGGGATCTTTTATTCCCACTTGCTGCCTCCTACCAATCAGCTGGTGCTTTAACCATGTTAGTAACTTTAATGTAATACCATGAGCTCTAACTTGGTAAGCAGCCTCATGTGTGGCACCTTGTCAAAGGCATTCCGAAAGTCCAAATTTACAACATCCACTGCATCCCCTTTATCTATCCTACTTCTAATCTCCTCAAAGAATTCCAACAGGTTCGTCAGGCAAGATTAAGGAAACCATGCTGACTTTGTTCTATCTTGTCCTGTGTCACCAAGTACTCCATAACCTCATCCTTAACAATTGATTCCAATACCTTCTCAGCTACTGAGGTTAGGCTAACTGGTCTATAATTTCCTCTCTGCTACCTTCCTGCTTAAAGAATTGCAATTTTCCAGTCTTTTTGCACAATGCCAGAATCCAATGATGTATGAAGATCATTACTAATGCCTCCACAATCTTCACCGCTACCTCTTTCAGAATGCTAGGGTGCAGTTCATCTGGTCCGGGTGACTTATGTACCCTTAAGTCTTTCAGCATTATGAGTACCTTCTCCCTTGAAGTTACTCCCAGAAGTAATCGCACTTACTTCTCTTCCCTCACACACTACAACATCTGGCACACTGCTAGTGTCTTCCACAGTGAAGACTGATGCAAAAAGCTCATTTAGTTCATCTGCCGTCTCCTTGTCCCCTGTTATTATTTCTCCAGCCTCATTTTCCAGCGGTCCTGTATCCACTCTCAACTGTCTTTTATTGTTTACAAACTTGGAAAAGCTTTTACTATCCACTTTTATATTGTTTGCTAGCTTGCTTTCATATTTTATCTTTTCCCTTGTAATGATTCTTTTAGTTGCTCTCTGCAGGTTTTAAAAAGCTTCCCGCTAATTTTTGCTTTGTTGTATGCACTCTCTTTCATTTTTACATGAGCTTTGACTTCCCTTGTGAGCCACGGTTGTACTATTTGCCATTTACGTATTTCTTAGTTTTTGGAATACATCTATACTGCACCTTCTTCATTTTTTCCCAGATTCTCAAGCCATTGCTACTCTGCTGTCATCCCTGCCAACATCTCCTTCCAATTTACTTTGGCCAACTCCTTTCTCATACCACTGTAATTTCCTTTACTCCACTGAGTATTACAGATTGCCAGGTATGATGTTGTAGCGATCACTGAATGGTGGCTGAAGGATGGTTGTAGTTGGGAGCTGAATGTCTAAGGTTACATGTTATTTTGGAGGGGTAGGAAGGTGGGCAGAAGGGGTGGTGTGTGGCTCTACTGGTAAAGAATGGCATCAAATCAATAGAAAGATGTGACATAGGATCAAAAGATGTTGAATCCTTGTGGGTTGAGTTAAGAAACTGCAAGGGTAAAAGGATGTTGATGGCAGTTATATACAGGCCTCCCAACAGTGATTGGATGGTGAACCACAGGTTACAACATCTGAATCAAAAGGGCAATGTTATGGTAGTCATGGGAGATTTTACCATGCAGGTCGATTGGGAAAATCAGTTTGGTAATGGATCTCAAGAGAGTGAGTTTGTTGAATGCCTAAGAGATGGCTTTTTAGAGCAGTTTGTCGTTGAACCTACTAGGGGATAAGCTATACTGGATTGGGTGTTATGTAATGAACAAGAGGTGATTAGGGAGCTTAAGGTAAAAGAACCCTTAGGAACCAGTGATCACAATATGATTATGTTCAACTTGAAATTTGATTGGGATAAAGTAAAGTTTGATGTAACAGTATTTCCCTGGAGTAAGGGAAATTACAGTGGTATGAGAGAGGTGTTGGCCGAAGTAAATTGGAAGGAGCTCCTGGCAGGGATGTCAGCAGAGCAGCAATGGTGTGCATTTCTGGGAAAAATAAGGAAGGTGCAGGACATGTGTATTCCAAAAATGAAGAAATACTCAAATGATAAAATAGCACAACTGTGGCTGACAAGGGAATTCCAAGCTATTGTAAAAGCAAAAAAAGAGGCATACAACAAAGCAAAAAATAGTGGGAAGACAGAGGATTGGGAAGTTTTTAAAAACCTACAGAGAGCAACTAAAAATCATTAGAAAGGAAAAGATGAAATATGAAAGCAAGCTAGCAAATAATATCAAAGTGGATAGTCAAAGCTTTTTCGAGTACGTTAAGAATAAAAGAGAATGAGAGTGGATATAAGACCGCTAGGAAATGAGGCAGGAGAAATTATAATAGAGGACAAGGAGATGGCTGATGAACTAAATGAGTATTTTGCATCAGTCTTCACTGTGGAAAACACGAACAGTATGCCTGATGTTGTAGTGTGTGAAGGAAGAGAAGTGGGTGCAGTTACTGTTACAAGAGAGAAGGTGCTCAAAAAGCTGAAAGATCTAAAGATACATAAGTCACCCAGACCAGAGGAACGGCACCCTAAGGTTCTGAAAGAGGTAATGTTGGAGATTGTGGTGGCATTAGAAATGATCTTTCAAAAATCATTGGACGCTGGCATGGTGCTAGAGGACTGGGAACTTGCAAATATTACTCCAGTCTTTAAGGAAGGAGGAAGGCAGCAGAAAGGAAATCATAGACCAGTCAGCCTGACTCAATGGTTGGGAAGATGCTGGAGTCAATTGTTAAGGATGAGGTGATGGAGTACTGGGTGAATCAGGACAAGTTGGTACAAAGTCAGCATGGTTTCCTTCAGGGAAAATCCTGCCTGTTGGAATTCCTTGAGGAGATTACAAGTAGGATAGATAAAGGGAATGCAGTGGATGTTGTATATTTGGACTTCCAGAAGGCCTTTGACAAAGGCCACACATGAGGCTGCTTACCAAGTTAAGAGCCCATGGTATTACATGGTTAGAGCACTGGCTGATTGGTAGGAGGCAGCAAGTGGGAGTAAAAGGATACTTTTCTGGTTGGCTGCCAGTGATTTGTGGTGTTCTGCAGGAATTGGTGTTGGGACCACTTCTTTTTATGCTGTATATAAATGATTTAAATGATGGAATAGTTGGCTTTGTTGCCAAGTTTGCAGATGATACAAGGATTGGTGGAGGGGAAGGTAGTGTTGGGGAAATAGATAAGGATGCAGAAGGACTTAGACAGGTTAGGAGAATGGGCAAGAAAGTGGCAAATGAAATACAATGTTGGAAAATGCATGGTCATGCACTTTATTAGAAATAAGTGAGCGGAATATTTTCTAAATGGGGTGAAAATCCAGAAATCCGAGATGCATGGGGACTTGGGAGGTGGTGAGGAAAGCAACTGCTATGTTAGCATTCATTTCAAGAGGTCTAGAATACAAGAGCAAGGATGTAATGCTGAGGCTTTATAAGACACTGGTAAGGCCTCAGCTTGAGTATTGTGAACAGTTTTGGGCCTGTCATCGTAGAAAAGGTGTGCTGGCATTGGAGAGGGTCCAGAGGTGGTTTACAAGGATGATTCCAGGAGTTAATCTGTAATAGTGCAACAAGATCATCCACCTTATTTCCTATACTCCGTGCGATGAGATATAACACTTTGAGTGCTGTATTTGCTACCCTTTTTGATCTTGCATCCCTAATGCACTGATACCCTACTGGCTGCAATTTTGTCCTATCATCTTCCTGCCCTTCCTGACTGTCTAAGTGCACACTATCTTTGTTTTTTCCCATCTGTCCTATCCTGAATCCCTTCATTCTGGTTCACACCCCACTGCCAAATTAGTTTAAATATTCCCCAACAGCTCTAACAAACCTGCTCGTGAGCATATTGGTCCCCCTTGGGTCCAGGTGCAACCTGTCCCTTTTGTGCAGGTCATACCTCCTCCAGAAGAGATCCCAATGATCCAAGTACCTGAAACACTGCCTCCTGCACCAGCTTCTCAGCCACACATTTATCTGCCAAATCATCCTGTTTCTACCCTCACTAGAACGTGGCACAGGCAGCAATCCAGAAATTGCTATCCTGGAGGTCTCAGCTTTCTACCTAGCTCTCTAAATTTTCTCTTCAGGACCTCATTTTTTTTCCTTCCTATGTCATTGGTACTAATATGTACCAAGGCATCTGGCTGCTCTCCCTCCCTCTCTATAATGCTGTGGATACAATCCGAGATGTACCTAACCTTGGCACCCGGGAGGCAACATGCCATCTGAGTATCCTGTTCATGTCCACAGAATCTCCTGTCTGTTCCTTTGACTATTGAGTCCCATATCACTATTGCTTCCCTCTTCTCCCTTTTTACCTTTTGCACCATGGACCCATGGTCAATGCCAGCAACCTGGTCTCCATGGCATTCTCCTGGGAGGTCATCCCCCACAACTGTATACTTATTTTTGAGGGGAATGGCCACAAGGGTGCTCTGCGCTAACTGCCTATTCACATTTCCATTTCTCCTGACGGTCACCCAGCTACTCACCTCCTGCAATTTCAGGATGACCACTTCCCTGTGTCTCCTCACTCTCCTGTATAAGCCAAACGTCATCCAGCTGCTGCTCCAGATCCCTAACACGGTCTTCAAGGAGCTGCAGCTGGATGCACTTCACACAGATTATTACTGTTTATGAGGAATTTCATTCCAAAGCGATTTAGATTAGACTATTGTCATATACACTCAGTGGCTTCTTTATTAGGTACAGAGTGGAAGCCAGTGTGGCCTTCTATTTCTGTAGCCCAATCCTCTTCAATGTTCGACGTGCTGTGTATTCATGTGGTAACATGTTGCTATTTGTGTTACTGTCACCTCCCTATCAGCTTAAACCACTTTGGCCATTCTCCCACGATCTCTCTCATTAATAAGACTTTTTAACCACTTTTTTTTTCTTTTCACAGCATGCTCTGTAAACTCTAGAGATTGTAGTGCACTATAATCCTAGGAGATCGGCAGTTTCTGAGATAACTCAAACCACCCCATCTGACACTGACAATCATTGCATGGTCAAAGTCACTTATATCACATTTGTTCCCATTATGATATTCAGTCTGAACAATAACTGAACCTCATGACCATGTCTGCATTGTTTTATGGATTAACGAGAAGGTGTACTAATAAAGTAGCCACTAAGTGTACACCAGGAGCTCCTCCAGCTTGATGGCCCCACACACAATCAATGGCAAAGACCTTCCATAATCCAGTAAAACATACTGCTAACAGTGACATCTGTGTTCCCTGCTGAATTTGTGTGTTTCTCTGTTGTAGGATTCTTGAGCTGACCTTTAGAAGTCAAGCGCAAGGAGTAAGACATAGGTTTCTTTGCTGCCCGAGGAAGTGAGGAAGTATGAAAACCATCCTTTGCATTCTCCATCAATGTTTGGCCCTGGTGTTCCTCCACTGCGCCTTGGAGCTACACTGCTTGGAACAGAGCAAAGCGCAGCCAGTTCCCAGAATTCAACTGCGGCTGGCTGGCCGGAGGAAGAAAGGGAATGAGGGCCGGATTGAGGTCTACTACAATGGCGAGTGGGGCACTCTGTGTGATGACGATTTCTCTGTTGCAACAGCGCACGTGATTTGTAAGGAACTGGGCTTCATTCAAGCGGAAAGCTGGATGCCTGGCGCCAAGTATGGCCAAGGAAAAGGTAACCAAAGTTACTATTGTACCATATCTATTGGAATGGAGGGTTTGAAGATCTGTGGAAATCATTCATCTGGTGCATTACGTGATAACAGGTCCCATCACTTGGTCAAACCCTATGAGGCTGTTTCACTTTGACTAAGAATACAGTTGAAGTTCTCTCTCAAGTGTATTGTCCTGCCCAAACCTCCTTTGTATAACTTCTATATAGATAGATAGATATACTTTATTAATCCCTAGGGAAATTTGGTTTCGTTACAGCCGCACCAACCCAGAATAGAGCATAAATATAGCAATACAAAAACCCCCAACAATCAAACAACAAAATGCAAAACTATGTCAGATGGAAAATAAGTCCAGGACCGGTCTATTGGCTGAGGGTGTCTGACCCTCCACGGGAGGAGCTGCACGTTCGATGGTTACAAGCAGGAACGACCTCCCGTGCCGCCAGGTGTTGTATCACGGTGGAATGTGGCCGAAGTCCAACAGTAAAAAGTTCAATATCCAGTCTGCAAACACGTTCCTCGATCGTAATATACCCCGGATTGCACCATCCGTTGTTAGCCAGATCAGTAAGCACCCAACCCCTTTACGCTTACTGCTCTCAGTGCACTTCCGGTCAGCCGGAATGGTATTACCCACCGAACTCCTCTTCTCCAAAAGTCTCTGTTGTCTCAACCCAGTCCTCTTTCCTCGGCTTTGTGATCCCCCTCTGTGTGTTTTCCTCTGGATTTCAGCAGGGGTGTCCGCCACTCTGTTCGCTAAGCCGACCGGAATTTGCCGGTCCGTGGAATACACAATGTGACCTTGCTTCTGTCCCGCGTGTCGGGATGTAACCATTTCCAGCGTTAAAGAAAACCCAAATAAAACTCACTCTACCAGCATATTAGAGAGGGTGCAGCTTCAACGTGTTACCGTGAGAAAAAAATACAAAAAATATCATAAATTAAAAAGTAAGAAGAAGAAAGTAAAAGAATGGATCGGAACGGCTGTACCAGGCTGCATGCACGACTGGTGCATGCGTATTATACCTGTCAACCTGAGATGTGAATATACTCAATTGTGAACGCATAGGTGTCTAAAGAATCCAAAAGGTTCCCAATTCTCTGAAGGAAGAAATTCTTCCTCTCCTTAGATGATGCATATCCTATCTTGGACTCCTCACCTATCTCTCTAGCCCTTTAATGATTTAATGCTTCAGTAAGGTTACCTTATTCATCCAATCTCATAGGCTCATTTTCCTTGTTTCGCATCATGGTCCCTCTTCTCAAATTGAGAATCTTTGTTGTAAAACCTTCTCAAGGCAAGTTTACTTTTTGAAAAGGCCAAAAATGGATGCTTGTTCATATACATCGGGAAATTTAAAATCTAAGCCCATCCATTACATAACCGCGTTAACAACTCGGACAATATAATTGCATCCGGGCATAGTAAGCGTACTGGGAAAAGAGCAAAATTCCTCAAAGTTTCTCAGCTTTAAATAAAAATCCAAGTCCAGCTGATATGCACCGGATCAGTATATCAACCTGTGCTCCATCAGTAACTATAGCCGTTAATCCTAACTTGATTCACCGGGAAATAGGGATAGCTATTGAACCACACAAGTGGTTAGTGTAGCTGAATAAAGAAGGGCTTGGGTTTTAATTTCGGGGATTATTGGGCAAGAAATATCTGTAGATAGCTGAGGGAAGATAAGCACTTCCTAAACTTGTCCATAAGCACAATTGGATTTGCATGACCTGTGAAACTGAACTGATAGGCTGTTCCCCCAGACAGCTGTTGCCTCTGGCAGGGAACTAATAGTTTATTGTTGCCCACAGGCCGTATCTGGATGGATAATATCCGATGCACTGGTGCCGAGACCACCCTTGCTGCTTGCCAGTTCAATGGCTGGGGAGTCACTGACTGCAAGCACTCAGAAGATGTCGGAGTAGTGTGCAACGAAAAGAGGATACCTGGCTTCAAATTCACCAACACTTTTATCAATGATATAGAGGTGAGAAGATTGCTGTTTGTTCCTTGTTGTTCTGTTGGACGGTAACTACAGTGTCTGTACATTTGTAGAGGATCCTTTCGTTGAGCAGGCTCTGAGTTTAGCGGACTACTAACCATTGATGAAATGGAGAATGCGTTGCTTATGTCACCTGACACTCCATGCTACAACTGAGTTATTGATTTTCAGAGGTATACAGATGGACAGGGGTGCAGACTCATAGAAACAAATCTTCTGTAATCCAAACAGTCAAGGTCTAAAGGCCATTTTCACTGAAAAATCTCTCTCACTCATTTTAGGAGGTCCTAATGCCTTTCATGGCCAGTGATTTACTTCTAACAAGAAATGACAATCAGGTTTCACACAGAAAACTCTCAAATACTGACCACAGGAGGTTCTGCAGGTGTTGGAAATCCGGAGGGACACATACAAAATGCTGGAGGAACTAAGCAGGTCAGGCAGCATCTACAGGAAAGAATAAGCAGTTGATGTTTCAGGCCAGTGAAGGGCCTCAGCCCAAAACATCGAGTATCAAATACTTCATATTTTTTGTCAGGTTCCTATGGGATAAATATTGTCAAAAACATCCGATTCCCTGTGCTTTCTCATACTCATATTGTGAGATCTTTTCCATGTGTTTAGGAGAGCAGGTGGAGCCCTGACTAATATCTTACTTGAGAGATGACACACCCAAAAATTGCGGAACTCACACACCGCTGCACCGAGAGTATCAGTCAGATGTTATGTGTTCAAGCCTCTGGAATGGGATTTGAAACCTTAATGAGAGTGTTGACAGTTCCAGGGATGAAAAATGAGGTGAGAAGGTGAAAGGTTATACCAGTAAAGTGATGCCAGGGTTTGGGTTTGAAAGCCAAACTTAGCTCTGGTGGGAGTGGAGCTAGAATAGCTTTAAGTTCCTCGGGGTTAATATCACAAATGACCTGACTTGGTCCAACCAAGCAGAGTCCACTGCCAAGAAGGCCCACCAGCGCCTTTACTTCCTGAGAAAACTAAAGAAATTTGACCTGTCCCCTAAAACCCTCACTAACTTTTATAGATGCACCATAGAAAGCATTCTTCTAGGGTGCATCACAACCTGGTATGGAAGTTGTCCTGTCCAAGGCTGGAAGAAGCTGCAGAAGATCGTGAACACGGCGCAGCACATCGCACAAACCAATCTTCTGTCCTTGGACCCAGTTTACACCACACGCTGTCAGAGCAGTGCTGCCAGGATAATCAAGGACACGACCCACCCAGCCAATGCACTCTTCGTCCCTCTTCCCTCCGGGAGAAGGCTCAGGAGCTTGAAGACTCATACAGCCAGATTTGGGAACAGCTTCTTTCCAACTGTGATAAGACTACTGAACGGATCCTGACCCGGATCTGGGCCGTACCCGCCAAATATCCGGACCTGCATCTTGGTTTTTTTTTGCACTACCTTACTTTCCATTTTTCTATTTTCTATTTATGATTTATAATTTAAATTTTTAATATTTACTATCAATTTGTAATCCAGGGAGCGGGAAGCGCAGAATCGAATATCGCTATGATGATTGTACCTTCTAGTATCAATTGTTTGGTGACAATAAAGTATAAAGTATTAAATATTGTAAGTATTGCAATGGATAGGAATATAGCTCAAAAGCAACACCTCTAAATTGTGTACAGTTTTTCCAGTTGGGGTAAGTTTCTGTATTCCAAAACTTTGCACTGTTCAGACATGTTTGTATGTATTATCAGTCGAGTGACTCATCAGATGATAGATCAGATCTACCTGAGTGGACAGTTTATCTATCACCCCATCTGGAAAGCTAGATGGTTAAACCAAGCAGGTACAAGACTAAAGGGAAAGCAGCCTGTTGCCCCCAGTGTAGCCTGTGCTGGCTTTAATGCTCCATTCAAGCCTCCTTGCTACATTTTCATCTCACTCTCTCCATATGTTCTTCAAGTCCGTTACCCTGCAGTGTACATCCAGACTGACCTCTGAAAAACACATCTCTGCTTGTTCACCCCTTCATCTACTTCACATCCTTCATTCACCTCACCCTCTGGGTAAAGTTTCTCCTGAGTTCTCTCCTGGATTTAGTAGTGACTACCTTTCCTTGATTCAAACCCTTTCAGATTCAGATTCAGGTAGATTTATCCAATGTACATGGAAACATAAGGTGAAGTGTGTCATTTGCGTTAACAACTACTGCGCCTAAGGATGTGCTGGAACTGCTCTCAATTGTTGCCATGCATCCTAGCACCAACAAAGCATGCCCACAATGGTATGAAAATAAAACTTTTACATATTTTTGCTCCGTTTTCCTCACATATTTTCCTACCTAAACTTTAACAGTCTGAATTTCCTCTGTGAATTTTCTCACAGTAGTGTGAGTTTCCTCTGTCCCTACCTTTTGTGGGAACAAGGCCTACATTTCTTGTCCTGAAGAATTCCTTAAATTTCAGACCTTAATCACTTTATTTCTAAGACCATGATTGCTCGTATGGATTCTCTCCCTAGAGGAAATATCTTCTCCCTTTTATCAAATCCCAGAATACTTTAAGCATTATATTGCCATTACACACTCTCATTATGTGCAATACCCAGCTGGAAGCAATGAATGGGATTATAGCTCCATGCCTATTGGATCTGTGTACCCCACAGGGTTTTGATACATTATTGAATGGAGCAGTAGGCTCCTCCTCATTAAGGCTAACTAGAATTGGACTTGAATCCAGAACCTTGTGACTTTCCAGTTCTTTGAGGGCTCATTGATTCATGTAACTATCCAATATTGAACTATCCAAATCCCCGATTCCAAAGTTCCTAACTGTGTCTGTTAAAGCGCAATAACTGCTGAACTCCCAAGAATGTAGAGTCCACTACACTTACACCATCTCACTGCTTTGTACAAAGAAAGCAAAAACGATGATAATTTTCTTTAATATTTCACCTTCAAGGCACCATAAATGGACGAGAGTGGAGACGTTTACGGAGCAAACCTCGAAGCATGGATCTTAAGCAGTTTTAATATATGAGGAGTGTTTGACGGCTCTGGGCCTGTACTCACTGCAGTTTAGAAGAATGAGCGGTTAATATTGAAAGGCCTAGATAAAGTGAATGTGGAGAGGATGTTTTCAATAGTCTAGGACCAGGGATCACAGCCTCAGAGCTGAGATGAGGAGCAACTTCATTAAGGGGATGAATCTGTGGCTACATTCATTGCTACAGACAGCTGCGGAGGCCGTCATTGGGTATGTTTGAAGTAGAGGTTGATAGGTTCTTGATTTGTAAGGGCATCAAAAGTTTCAGGGAAAAAGGCAGGAGAATGAGGATAATCATTCAGTCATGATGGAATGACAAAGTAGGCTTGATCACTGAATGGCCTAATTCTGCTCCTATGTTTTATGGGCTTATGACTTAGCTATTTATTGGTCCTGATTAAATCTGGGATGCTTAAGACACTAGAGTTAGAGCAGCATGGAGAAGTGAAGATAAGTAAGAAAGATAGGGAGCAATGCACAATTGAGTTTATGGTGCAATTTGCTGTTAACAACCAAGTTAATGGGGATGGTTACTGGGAGTATTTTAAATTATGTAGAGACTAGTGGATAATGAGCTCACTTTTACAAGAACTTATAATTATTTCCTTCTGGCATACTTGTCGGGATGTTTCCCATGTAATACAGAACTTCAAGAAGTTAAGATGGAGAGAGCTGAGGCTTCGACGGAGCAAAGTTTAGAATCAAACACTGAAGACCTACTTGCATGGTTATTGTTACCTTTGCAGGAGGTACACCTGTGCTAAGCATTGAACTCACATACTCAATCTCTGTGTTGTTTTCTAAAATTACGTTCTCCAAAACTGAAATGCAGATCTGGATTTCCTGTTAGCCAAATGTAGCAACTAACCAATATTATCGGCAACTTGATGTTAATGTCTCTGTTAGTTAAAAATAAAAGGGTAATAGACACCAAACATTTTTCACTGAAGCTCACTCAGCTGGTTCATTGCTGAGTCTTTCTAAAGTTGGCAGCCGTTTGGTTGCTTGTAAATAAATGTAGTCCATTTATACTTTGGGATTAACCTGTCTTTGACTGAATTATGTAAGGAGCTTCTGGTT
Source organism: Mobula birostris (assembly GCF_030028105.1). NCBI lineage: Eukaryota > Metazoa > Chordata > Chondrichthyes > Myliobatiformes > Myliobatidae > Mobula > Mobula birostris. The sequence continues at coordinate 148,983,456 of NC_092377.1, read as the reverse complement.
TTTTAAACGACACTGTGAGTTGTTTCACAATCTAGTCACATGGTTGTTATAAATCTATTTCTGATTTGATGGCGGAGAAAATTGCAATTGTTTCCTTCACTGGGAGGGGTAGCGCAAAAATTGCAGAACTAAGATTGATCTGCTGAGGATGTCAGGGGATCAAGCAGCACTTTTGGGAGGATGGGAAGCGCTGGATAGGAATTGTTAATGTTTTGCATCAAAACACTACATCGGGACACGAAACGTCAACAGTCTCTTTCCGCTGACAGATGCTGCTCAACCCGCTGAGTTTCTTCAGCAGATTGATTGTCGCTCCTGATTTGAGCATCTGCAGTGTTAAAAAAAAGGCTTGGCATGAACTGTCACATGTACGTCAAGATGGAAAGAGTGTTTGTGTCAATGTCCAACATAGTCTGAGGATGTGCTGGGGGCATGTTCATGCCACTATGCATCCAGCGCCAATGCAACATGCCCACAACTTACTAACTCTAACCCACATTTCTTTGACATATGGGAGCTAATTGGAGCACTCGGAGAAAAACCCTCATGGTCATGGAGAGAATTGACGGACTCCTTCCAGGTAGCAGAGAATAGCTGGTACTGTGAAGAGTTAAGCTACTATGCCACCTCCTCTGTGCTTTTGTGCCACTCCTCTATGCTACCATGCCACCCCTCTCGTGTCTCCTAAGACCGATCGGTTTTCACTATGGAAGTGAATCAACACAAGGCAAGTAGACGTGCACTTGAAGACCATGTTCTGCAGGGCCATGAACCTGGCTCCTGGAAGGTGACCTTGGTCCAGAAAGCTATTTTTTGACCAGCACTGACACTGTGTGCCGTGGCACCCTCCTGTATGGTAAACTGCAGGCCAGTGAGGTTTGGGCATTAATTTTTTGGGCTGTGTGAAAGGCAGAATGGCCTCCTCCGATTTGTGGTTTCTCGGATGTGGTTTCCCTTCTTTAACATTGGCTACAGATCATATTCCTGTTCTTGGCTTCATTGCCTCCAACATTCCCACTCTCCTGCCAGCATATCAGACAGAGCCATCGACCACTCTATTTCCACCAAGACGATTACTTTGCAAAAACAAACATCTTTGACCATTGCTGGATTAGTTCCACTGGACTCCAAGTCAATTTTAGTTTCACTATTTTTGTTTTGTTTCAATTACTTTATCATGATAATTTTGAGTAAGCATAACTTAATGTGCCTTAGAGAAAACCACTTGCAAGACATCTGTGGCCAGACTGCATTCCTTCCAAGTTATCTGGTTTATGGAGAGATCTGTTGTTCCCATTCTATTTCCTCCTGGTATTTAAAATTGCCTGGGAACTGAGGTATTGGCATAATTGACAATTGTCCTCATGACATCGGACTATTTTGTCCAATTTTTTGTCCAAGATTTTTTGCACAAATCTTTTCCAAGTGAACGTTAGGGCATGTGTGTCAATGTATATATCAGGGTGATGTCAGTAAGGAATACAAGAGGAAGAGGGCTTCCTAGACCTTTGTTCTTGTAACCGTGTCAAATAATGGACTGGATTTGATGAGATTCTATGAATTAATGCTGGAGCAAGTCTTTTAAGTTGCCCAGTGTTGTTGAAAAAGCCAGCATGTATTGTCCATTCATAACTGCCCCTTGAGAAGGCTGAGTTGAGAACCACCTTGAACCACTGCAGACCTTTGTTGACGATGTTTCCACAGGGCTGCTGGGGACATAGTTCAGGAGAGTGAAGGAGTGATGATATATTTCCAAGTCAAGGTGTGGCTAGGAGTGGAACCTGTGGGTGGTGGTGCTTCCTTAGTAGTAGTAGAGTCTGTGGTGTTTGGGCTTGCTTATGGACAGATATATCAGAGTACTACAGTGATCTCTGTGCACTGCTGATGAAGGAGTGTGGTTTAGGCTTGGTAATTGAACATAGAACATACTGTAGAACAGTACAGCACAGTAGGCCCTTTTGTCCACAATGTTGTGCCGAGCATTTAACCTACACCAAATCAGTCTAATACTTCTCTCCTGCATACTTTCCACTCATGTTAGCTATAATACAAATATTGGCGGTCAGTAAAGCAAGCTGCTTTGTCCAGGACATTGTCGATGCTCCTAAACGGGACAACACCTCTCTGTCACACAGAAAGAAATACTATGCAAACTGGAAATCTGAAATTAAAGTAGAAAATAGTGAAAATTAAAGCAATTAAAATGAAGAGAGAGATTGAAACATTAAGATGAATGTGGAAGGTGAGCTCTGGCTACCTGCTTTTTGACCGCTGATGGGATTGCTCTGTTGCCGGAGAGGGGAGACTGCCTTCTGATTGCTGGGGGATCGTTCTGCTATCAGAGGGAGGAGAGGCTGCACTGTGCCTGGAGAATGCAACCCAGGTTTTCTGCATTTTGGATATGGACTTGGAGTATAGACTTTTTTTTAGACTTACAGTTTTTGTTTATATTCTGTGTTTTTCACTTGATCTTTCTCAGTTTTGTATGCGGACGGGGGCGGTGGTTGGGGGGGGGGGTTGATGTGCCTGTGCCATTTTTGTTTCTTTTATGCAGAGAGGAGAGATTTATGGGGTTGATGACCGTGCTGCTGTTCTTTTCTTTCTTGATTTTGTGGCTATCTGGAGAAGAAGAATTTCAGAGTTGTATGCTTTAATAATAATTGAACCTTTGAGCCTTTAAATAAACCTTTGAAATACTCAGCATTTGCAAACTGCTGAATACTCTGTTTCACTCTTTGATTATAGGTGTTGAAAGTAGGTGTTGAAAGGACTCCGCCAAATGCACACATTAAATGTCTGAACCTATGGCTCCAATTGTACTGAGCAGGAGTACTCAGTCAGCTTATACAGCAGGTCCAGTTATATTTTGTGTGGAAACACTGATGGTAGAAGCAAGTCCTTTTGCAGTGACTCTGGAATAGAAATTCACCTTTTGCTGTAAGCGGTAAAAATGTGGGTCATGTGAGTGTTGAACCCCGCTGAATTTTTCTTCCATCTGGCACACCTTTCTCCTGGGCCTATGTGTTTTGCGAAGTGAAAAGGCTGGAAGCACTCAAGTTGTCAGGCAGTCTTTGTGGCAAAAGAAGAGGAGTTAATGTTTCGGATCTGAAACCCTTTGTCAGAACTGTGAAAGGGATATAACCAAGTTAGTTATAGCAGAGAAGTGTGAGGGTAGATGGGCAAGTGGGATATACCTCTGACAGTGTGAGAACAAATGACATGATGTAGCAGTCTGTGCCTGCCTGTGTTACGTGATGCAAATAGCAGAGTGCGCGATATGCCCAGAAGACCAGGCTGTACTAATACAGAAAGAAAATGGAACCAAAATCAGAGACGAATGATGTCAAAAATTGCCAAGTTGTTTCTTAAGAGTACTACAGCACGAGTACAGGCCCTTTGGCCCAAATGGTCCATGCTGACCAAGATTCCCAACTGAGCTGGTTCTATTTGCCTGCATTTGACCCATAACCCCCTGAAACAGAGGATCCCAACCATTTTTATGGCATGGTCACTTACCATTACCTGAGGGGTCCATGGATCCTAGGTTGGGAACCCCTGCTCTAAAACCTTCATATCTACCTATCTGTTCGAGTACTTCTTAACTGTTGCTATTGTACCTGTGCCAACCATTTCCTCTGGCAGCTCATTCCATATACTGACCACCTTTTGGGTGAAAAGGATATTCCTCAGATTACTCTGCTCTCACTTTAAACCTAGACTCGCTGGTTCTTGATTTCCCTGCCCTGGGGACCCTGATAAACTGTAAAAGGAAGAGACTTTCCTTCTGCAATTTGTCTGACTCCCTTCCTGCTGCACTCACAATCCCAATATTCGTCCAGATGCAGAGATTCGGGAGATGAGCTTGCTAGAACTTTGCCCTGTGATCCAAGAGGAATCCATTCCAGGTTTTTCAGATTCCCACATCCAGCAATTCAATTAAGTTTTAAAAACTGGGACAATTTTTCTTGTCAGGTATGAATATGTCTCCCAAACGTGGGCAAAGTAGCATGGAGCGCGGGAGTAAGAGATGGGGATTAGTGTGCGCTCACTGAGGCAGTGAGCTCTGTTTCTGATCACGCGCCTCGCCTGTGAGGGCGTTGAAGATGTGGTGAGGGGGATGGGGTGGGGGAGGGGAGGTGACTCTGACAGGGAAATGTCAGGTCCGTGCCTGCACGAGTGCTTCAAGCACCACCCCCTGCCATCTCCGCACAGATGTGTCTGAAGCTGCCGAGAAACGGCAACAGGCTTACCACTGGACCCAGAGGGGCAGTTTGAACAGAAAGAGGTATTTGTTCCGATCATCGTGTGAGCAGTGAGCTCATGGGGATGGCAGCTCTCAGTTTTCATTAGCAATGGTTGAAGGGAAATCTTAGGATGGGGCCTTCCCTTCTTTGTATTAATGCAGGCAAATCCCTGTTGGGCTTCAGTAAGCTGGAAATGCAAGAACCAGTATTCATTCTGTATATTCTATTAAAAGAGTGATGGTCCATCACTAAGAACCCTCACCATTTGGGACATGCCCTCTTCTCATTACTACCACAGGGGAGGAGGTACAGGAACCACACTCAGTGCTTTGGAAGCAGCCTCTTAAACTCTGCTATCAGGTTTCTGGAACAATCCACAAACATGGCTATGTTAGTCCTTTTTTTGTAGTGCTTTTTAATTTTTGTAATCGATCATGATTTAATTCTTTACACTGTACTGCTGCCACACAACAACCAATTTCATGTCATCTGATTCTAATCCTCAACTCTCCCGTGTCTCAGATTGCTGCAACACAGCATGGTGGGACTGTTTACTATGCTGAAGGCATCACGTGAATGAAAGTAGTTGTCGCTTCTCCTCTTGCTCTACACTTTCCTTCAGGTGACCCCCCCCCCCCCGCCCTGACGGTACGCTGACGCTCTCTGATTCCGCTTGACTTGCTGCAGTTCCTGGTGTGTGCTTGGGCATTCCGAGACGGTCTGGAAGCATCAGAGATGGGAGGAAGCAGATCATGGGTGGAGGGTTGGTTGGAATGCGGCGGCCAATCCGCTTCCTTCCCTATCCTTCCTCCTTACCAACCAGGTGTATTGACGGGCACAACAGTTAGTGTAATGCTATTGATGAGAGATGAGTTTAAAGGCCTGGTTGAAAGGCATGGGCAGAGTGGATGTGGCAAAGTTGTTTCTCATGATGGGGGAGTCTAGTACGAGAGGGCATGACTTAAGGATTGAAGGGCGCCCATTCAGAACAGGGATGCGAAGAAATTTTTTTAGCCAGAGGGTGGAGAATCTATGGAATTTGTTGCCATGGGCGGCAGTGGAGGCCAAGTCAGTGAGTGTATTAAGGCAGAGATTGATAGGTATCTGAGAAGCCAGGGCATCAAAGGTTGTGGTGAGAAGGCGGGGGAGTGGGACAAAATGGGATAATGGATCAGCTCATGATAAAATGGCGGAGCAAACTCGATGGGCTGAATGGCCGACTTCTGCTCCTTTGTCTTATGGTCTTATGGTTAGTAGTTAAGGCAATTTAAATTCTGTTCATGGTCAAGAATATTGAAAAAAATTGCCAATTAGTTTTAGCAATGACAACCACAAAACCCAATAGCCAGATTGTTGTGTGGAGTGATAGGTTTTTGATTAGTTAGGTTGTCATGGATTAGACAGGAGAATGAAGTTGAGAGGGAATACATGACCCTAGTGGACCAGACTTGATGGGCCGAATGGCCCAATTCTGCCTCTATATCTTATGGTCAAAACACTCCCAATTATATGTACCTGTGCCATGCATCTTATTTACTCAGTATATTGCAGGCCAATGGGACTGTCAGATGGACATGTTGGTCAGCAAGAATACGTTAGGCCAAAAGGCTTGTTTCCCTGCTGTATGACTCCACAGTTCTATATTCCACTGCTTCATTGTGTCAATGTTTCCAAATTTTTTGCATTCTTAGTTATTTCTTACTTATTTTTGACCTGCAGATATCTTTTTAAATGTCAATCTCGTCTGTCCAGCAGTGAGTAATCACTTTGGTTTCAATGTGCATGCCAGAGATTTTTGTAACTATAGTCTCCCATCAAGATCGAGCCGAATAAAATCTTTCTACTCACAGGGTTGAACAGAAGCTGCTACCAAAGAGAATCTGAGCCTTTGTCTCCAAGTGGCTCCCACATTTGTTCTGTTTGCAGCTTTCCCTGTTCATGAAGTAACATTTGCATGTGGCCAAGTAGTTAAGGCACTGGACTAGCGACCTGAAGGTCGTGAGTTTGAGCCCCAGCCGAGGGAACGTGTTGTGTCCTTGAGCAAGGCACTAAATCACACATTGCTCTGGTGCCAAGCTGTATGGGTCCTAATGCCCTTCCCTTGGACAACATTGGTGTCGTGGAGACGGGAGACTTGCAGCATGGGCAACTGCTGGTCTTCCATACAACCTTGCCCAGGCCTGCGCCCTGGAGAGTGAAGACTTTCCAGGCGCAGATCCATGGTCTCGCAAGACTAACGGATGCCTTTATTTTATTATTATTTATTATTTATTTGCTTCTTCAGACTAAGTTTTCTCTCTCCTGACTGTCCTTTCAAAAGAAGGAGGAAAGTGGATGGGTGGAGTGGGGGGGGGGGAGCAAGAAATTAAGGAGGCAGGATTTTTAAAGGGGCTGCAATTCATGAGGACTTCTGCTGTCCCTGTGACCTTTGGAAAGCTTAAGCTAAAACATACACCCTATCTGTCACTGGCGCATCATCCACGACATGCTTATATTACTCATCAAGGGCCCTTTGACATCTCGTCTTCAATTAGTAACTTCTACCAGCTGAACAGGCGCAGGAAGCAAGGATATCTACAGGATGTGAGTGCCTCTTCTCCCCTACCCCTGTGGTTCGAGGATGGCTCTTCACAACTTTCTCAGAGATGTTTTGGAATGGGTAATCAATGCTGGCCGATGACCTCCTTGTTATATGGATGATTGAGAGGTGAACGGTTAAGAAGGAGACTGAGTCAGATACTGACTCCGATTCAAGTTTATTTCTCCCGCGTACTGTGATATGTATCAGTTGCGTTATCAACCAGCATAACATAGGGATGTGCCGGGGGCAAGAGTCAACACACATTCCAGTGCCAACATAGCATACTCACAATGCTCGGCAGAACAACACAGAAAACAACACGCAACAAAACAGTAACAGCAATTTCCCAAGCTATAGTTCTATCTACTTCCTTGGAAGCTGGAAAATGTGTGAACTGTCAAACGGTTCAACTTCTCCCACCATGTATAATGGGCACAGACCCTTTCCACTGTACCCACTCCAAAGTTTAGCTTTATCAGAATCAGGTTTATTATCACCGGCATGTGACATGAAATTTGTTAACTTAGCAGCAGCAGTTCAATGCATTACATAATCTAGCAGAGAGGGAAAAAAATAATCATAGTAAATAAAATAAACAAGTAAATCAACTACGTATATTGAATAGATTTTTAAAAATGTGCAAATACTGTATATTAAAAAAATTGAGGTAGTCTCCGAAGCTTCAATGTCTGTTTAGGAATGGGATGGCAAAGGGGAAGAAGCTGTTCCTGAATCGCTGAGTGTATACCTTCAGGCTTCTGTACCTCCTACCTAATGGTAACAGTGAGAAAAGGGCATACCCTGAGTGCTGGAGGTCCTTAATAATGGATGCTGCCTTTCTGAGACACTGCTCCCTAAAGATGTCCTGGGTACTTTGTAGGCTAGTACCCAAGATGGAAATGACAAGATTTACAACCTTCTGCAGCTTCTTTCGGTCCTGTGCAGTAGCCCGTCCATACCAGACAGTGATGCAGCCTGTCAGAATGCTCTCCACAGTACGACTATACAAGTTTTTGAGTGCATTTGCTAAAATGCTAATTCTCTTCAAACTCCTAATAACTGTCTTGTGTTGTCACACGTATTTCTGAATAGCAGAACATACAGTGAGCTGCATAGTTTTGCGTCAATGACCAACACAGTTGTTCCTTGGAATGTGCTGGGGGGCAGTCCACAAATGTTACAGTGATTCTCACACCAACGTAGCATGCTCAGAACTTACTAGTCCAAACCCTAACTGCACGACTTTCGAACGTGGGAGGAAGCCCATGAGGTTGCGAGGAGAATGGAGAGTGGCAGGAATTGAACTCCAATCGGTGATCTCTGGCATTGTAAAGCAATTGCACCAACTTCTGCACTACTGTGCTGCCCTGGTGCTATACCAACTTTCTTTGTATGCATTCTAGGCACTCACATCGGCTACATTTGGCCAATAATATCCCTGCAAAGTGCCTTGAGAACTCACATAACCTCATTAAATATGCTTGTGCAGCTGTGATTTATTGTAGCTTTGTGGATCACAAATTAAATTGTTGTATGTTTATTAAATTTTTCATTTAATTGATCCAACATGAAGAAAGTTCAGATTAAACCAAGTCTACATAATACAAACAGGAATCATTCCAATGAACATCTGTTTCCCATTCTAAGGTGTCCAGTAGGGTTTTGGAATCACTGCCAGTTAACTTTTATACACTTCCAATATTGCCTTCCAGCTGAGGATTGCCACATGATTAAACTGTCATCTAGGCTGGTATTTTCTGGGAGGAGATTCCTTTGTAAGGGTGGTTAGTACGGGAGATAGCTTCTTCCCTTAGGCCATTAGGCTCCTGAACTCACTGTTCCATCACATTCAAAGTGTCACTGGTTAATCTGTTCGCTACCATACAATATTTAATATATGCACTTTATTTATGCTAATGCATTTGTAGATTTCATGCTTATTTTCATAAATTATTATGTGTTATGTGTCTTATGCATACTACAGTGCTTTACACCATGGTTCAGAGAAACATCTTGTTTGATGGTGTACATGATTATAGTTAAATGACAATAAACTTGACCTGACTTGAGACAATAACATAACCATAATTTTGAATGGGTCAGTACGAGGCTCTTGCAGAATCAGGCTGCCTGGGTTGAACAATACACATGATGTTCCTCAAGCTTTCAAGTTGAAGTTCAAGTTTATTGTCATAGGCATACATACCGAGGGTATAAATGTCACAAAAATTCAGCAGCAACACAATGCATTACACAAAGTTTTTTGTTACAGCTGTGGAGTGTTAAACTGCATGATTCCCAACTGAGTTTAACACATCTGTACATTGAGTAAATAGAATACTTTTTGATAAATGTTAGCACATTGAATATATAACCAGATGTGTACAGAGAATAGAGCGCTATTCCCCTGGGAACTTTCAAATACAATCATGTAGGATAAAGCTGAACTTTTGATGTCTTGCCTGTGCTTGCTATCTTGTATATGCTGTGTGTGCTTTGTGCTGTGACTGTTGGTACTGTGTTTTGCACCTTGACCCTGCAGGAATGCTGCCTTGATTGGTTCTATTCATGGCAATCTATGTCTGGTTGAATGCCAACTAAATTTAAATTGAAAACGGAATGACAAAGCTTGAAGACATACACCACCAGGCTCAAACACAGCTTCTATCCCTCCTTTGTCAGATTCTTGAACAGGCATCTCTGATGCTGAAGATGATTTCTTGACCTTCCAGCATTGGACTCCCTCTGTAGCTGCAGTACTCTATTTTGCATTGTTTTGCTTTTTATCACCTCAGTGTACTTATTTATGGCATAATCTGACTGGATGGAATGCAACAAGAGCATATCACTGTATGTTGGTACATGTGACAATACAAATACCAATGTTCTCTTCGGTGTTAACACTCTACAGAGGACTGAAGTTACATTGTGGGCTAGCATGGCACTGTTGTTGAGGCAGAAGGCACAATGGCTCAGTTGGTAGAGTTGCTGTTTCGTAGGTTCAGTCCTGAGCTCCACTGCTGTCTGTTTAAAGTTCCAAGTAAATTCATTATCAAAGTACATACATGTCACCATCTACAACCCTGAGATTCATTTTTGCAGCATATTCAATAAACCCATAATAGAATAATAACCATGAAATGAAAGAGTCCATCAAATGGGAATTCAACCAGTGTGTAAACAAACTGTGCAAATACAAAAAAATAATAATACCAATAAATAAATAAGCAGTAAATATCAAGAACATGAGATGAAGAGACTTTGAAGGTGAGTTCATAGGTTTTGGGAACTTTTCAGCGGCAAGACAAGTGCAGTTATCCCCTTTGGATCAAGAGTCTGATGGTTGAGGGATAATAAATGTTCCTGAACCTGGTGATGTGAGTCCTAAGGCTCCTGTACTTTTTTCCTTTCAAGAACATTGGTGTTTCCATACCAGACTGTGATGCAGCCAGTCAATATACTCGCCGCCACACATTTACAGAAGTTTGCCAAAGTTTTATGTGTCATACCAAATCTTCACAAACTCCTAAGGAAGTTGAGGCATTCTTGTGCTTTCTTTGTAATTGCACTTACGTGCTGGCCCAGGACCGGTCCTCTGAAATGATAGCACTGAGGACTTTAAAGTTGCTGACCCTCTCCACCTCTGATCCTCCAGTGAGGACTGGCTCATGGACCTCTGGTTTCTTCCTTCTGAAGTCAATAATCTGCTCCTTTGTCTTGCCGACATTGAGTAAGCGGTTGTTGTTGTGGCACTACTCAGCCTGATTTTCAATCACCCTCCTATATGCTGATTCATCACCATCCCTGTTTTGATCTACGACAGTGCTGTCATCGGCAAACTTACAAATGGGTTTGGAGTTGTGCTTAGCCACGCGGTCATAACGGTAAAATGAGTAGAGCAGGGCACTAAGCACGCAGCCTTTTGGTGCACCTGTGTTGATGGAGATTGTAGAGGAGATGTTGCTGCCAATCTAAACTGATTGGGGGCTGCAAGTGAGGAAATCGATGATCCAATTGCACAAGGAGGTATTAAGGCCGAGGTCTTGAAGCTTATTGATTAGTTTTGAGGGGATGATAGTACTGAGCTATAGTCGATAAAGAGCATCCTCATGTATGCATCTTTGCCGTCCAGATGTTCCAGGGTTGAGTGGAGAGCCAATGAGGTGGCACTTGCTGTGTAGGGTCTGTGTAGCGCTTGCTACGACTGCAGGTGTTTCCTCCGGGCGTTCTGCTTTCCTCTCCCGTCCCTGGGTGGAGGTTGGCTACTGTAATAAATGTCTGGGTGAGCAGTAGAAGCAGAAGAGTACTGAAGGAAATGGGAAGAGTATAAACTATGGTGCAAAAACAAATCATACTACTAGAGAACCTCAGCTGGTCAGTCAGCATTTGTCTGCATGGGATTACTGAGATTAATGTAAAGGGTGATTGGTGAACTTTGTGGACTCAGTAGGCCAAGGGCCTGTTTCTCTGCTTTATGCCTCTATAACACAGTAGCACTATTAGCAAACAAGATAAAATCTGCAGATGCTGTAAATCCAAGTAACACACACACAATGCTGGAGGAGCTCAGCAGGCTAGGCAGCAGCTATGGAAAAGAGTAAGCAGTCGACATTTTGGGCCCAGGAGTGCATTTTGTGTGTGTGTCGCACTATTAGCATTTGTTCCCCTAGTCTAGGGATAGGAAACAGCCCCAGCAGCTCAGATTGGCTTTATTTGTCACACATACATCGAAACATGCAGTGAAATGCATTGTTTTTGCATCTAATCAAATCAGTGAGTGCTGTGTCAGGTAGCCCAAAAGTATCGCCACACTTCTGGCGTCAACATAGCATGCCTACGACTCACTAACCTGAACTTGTACATGTTTGGAATGTGGGAGGCAATCCAGTATGCCCAGAGGAACTGAAGCAGTCGCAGCGAGAGTGGTCAAACTCCTTACAAACAGCAGTGGGAATTGAACCCCGATCTTACAGCTGGCACTCTAAGGCATTGCCCTAACTGTAATGCCGTTGTACCGCCTTACTGTATGCTAGTAAGATGTTGGGTTAATGGGTCAATAAATTGCTCTTCATGTGAATCTGTAGGGAGGAAATGGGAATGAAGAGAAATTTTTAGATGAAATAGAGTGAGTATAAATAGGTGCTTGATGGTTGGGGTGGAATCAGTGGGCAAAAGCATATGTTTCCATGCTGTGTGACCTTGACGCACAGACTTGTGGAGAGTACTGGATAATAAGGTACTCTTCTCATGTTGTAATCAAGTGGAAAAGTGCTGTTTTCACCCTTGAGTTTAACAGAGAAGGCTTTGTGGCAATCCTCTGTAACAGAACTTGGGACTCTGGCAATATCAGGGCAGCTACTCATGCCTGGAAAGTGAGAAGAAACTGGAACACTTGGAGGAAACCTGTGTGGTCACAGGGAGAATGTACAAACTCCTCACAGACATCTCCAGAGGTCAGGGTTGTCTAGGCTGTCATACCGACACTAGAATGTGTTTGCATTTTGAATGGAAGTACTCCCCTCTCATTGCAGGAGTGATATCTCGCTCTTCCTCGCTAGTGAGAGAGATAGAGCCTGTCTAAGTTGTCGAAGAGTTGGGTTGGACAGTAGTTTTTGATAGACTCTAGATTGTGGTTGCTTTGAGGGCTTTGTTATTGCCTGCTGGGTGGGTAGCTGGGGGGGCGGGGTGGTGGATGCTTTTACTGGAGCAAGTGGGGGAGGGGGAGGGGGAGGGATAATGCTTTTGCGGCTATTTGTGTTTGGGAGGAGTTGGGGGGCTTCTAATGTTTTCTGTCATTTATTCTTTGAGTTTTTTTTTGTTTTGTGGATGAATGTGAAGAGTAAGAATTTCAGATTATATACATTCTCTGATATTAAGTTGAACCATTGCGTTTCTACCCATTACGCCACTGGTGTTTAGAGCAGCAGTGAAGGTCCTCCATCTCTAGCAGTGGTCAGGGCTTCCTTCATCGTGTCAGTAGCCTCCTCTCGGTTTTCACTACTGTCAGACATGCGAGTCCCAGGTGGAGACTCAGGAATACCATCACACTCAGATGTTGAAGGTTCCTTCATTGCTGTTTCAATAAAAAATTAGTTTTACCGGTCAGGGTTGTTAGCCCTGAGCTGAACCCCCGAACCTGGAGGACTGGTGGAACGCTCTTAGCCTGGCCTCTACCCTTTGACCTGTTTGGCATGGGTGACCCTACCAAGAGCCAAAGCATACAGGCTTGACTCCAGCCAACATTGCTGTCCGGGTCATTGAGGCACACAAGCCTCCAAATCACGACACGTTTGTGGTCTTCTTGGAGGATTGAACCATTAGTGTATGGAGAACTATTCCAATAGTAGAAATAAAGGATAATGATTGATGTAACTTGTACATGTTGGACAGTCACAATGAATTGGAGATCTGCATTTTCACTGTGTGGATCAATTGTGTGGTTCCATTATGTAATTGACATGAGGGCTGAGCAGAACATGTCCTTCAGGAATAAAACTTTTCTTGCTTAATTATGCAATTTGTGTTAGTTTTATGTCCCAGCTATAGTGGTAGAGAAAGGTGAACCTTAGTCAAACTGCCACAATGTACAAAATAAAGCTTCTCGCCCAAACAGCATAGTTACACGCAAAGTGTTGGTGCTTTTTGTAATACAGCAAAAACCAAGCACCATGAATACTACAAATTCTTTCAAAAACATGATCAAGTCATGGACGAGATAGTTGGAAAGGGATTTTTATTGCACATAATTTCCCAGAAAGGAAGAAGTGGCATATCGGGAGAAATATAATAACTGTGGCTAAACCCTGAGCAACACGCACAACACGCTGGAGGAACTCAGCAGGTCGGGCAGCATCCGTGGAAACGATGGGCCGACGTTTCGGGCCGGAACCCATCGTCAGGACTGTAGGGGGAAGGGACAGGGGCCCTATAAAGAAGGTGGGGGGAAGGTGGGGAAAAGAAGGCTGGTAGGTTCCAGGTGAAAAACCAGTAAGGGGTAAGATAAAGGGGTGGGGGAAGGGAGGCAGGGAGGGGATGGGCAGGAAAAATGAAGAAGGAATGGGGAAAACACAATGGGTAGTAGAAGGAGGCGGAACCATGAGGGAGGTGATAGGCAGCTGGGGGAGGGGGCAGAGTGACATAGGGATAGGGAAAGGGAGGGGGAGGGAATTACCAGAAGTTGGAGAATTCTACGTTCATACCAATGGGCTGGAGACTACCTAGACGGTATATGAGGTGTTGCTCCTCCAACCTGAGTTTAGCCTCATCATGGCAGTAGAGGAGGCCATGTATGAACATATCTGAATGGGAGTGGGAAACAGAGTTGAAGTGGGTGGCTACTGGGAGATTCTGTCTGTTTTGGCGGACGAAGCAGTCCCCCAATCTGCGTCGGGTTTCACCGATGTAGAGGAGGCCGCACCGGGAGCACTGGATGCAATAGATGACCCCAACAGACTCACAAATGAAGTGTTGCCTCACTTGGAAGTACTGTTTGGGGCCCTAAATGGTGGCAAGAGAGGAGGTGTAGGGACAGGTGTAGCACTTGCGCTTACAGGGATAGGTGCCAGGTGGGAGATCAGTGGGGAGGGACGTGTGGATCAGGGAGTTGCGGAGGGACCGATCCGTGCGGAAGGCGGAGAGGGGTGGAGAGGGAAAGATGTGCTTAGTGGTGGGGTCCTGTTGAAGGTGGTTGAAGGTGGTGGAAGTTGCAGAGGATAATGTGTTGGATCCGGAGGCTAGTGGGGTGGTAAGTGAGGACAAGGGGAACTCTATTCCTGTTGTGGTGGTGGGAGGATGGGGTGAGAGCCGAAGAGCGGGAAATGGAGGAGGTGCGGGTGAGGGCATCATTGATGACAGCAGAAGGGACACCGCAATCCTTAAAGAAAGAGGACATTTGAGATGTCCTGGAACAGAAAACCTCATCCTCGGAGCAGATGCGACAGAGACGGAGGAACTGGGAATAGGGAATGGCATTTTTGCATGTGGCGGGGTGGGGAGAGGTATAGTTGTAGTTTCAAACAGTATTTCCAAGTGAGGCAACACTTCACTTGTGAGTCTGTTGGAGTCATCTATTGCATCCGGTGCTCCCGGTGCGGCCTCCTCTACATTGGTGAAACCCGACGCAGATTGGGGGACCGCTTCATCGAGCACCTCCGCTCCATCCGCCAAAACAGACAGGATCTCCCAGTAGCCACCCACTTCAACTCTGCTTCCCACTCCCATTCAGATATGTCCATACATGGCCTCCTCTACTGCCATGATGAGGCTAATCTCAGGTTGGAGGAGCAACACCTCATATACCGTCTAGGTAGTCTCCAGCCCCTTGGTATGAACATAGAATTCTCCAACTTCCGGTAATTCCCTCCCCCTATCCCTAAGTCACTCTGCCCCCTCACCCAGCTGCCTACCACCTCCTTCATGGTTCTGCCTCCTTCTACTACCCATTGTGTTTTCCCCTATTCTTTCTTCACCTTTCCTGCCTATCACCTCCCTGCCTCCCTTCCCCCACCCCTTTATCTTTCCCCTTACTGGTTTTTCACCTGGAACCTACCAGCCTTCTCCTTCCCAACCTCCCCCCCCACCCACCTTCTTTATAGGGCCTCTGCCCCTTCCCTCTACAGTCCTGATGAAGGGTTCCGGCCCGAAATGTCAACTCATTGTTTCCACGGATGCTGCCCGACCTGCTGAGTTCCTCCAGTGTGTTGTGAGTGTTGCTTTGACCCCAGCATCTGCAGATTATTTTGTGTTGCTAAACCCTGAGATAAGATGTTTGTAGGATTAGCTAAAGCTTCAATCAGGTTCATCAGGATCAGGTTTACTGTCACTGACATGTCATGAAATTTGCTGTTTTGCAGCAGTAGTACCAGGCAATACATAAAAGTTATTATAAGTTACAATGAGCAGAAACTAACGGTCCATTCAGGAATCTGATGGCAGAGGGGAAGAAGCTGTTCCTTAATCCTTGAGTGTGTACTTTAAGCTCTTCATCTCCTCCCTGTTGGTAATAATAAGAAGAGGAGATGTCCTGTTTGGTGAGTTCCTTAATGATGGATGCTGCCTTTTAGGGGCATCGGCTACTGAAGATGTCCTCAAGAAATGCCCCTTCTCAGTTCCAGAGCTCAAAGGAATGCTTAACAGTAATTTCATCATCCAGAAGAATCTGTGAATTGGAGATGAGTTAATGAACTCTGTTAGTATGGTGCAGAAAAGCTTGGAGGAAAATGTGGTACTGCAGAGTTTGTGGAACACAAACAGAATTGAATTTCTAGCAAGTATTTGATATTGACTAGGCAATAGAGACAGTAGCCAAGTTGATGGAGACAGAATTAGGAACATCATACAGTGAAGGTCCAGAACATTTAACAAGTTGAGGCAAAGGAAAGAACTGTCTGAAAAGGAGATGTTAACGTTATGGACTTCTGGAGATTGTTTACCATTGTCATGGAATCAAGGACACTTAGCAATAGTTTGCTAGAAAGCAAGGCAAAACCAAAGCAAGATTAAGCAACCAAGCAGATGAAGTCTATTAGGAAGAACAACAAAGGGTTTTATGTATGTGAACTAGGTGAAGAAACTGGGGATGTAGGTGGATTGCATGTGCTGGTTCATTTCCTGAGGAATTGTGAATGGAATTGACCATTGTACTATCATGGGTGAACAGCTTCACTTCTGACCTTATGATGGAAGGAAGATCACTGATGAAGGGGCTGAAGATGGTTAAGCCTAGTTAGGACAATAGGAGGAACTCCAGCTATGCTGATCTAGGGCGGGGATGATTGATTTGTGAAAACCACGACCATTTTACTTTGTGCAACTTCTGAGGCTTTGATCATTTGATTGTTTTTCTTGATGTCCATTAGCTTCAGTTTTACCAGGACTAGTGAGGCCGCACCTGGAGTACTGTGTGCAGTTCTGGTCTCCTTACTTGAGGAAGGATATACTGGTTTTGGAGGCAGTGCAGAGGAGGTTCACCAACTTGATTCCAGTGATGACAGGGTTAGACTACGAGGAGAGTTTGAGTTGCCTGGGACTGTTCTCGTTGGAATTCAGAAGAATGAGAGGAGATCTTATAGGAACATATAAAATTATGAAAGGGGTAGATAAGATAGAGGCAGGAAAGTTGTTTTCAGTGGTAGGTAAGACTAGAACTAGGGGACATAGCCTGAAGATTCAGGGGAGTAGATTGAGGACGGAGATGAGGAGAGCTGCTTTTCCCAGAGGGTGGTGAATCTGTAGAATTCTCTGCCCAATGGAGCAGTGGAGGCTATCTCAGTAAATATATTTAAGACAAGGTTGGATAGATTTTTGCATAGTAGGCAAATTAAAGGATGTGGGGTAAAGGCAGGAAGGTGGAGATGGCCAGATCAGCCATGATCTTATTAAACGAAGGAGCAGGCTCGACAGGCCAAATGGCCTACTTCTGCTCCTATTTCTTATGTTCTTATATTTATGCTCACATTGAATCAGATGCAACCTTGATGTCAATGGCATTCACTACCGACTTACCTCAGAAGTTCAGCCCTTTGCTCCATGTATGGTCCAAACTCAAACTCAAACTCAAACTCAGCTTGAATGACTTGGAGTCTATAATTGGGGCTTGATAGTACTGTTGATGATACCTTTTGAAAGCTGTTCATGTATTGCTATATGCCAGAAACGCTGCTGTAAGAATGTTTTTCATTGCATCTGTGCATACATGAACTTGTCCATTTAACAATATAACCCTTTTACGCTCTGAATTTTTTCGATGATTTTAAGTTCCCTGGCCCCCACTGCTTTATTTTCACCATGGATGTCCAGTCCCTATATACTTCCATCCCCCAACAGGAAGGTCTCAAAGCTCTCCACTTCTTTTTGGATTGCAGACCTAACCAGTTCCCCTCTACCACCAGTCTGCTCCATCTAGCGGAATTAGTCCTTACTCTTAATAATTTCCCCTTTGGCTCTTCCCACTTCCTCCAAACTAAAGGTGTGGCCCTGGGCACCCGTATGGGTCCCAGCTATGCCCGCTTTTTTGTTGGCTTTGTGGAACAATCCATGTTCCAAGCCTATACTGGTATCTGTCCCCCACTTTTCCTTTGCTACATCGACGACTGCATTGGCACTGCTTCCTGCACGCATGCTGAGCTTGTTGACTTCATTAACGTTGCCTCCAACTTTCATCCTGCCCTCAAGTTTACCTGGTTCATTTCCGACACCTCCCTCCCCTTTCTAGATCTTTCTGTCTCTATCCCTGGAGGCAGCTTATCTACTGCTGTCTACTGTAAGCCTACGGACTCTCACAGCTATCCGGACTATTCCTCAACTCACCCTGTCTCTCGCAAAAATGCCATCCCCTTCTCGCAATTCCTCTGTCTCTGCCGCACCTGCTGTCAGGATGAGGATTTTCATTCCAGGACGAAGGAGATGTCGTCCTTTTTTAAAGAAAGGGGTTCCCCTTCCTCCACCATCAACTCTGCTCTCAAACACATCTCTCCTATTTCACGCACATCTGCTCTCACCCCATCCTCCCGCCACCCCACTAGGAATAGGGTTCCCCTTGTCCTCACCTACCACCCCACCAGCCTTCGGGTCCAACATATAATTCTCCGTAACTTCCACCACCTCCAATGGGATCCCACCACTAAGCACATCTTTCCCTCCCCCCCCCCCACTTTCTGCAGGGATCGCTCCCTACGCAACTCCCTTGTCCATTCGTCTCCCCCATCCCTTTCCACCGATCTCCCTCCCGGCGCTTATCCTTGTAAGCGGAACAAGTGCTACACATGCCCTTACACTTCCTCCCTTACCACCATTCAGGGCCACAGACAGTCCTTCCAGGTGAGGCGACACTTCACCTGTGAGTTGGCTGGGGTGATATACTGCGTCCAGTGCTCCTGATGTGGCCTTCTATATATTGGCGAGACTCGACACGGACTGGGAGATCGGTTCGCTGAACACCTACACTCTGTCTGCCAGAGAAAGCAGGATCTCCCAGTGGCCACACATTTTAATTCCACATCCCATTCCCATTGTTATGTCTATCCACGGCCTCCTCTACTGTCAAGATGAAGCCACACTCAGGTTGGAGGAACAACACCTTATATTCCGTCTGGGTAGCCTCCAACCTGATGGCATGAACATTGACTTCTCTAACTTCCTCTAATGCCCCACCTCCCCCTCGTACCCCATCCATTATTTATTTATATACACACATTCTTTTTCTCTCTCTCATTTTTCTCCTTCTGTCCCTCTGACTATACTCCTTGCCCATCCTCTGGGCTCCCCCCTCCCCCTTTCTTTCTCCCCGGGCCTCCTGTCCCATGATCCTCTCATATCCCTTTTGCCAATCAACTTTCCAGCTCTTAGCTCCATCCCTCCCCCTCCTGTCTTCTCCCATCATTTTGGATCTCCCCCTCCCCCTCTCAAATCTCTTACTAGCTCTTCTTTCAGTTAGTCCTGAGGAAGGGTCTCGGCCCGAAACGTCGACTGTACCTCTTCCTAGAGATGCTGCCTGGCCTGCTGCATTCACCAGCAATCTTTATGTGTGTTGCTTGACTTTGGCTTTGTGATTTTTCCTTGGACCAGTGGTGGTAGGTGTGCCACAGGGAACATTGGTACTCCTCTGAAATTCTACCCAACTTTCAGAATTGGAATGCAACAAACTGACAAACACTTCATCTGGTAGTTGCATTGTGTGCATTGTGGAGACAACAATGGCCACCAAGCTCAGGAGCAGTTATTACCCTTCAACTAGCGTGGACAACTTCACTCACCTCAACTCTGAACTGATTCCACAACCTATGGACTCACTTTCAAGGACTCTATAACTTATGTTGTCAGTATTATCTATCTATCAATGTAACTATCTTTTTTTTTGTTCACACATATTGTCTTTGTTTGCACATTGGTTGTTTGTCAGCCTTGTGTGTAGTTTTTCATCGATCCTGTTGTATTTCTTTGTTCTACTGTGAATGCCTGCAAGAAAATGACTCTTTGATATTAAACTTTGAATTTTGAAAGCATCCACCTAAATATTTCTAAATATCATCAGGCCTGTGTAGTCAATAGAAAAAGTATGTACATTAAGATTTGTTTATGGGATGAAGAGGACAGTGGAAGGGGGCAGCTGCTAAGTATAAGAGATTAAGCAATGATGTTATTTTAACCAGGCAGCTGAACTTTAAGCCTAATGTTCCATAAATGAAAAGTTTACATGCAGGAATGTTTGAAGTCATTAAGATTGTAAGATAAACATGGATGAGGATTGTTGAGCCTGTCTTCAGCAGGTACTGTACATGGAGACACCCTTTGTTTCTTCCCAACTGCTGAACTCAAACCTGCACGTAGCCCTCTTATCCCTTTGTCAATTAGTAGTAGGCATAAAGAGCCTCCAACCTCCTAACCCTGTACATCTTGGAGAGCAAACTGAAATGTTTACATTAAGTGTATTGAACACTTGGAGCTTGCAAAGGGAACCCTGCCAGCATCAATCTCCAGGGCCCCTTTCTTGGAAGTGATGATGGATTCTGAGAAAGCAGGGCCTCCCCAGAGGAGGTTTCGCTCTTCAGGAAAAAAAACCCTTGCCCCTGCATTCTAAAATGCAAATTTCCATCACTCTGTGCAGCAAAATTCAGTTGCACCAACACTGCCATCCACTCTGGTTTTGGTCTATCCCTATTTCAATCACCTTGCATAAAGATTAAGAAGAGCTTTATTTGTGACATGTACATCAAAACGCCGATACGTACACTGGAATGCGTCATTTGCATCATCATTTTTTTTGCAATATGTTGGGGGCAGACCACAAGTGTTGCTATGCTTCCGGCATTAACATAGCATATCCACCACTCACTAACTCTAACCGTCCGTCTTTGGAATGTGGGAGGGAGCCTGAGCACCTGGAGGAAACACATGTGGTCATACGAAGAGTGTCGGGGATCGAACTCCGATCAGTGATCAGGGGTGCTGCAAAATGATTGCACTAACCACTACGCTGCCGTGCCGCCCATTAAGTGTAATGTATCCTAAGGTGATGCACACAAAATGCTGGGGCAACTCAGCAGGCCAGGCAGCACGATGAGGTCCTGATGAAAGGTTTCGGCCTGAAACATCGACTGTTCACTCTTTTCCACAGATGCCCCCTGGCCTGCTGAGTTCCTCCAGCATTTTGCGTGGGTTACTTTGATTTCCAGCATCTAGAGGTTTTCTCTTGTTTGGTGTGCCAAGGTGATGCTGGATCTTGCTGGAGCCTTGGTGAGCGCTGCTTACAGTAACAGTAACGGGAGGTTCAGTCTGTTGCTTGGCTTCCTTAGACAGTTTGACATCCTCCATAGTGTGTTGTAACTGAGGAACTGGCTGACTCTTGACCTGTCTCTTTACTGTTCTATGACTCTGGAACTGTAAATGACTCTGTTTGATGGAGACACAAGAGCACGAGACACTCCAGATCCTGGGATCTGGGGCAGCAAACAATCCACTGGAAGAGGTCAAGGGGTCAAGAGGCATCTGTGGGAGGAAAGGAAATGTCAAAATTTCAGCCCAAAACCCTTCACAAGGACCTGATGCAGAGTCAAGAACCAAAATGTTGACACAGTTTTGACAGATGTTCTTGAACGCCTGCTGTTTGACCTGCTGATTTCTTCCAGTGGAATGTTTGTGACTCAGTTTGATGTAAGGAACAATTTCATCAAAATATGTAATGCCCTATATGTCTTTTACTAGCATCACATGGCCCACGTGGACATCTCCAACATGATTTCCAGTACAAAGTTTGGAACTGTTTATTGTTAGTCCCGTTGTTCAGTCTGTTTATTGTTTGCTGGTCTGATAACTCTAACCCTCACTGAGTCAAAATTGTTTTCCTTTCCCTTGAAACATTATGCTTCAATCACTGTCTGCCTAATTACCTCTCAGTTAAGCTGTACCATGTGCAATTACATAGTACAGAATGGAACCTAAGATTAGCCAAGTTCTTACTCATCACAAATCTGAAGTAAACTTGGAGATCTCGCTTTGTTTAACACCTGTAAGTGGTGAGTGGGTGACCTGATAGAGGTATTTAAGACCACGAGGGCATTGACAGGGTGAAAGCACACAGTCACTTTCCTGGGGAGGAGGCGCTAAAAGCAAAAGGGCATAGATTTAAGATCAGTGTCAAGAGATTAAAAAGGGATGTCAAGGGCAGTCACCTACCAGCTCCGACTAGGAGTTGAGGATGCCATCATCTACCTGCTAAACCGTGTCTATGCCCACCTGGACAAGCCAGCGAGCACTGTGAGAGTCATGTTTTTTGACTTCTCCAGTGTGTTCAACACCATCCGCCCTGCTCTGCTGGGGGAGAAGCTGACAGCGATGCAGGTGGATGCTTCCCTGGTGTCGTGGATTCTTGATTACCTGACTGGCAGACCACAGTACGTGTGCTTGCAACATTGTGTGTCCGACAGAATGATCAGCAGCACTGGGGCTCCACAGGGGACTGTCTTGTCTCCCTTTCTCTTCACCATTTACACATCGGACTTCAACTACTGCACAGAGTCTTGTCATCTTCAGAAGTTTTCGGATGACTCTGCCATAGTTGGATGCATCAGCAAGGGAGATGAGGCTGAGTACAGGGTTACGGTAGGAAACTTTGTCACATGGCGTGAGCAGAATTATCTGCAGCTTAATGTGAAAAAGACTAAGGAGCTGGTGGTAGACCTGAGGAGCGCTAAGGTACCGGTGACCCCTGTTTCCATCCAGGGGGTCAGTGTGGACATGGTGGAGGATTACAAATACCTGTGGATACGAATTGACAATAAACTGGACTGGTCAAAGAACACTGAGGCTGTCTACTAGAAGGGACAGAGCCGTCTCTATTTCCTGAGGAGACTGAGGTCCTTTAATATCTGCCAGACGATGCTAAGGATGTTCTACGAGTCTGTGGTAGACAGTGCTGTCATGTTTGCTATTGTGTGCTGGGGCAGCAGGCTGAGGGTAGCAGACACCAACAGAGTCAACAA
Organism: Mobula birostris; assembly: GCF_030028105.1. NCBI lineage: Eukaryota > Metazoa > Chordata > Chondrichthyes > Myliobatiformes > Myliobatidae > Mobula > Mobula birostris. Next base: position 148,960,654 of record NC_092377.1, on the reverse strand, counting down.
ACTCATTCGTAAGGCCAGTGATGTTGTGGGGATGGAACTGGACTCTCTCACGGTGGTGTCTGAAAAGAAGATGCTGTCTAAGTTGCATGCCATCTTGGTCAATGTCTCCCATCCACTACATAATGTATTGGTTGGGCACAGGAGTACATTCAGCCAGAGACTCATTCTACCGAGATGCAACACAGAGCGTCATAGGAAGTCATTCCTGCTTGTGGCCATCAAACTTTACAACTCCTCCCATGGAGGGTCAGACACCCTGAGCAGATAGGCTGGTCCTGGACTTATTTCATAATTTACTGGCATAATTTACATATTACTATTTAACTATTTATGATTCTATTACTATTTATTATTTATGGTACAACTGTAACGAAAACCAATTTCCCCCAGGATCAATAAAGTATGACTATGACTATTTCTTCATACAAAGGCTGGCGCATATTTGGAATGAACTGCCAGAAATAGTGGTTGGGGTCAGCGCATTTGCAACATTTAAAGGCCATCTAGATAAGTACATGGTTAGGAGTGGTGTAGAGGCCTAGCAGCCAAATGCAGGCAGATGAGACTAGTTCAGTGGCCTCTTGGATGCATTTTTCTAGATGGCCTGAATGACTCTATGACATGTTGATACTGCTCTGCTGCCTTCTGAGAAACAGCGTGTAATGGGGGAAATCAATCAATGTTATATGCTGTTACACCCTATAGCGCTCTCAACTAAATGTAAAGTGAACTTTGATCCATTGTCAGGCAATACGTCTGTCGGTATATCAGGAGTTGCATGGATCCATCCCAACCTTTCAAGGGTGTGGAAGGTGTTGCCTTAGGAACTTTGGTGTGTCGTTGCAGTGCATCCTGTAGATAGTACACACTGCTGCAACTGTCCGTCGATGGTGGAGGGGTTGGATGCTGTGAATAAGTTGTGATAAGATGCAGCTCCAAGCCCCTTGCTCTACTTCCCGGATACACGTTAACCCTGTGGTTAACCAAACCCCTAATGCCATACACAAATTCACCACTGACAGCACTGTTGTTGGACGAATCACAGGTAGCGGGGTAGGACACCTGGTTAAGTGGAGTGGCACCAGCAACTTCTCACTCAGTGTCAGTAAAACTAAAGAGCTGATTGTTGACTACAGAAAGGAGAAAATGGCAAATATGTACCAATCTACATTGGTGGATTAGCAGTTGGGAGGGTCATCAGATTTAAACTCCCGGGTGTTAACATATCAGGTGATTTGTTCTTTTTTAGAAGGTTAAGCAAGTTTCAGCAAGCGACCGAACACTCAAACTTCTCCAGATATACTGTTAAAAGTATCCTGACTGGTTACATCATGGTCTGATGGAGCAATTCTAATAGGCAGGAATGTTAGAAGCTGTGAGAGTAGAGGACTCTGTCTAATACTTCACAGCACATCCCTCTCCACCAGCAGAAGTTCCTGGAAGTTCCTCAAGAAGGCAACATCCATTATCAAAGATCCCCAGCATCTGGGCCACGCCATCTTCTCGCAGCTAGCAATGTGCAGGAGGTGCAGAAGCCTGAAGTCTCACACCACCAGGTTCAAGAGCAGCTACTTCAGCCATTTGGTTCTTGAAGCAACCTGTGCGCCCTAATCCCTACCTTAGTATAGCGACACTAAGACCACTTTGATCACTTTGCACTACAATTGACTTTCTTTTTTTTCCCTCTAATTGTATATGACTATTGTCTTGACTTTGGAAATACAGTATTTTACATGTTGGACTTGAATCCAATTTGATTGTGTGTCGATAAGTACAAGGAAATAATTGTTCCTATCGTAAAGCTCAATGTAAACTAATTGGAATGGAATTCTGACAGCTCAGTCAGTGGCTGGAGCAGGCCACAACAACGAGGTTTCTCGCAGGTCGGAGACACTTGTTTAAAAGTACAGAAGGGACAAGCGGGATGTCCATTGCTGGGTTTAGGCAAGTGGTGACTGTAGGAGTGTCAGGCTTTGTCTCAAAGGAGGCTTTGGCTCTGTGTAAGCTTCTGTTAAGGTTCCCTTTTTTGTTCCCTTACTGTACCTAGTATGGTAAATGGCAGATGTGTGTTCTTCATGCTGTTGGAGTCATGGGAGACCCAAAGTCTCCAAGGGAACTACTTCTGAGTGAAGTGCATCCGGCTGCAGCTCCTTGAAAACCGTGTTAAGGATCTGGAACAGCAACTGGATGACCTTTGGCTTACACGGGAGAGTGAGAAGATAACCGATCAGAGTTACTGGGAAGTAGTTACCCCAAAGTTGCATGAGACAAGCAGCTGGGTGTCTGTCAGGAGAAATGGAAATATGAATAGGCAGTTAGCACAGAACACCCCTGTGGCCACAGGTATACCATTTTGGATACTGTTGTGGGGGGTGACCTCCCAGGGGAATGCCACAGAGACTGGGTTACTGGCACTGAGCATAGGTCCATGGTGCAGAAGAGAAAGAGAGAGAGAAGAGGGGAGCAGTAGTGACAGGGACTCAATACTCAGGGGAACAGACAGGAGATTCTGTGGACGTGAACGGGACACCCGAATGGTATGTTGCCGCTCAGCAGCCAAGGTCAGGGACGTCTCGGATCACTTCCACAACATTTTGGAGAGGGTGGGAGAGCAGCCTGATGTCTTGGCATATATTGGTACTAATGACATAGGAAAGAAACGCAAAGCCGTCCGGAAAAGAGATTTTAGAGAGCTAGGTAGAAAGCTGAGAAGCAGGACCTCCTGGGTAGTAATTTCTGGATTGCTGCCTGTGCCACACGTCAGTGAGCATAGAAACATGATGATTCGGCAAACTAGTACCTGGCTGAGAAGCTGGTGCAGTGGGCAGGGCTTCAGGTTGTTGGATCATTGAGATCTCTTCTGGGGGAGGTATGACCTGTTCAAAAGTGACGGGTTGCACGTGAACCCGAGGGGGACCAATATTCTCGCAGGCAGATTTGTAGGAGCTGTGGGGCGGGTTTAAACTGATTTGGCAGGGTGTGGGAACTGGAGTGAAGGGGCTCAGGATAGCACGGATGGTTAAAAAGCAAAGATAGTGTGCAGTCAGACAGTCAAAAAGGGCAAGGAGATGATAGGACAAAATTGCAGCCAGCAGGGTGAGTATCAGTGCGCTAGGGATGCAGAATCAAAAAGGATAGCAAATACAGCACTCAGAGTTTTATATCTCAATGCATGGAGTATAAGAAATAAGGTTGATGATCTTGTTGCACCATTACAGATTGTTAGGTATAATGCTGTGGCCATCACTGAATTGTGGCTGAAGGATGTTTGTAGTTGGAACCTGAGTGTCCAAGATTACACCTTGTATCCGAGGGATAGGAAGGTGTGGCTCTGCTGGTAAAGAATGGCATCAAATCAATAGAAAGATGCAACATGGTAAAAGATGCTGAATGCTAGTGGGTTGTGTTAAGAAACTGCAAGGGTAAGAGGTCTCTGATGGCAGTTATATACAGGCCTTCCAACAGTAGCTGGGATGTGAACCACAGATTACAACAGGAAATAGAAAAAGTGTGTCAAAGGGGTAATGTTATGATAGTCATGGGAGATTCCATCATGCAGGTTAATTGGGAAGATCAGGTTGGAAGTGGATCTCAAAAGAGTGAGTTTGTTGAATGCCTAAGAGATGGCTTTTTAGAGCAGTTAGTTGTTGAGCCTACCAAGGGAACAGCAATACTGGACTGGTTGTTATGTAATGAACCAGAGGTGATTAGGGAGCTTAAGGTAAAAGAACCCTCAGGAGGCAGTGATCACAATATGATTGAGTTCAACTTGAAATTTGATAGGGAGAAAGTAAAGTTTGACCTAGCAGTTTTTCAGTGGAGTAAAGGACATTACAGTGGTATGAGATAGGAGTTGGCCAAAGTAAATTGGAAGGAGATGTTGGCAGGGATGACAGCAGAGCAGTAACGGCATGAGTTTCTGGGAACAATGAGGAAGGTGCAGGACAGATGTATTCCAAAAACTAAGAAATACTCAAATGGCTGACATGGAAAGTCAAAGCTAATGCAAAAACAAAAGAGAGGCCATACAACAAAGCAAAAACTGGTGGGAAGATAGAGAATTGAGAGGATGAGGACGGTACAATATAGAACACTGGCCAATGAGCCATAGCATGCTCAAACCATCCAACCATTAACCCTCCCTACCATCCCTCATCACCACTACATGCACTTCATCTAGCATCACTTTATGACTTTATGTATGTACATACAGTCAGTCTATGTATATAACAGTTTTATATATATATATGTGTGTTATAGGACTGCTTTTATATTTATATTTACTGTGTTTTTAAAATTGTGTTCTTCATGCTTATTGTGTTTTTTTTCAACCGCATCAGATCCGGAGTACCAATCATTTCATTCTCCTTTACACTTGTGTACTGAAGAATGACAATAAACAACCTTGAATCTTGAAGGAAGTACTAGAGGACATACCCTTAAGATGAGAACGAGTGTGTTTAAAGGAGATATGCTTGGCAATTATTCTATATCGAGAGAGGCACAGGCTGCCGACAGGAGTGGAGGAAGCAGATGCTGCCGTGGTGTTTAAGTTACATGAACATGCAGGGACTGGAGGAATATGGATCATGTACAGGCAGAAGAAATTTAGTTTAGATTGGCATCAGTTTATTGCAGACGTCATAGGGTGAAGGGCTTGTTCATGTGCTATACTGTTCTATGTACTCCTCTTAAGTGGGAATGTTTGTGGGTGAGTGCTAAGTATTGGCCCAGAACACCAGTCTATTTTTCTTCAGAACAGTAGCAGACAGGGCAGTCATCTAACACCTCATTCAAAGAAGATTTTGAAGATTAGCTTTTATTTGTCACATGAACATTGAAACATTGAACCGTACAGTGAAATGTATCAGTTGTGCCAAGGACCAATGCAGTCCAAAGTTTCTGCTGAGAACAGCTCACAAATGTTGCCACGCTGCTGGTGCCAACATAACATGTCCACAACTTACTAACCCTTGCTTGTATTCCTTCGGAACCTGGGAGGAGACTGCAGCACTCAGAGAAAACCCACGCTGTCACAGGGAGAGCGAATAAACTTTTCTTAGACCGCTGTGGGAATTGAGTCGGAGGCGAGAGTTTGAAAGCAGGGAAAAATGTGTAGTCAGTCTGTGTTTGAAGAAGGGAAATTCTGCATTATGTTTTATGTTCAGCTTCCACAGCCTTCACCACATCCTTGCAGAAGCAAACCTTCACATTCTTCTTTAAAGCACTAACACTATTTCATTACAGCTAAGCAGTGAATGGGTGTGATGCTGCCGTGTTTCAGTTGAGCCAGATTCTAGGCAGCTGGATTTTATTGGAATTATGTTTTTTCCTTCACCCCTGCCACCTGGAATCAATCTGCTTAACAGTAATCTCACTGACTGCAGTAGGTGGGGCCCAGGAGTGACCCTAGTAGGGTCAACAATTGAACCACGTGCCTTGCTTGGTCCCTACTTTTAAAGGAGCATTCCAATGCATCTTTAACAACTGGTGAGAAGGCTAAATCAATATGGAAAGATAAAGCATGGTGGTTTCAAGTTGCCTTTCAACTAGCTCTGCTTTGTTGCCTTTGGAAGTAGATGGAGGCCTCACTAGATTGACATGTTCATTGTACAAGCAGAGATTATGCAGACTCAATGTGATCCCTTCTACCGTCAGATTTCTTAATGATCCATGAACACTGTTTCTGTTGCGCACAGAAAGATCCCACAAGTTGCGAACTGATGGTCCATTTTGGTGTTGTTGATTGAAGAATATGTATTCTACTGGATTTTGTTGTAAAATTCTCCCTGTTCTAGGAGGTGTTTTTGTTGGGAATTTTTGCAGCTAGGGAATAGTTTAATAACTTCAAAAGACATTAGCCAGACATTTGTGCTCAGGTCTGTGGAGAGGAGCCTGCTTTTGCAATTCCCTGACTCAGAGGGTATTGCTCACCGAGCTACTGGTCTCATTATAAGTCCGCAAAGTACAGATGTGAACTTGAGGAACACCACACGACTGGAATAAATCATCATATTTCGGAGGTTTTGTTATTTTTAAACTATTTCATTCCTTTGGGATGACTGGCTTGCACTGAAATTCAACACTCCATTCAACCTTGGGGAGACCTACCCAGTATGGTAGCTTCTCATTTGGATAGAACTTCCTTCATAGAGGAAACAATTCTTAATCAATCTAGTCTGCGAAAGAAAGTGGAGGCGACCTGTGGGAAAACAGTGCAGCAAGCTGTGGTGACTTGGAATGTGCAGTTTGAACGGGTGGCATGTTCAGGAGGGATTTTTGCTTATAGGTTTCAGATTTATTTATCGCACGTACACTGAAACCTGCAGTGAAATGTGTTGTTTACGTTAACAACCAATATACCCAAGGATTTACTGGGGCCAGCACGCAAGTATTGCCAAACATTCCAGCACTAACAACATGCTCACCATGTTCGGCCTAACCACACAAGTAGCAACAATAGCAACAACAATAAGACCCTTACCCACCCTCTCTCACACACACACACACACACACACGCACACACAGGCCTTCACCCCCCCAGGACAGGCCACCTTCCTGGCCTGCAGTCCTTGCCCCCGGACTCTCTGATATCAAGTTTCCAGCCTCCAGTCCCGGATCCAGCGTCGCAGACTCGGCCTTTAGGCCTCTCTCTCAGGGTTCACCAACTTTGGTCTTCAGCCTTCGGGCTTTCTACTTCCAGACTTGCTGAACTCTGGACTGAAATGTTTGATTTTGCCCTTCAGACTATCCCATTTTCCTTCATTCTCCCCATAATCCTTAACACCTCAACCAGTCTCTGCCTTGAATACGCACAATGACCTGGCCTGCACAGCCATCTGTGGCAATCATAAACACAAGAGATTCTGGAAATGTAGGAAATCTTGAGCAACACAGACAAAATGCTAGAGGAACTGAGTAAGTTGGCAACATTTACGGACGGCAATAAATAGTCAACGTTTTGGGCCAAGATCCTTCTTCAAGACTGGAAAGGAAGAGGGCAGAAGCCAGAATAAGTAGGTGGGGTGTGGGGGGGGAGGGGAAGGAGTGCAAGCTGGCAGGTGATAGGTGAGACCAGGTGAGCAGGATGTGGGGGGTGGAATTAAGTAATAATCTGGGAGAGGATAGGTGGAAGAGAGAAATGGTTGAAGAAGAAGGAATCTAATTGGAGAGTATCTTGAGACAAAGGGAAGGAGAAAGTGAACCAGAGGGAGGTGATAGGCAGGTGAGGAGAAGAGAATGGGGTGACAGCTGAACAGATTCACCACCCTCTGGTTTAAAATTCCTCCTTATCTCAGTTCTAATTGGATGTTCTTTTGTTCTGAGGCCACCCCCTCTGTCCCACACTTTCTTCTAAAGGAATCATCCTCTCCACAATCCACTATATCAAAACCTTTCAGTCAACCTTTCAGGTTGAGTCAGTAGTGAAGAAGGCAAATGCAATGTTGGCATTCATTTCTAAAGGAGTAGAGTATAGGAGCAGGGATGTGATGTTCAGGCTCTATAAGGCACTGGTGAGACCTCACCTGGAGTACTGTGGGCAGTTTTGGTCTCCTTATTTAAGAAAGGATGTGCTGACATTGGAGAGGGTACAGAGAAGATTCACTAGAATGATTCCGGGAATGAGAGGGTTAACATATGAGGAATGTTTGTCCGCTCTTGGACTGTATTCCTTGGAGTTTAGAAGAATGAGGGGAGACCTCATAGAAACATTTCGAATGTTAAAAGGCATGGACAGAGTGGATGTAGCAAAGTTGTTTCCCATGATGGGGGAGTCTAGTACAAGAGGTCATGACTTCAGGATTGAAGGGTGCCCTTTCAGAACAGAAATGTGAAAAAAATTTTTTAATCAGAGGGTGGTGAATCTATGGAATTTGTTGCCACGGGCAGCAGTGGAGGCCAAGTCATTGGGTGTCTTTAAGGCAGAGATTGATAGGTATCTGAGTAGCCAGGGCATCAAAGGTTATGGTGAGAAGGCAGGGCAGTGGGACTAAATAGGATAAAATGGATCAGCTCATGATAAAATGGCAGAGCAGACTCGATGGGCTGAATGGCCTACTTCTGCTCCTTTGTTTTATGGTCTTACATTAAGCCTTTCATTCTTGAAATTATTCCTAAGGCATACTCTTATACCTAGGTTCCAACATGCAGGGGTTGAAAATCTGCATTGTTTTAATTCAGTGGTCTTCTGAGATATTAAGACTGTTTCCACAACTGTTGGAACTAAAGTTTATTACACTGAAGGTACAGCTGTTGAGGCTGGGACTTGCTGTTTTGACTAAAGTGGAAAATAAAACAGTGGAGGTTAACAAATGGAAACTTGCAGTCATATTGTGCAGTAGCGTCTAATTACTCTGACAGCAAGGTGCCTAAGTGACTCATTGGAGCTTTATGTGAGGTTTCATCACATAACTTCATGCCTCTACGCACCGCCCCAAATTCTCCCCACTTTGTCTATCAGTCCCAACCTTCCCAATCCAATTGGAAGCTAAATGAATTCCAGATGACTCAATTGTAAACTACAATAATCAATCAAACAGCTTTTTTGTGTTCTCTTTCCAAATAATGCTGGAAGAAATTAAATAAAAAACTATCATCGTACTCTCTGCTGGCCTTTTGAAAGTCTATCCAATATACCTCATTTCCGACTCTTCATAGGTTTGTAGGGTCAGTCAATGATACAGCACAGGAGAATAGTAATTCAACTTCAAATCTACACCAACCCTTTAAGAAAGCTTTCAATTTCACCCAGCCCCACTCATCATTCCCTGCTCTTCCTCTTCAGCAGTATAAATATCTCTTCTAGAAATATTTATGCAATTCCCTTTTGCAAGTAGAATCAGGTTTATTATCACTGATATATGCTGTGAAATTCATTGTTTTATTGCAGGGGTCCCCAACCTTTTGCACTGTGGACCGGTTTAATATTAACAATATTCTTGCGGACCGGCCGACCGGCGGTGGGGGGGGGGGGGGTGGTAGGGTTGCCAACGAACAAGAGTAGCAGTCAAATGCTTTACTCACTCTTCCTTCAGTTAGTCCTGACGAAGGGTCTCGGCCTGAAACGTCGACTGCACCTCTTCCTACAGATGCTGCCTGGCCTGCTGCGTTCACCAGCAACTTTGATGTGTGTTGCTTGAATTTCTAGCATCTGCAGAATTCCTGTTGTTAGCAGTCAAATGCGTTGTTTACTCTAAAGACTACAATGACCATGAAGCCTTGCGCGTGCACCAATGCGCATGCGCGTCATGAGCTGCCGATTCCCCCACCCCTAGCAAATCCATTTTGGCGATTCTGTTCGTGGGGGTGGGTGTTAACCACTACCAGAATGTAGGTGATAAGTGGGTAATACACTCAATTTTGTTTCTAATAGGGTTTATCTAACGAATTTAATATTAAACACAGAGCGCATTTTCCTCGCATGAATATAATGATAAGTCAATTATCGGGGAGCTTGAAGTAAGTGTTGAACGAACTTCCAGTAGAAGTGGCAGAAGCAGGTTCGGTATAATCATTTAAAGAAAAATTGGATAGCTATATGGACAGGAAAGGAATGGAAGGTTATGGGCTGAGTGCAGGTCGGTGGGACTAGGTGAGAGTAGCGTTCGGCACGGACTAGAAGGGCCGAGATGGGCTGTTTCCGTGCTGTAATTGTTATATGGTTATATAGGTCACTTATAAGGCAATAGCATCATAACATTTTAAGTAACGTTTGGATATTAAACACACAGCACATATTTTTCCCGTATGGACATATAAAATCATTGCAACACACCAATATCGCTGAATCAGTGGGAGCCCTGGGCTTGTTTTCCTGCAACAAGACGGTTCTGTCGAGGGGTGATGGGAGACAGCGATACTCGAAGGAGGTTCCTTATGTCCAGTCTATTCCGCAGTTTAGTTTTCGTTGCATTCATTGCAGAAAAATGTTGGAAATGGAAGCAACGTTTTCCCTGCTTTCGTGGCTATCTCAGGATATTTAGCCTTGACTTTGATCCAAAATGCCGACAGAGATGTTATGTCAAACATACTTTTCAGTCCGCCGTCATTTGCAAGCTCGAGGAGTTGATCACCTTCTCGCCCTGACACGGATGACGCACGGGACATGACCTCGCGTGCGTAATGGCTGATCAGTGGCCGTGACAGGGAATGAGGAAAGGTGCAGCTGACTCATATCACCAAATCATATCGCCTCCTCGCGGCCCGGAGGTTGGGGACCGCTGATTTACTGTAGTGGTACAGTGCCAGACATTAAAATTACTAGAAGTTACAAATTAATATTACATATATATACTTGGCACGTGGCCAAGTGGTTAAGGCATTTGTCTAGTGATTTGAAGGTGGCTAGTTTGAGCCTTGGCTGAGGCAGGCTGTTGTGTCCTTGAGCAAGGCACTTAACCACACAGTGCTCTGCGACGACACAGGTGCCAAGCTGTATGGGCCCTAGTGCCCTTCCCTTGGACAACATTGGTGGCGTGGAGAGGGGAGACTTGCAGCATGGGCAACTGCTGGTCTTCCATACAACCCTACCCAGGCCTGCGCCCTGGAAACCTTCTAAGGCGCAAATCCATGGTCTCATGAGACTAACGGATACCTATATATAGAAAAAATAGAAAGGCAGGGTTGCTCTGGAATCTGCTTTGCCTGCCTTTCCAGGCAGTGCATTCCATCTGACTGCAGAAGAAAATTCTACTCACTTATTTTATGGTTTTTGTACCAAATGTCTGAAGTCTGTGTCCTCATGCAACCTATATTCCAACTATAAAACATCAATTTTCTCCAGTTTTGGCAGCTGTTTCTATCATCAAACTCTTTTTCTTGTACACTCTGCAAAGAGTAGTACATAATTATTGTCTGTGCCTTGGATCAGGAGCTGTTGTGAGTTATCTGCCTGTGCTTGGCATCTCCTTTTCACACTGAGGTTGTTTAGAACGCTTGTGAATGAACAGATAAGAAGCCTATACTCTTCCCCATAGTATATTGGATGGTCCATCACAGCCAGAGCTCTCTCCGTCCCTGAGCACATTTACAAGAAAGCAGAATCCATCATCAGTGACCGCCATTATCCCAGTCATGATCTCTTCTCACGGCTGTCATTGAGCAGGAAGCACAGGAGCTTTAGGTCCCACACAGCAGGGTTCAGTAACAACTACCACCCTTCAACTATCAGGGTCCTGAAGCAGCATGGATAACTTTACTTACCTTCACTCTGAACTGATTCCACAACCTGCAGACTTACTTTTTAGGACTTTGGATCTCATGTTCTCAGTATTATTTATTTAGTTTTAAAATTTATTATTTTCCTCTTTTGCACATTGGATGTTTGTCATTCTTTGTTTATGTATAGTTTTTATAGACTCTATTGTATTCATTTTCCTGTAAATGCCTGTAAAAAAGTAAATGGCGACATATATGTACTTTCAATAATAAATGTATTTTGAACTTTCTAATTAGCTTTTCCTGTCCAGCCCACAGACCCTAACACGGTTTCCTAGAATACTCAAGCCATAAGTTCATGGAACTCCACTAATCTTATAGTGATGGGCAACTTTAAATTTAAAACTTCATGAAGCCTGAGATCCATCCAGGGAGATTCTGCTCTGTCTGGGGTCTGTACTTCTTACCTCAAGTCTTCCATGCATTCTTGATGTATGGCTTTCAGTTACCCAGCTACTGTAGTTGGAACATGCTCACATGTGCATGCAATTTCCAAGCACTGAGACAGCCTCTATGTAGTTAATGTAGTCCAGTGCTACGTTTGTCACTGGGCTGTTGTGAATGGAAGGCAGCACTGTTCGTGGTTTGCTGCCACTTCAGTCAGAATTATCATGAAAAGCCCAGCAGTGAGAAGAGACCTTGACTCTAATTGTCAGGGACTACAAATTGCCTCTGACACATTGAATCCAGATGGAGCTTTGCTGACAGATTATCTGGCAGTTTTGATCAGAGGAGCTTCCTAGATATATTAAGTGATTATAATGGTGATACATCAGTAGGGCTAGGGCTCGCAGATGTGTCCAGATCAATGTGTCTTTCTGCTGTATATGAAGGGGACAGTGCTAGTCAACGTGTTGGAGGGGCTGGGTTGAAGAGTTCCTGACATGATGCACATTAATGAACATGAATGAGCTTGGTGAATCAAGATCAACTCTAAATTGGGCCAAAGTACTGCACCATTGAGTGACAGGGAGCCAGACCAACACTCTTCAGGTTGAGGCTTATGGAGCCTCTGAAGCCCCAGACAGCCTGATCAGGAAATTGCCACGTGTCTTCCCTTGTTACCTTTTGTAAGCGTTCATGGTTACTTCTCTATGGCCATATCCAGGGCATCAAGTTGGACTGATGGGTTTCATGCCTCAACTTCCGACTAGACAGGTCATGGTTTAGCATTGGCATTGTGCAGGTGAAACCCTGGAGACCGTCGTACTGAAGTCAGTTGGGTGGACAGGTCAGCAGCCTCCTTTATAAAGTTGATGTGTGGAACGTGGCATGAGGAAGTGTCAGCCTGGAATCCACAGAGGATTGCCTGGTCTAATGGCAGGTCACCAATGCCTGGTCTAATGGCAGGTCACCAATGCCTGGCCTAATGGCAGGTCACTAATATCAATGTTGCACAAGGTCTGAGCAAGCTCAGATCTGTTGCTCTGTCTTTTCTGAGTTTTTATACCCACCAGGAATGGTGTGGGGGTGGGTGGTGAGAGGGAGCAGAGAGAGAGAGAGAGAGGGGTGGGGGGTGGAGGGGAGAAGATTTTGTGAATGTGAGAGAGAAAGAGCGACAGAGAGACAGGGACAGAGAAATGCAGAAAGAAAGAAAGAAAGCCAGAGAAAGAAACAGGAACACAGGTGTAGTATGTGATTGAGGGATGGGAGGGCGGTGAAGATATATATATATATAACCAGGATAGTAACAGTGCCCAGGAAGTCCAGGTCAACCATCAAACACTCATATACACTAATCCTATACTAATCCCATTTTTATTCTCTCCACATTCTCTTCAACAACCTAAGATTCTACACTCTTATAACTACTAAGGGAATGACAGTGTTCAACCAACAAATCTTTGAGATGAGGCAGGGAGCTGGAGTGCCTGGAGAGAATATGCAAGCATACTGACGGCACTGGAGGTCAGGAATGAATATGGGTCACTTGTCTTTTATACTGTTTTTACAGATCAAATCATTGCACAGTGCCCTGAGGTAAAACAATGACAATGCAAAATAAAGTGTAACATCTCCAGAGAAAGTGCAGTGCAGCTAAACAGCAAGGACAAGATCATAATGAGGTAGATTGTGAGGTCCAGAGTCCATTTTGTCATATTAGGGAACTATTTCATAGTCTTATTGCAGCAGGGTAGAAGTTGTTCTTGAGCCTGGCAAGTACGTGCTTTCAGGCTTTTATATCTTCTGCTTGATGGGAGACAGGAGAAGAGAGAATATCTGGATTGGGTGGAGTCTTTGATTATGCTGGCTGATTTACTAAAGCAGAGAGGGAACACAATGGGGAGACTGGTTTCCAAGACAGGCTGAGCTACAGTATATCCACAACTCTCTGCACTTTCTTGTGGTCACGTGCAGATCAGTTGCCTTACCAAGCTGTTATGTATCCAGATGCTTTCTATAGTACGTTGATACAAAATTATTGTATACGTCCTACCCCTATTTGACTTCCCAAATGCATTACCTTATAATTCTGCCAATGCTTCACACAATTTTCAATCTGACCTATGTCCTGCTCTAAACTTAGACAATTCTGTTGCTATCCCTACTTACTTACTTACATGGGCCCTCAGCTCCCAGTGAAGCATAGACCATTGATGACCTGCCGTCTCCATCGTCCTCTGAAGTTGATCGTATGGTTGGAGTTAGACCATAAGACTATAAGATATAGGAGCAGAAGTAGGCCATTTGGCCCATCAAGTCTGCTCCGCCATTCAATCATGGGCTGATCTAATTCTTCCAGTCATCCCCACTCCCCTACCTTCTTCCCATGCCCTTTGATGCCCTGGCTAATCAAGAACCTGTCTATCTCTGCCTTAAATACACCCAATGACTTGGCCTCCACAGCTGCTCGTGGCAACAAATTCCACAGATTTACCACCCCCTGACGAAAATAATTTCTCTGCAGCTGTATCCTAAATAGATGTCTTTCAATCTTGAAGTCGTGTCCTCTTGTCCTAGACTCCCCTAGATGAGAAATAACTTTGCCATATCTAATCTGTTCAGGCCTTTTAACATTAAGAATGTTTCTGAGATCACCCCCATTCTCCTGAACTCCAGGGAATACAGCCCAAGAGCTGCCAGATATTCCTCGTTCCTGGAATCATTCTCGTGAATCTCCTCTGAACCCTCTCCAATGTCAGTATATCCTTTCTAAAATAAGGAGCCCAAAACTGCACATGATACTCCAAATGTGGTCTCACGAGTGCCTTATAGAATCTCAACATCACATCCCTACGCTTATATTCTATACCTCTAGAAATGAATGCCAGCATTGCATTTGCCTTCTTCACCACCAGCTCAACCTGGAGGTTAACCTTTCAGGTATCCTGCACAAGGACTCCCAAGTCCCTTTGTATCTCTGCATTTTGAATTTTCTCCCCATCTAAGTAATAGTCTGCCCATTTATTTCTTCCACCAAAGTGCATGACCATACACTTTCCAACATCGTATTTCATTTGCCACTTCTTTGCCCATTCCCCTAAACTATCTAAGTCTATCTGCAGGCTTGCTGTTTGCTCAACACTACCCGCTCCTCCACCTATCTTTGCATCATCGGCAAATTTAGCCACAAATCCATTAATCCCATAGTCCAAATCATTGACATACGCCGTAAAAAGCAGCCTTCCCAACACTGACCCCTGTGGAACTCTACCGGTAACCGGCAGCCAGCCAGAATAGGATACCTTTATTCCCACTCTCTGTTTTCTGCCAACCAGCTAATGCTCTACCCGTGCTAGTAACTTCCCTGTTATTCCCTGGGCTCTTATCTTGCTAAGCAGCCTCATGTGCGGCATCTTGTCAAAGGCCTTCTGAAAATCCAAGTACACCACATCTACTGCATCTCCCTTGTTTATCCTGCTTGTAATTTCCTCAAAAAAGTGTTCATCAACAATTCTGCAATTCATTCCATCCACTGTATGGGGGATTGGCCTATACAGGGTTACCAGAGCCCTTTAGGCCAGCCTTACCCATTTCCACCTCGCACAACGGGGATGTAGGGTTGGGCTTTGAGAGGCATTGCTATTCGTAGCACCACCAACTTTCAGCATTATTTGTGTCATTATTTAAATGTGAAAAGGTAGCTTTATACCTGATCTTTTTTTTTCTGCAAAGTTTAGAAGTTTTTGTTATATAACACAGAAGAGATTAAAAGGATTCCTTAGCAAGTTTGATCTGATTACTCACAACATGCAAAGTCCAAGCTCCACAGGGACTTGGGTAAGTTCTCTCACAGCGGCCTCGGTTTAGGGAACAAAGGAACCAGGAATGGTGAAAACAAAATGCATTTCTACAAACAGTTGGACAGCTTGTTAACAGATGTCAGCCAGTACCTTGATGTCAACTCATGTAAATATGAGCTGCTACATTAGCATGCAAAATGGAGGCAAATGATTTTACAATTTTTAATTTTTAAGCATCATTTGAACAGTTCATCAACTGTTCAAATCTGTTCTTACTTGGTTAAAACTGAGTGCAACATCAGGCCAATGAACTGGACAGATAGCTTCTGCTTTCCTCCAACTTTCAAATCCCTTACTCACTCTTCCTTCAGTTAGTCCTGCCGAAGGGTCTCAGCCTGAAACGTCGACTGCACCTCTTCCTACAGATGCTGCCTGGCCTGCTGCATTCACCAGCAACTTTGATGTGTGTTGCTTGAATTTCCAGCATCTGCAGAATTCCTCTTGTTAATGTTTTGTTAAGATACTTTTCCCATGAAGTCAGCATTTCTTTCAGATAGCAGGTGTGAGCCCAAAGGTTCCTGTCCCTGCCAGATCTAATTATTTGATGCTTTTTGGCATGGATTAACCACAATGTTATATAGTTCTTGAGTTTAAGAACTCTAGATTCTGGAAATCTGAAATGAAGAATAGATTGTGGTGGATATACTCAGCTAGGAAAGCAGAGCAGTGGAGAAAAAATAGTGTAACTGTTTCAGGCTGAAGGCTTTCATTTGATGAAATACCCACCTAAAATATTCTCATTGTCTCTCTCCCCACAGATGCTGCCTGACCTTCAAGGCACTCCGGGTATTTTCTGTTTCTAACTTAACTTTGTTTCTGGACAAAATCCAGACTTGATAGTGTATTCTTTAGAAGCCAGGAATACTTAGCGGTGTTGGTGGCCTGTGACTTACACAATTATTAAGTATGGAGGTGTTGTTGGTATTGTATTGGTTTATTATTGTCATGGCACTGAAATTACAAGAAATGTTGGGATAAGGTGTGACCAACTGGACCTAAATCAAAGTAGTTCTGATATTTGTTAAGTTAGTTTTGGACATTTAATGAACTTGTTAACAGATGCCAGAAGAAACAGACAAAGGCATAGGAAGATTTATGAAGTGCCATCGTAAATGGATCTTGCCCAGGTAATAATGCTGGGATGCTTAAAGTCCATTGCAGAGTGATGGAAGATCTTCTTCCAAATCAGACTCAGATTTATTATTACTGCCTTATACTCAGTAGCAACTTCATTAGGTACACTTGTACACTTGCTCATTAATGCAAGTATTTAAACAGACAATCATGTGCAGGAACCCAATGCATTAAAAGCATGCAGACGTGGTCAATTCTGTTGTTGTTCCCACCAAACATCAGAATGGGAAGAAATATGATCTAAGTGACTTTGACTGTGGAATGATTGTTGGTGCCAGACAGGGTGGTTTGAGTAACTCAAAAACTGCTGATCTTCTGGGATTTTCACACACAACAGTGACAAGTGTTTACAATGGTGCAAGTAAGAAAAAGACATCCAGTGAGTAGCAGTTCTGTGGACGTAAATGCCTTGTTAAAGAGAGGGGTCAGAGGAGAATGGCCAGACTGGTTCAAGCGGACAAGAAGGCAATAGCAAATCAAATAACCAGTGTTAAAACAGCATTAAAACAGTGGTGTGCAGAAGACCATCTCTGAAGGCACAATGCGTCGGACCTTAAAGTGGATGGGCCACAGCAGCAGAAGACCGCGAACAAGACTCGTTTAGTGACAGAAGTACAGGGCAAAGAAATAAAATAATTATAAATTACAGTAATAAATAAATACGGCAAAGAAAAGGAATAATAAGGTAGTGTTCATGGGCCATTCAGAAGTCTGATGGCAGAAGGGAAGAAGCGTCCTTTTGGGAAGGTGAACAGAACGTTGAACCTTTGATTACCCTGCTTCACTTCTGCATCCATACTTCTGGGGGTGTTACTGAACAAACCTATTCCTCTGATTCCAGTGATGCAATTTAAATAGTTAGACTCCGCAGATGCTGGAAATCCAGAGCAGCATACACAACATGCCAGAGGACTGGCAGCATCTGTGGGGAGGAATAAATATAATCAGAATCAGAATTGGGGTTATTATCGCTGGCACATGTGAAGTTTGTTGTTTTGTGGCAGCAGTATATTACAATGCGTAATAATAAAAACTATTAATTACTATAAAAAGTACATCAAAATAAATTAAATAAGTATTGCAAAAAGAGAAGGGAAAAATACTGAGTTAGTGTTCATGGGTTCAATGTCCATTCAGAAATCTGATGGTGGAGGGGAAGAAACTGTTCCTGAAACATTGACTGTGTATCTTCAGACTCCTGTACCTCGTCATTGACGGTAGCAATGAGCTCATGATAGAGTTGGCTGAGTTTACATCTTTCTGCCAGTTTATCTGATTCTGTGCAGTTGCCCCTTCCTACCATACTGTGATGCAACCAGTTAGAATGCTGTCCATCATACATCTGTAGAAATTTGCGAGTGACTTTGGTGATATACCAATTTTACTCAAACTCCGAATGAAATGTAGTCACTGTTGTACCTTCTTTGTAATTGCATCAATATGTTGGACCCAGGATAGATCTTCAGAGATGTTGACACCCAGGAACTTGAGACTGCTCACCCTTTCCACTTCCGATCCCTCGATGAGGACTGGTATGTGTTCCCTCAACTTACCCTTCTGAAGTTCACAATCAATTCCTTGGTCTTACTGACATTGAGTGCAAGTTTGTTGCTGCATCATCACTCAACCAGCTGATGTCTCATTCCTGAACTCCTCCTCGTTCCCATCTGAAGTTCTGCCAACAATAGTTGTGTGGTTGGAAATTTATGGATGGTGTTGGAACTGTGCCCAGCCATGCCATCATGGGGGTAAAGAGAGTACAGCAGTGGACACAGCACACAATCTTGAGGTGGGCCAGTGTTGATAGCAAGGAGAAGATGTAATTTCTGATCTGCATAGACTGTGGTTGCTCAGTCAGGAAGTCAAGGATCCAGTTGCAGAGGGTGGTACAGATGACCAGATTTTAGAGTTTGTTGATTAGAACTGAGGGGATGATTGTGTTGAACTCTGAGCTTTAGTCAATAAATAGCAGCCTGGCGTAAGTATTACTATTGTCCAGGTGATGAAAGGCAGATCGGAGAGTCAGTGAGATTGCATCCACTCTTAATGTATTGTGGCATTAGGCAAACTGCAGTGAGTCTAGATTCCTGCTTATGCAGGAGCTGATTCTAGCCATGACCAACTTCATCACAGTAGCTGTGAGTGCCACTGGGCGACAGTTATTGAGGCAGCTCATCTACTCTTCTTGGACACTGATATGATTGTCACTCTTTTGAAGCAAATGGGAACCTCCAACTGCAGCAGTGAGAGATTGAAGAGGTCCTTGAACATTCCCGCCAGTTGCTTGGCACAGGTTTTCAGAGCCCTGCCAGGTTCACCATTAGAGGCTAATGCCTTGCAAGGGTACACCCTCTTGAAAGATGTTCTGATCATTGGACTCTGAGACAGAAGTATCAGGATCATTAGA
Source organism: Mobula birostris (assembly GCF_030028105.1). NCBI lineage: Eukaryota > Metazoa > Chordata > Chondrichthyes > Myliobatiformes > Myliobatidae > Mobula > Mobula birostris. Next base: position 148,941,652 of record NC_092377.1, on the reverse strand, counting down.
TACTGCATAGATTTGCATAGATGAAGTTTTATTCTCCCTTTCAAAATGTACGTAAAAGGCATTGAGCTCATTTGAGAGTGAAACATCACATCCATTCAGGATGTCAGGTTTCGCCTTGTAGGGAGTAGTCACCTGCAAACCCTGCCAGAGCCGAGGTGTATTTGATTCTGTCTAACCTCAATTGGAATTAATTTTTTCATCCTTAAAATAGCTTTCTGTAGGTCATATCTGGACTTCTTGTATAGTTATGGATCACTGGTCTTGAATGCCACAGATCTAGCTCTCAGCAGACTCTGAATCTTCTGGTTCATCCATAGCTTTTGGTTTGGATAATGTCTGATATGTTCTTGAAGGCACACACTCATCCATACAAATTTTCAGTAACAACTGTGGTGTATTCATTCAGACTTGAAGACGAATCCCTGAATATTGTCCACTCCAGCGACCCAAAGCTGTCCTGTCAGCCCTCCTCTGCCTTCCTTGACCATACCATCTTGGTCCTCACCACTGGTGCTGAGGTCTTTAGTCTCTGCCTATATGCTGGGAGTAGAAGTACAGACAGGTGATAGGATTTTCCAAAGTGTGGGTGCGGGATGGCATGGTAAGTGTTATTGGTGGTGGTATAACAGTGGTCAAGAATGTTAGCTCCCCTGGTTCTACAGGTGATATGTTGGTGGTAGATATTCAGAGACTAATTCAAGCTGAAATCCCCCAAAATGATAATGAAGACATCACAGTATCATGTCTGCTGATATGTTATTCAGCTGCTCCAATGCCTGCATGACATTGGCCTGAGGTGGAACGTACATCACCACCAGGATGATGGCAGAAAATTCCCTCGGTAGATAACATGGATAACATTTGGTCGTTAGACCTTCCCGGCCAGGTGTGCAGGACTGAGACAAACCTGACACATTTGTACACCACAATGAGTTCATCATAAAGCATACTTCACCTCCTCTGCCTTTAAGAGGCTGAGCTGTCCAGTTTTTGCGGAAAATGGTGAAGCCATCGAGCTGCAGCATTGCATTCAAAATAGCGGGTGACAGCTATGTTTCCACGAAGCAAAGTACACAGCAGTTCCTGATGTCCCTCTGATACAGCAATTTTGCTCAGCCGTATTTTGGGCTGAGACCCTTCATCAGTACTGGACCTGAAGGGGGAAGAGGTCAGAATAAGAAGGTAGAGGAAAGGAAGGAGTACAAGCTGGCAAATGATAGGTGAAACCAGATGACGGGGGAGGGAGGATAAGAGATAATGCAATTAAATGCACTTATTTACACAAATCCTTCAGCAATCTCATTTTATTCTACCTTCAATTCCCCCAGATTCTACTATTTGCCCACACACTAGGGGCAATTTATAGTAGCCAATTAACTTGACTGCCTGTCTTTGGGATATGGGAGCTACTAGTCTTTGGGGATGAGGGAGAATATTGGAGCACCCAGAGCAAACCCACATGGTCATGAGATGGTGGGGCTGAGTGAGGGGATCAAGGACTGAGGACTGGAGTCCATGGTGAGTTGGAGCTGAATGAGGTGTTTGAGGGTTCCAGATTTAGACCAAAAACCATAGTAGTAGTGGGTGAACAGGGTATTGGGATTAAAGATCCAGGTATAGAAATTGAGATTCAGGATTGAGGATGGCCTGGAAGCCATGTGGCTCAAGGAATAGTCAATGATCACCACTTCTTGGGACAGCGTAATTTGAGCTACCCAGCAATGTTTCAAAGGGAGCACAGCCCATGGGCTGAGATTGTCCTGCGTGCCCTGAAGCATTTGCAACCAGGTCAACTACCATTGGTGTGAAATGACCTAGAAGTGTCTTTATTTGCATTACTCTGGCAAAAATACAATTGGTTTTCAACCGCATAACTGAAGGAACAATGCATAATTATGTGATTAAACTTACAGGAAATAGTTCCTTGAAGTTTAATTACATCCATAATATGTCAAGCTTTGATCTACTGCTGGTCCATTTGCAGATCTCAGCAATGCACCTTTGTAGAAGAATTGCCTGTTTTACAATCCTTGAAGTTTATTTTCCTACTGTCTGATCGAAAAGCTCACTAGAAAACTTAGGAAAGTCATGTATTCCACTACCTCAGCACATCCCAATGTGTCCTTTCTGGCTAAAGAAATGATTTTCAAGTGTTTTTGAAGGCAGATACCACAGTCTGCAAATCTTGTGAGGCAGCTGGGCAAGGTGAACCCCAATGTCTGCAAGTTCGAGTCTGAGTCTGGATGCTGAAGAGGATGGCTTGTCCCGGGAGGGAGGTTTTCCTGTTGTTCTGTTGCTTGTTGCCTTCTGCTTTGTTGTGTTCTGTGTTGTTCTGCCAGGCTTTGTGGAGACATGCAGGCACCAAAATGTTTGGCAATACTTCCGGGCTGCCCCCCAAGACATTCTCAGATCTCTTGGTTGTTAATGCAAACAATGCAATTCACCATATGTTTTGATGTAGATGTGATAAATTAATTTGAATCTCTTTGTTACAAACATGAAAAAATCCTCAGATGCTGAAAATCCAAGACAACACACACAAGATGCTGGAGGAACTCAGTAATCTAGGCAGCATCGATGGAAAAAGAGTGCAGTCAACGTGTCAGGCCCAGGGTCCTTCATTAGGAATGGAAGAAAGATGAGAAGTCAGATTAAGAGGGTGGGGGCATGGGGAGGAAGAAGTACAAGGTGGTAGGTGATAGGTGAAGCTGGGAGAGTGGGGGGGGGGTGTTGAAGTAAACAGCTGGGAAGTTAGTTGATGAAAGAAATAAAAGGCTGGAGGAGGGGAAGTCTGATAGGAGAGGGTAGAATCTCCTCCCTTTTCCCTTTCTTCCATTGTCTTCCATAGTCAAATTCCGCCTTTTCCAGCCCTTTCACCTATCAATTTCGCAGCTCTTTACTTCAACCCCTCCCTCTCTCCCGGTTTCACCTATCACCCTCCACCTTGAGCTTCTTCCTCCTCTCCCCCACCTTCTTATTATGACTTCTCATCTTTCTTTCCAGTCTTGATGAATGGTCCCAGTCCCAGCCTTGACTGTTTACTTTTTTTCCATAGATGTTGTCTGGCCTGCTGAATTCCTCCAGCATTTCGTGTATGTTGCCTTGAATCTATTTGTCATCTCATTTGTGCACAACAGGCTCAATGATACCACAAATAAGCAGATGTTCATTGAAGTTAAGCATTTGGTCTAAGAACCAAGGGTGATATAACCATATAACAACTACAGCCATCTCGGCCCTTCTGGTCCATGCCAAACCCTTACTCTCAACTGGTCCCACCGACACTCAGCCCATAACCCTCCATTCCTTTCCTGTCCATATAGCTGTCCAATTTAACTTTAAATGACAACATCGAACCTGCCTCAACCACTTCTGCTGGAAGCTCGTTCCACACAGCTACCACTCTCTGAGTAAAGAAGTTCCCCCTCATGTTATCCCTTAACTTTTGCCCTTTAACTATCAACTCATGTCCTCTTGTTTGAATCTCCCCCACTCTCAATGGAAAAAGCCTATCCACATCAACTCTATATGCCCTCTGCTGCTCTGCTTGTGGGAGAGCAGAGGGGAATTTGGTTTATATCTCATCCAAAGGTAGTGTATGATAACATACATTCAGGGGCCACTTTATTTGGTATCTCCTGCACCTAATAAAGTGACCAATGAGCGTATGTGTGAGGTCTTCTGCTCCTATAGCTCATCCACTTCAAGGTTTCATGTGCTTCAGAGTGGCTCTTCTGCAAGCCACTGTTGTAACGCGTGGTTATTTGAGTTGCTGTTGTCTTCCTGTCAGTTTGAAATGGTCTGGCCATTCTCCTCTGACCTCTCTCATTAACAAGAGGTTTTCGCTCACAGAACTGCCACTCGCTGGATGTTTCTCACGTCATTCCCTGTAAACTCTAGAGACTGTTGTGCATAAAAATAAAAAAGATCAGCAGTTCCTGAGATACTCAAACCATCCTGTATAGTACCAACAGTCATTCCATGGTCAAAGTCACTTGGATCACATTTCTTCCCCATTCTGATGTTTGGCCTGAACAGCAATTGAACTTCTTCACTGTGTCTGCATGCTTTAATGCATTGGGTTGCTGCCATATGATTGGCTGATTAGATATTTGCATTAACAAGCAGATGTACAGGTGTACAGGCCTCTAAGTGCATCAGTACTTTGATAAGTTCACTTAGAACTTTGAAATGTTGGCTCTTCCTGCAATGCAGCATTTACTTAGCATGTTTGGAGGGATTCATTCTGTAGAAGTTGCAGATTGAATGCAGCAGCATAGAAGAAGCCTGTTTTGTCCGTGCATACTTCATTTTCAACATATGGCTTTTATCCTTAGCTCCCAAACATGGAATGAAATAATTCTGTGATCCAGTACATTTTGTTCCTTATGCTCAGCTTCTCCAAGAGTCCATCCCTCCAACAGGCCACTCAGGATTGCTACAACTTTCAACAGCACATTTGCTTTCATTTCATTTCTGATGGCAGTGAGTCCTGGAAAGGTTTCCTTAGTTTAACACTGTTCGCCCCCGATCAGTGGCTCAGTGCACATGGAAATTGAAAGCAAAGTATTGTGGTGCTGGAAATCTGAAATAAACCAAAGTGCTGAAAATACTGAAAAGGCCTGTCTGAATCTGTGGGAGAGAGAAACTGAATAAATATTTCAGATGAAAAAAGGGAAAGCTTTGTAGTTCTGTATCCAATTCAAGATATCCCAATACAATTTAAAAGCTATGAACTATTTCTGATGTGATATATATACTCAGTGTCCTCTTTATTAGCTACTTGATAAAGGGTCTCAGCCTGAAATGTCGACTGTACCTCTTCTTAGAGATGCTGCCTGGCCTGCTGTGTTCACCAGCAACTTTGATGTGTGTTGAGTGTAGTTCATGGTCGTTTGCAGCTGTAGCCCATCCACTTCAAGGTTCAAAGTGTTGTACAATCAGAGGTGTTCTTCTGCACACCATTGTTGTGATGCGTGGTTATTTGAGTTACTGTCACCTTTCTGTCAGCTTGAACCAGTGTGGCCATTCTCCCCTAACCTCAGAATCGGAATCTGGTTTAATATCACTGGCATATGTTGCGAACTTTGTTGTTTTGTGGCAGCAGCACATTGCAATACATCATAATAAAACCCCTATAAATTACAATTGGAAATATATAAAAAATCAAATTAAATATGCTCTCTAAGGTACATCTGTAAAAATTTGCGAGTACCTTTGGTGACATACCAGGACTTCTCATGCTCTTAATGGGATGTGGGCATGCCTTCTTTGTAATTGCATCAATATTTTGGGCCCAGGGTATATATTCAGAATGTTATCACCCTGGAACTTAAAATTGCTCCCCCTTTTCACTTCTGATCCCTGAATGAGAACTGGTGTGTGTTCCCTTGACTTGCCCTTTCTCAAGTCCACAATCATTGGTCTTACAGACTCTGAGTGCAAGGTTGTTGTTGCAACACCACTTCACCAGCTGATCTGCCTCGCTCCTGTACACCTCCTCGACACCATCTCAAATTCTGCCAACAATAGTTATATCACTGGCAAACTTTTAGATGATGTTTGAGCTGTGCCTAGTAACGCGGTCATGGATGTAGAGAGAGCAGAGCAGTGGGCTGAGCATGCATTCTTGAGGTGCGCAGGTGTAGGTTGTCAGCTAAGAGATGTTATTTCCGTTCTGCACAGACTGTGGTCTCCCGGTGAGGATGTCAAGGATTCAGTTCCAGAGAGAGGTGCAGAGGTGCAGATTTTGGAGCTTGTTGATTAGAGTTGAGGGTATGGTCGTGTTGAACGCTGAGCTGTAATCAATAAACAGCAGCCTGGCATAGGTATTGTTATTGTTCAGGTGAACCATGGTAGACTGGAGAGCCAGTGAGATTGCATCGCTGATTAATAAGGTGTTTGCGCCCACAGAACTGCCCCAATGGATGTTTTTTTTTTGCATTTCTTCCCTATTCTGATGTTTGGTCTAAACAACTGAATCTCTTGATCATATCTGCATGCTTTTATGCATTGAGTTGTTGTCACATGATTGGCTAATTAGATACTTACATTAACTATCAGCTGCCCCATCTTGGTATATTTTAGAAATTTATGATTTCTCTTTGAGTTACCCACACCCTTCCACCAGTTGTCCTCATCAGCTTAATTGCTCATTGCTTAAACAAATATCTCCCAAAAAATGGTTAGCTTCTGTCATCACTTGGAATCAATTAAATGTACCTCAGCAGTAGTCTATTGGCTGTAGAGTGCTTTAGGACATAGTGAGGTTACGTCAAGTGGAGTTTATTTTCATGTGCAAAAGTACGGTGAGGTACTGGTGCAATGAAAACATGAATGCTGCAACGTTACAGGCACAGAAGTACAAACAACACACAGAATATAAATTATACAAAAAGCTACATCACACAGTGAAAATGAAAAACTACACAAAGTCAAGACCTTAGTGCAAAAAGAAACACAAAAGGCTCAATTGAAATCAAAACCATACTTGCTGAAGAGGTGGCTGTATTGCTCAGGTGGGGCTAGGGCGGTGCAAATCAGTTCAAGAACCTGATGGCTGTAGGGAAGTACCTGTTCTTGAACCTGGCGGTATGGAACTTCAGGCTTCTGTACCTCCTGCCTGACAGTAGGGCGAGGAGAGGGCGCGGTCAAGATGGTGGGGATCTTTTATGACAGATGCTGCCTTGAGGCACCAACTCCCATAGATGCTGTCAGTGGTGGGTCAATGGTGGCTGTCATAGAATATAGGACATAGAACAGGACAGCGCATAGAACAGGACAGCCCTTCAGCCACAATATTGTGCTAACCCATATAAATCTACTCTATCATCCATCTAACTTTTTCCTCCTACATAGACCGTTGCCCTCCATTTTTCTTACTATCTAAGTCTCTTCAATATCCCTGTTGTATTAGTCTCTACCAGTGTTCTGGTCGTGCATTCCATGCACCCACCACTCTGTGGAAAAAAACCTTCTCCTGTCATCTCCTCCACTGAACTTAAATGGATGTCAGTAGCCACTGCTACTCTATCTAAATTTCTCATGATATGATGACGATGATGATGATGACGTTGACTCAGACCTGACAGGCCAATGTTGGGCATTTTTGTGCCTTACGAGGCGCAGTTCGAAAGGCTGTGCGGGGCGCCACTCCTCGCACAGACATTGCGCAGTATTATTTTACGAGGCCGAGTTGCGAGCTCGACATCAACCCGGTGCAGATGGAGAGCACGCACGGGGGCGGCCTGTCACTGGATCGAACTCGGGAACCTCCATTCTCGAGCCTGGTGCTGATCTCACTGCGCCACCAGCCGACCGATATTCTACACCCCTAGAAAGTCACCTATCATCTTCTATTGCTCCAAAGAGAAAATCTCTAGCTCATAGAACCTTTCCTCAAAAGACATGTTCTCTGATCCAGGCAACATCCTTGTAAATCTCTTCAGCATCCTTTCTAAAGCTCCCACATCCTGCCAATAATGAAGAGACGAGAGCTAAATTGAATAGCACCCCAATGCCTGAATTTTGTCATAAGTGGGGTGCTTCCACATTTAAAACTGAAAAGCTGGAAGCTATTCTGCCTTTGTAACTTGTTGAAAGTCCTGTCCAGTTCATTTCTCCTTGTTCCGTTTTACCTTCATAGCCTTGGAATAGATTCAGGACAATGTATCTTTCTCGAAAAAAAATGGGAGCGTGGGCAAACTCCATCCTAGCTTTGAAGAATGTTACCTGTGTCATGGGTTCGAAGCCCTGGAACTCTCTCTTCACCAGTACGACAGGAGCATCCTCACTAGAAGGACTGCAGCTGTCTGAAAGTGGATTTTGCCAATGCCACCCATTTCTAGTGAATGAATGGAAGGGTGCTCTCTATAATACCTCAAAAAAGGGTCAAGATAGCATTACTGTATAAAAAGAGCAGTGGTACTAGGTATGTTTTCTGATGTTATTGCAGAGAGAATACATAGTAGAAAGGCTTTCCTTCCATTCATTTACTGGATGTGAATGTCATAGGTTCTGCCTTTTTCCAAGATAGCCTCAGGGTAATGCTGTTTGAACATTTGTCGCATGAAGATTAGAAAAGAGAATTGCAGATAATTGCAATGAGAAAAAATCCAGTGTTTTGGAAGGACTTGAGTTTTATGTTTAGTTATAGCAGTGAGGAATTACGATGTGTTTGCTTGTGGGAAAGACAGCTGCTCAGAGGCAAAGTGAGCTAATTAAACTGGGAGATGTTCATGTAGAGGCTGCGTGGGAAAGTGGAGAACCTGGCAGCCCTCCTTTTCAGTGGAGATCAGTTGATCCTGAAGAGACTGATGATTGGTGGCTCCTAGAGCAATGTGGCCAATTTCAAATGCAATGCTCCAGAGGAACATGAAGGAATAATTCAATATTTTTAATGTCATAGAATAAGGCCATTCAGTCTATTAAATCTGTGCTTCTGGGGAGCAATCCATTTTGTTCCTTTCCTCCTTGTTTGCCAATACCTGTTCAGTTTATTTTCTGTCAAAAATGCCTGGGTTAGTAAATTTGCTGATGACACAAAGGTTGGGGGTGTTGTGGATAGTGTGGAGGGCTGTCAGAGGTTACAGAGGGACATTGACAGGATGCAAAACCGGGCTGAGAAGTGGCAGATGGAGTTCAACCCAGATAAGTGTGAGGTGGTTCATCTTGGTAGTCAAATATGATGGCAGGACATAGTATTAATCATAAGACTCTTGGCAGTGTGGAGGATCACACATTGGGGTTCGAAGTCCATAGGACGCTCAAAGCTGCTGCACAGGTTGACTCTGTGGTTAAGAAGGCATACGGTGCATTGGCCTTCATCAATCATGGGATTGCGTTTAGGAGCCAAGAGGTAATGTTGCAGCTATATAGGACCCTGGTCAGACCCCACTTGGAGTACTGTGCTCAGTTCTGGTGGCCTTACTACAGGAAGGATGTGGAAATGATAGAAAGGGTGCAGAGGAGATTTACAAGGATGTTGACTGGATTGGGGAGCATGCCTTATGAGAATAGGTTGAGTGAACTTGGCCTTTTCTCCTTGGAGTGACGGAGGATGAGAGGTAACCTGATAGAAGTGTATAAGATGATGAGAGGCATTGATCGTGTGGATAGTCAGAGACTTTTTCCCAGGGCTGAAATGGCTAGCACAAGAGGACACAGTTTTAAGGTGCTTGGAAGCAGGTACAGAGGAGATGTCAGGGGTAAGTTTTTTACACAGAGAGTGGTGAGTGTGTGGAATGGGCTGCCGGTGACGGTGGTGGAGGCGGATACGATAGGGTCTTTTAAGAGACTTCTGGGCAGGTACATGGAGCTTAGAAAAATAGAAGGTAATGGGTAACCCTAGGTAATTTCTAAGGTAAGGACATGTTCGGCACAGCTTTGTGGGCCAAAGGACCTGTATTGTGCTGTAGGTTTTTCTATGTTTTTATATTTCTAACTCCTCTTTGATTCCTGTTGCCTTTCACCTTCACTAACATGTTAAACACAAGAGATCCTGCAGATGCTGGAAATGCAGAGCAACTCACACACAAACCACCTGAGGAACTCAGCAGGTCAGGCAGCATCAATGGAGTGAAATAAGCAGACGACATTTCAGACCAAGACCCCTGAGGCACTAATATGTCAATGTATTGTATCCAACTAACCCAACAGCTCATCTTTGGGTTGTGGGATGAGGCTGCAGTTTCTGGTCGGGGCATACTGTCACAGAGGGAACATGCAAACTCCACAGAGACAGTGCTTGTGGTTAGGTTTAAACTAAGATCACTGGAACTGTGGTGTATTAGCTCTATTCACTGCACCGCTGTTCCGTCGTGAATGCGAGTGAATGGATGCACGGATGGATCATTCAGGGAGCAATTGGGGCAACATGAAATAATCCGGAAATGATCATCATCAAATCTCATTTTAGGTAAAGTTATTCTCATCTGAATAAAACAATATCGGTGAAATTGAATCTGCAGCATTCAACTTCCACCGCACTTCCATTCCTAGCTCCTGACTGTTTTTCAGTACAGCCTTACCCAGGAGTACAAAAAAAATATTTTGGCTGGTGTAGTGGTAAGTCTTGCAATGAGTCAATGTTCACGTCCTATCGCACTGATTGTAGGAATTAATTCTTAAAGGGGTGCAGTGTTAAAAGATGCCCTGACACTAAAGCACACTGATTGTATTCTTAAAGGAATGCAATCTGTCACCTGTTCATGATCCAGGTCCACAACTGACCTGAGTTGAACTCGGTGCCCGCACCAACATAGTCGGGCACAGTTCTGGTTGCCCAGCTATAGGAATCAGAATCAAGCTTATTATCACTGATATATGTTGTGAAATTTGTTGTTTCCTGGCAGCAGTACAATGCAAGACATAAAAAGTATTATAACAATAATTAATAAATAAAATAGGGCAGAAGAGGAACAGTGGGATCATGTTCATGGGTCCATGGACCATTCAGATCTGATGGCAGAGGGAAAGAAGGTCCTAAAATGTTGTGTGTTGGTCTTTGTACCTCCTCCCTGATGGTAGCAATGAGAAGAGGGCATGTCCTAGATGGTGAAGGACATTTATGATGGATGCTGCCATCTCGAAGCACTGCCTTTTGAAGATGTCCTTGATGTTGGGGAGAGTTGTGCCCATGGTGGAGTTGGCCGAGTCTACAAACCTGTGCAGCCTCTTTTGATCCTGTGCATTAGAGCCTCCATACCAGGTGGTGATGTAAGAAATCAACATAATTGTGCACAGTCCTTGTCACCCGGCTACAGAGAGGATGTCATTGAATTGGGAAGGGTGCAGGAAAAAAATTCACAAGGATGCTACTGGGACTGGAGGGTTTAAATTATAACAATATGCTGGATTGACTAGTACCTTTTTTCCCCAGGATCATAGGAGGCATAAATAAGGTGTGTGACCACAATCTTTATAATGAGAAGTAAAAGATGTAAAAGGGACCTGAGGGAAAACTATTTCACTCAGAGGGTGCTGAGTATATGGAACGAGATGCCAGCGGAAGCCATAGAGCAGGTACAACTGCTATTGTCAAAATACTTTTGGACAGGTACATGGATAGCAGGAGTTTAGAGGGACATTGGCCAAACACGGGCAAGTGCCACTAGCTCAGGTAGACTTTTCAGTCAGCATGGATAAGTTGAGCGAAAAAACTATTATTTCACTCATCACTGCACTTTGAAGTAATCTGTTAGGTCATACAGTTGTATGAAAACTGCTGCTGTTGTTGCATAAGGCAACACCTCTGATCCAGAAATGAGCTGTAAATCTTGGTAATATTGTGGATAACCCAAAAGTATCCTGAGGATGAATAAAAAGGTAAATTCTTGATAGTCTATTGTATCATAGCAATTATTATTCTGAGGAGCCAGACCATAAGAATGTTATCACACCCCTCCTACTCCATAACATTGTGAGATACCAACGTTTCTCCAACCCTGGCATTTGGTACATCTCCAGGTTTAATTTCTGCCCTAGTGCTGGCCATGCCTTTGGCTACTAAGCTCTAAAGCTCTGAAATTCACTCCTCAGCCTCTACACTTCTCTCTTCCTCTTTTTCTCCAAACCACAGCTAAGGCCTCCCATATTGACAACATTTTTGGTCACTTGCACTAACATACTATGTGGCCTATTGTCAAATCATTGATTGCTATGTCCTTTAGACAATCTTCATACTTAAATAGTTACATAAATGCAAGTTGTTATTGTTAAAGATGAGGAAACATCCAGTTCCACAGCACCCTTCTTTAAAGTTCCTGCCATGTGCCCACTGCATTAAGCCTTGTAAATCTGAGGTGAAACTCCTTTAAAATGTGTAAAGTCTTTGGTTTTGCACAAAAAGTTGATTCAAGTCAGCAATCGGTTTTATCAGACAGTGAGGAAGCAAGGATGTGGGGAAGATAGCAAGGAAATATATTCACGTTGTGGATCTCAGAATAGGCATGGGCTTTGTTTATTTCAAGTACCTGTGTAGGCTGCTAACAATTTAGTACCCAGGTTTGGTGTGGAGATTTCTTTTGTCACTCATTTGATCGAAACCTCAGAGTCCAATACATAGTATAATCTCACCTTGTCAAAAACAGCTTGATTGGTATGTCACATCACAACTTGATCCCAGGGGTTGCAACTTTACATATCTTCTTTTGTTTTTCCAAGTACTACCTCCCTAAACCAGGCATCCTTCCATTTCTCCAGGTACTCCCCACCCTAAACCAGCCAAATCAGGAAGCATTTCCCTCTGAGAAACCCCTGGTTTGATCTGGGAGCCCCAGCTCTTTTTCTATCATTAACTTCTTTCTTCTCCAACCTTTAGATGTCTATGTACACTGGGGCAAATAATGTGAGGTGATCTCAGTGAAACACAAAACACAAAACAAATTTACTCACTTGCATGGAGAAGTAGGACAATGTTTTCTCCTTAAATGTGATGATCATAATAGTCCAATCATTCAGGGCATAGAGTTTTGAGTCTTTGGCATTCTCAACCCAAGACACTGAGTTATTAACATGAGGGCTTCATAGGTTTTTGCATACTAAGGGTTACAAAGGAGATAGGGTTAGTGTAGAAAATTGAAGAAGACATTTGTCATGCTTGCCCTCACTGGACTGGATCTTGAGACTCGACTGGATCTTGAGTACAAGAATTGGAAAATAAGTTACATTTGTAAGGATGTTTATGAGACTGCACCCAAATATTATGTGTAGTTCTGTTCTCATAGTCATTGTTATAGTCATACTTTATTGATCCCGGGGGGAAATTGGTTTTCGTTACAGTTGCACTATAAATAATACATAGTAATAAAACCATAAGTAGTTAAATAGTAATATGTAAATTATACCAGTAAATTATGAAATAAATCCAGGACCAGCCTATTGGCTCACTATAGGAATATTAGAGAGGGTGCAGTAAATATTCACAAGGATATTCCTGGGACTGAAGGTCTTGAGTTACAAGTAATGTTTGGATTAGTTGAAAGGAGGAGGCCAAGGGATGATACACATGTAGAGGTTTACATGAAATCACGATGGATGTAGATAAAAAGGACGGTCTAAAATTGGAGGGTATAGAGTTAAGGCGAGAGGAGGAAGACTTAAAAGGGACCTGAGGGGCAAAATGTTCACAGAGGGTGATGGATGTATGTAATGAGCTTCTCGAGCAAATGGTAATGATGAGTTCAGTTATGATGTTTAAAAGACAATTGGAAAGGTAAATGGATAGGAAAGTTTTAGAGCGATATGCAGGCAACTCGACCTGGCTCAAACAGACATTTTGGTCAACAAGGACGAATTGGGCTGATGGGCTTGGTTTCATGATGCATAACTTTCTGATTCTAAGACTCTTTGACCTTGTGGACATTTGACAGAGATTGTATGAATGCGAAATTGGTTAAGTTAGTCGTGGTCAGCAATTGAATTGGGGTCTCGGCCCAAAACTTTGACTGTTTGTTCATTTCCATGGAATCTGCCTGACCTGCTTCCTCCCGCATTTTGTGTTTATTTCCAGCACCTGAAGAATTTATTTGTTTAGGAATTGAATTGCATCAATTTGGCAGTGGAAGGGAATATTCTGAAGGGAAGTAGAAAAGTAGCATGGCCAGAGTGAAAGGAAAGGATGAGGCTAATGTCTATTTCTTCAATAGGCTAAATGGTCACTTTCTGTGTAGTAATATAGTACATTTTAATGCCTTCTGACTCAGGTGTAAAGCAGGTGTTAGAAGTGGAGGAAAGAACAGCACGTGCTACCTAATAACAATCTTTCATTTTAACTTCAGGAGGCGCAGCAACACGTAGAAGACATTCGCATTAAGGCGGTCTTTGGATCCTCCAGGAGGAGCTTGCCTGTGACCGAGGGTTACGTGGAGGTTAAACAGGATGACCAATGGAAGCAGATCTGTAGCACGGGCTGGACGGAGCTGAACACAAGGGTGATCTGCGGCATGTTCGGATTCCCGAAGCACAAAAGCTATAATGCCAGAGTTTACAAGTAAGGAGAAAGTTGGGCTCGTTGGAGCTTTCAATGTGATGTGGAAGAGCAGGTAGCTCACAAAAGGATAGGTATGCATCTCTCCCTCCTGTAGGATTCCGAGGCTGTACCCTACTGGTAGGAGTGAGACTCGTTATGTGGGATTGCGGAATGTGGTGTGAGGCTGCGGAGAGGAGATGAAGTGATTTAGGCCACCCTGTGTCTGAAATAATACCTTCATTGCACATTAAATCAGAATTAGGGCTTCCTTTGTTGATGAGTGCAAGCATCCTAAATCTGGTACAGAGCAGAGACATACATCTTTCAGCCTATCTAGTGCCTTCCAGTGTATATTCTCTACCATATCTTCACCCTAATAGTGTGCCTTTCCATCTTCTCTCCCCATGTATATCCAGGTTACCTTGGACGACCTGTCTGCCCTTCACTTCATCTGTCCTTCAGTCCATATTCTCCATTGGCTTTATTGGTGATGGTCTTCCATTGATGACATGAAGCCCTGACCTCCTTTGTAAGTGGAGACTGGAGCTTCACGTCACATTGTGTAACATTTTCTGTCTCTCTCTCTCTCTCTCCCTTTCTCACATCAGCCCTTTCATTGTCTAAAGTCGAAAGGCCAGATGGCTTAATTCTGCTCCTATATCTTATGGTCTTCAGTCAGATCACTCCTCAGTTTAGGGCTATTCAACATATCCTGATAGGTATAACCTCATGCTGCTGGCATCATCTCCTGGAATCTTTTTTTGTTTGCTCATTCTACAGTGGTGCTACATTTCATCTTCCTATAGAAACTGTGGTCTTGGTGGTCCCAGAGAACATAACTTACATTTCATCTGCAACCCTCCAGGAATGAATGCCAATGTTCAAAATGAAATTTATTATCAGAGTATGTACATGTCACCACATACAACCCTGAGATTGTTTTTCTGTCGGCATATTTAGCAAATCTATAGAACTGTAACTATAAACAGGATCTGTAAACTGTAAACACTCCATGCAAATGCAGGTTATAAACAAATAGCAATAAAAACCAAGCATGAAATAACAAGATAAAAGAGTCCTTAAATGGGTGTAGTTATTCCCTTTTGTTCAAGAGCCTGATGGTTGAGGGGTAGTAACTGTTCTTGAAACTGGTGGTACGAATCCTGAGGCATCTGTAATTTCTATCTGATGAGAAAAGAGTTTGGCAGCAATGAGAAAAGAGCATGGCCTGGGTGGTGAAGATCTTTGATAATGGATGCTGCTTTTCTATGGCGATGTTTCATGTAGATGTGCTCAATGGGCGGGAGGGCTTTACCTGTGAGGTACTGGATCGAATCCGCTACGTTTTGTCTGACTATCTGCCTAAAGGCATTGGTTTTCCCATACCAGGCCATAATGCAGCCAGTCAGCACACTTTCCACCACACATCTATGCAGTTTGCCAAGGTTTATGATGACATGCCAAATCTCTGCAGATTCCTGAGATGCTGTCGTGCTTTCTTCACAATTATATTTCTATGATGGGTCCAGAATAGGTCCTCTGAGATAGTAACACCCAGGAACTTAAAGTTACAGATTCTTTCCACCCCCTGATCCTCCAATGATTACTGGCTCATGGGCCTCTGGTTTCCCTCTCTTGAAGTCTACTATCAGTGAGAGTGAATGTTTGGTTCACTTTCCTATCTCCTCAATGTATCAGTATGTAGATGATAGATGAATCTCCCCACCTACTCTTTACCTGTTGCTGAGGAATATTATTATTTTCAAAATGCACCATTACATATTTATCTCTATTGAAACAGACTTGACCATGAAATGCTACTTTACAAGGTGTCTTGTATTTTGTCTTAAATTCCCCTCTGTGAATTATTTCTCCCAAAACAAATATAAGTGAGTTAGAAATTATTCCTCCTCCTGCCACTTATCCCTGCAAGCAGCAGAAATTCTACACCTGCTCATTCATCTCCTCCCTCAACTCCATTTGGGACCCCAAACAGTCCTTCCAGGTGAGGCAACATTTCACTTGCAAGTCTGTTGGGGTCACCTACTGTACTTGGAGCTCCCAAAGTGGCCTCCTCTACATTAGTGAAATCTGATGTAGATTGGGGGATGCTTTGTCGAGCACCTCTGCTCCATCCACAAAAAGTGGAATTTCACGGTGGCCGACCATTTTAATTCCTATCCCCATTCCCGTTCCAACATGTTTGTTCATGGCCTCCTCTTCTGCCACAATGAAATCGCTCTCAGGTCGAAGGAGAAACACCTCATATTCTGACTAGGAAGCCTCCAACCTGATGGCATGAACATCAATTCACTACCTCAAAGACTACCATCCAGCGGCACTGACCTGTACAATAATGAAGTGCTTTGAGTGGTTGGTTATGTATCACATTAAGTCCCATCTTCCTGCTACATTGGACCCTTTCCAGTTCGCTTGTCGCTCAGACCATTCCACTGATGATGCCATAGCTCCTGCACTCCACTCTGTCATGTCCCTGATATGCCAGGATGCTGTTTTATCAACTTCTGCTCGCCATTTAATATGTTCATAAGAACGTAAGAAACAGGAGCAGGAGTAGGCCATCTGGCCCGTCGAGCCTGCTCCGCCATTCAATAAGATCAAGGCTGATCTGGCCATAGACTCGTCTCCACCTACCTGCCTTTCCCCCATAGCCCTTAATTCCCCTACAATGCAAAAATCTATCCAACCTTGATCACCCCTTAGAAGCTGTTGGGTAAAATTGGGTCTCAACTGGATCCTGGGCTTCTCGACAGAAAGGCCACAATCAGTCCATGTTGGCAGAAACACCTCTAGCTCCATCACACTGAGCACTGGCACTACTCAGGGCTGAATGCTCAGCACGCTGTTGTTCACTCTGCTGACACGACTGCACTGCTAGATCCAGTTCAAACTGAATCGCCAAGCTTGCTGATGACACAACAGTGGCTGGGCTCATCAACAATGAAAATGAGACAGTGTACACAGAGGAGGTAGAGGAACTGGTAAAATGGCGTGAGCACAACAACTTGAGTCCCAGTCTGGACAAGACCAAAGAGATGATTATGGACTTTGGGAAGGTGTGAACTGACCACTCCTCACTGCACATACACAGCTCCTCCGTGGTGAGATTTAGAAACACCAGGTTTCTGGGATTGCACATAACAGAAGTTTTCAAGAAAGCACAGCAATGTGCTCTCCACTTCCAGAAGAGTTTGAGGCAAGCAAGGCTCCCCACCCCTCTATTCTAGACAATTTTTGTGGGAGCATCATCGAGAGTGTCCTGAGCAGCTACATGATCATCTGGTATGGAAATTGCAAGGCATCTGACCGTAAGTCCGTACAAAGAATTGGGAGGCATGCTGAGAGGATTATCAGGGTCTCTCTTCCTGCCATCACTGATATTTATCAGGAGCACCACGTATACAGTGCCCTTACCATTGCCATTGATCCGTCCCATCCGTCCAACAATCTCTTTGACACCCTACCATCAGGCAGGAGGTACCATAGCATTAGGACTCAAACCATTAGATGGGAACCAGTTTCTTCCTCCAGGCTGTAAGGCTACTATATTCCCTGGCATCGCTCAGGTATCATCACGTATGAAGTGCCAGCAGAGTTGTACAATTTACTTTTTAACTTGTGTCATAAATGTGCCTTATTATTTGTTAATTTATTTGTGGTAACATTACCTTATGTGTTGTGTGTGAGTTACATGTACCGTGTTGTGCACCTTGGTCTGGAGGAACATTGTTTCGTTTGGCAGTATACATGTGTATGGTTGAATAACAATAAATTGAACTTCAACTTGATTTCTCCAATTTCCAGTAATTCTTCCCCTTCCCCTTCTCTCATCAATTCTACACCTTTCATCCTTTCCCACCTCTTCCTCAAACCACTCCTCCTTCCTTTCCTCCTGTGGTTCCTTCTTCTCTCCGATTGGGTTCCTTCTTCTTTTCCACCTATCACCTCCCAGCTTCTTTCTTCATCTCATCTCCTCCACCCAGCCTGGTTTACCTATCACCTTATAGCTTCTCCTCATCCCCTCCCCCCACCTTCTTATTCTGGTATCTTTCCCCTTCCTTTCCAATTGTGATGGAAGGTCTCAGCCCAAAATGTTGACTGTTCATTCATTTCCATAGATGCTGCCTGACCTGCTGAGTTCCTCCAGTGGGTTGCTCTGGATTTCTAGCATCTGCAGAATCCCTTGTGTTTAGAAATTATGCGTCTGATTCCTAACTCCATTCAGGGGTATTGAATGAGCTGATCTCCCTTAACCTGTTCTCGGGGTAAGAATAAAAAGAGAGAGTGCAGGCAATGCTCAGCATATCGGCCAACATCTATGGAGTAAGGTGACCAGTGATGAGGTAATTAGAGGTCATGGGTTTCAGCTGTGATTGGGGGTTTAAGGGGTAGTCCATCAGGAACAAAGAGACTATAGCTTGTACTCTCTGGCAAACAGCAGTGTGTAAGGACTGTGACCATCCCATAATTACAGCATAATAACATGGCTACACTTCATCTAATATCAATTTGTCCAACACTTCTCCTCCATGAGATACTTAAGAGCAGTTATGATCATATCTCTCCCATCCTAATTCTGTAAGGACAACCTGCAGCACTGTTGCCCATTGACCCTTGTTTATGAAGGAGGTACCTTTGCCATGGTTCTCCCGCAGAGTCACATCTGCCAGAAGTGCATACGGCTGGGCAATCTGGAAGACCATGTAAGGAATCTGGAGCAGCAGCTGGATGACCTTTGACTCATAAGGGAGAATGAGGCAGTCATAGGTGAGAGCTACAGGGAGGTAGTCACACCTAGGCTGTCAGAAGCAGGTCGTTGGGTGACAGTCAGAGGGGGGAAAGCGAAGGTGAGCAGACAGGTAGTGCAGAGCACCCCTGTAGCCATTCCCCTGAATAATAAGTTTACCATCCTGGATACTGTTGGCGGGGATGACCAACCAGGTGTGAGCCACAGTGGCAGGGCCTCTGGCACTGAGTCTAACCCGGTGGTGCAGAAGGGTGGGACAGAGAAGAGGAGAGCTGTCGTCATTGGAGACTCTATAGTCAGGGGAGCAGACAGGAGATTTTGTGGACGTGAGAAGGACACCCACGTGGTTTGTTGCCTCCCGGGTGCCAGGGTCCGGGATGTCTCTGACCGGGTGCACGACATCCTGGTACGAGAGGGAAAGCAGCCAGAAGTCGTGATACATGTTGGTACCAATGACATAGACAGGAAGAGAGATGAGGTCCTGAAGTGTGAGTTTCGGGAACTAGGCAGAAGGCTGAAGAACAGGACCTCAAGGGTGGCGTTCTCAGGATTGCTGCCAGTGCTACGTGACAGTAATGATAAGAATTGGAGGAGATAGCAGTTGAATGCGTGGCTGAGGAGTTGGTGCAGGGAGCAGGGTTTTAGGTTTTTGGATCATTGGGATCTCTTCTGGGGAAGGTGGGACCTGTACGGATTGGATGGGTTGCACCTGAACTCGAGGGGGAGCAATATCCTTGCAGGTAGGTTTGCTAGCATGGTTCGGGAGGGCTTAAACTAATTTGCAAGGGGGATGGGACCCGGAGCGATAGAGCAGTGAAAGAAGTGCATGGAGTAAAGCCAGATCTAACATATAGAGAGGCCTTGAGGAAAAAGAAGCAGAATAAAGGGTGTAAAGGTAGTAAGGTAGGGGGGCTAAGGTGTGTGTATCTCAATGCAAGAAGCATCAGGAACAAAGGTGATGAACGGAGAGCTTGGATACATACATGGAATTACGATGCAGTGGCCATTACAGAGTCTTGGCTGGCACCAGGGCAGGAATGGATTCTCAATATTCCTGGATTTCAGTGCTTTAAAAGGGATAGAGAGGGGGGAAAAGTGGAGGAAGGGTGGCATTACTGGTCAGGGATACTATTACAGCTACAGAAAGGGTGAGTAATGTAGCAGGATCCTCTTTTGAGTCAGTATGTGTGGAAGTCGGGAACAGGAAGGGAGCAGTTACTCTATTGGGAGTATTCTATAGGCCCCCTAGTAGCAGCAGAGATACCGAAGAGCAGATTGGGAGGCAGATTTTGGAAAGGTGCAAAAATAACAGGGTTGTTATCATGGGTGACTTTAACTTCCCTAATATTGATTTGCACCTGGTTAGTTCCAAGGGTTTAGATGGGGCAGAGTTTGTTAAGTGTGTCCAGGATGGATTCCTGTCACAGTATGTGGACAGGCCAACTAGGGGGTATGCCATACTAGACCTAGTACTAGGTAATGAACTGGGCCAGGTCACAGATCTCTCAGTGGGTGAGCATCTGGGGGACAGTGACCACCGCTCCCTGGCCTTTAGCATTATCATGGAAAAGGATAGAATCAGAGAGGACAGGAAGATTTTTAATTGGGGAAGGGCAAATTATGAGGCTATAAGGCTAGAACTTGCGGGTGTGAATTGGGATGATGTTTTTGCAGGGAAATGTACTATGGACATGTGGTTGATGTTTAGAGATCTCTTGCAGGATGTTAAGGATAAATTTGTCCCGGTGAGGAAGACAAAGAATGGTAGGGTGAAGGAACCATGGGTGACAAGTGAGGTGGACAATCTAGTCAGGTGGAAGAAGGCAGCATACATGAGATTTAGGAAGCAAGGATCAGATGGGTCTATTGAGGAATATAGGGAAGCAAGAAAGGAGCTTAAGAAAGGGCTGAGAAGAACAAGAAGGGGGCATGAGAAGGCCTTGGCGAGTCGGGTAAAGGAAAGCCCCAAGGCATTCTTCAATTATGTGATAAACAAAAGGATGCCAGGAGTGAAGGTAGGACCAATTAGAGATAAAGGTGGGAAGATGTGCCTGGAGACTGTGGAAGTGAGTGAGGTCCTCAATGAATACTTCTCTTCGGTATTCACCAATGAGGGGGAACTTGATGAAGGTGAGGACAATATGAGTGAGGTTGATATTCTGGAGCATGTTGATATTAATACAGAGGAGGTGTTGGAGTTGTTAAAATATATTAGGACGGATAAGTCCCCGGGGCCTGATGGAATATTCCCCAGGCTGCTCAACGAAGTGAGGGAAGAGATTCCTGAGCCTCTGGCTAGGATCTTTATGTCCTCGTTGTCCACGGGAATGGTACCGGAGGATTGGAGGGGGGCGAATGTTGTCCCCTTGTTCAAAAAAGGTAGTAGGGATAGTCCGGGTAATTATAGACCAGTGAGCCTTACATCTGTGGTGGGAAAGCTGCTGGAAAAGATTCTTAAAGATAGGATCTATGGGCTTTTAGAGAATCATGGTCTGATCAGGGACAGTCAGCATGGCTTTGTGAAGGGCAGATCATGTCTAACAAGCCTGATAGAGTTCTTTGAGGAGGTGACCAGGCATATAGATGAGGGTAGTGCAGTGGATGTGATCTATATGGATTTTAGTAAGGCATTTGACAAGGTTCTACACGGTAGGCTTATTCAGAAAGTAAGAAGGCATGGATTCCAGGGAAGTTTGGCCAGGTGGATTCAGAATTGGCTTGCCTGCAGAAGGCAGAGGGTGGTGGTGGAGGGAGTAGATTCAGATTGGAATATTGTGACTAGTGGTGTCCTACGAGGATCTGTTCTGGGACCTCTTCTTTTCGTGATTTTTATTAACGACCTGGATGTGGGTATAGATGGGTGGGTTGGCAAGTTTGCAGATGACACAAAGGTTGGTGGTCTTGTAGATAGTGTAGAGGATTGTCAAAGATTGCAGAGAGACATTGATAGGATGAAGAAGTGGGCGAAGAAGTGGGCTGAGAAGTGGCAGATGGAGTTCAACCCGGAGAAGTGTGAGGTGGTACACTTTGGAAGGACAAACTCCAAGGCAGAGTACAAAGTAAATGGCAGGATACTTGGTAGTGTGGAGGAGCAGAGGGATCTGGGGGTACATGTCCACAGATCCCTGAAAGTTGCCTCACAGGTAGATAGAGTAGTTGAGAAAACTAATGGGTTGTTAGCTTTCATAAGTCGAGGGATAGAGTTTAAGAGTCGCGATGTAATGATGCAGCTCTATAAAACTCTAGTTAGGCCACACTTGGAGTATTGTGTCCAGTTCTGGTCGCCTCACTATAGGAAGGATGTGGAAGCATTGGAAAGGGTACAGAGGAGACTTACCAGGATGCTGCCTGGTTTAAAGAGTATGCATTATGATCAGAGATTAAGGGAGATAGGGCTTTACTGTTTGGAGAGAAGGAGGATGAGAGGAGACATGACAGAGGTGTACAAGATATTAAGAGGAATAGATAGAGTGGATAGCCAGCTCCTCTTTCCCAGGGCACCACTGCCCAATACAAGAGGACATGGCTTTAAGGTAAGGGGTGGGAAGTTCGAGGGGGATATTAGAGGAAGGTTTTTTACTCAGAGAGTGATTCATGCGTGGAATGCACTGCCTGAGTCAGTGGTGGAGGCAGATACACTAGTGAAGTTTAAGAGACTACTAGACAGGTATATGGAGGAATTTAAGATGGGGGCTTATATGGGAGGCAGGGTTTGAGGGTTGGTACAACAGTGTGGGCCAATGGGCCTGTAATGTGCTGTACTATTCTATGCTCTATGTTCTATGTTCTCCAGTGACCCTCCACTCATGCACACCCATAGAAATCACTATATAGATATCAATTTTCGCATTACAATTATGAGGGAAGATAACATGATCATGGAGGTGGGAAAAGGATACCTGACTAATTGGACCCTGCAGTACCCTCCAGAAGGGTAATCCCACAGATCCACACTCTCTATCTCAGAGCAGTTTTCATTATTTCATTCATCAATAATCTGCCAAGCTAACTTTTAAAAACTGCTAACTATCCTATTTCATCATTCCTTCTCAAAGAAACATCAAAGATTGTGAGAGGTCATTGGTCCATCAGAACAATGTAACCATATAACAATTACAGCACGCAAACAGGCCATCTCGGCCCTTCTACTCCATGCCGAACGCTTACTCTCACTGAGTCCCACCGACCTGCGCTCAGCTCATAACCCTCCATTCCTTTCCTGTCCATATATCTATCCAATTTAACTTTAAATGACAACATCAAACCTGCCTCAACCACTTCTGCTGGAAGCTCGCTCCACACAGCTACCACTCTCTGAGTAAAGAAGTTCCCCCTCATGTTACCCTTAAACTTTTGCCCTTTAACTCTCAACTCATGTCCTCTTGTTTGAATCTTCCCCACTCTCAATGGAAAAAGCCTATCCACGTCAACTCAATCTATCCCTCTCATAATTTTAAATACCTCTATCAAGTCCCCCCTCAACCTTCTACGCTCCAAAGAATAAAGACCCAACTTGTTCAACCTTTCTCTTTAACTTAGGAGATGAAACCCAGGCAACATTCTAGTACATCTCCTCTGTACTCTCTCAATTTTATTGACATCTTTCCTATAATTCGGTGACCAGAACTGTACACAATACAGTAGCTCCGATGTCTGTATTTTTTCTCCATAATCATGCATACTTTTCATTTCCACATGGATATCTCACTTCCCCTTGAAGGTTTTCAGTGAATCTGTTCCTGTTCAGACTCCACATTCCCACCACTCAGATTGGTCATTTCCTATAGCTTTGCTTAAGATTTCAAGCAACCGCTGCCATTTATATTCTAAGGAGCACTAACAAACAAGTGTTTAGTACCAAACCATTTAAATTGAAATTAGGGTGGATTATAAGAGTGGCGTTTTGTAGTTTCTGAAAGGATGGAGAGAAGTGAGAGCCCAATTTCTGGTTAAAGGAATAAAGATTATTGTTTGCTGCCAACAGGACAAGGCATCTTCTCACCCACAGTTGCTTGTGATAGCATTTGAGCCCACCTGATATGAGGGAATTGTGTACAGGAACAGGTTTTACCATAGGGAAGTATGGGCCATATCTCAGAGAGCTAGAATTATAACTAAGAGCCCATTTGATACCATCAGAAATTTTAGCTGGCACTGGTCTTCCTGGAGGGAACTGTGGGGAGAAGCCCAAGCTTTACTGCGAGGATCTGAGGGTTGGAACAGAATTACTACCCTAGAGGGCTGCGTGGAGGTGGCTCATGTGTCCCCAGAGACAATTGTGGGTAGGAGGTAGGCTGTCCTTGGGTAGCGCGAGGCAAGAGGTTGCCTTTCCTTGGGCAACGTGAGGCAGGATTTCAATTCCTGTCGCAGAGAAGAGCAGCGGTACCAGAGGAAACTAGGACTGCCATCCCTAGTTGGATGTACTTTATTCTTATTTGTTATTTAGAGCTACCGCATGGCAACAGGTCCTTCTGCCCGACGAGCTCACGCTGCCCAGATGCACTCATTGGACCAAATACTAATGCATTTATCTTTGGAATGTAGAAGGAAATCAGAGCACCTTGAAGAAATCCACACAGTCACTGTGAGAATGTGCAAACTCTTCACAGAGACCAACGGGAATTGATTCCCAGGTCTCTGGTGCTGTAAGAGTAATACTGCACTACTGTGCTGCCCCTTTTTAAAATGTAAATATTGCATTCCACTGTTTAATTATTTATATTAATTTAATTTCTTATTTACTTCTGGAGATTCCTCTGCCTTCAACAAATCCAGCCTCAAATGTCAAACGTTTGGCTATTTACCCATGTACAATATTTTAAGAACCTATTTTTGTCGTTTAACGTTAAATTGGATAGATATATGGACAGGAAAGGAATGGAAGGTTATAAGCTGAGTGCAGGTCGGTGGGATTAGGTGAGAGTAAGAGTTCGGCAGGGACTAGAAGGGCCGAGATGGCCTGTTTCTGTGCTGTAATTGTTATATGGTTATTGATAACAATGTTAAAATATGTAGTTATTATGTCTCTGCATCTTCTAGTTGGCTCACAATGTCCAAGAAATTCCTCCTTCACTGACGTTTGTTCCTAATGTCACCATATCAGTCCAATCAGTTGTGTAACTGCTTTGAGGTTTTAGTTTGATGTGTTGAAGGAGCATTATACAGTAAATGCACATTATTTTTTTATCTTGCTGTTTGAGGAGATATGTGACAACAAACTTTGACCAATGTGAACATAAATAAGTGTGGTTATTTAGCCCTCCATTGATATTCCAACACAGCCAATTGATTTTCCTTCCCAATTTACCCACATATGCTCCTGCTCCATTGATATAATCATCTAACAAAAATCTCTCCAAATCCACCTTGAAAATGATGGCTTGCAGAAATTCGGCCTTTGTGAAAAGAGGGTTGAGGATTCCACTGTTATTTATGAGAATGTAATGCTGCCAGATATTGCTCCTAGATGGTTTAGCTTTAGATCTAAGACTATGATACACGCATTTGGCATTTTAACTTTTGGATATTTAACTTTCAAGGTTACAGAGAAACGTGGCATAGGATTGGGAATTGTTGGATTAAATTATTCTTTCAGAGCAGCCAGTATGATTATGATGGGCTGAATGGCTTCCTTCTGTGCTGTGCAGTTTCGATTTACTTGATAAGTAACTTAAAATAGTGGTGAAGTATTGGTGTGCTGCTTTGTCAGCATGTGGTGCTTCTCTCAAAAGTTTTCCCAGGTGTTTAAACTAGGGCTGTTTTATAATGGGTCTATTAAACACACTTTAAACCAAAGGCTTCCTTCACCGTTTCCATGTAAGGGTTATTGGAGAGCTCCACCATGCTCCACTTGAACACTGCATGAGATGTTAACTTAAGGTTCTGTCCAGTAACTCAGGTGGATGCAATAGATCTCAGCATACTATAGTAAAGAGCAGAGTAGTTCTCCCTGGTGCTTCATTCAGATCTTTAAAACAGTGATTTGGTCATTATCACATTACAGTTTGCGGAAGCTTGCTGTGCATAAATTGGCATCATGTTATGGAAATAGTGACACTTCAGAAGGGTCTCATAGCCATTGAGTTATACACTATTGAAACACTTCCTTTGACCCACGAAGTTTGCATCTACCATCACCCACATTCGTGCTGACCCTACATTAATCCAATTTGTTATTCTCCCCACAGTCCCAACAACCCTCTCCAGATTCCACTGCCCACCTAAAAACTTAGGGCAAATTAACCTAATCAACTGATAAAAGTGTGAAGTGATTCCCTTTGGAAAGTCAAATGTGAAGGCAGAATGTGGGGTTAATGGCAGGATTCTTAGCAGTGTGGAGGAACAGAGGGGTCTTGGGGTCCACATCCACAGATCCCCTAAAGTTGCCACACAAGTTGACAGGGTTGTTAAGAAAGCATATTGAGTGTTGGCCTTCATTATTTAGGGGACTGAGTTCAAGAGCTGCAAGGAAATATTGTAGCTCGAAAACTCTGGTTAGACTGCACTTGGAATATTGTGTACAGTACTGGTCGCCTCATTATAGAAAAGACATGGAAGCTTTAGAGCGGGTGCAGAAGCAATTTACCAGGATGTTGCCTGGATTAGAGAGCATGTCTTATGTGGGTAGGTTGAGCAAGCTAGAGCTTTTCTCTTTGGAGCAAAGGCGGACTAGAGGTAACTTAATAGACGTATACAAGATGAGTAGATCGAGTGGATAGCCAGAGACTTTTACCCAGGGTGGACCTGGTTAATACAAGGGGACATGATTTTAAGGTGATTGGAGGAAAGTACAAGGGAAATGACAGAGGTAGGTTTTTTCTCCCTCTCTCTCTGGCTATCCATCCCATAGGATGATGATGGTTCCTTTCAGTCAGTTAGTGGGGTTACCCCCACTCCTCAGAAAGGAACAGCGTGTGCGTGAGTGGATTTTAGGTGAGTAGGGGGTTGCACAGGTCCAGACCCACCCTCTCGACATCCCCTCCCGGATCCAGCAGCATGGTGGGGTCCAAGACGGCTGGCGGAAGTTCTGTTGCTGCGAATGGCCAGACCAAGCTTCAATGCAAGGGATGCCCTTTCTGTGCTTCATGGCACGTGTTTCCCAGATGGCTGTTGACCCTACGAGAGGGTTCATCCGCCCTTTGACAGGTCTTGCTTTTCATCCTGCAGGGTGTCTAGCTACCCTCCTCACCAGGCAAGCCTGGTGGGGGAGCTAGTTTATTCGCCTACCACCCAACCATGCGACAGGTAGTACTGGGTTACATGGTACCAGTAGCACTCAGACGAGTGACCTGACCTCTGTTTTTTCACAGAGAGTGGTGAGTATATGGATCGCTCTCTCAGGGATAGTGGTGGAAGGAGATACATTAGAGACATTTAAGAAATTCTCTGATGGGCACATGGATGATAGAAAAATGAAGGGTATGTAGGCGGTTAGGGACCTGAGAGAATATCATGGGC
Organism: Mobula birostris; assembly: GCF_030028105.1. Taxonomy (NCBI): domain Eukaryota; kingdom Metazoa; phylum Chordata; class Chondrichthyes; order Myliobatiformes; family Myliobatidae; genus Mobula; species Mobula birostris. The sequence continues at coordinate 148,914,458 of NC_092377.1, read as the reverse complement.
TGAAGAACCTATGCTGTGCTGTTCTGTTCTATTTTGCCATGTGGGAGGAAACCCATATGCTCGTAAGGAGAACATGCAAACTCCACATAGACAGCAACCGAAGTCAGAATCGAACCCTGGTCACTGCAGCCATGAAGCAATATGTCTACTCATTGTTTCACTGGGCCACCCAAAGAACTTGGAATTATACTTTAAGAGAACTGATCACTGAGTATAAACACAAGTCTTTCTTCCTGTTTAAGTCCAACCTTGCAGCCTCTAGCCAATAATGGTTTGAAATGATAGAGGTTTGTTGGATTTTGAAAGGAGTTGGGAGGATAAGTTGGCTGAAACTGCTTAAACTGTTGACATTGATGAACGTGGGAGATTAGGACATGGTCAAATGATTTGAGTACCAGTCTCTTCCCTTTAATCATTCAGTTTTTTAACCAACCAGCAAAACCTTCATCACTAAAGTTCTGGCAAAGCTATGACCACTTTGATCACTTTGCACTAAAGTTGACTTTTTTTCTAATTGCATACTTTCTCATAAAAATTGTAAATAATTCATGTATACGCCACATGTATATGCCATGTTAGCATAGTGGTTAGTGTGATGCTATTACACTCAGAGTGTCGGAGATCAGAGTTTAATTCCAGCGTCCTCTGAAAGGAAGTTTGTACGTTCTTTCCATGTGTGCGTGGGTTTCTTCTGGGTGCTCCGGTTTCCTCCCACAGTCCAAAGGTGTACTGGTTAGAAGGTTAATTAGTCATTGTAAATTGCAAGGGTTAAAATCAGCGGATTGCTGGGTGGTGTGCCTCAGTGTCTCTAAATAAAAAAATAAAATAACTTATGGTCTTGAAAACGCTGCTTATCTGACGCTGTGTGCCTGTGCTGCTGACACGAGTAAGTTTCTCATTGCAAGCATGCACACATGTATTTCTGCAGATGACATTAAACTTGACTTTGACTTTGGTGGAAATCTTTCCACTGACCCCTTGCTCCTTGAGTTTCCTTTAACCTGAATTTCTTGCATTTTTGATGGCTGAGAACATTAGAGGAACTGAAGGTAGTGTGGGCAGGTTAAGGGCTGTATGATTTCCTTCTTGTTCCTGCTGAAGGGTGTATCGTTCATGGAACTGACTGGGTTTTGATTTCCCCCCCCTATCTGCAGGATTTTTGCGGGCAAGAAGAAGCACACTTACTGGCCCTACTCCATCAACTGCACAGGCACCGAGATCCACCTCTCCAACTGTGGCTTGGGCCCTCCCGCCGTGGACAGGAACAACACATGCAAGAGCGGGATGCCCGTGGTGGTGAGCTGTGTCGCAGGACGCCCCTTCACAACCATCACCTCCACTCGAATCCGGAAAGCCTTCCCGCTCAAGGTGATGTGATTTGTGCAGCTGTCCAGCTTGGGAGGGTGGTGGGTAAATGGTACCCAAGGTGGCTTGATAGAATTGAATGGTTTGAGTCGCTGAATAGTCTCATCCTGTTCCTAAACCGTGTTAGCCCGGGGACTCAAGGAACACAGAAAGTCACTGAAGACAGTGAACTCATCCAGAAGTTCAGGTGGGTCAAGAAAAGGAGGTCGGAAGGCTGAGCGTAGGCTGGAGACTCATTGGGTTTGGACATTGCAGTTCCAAGTGGTCCCTTGATCTGGTCATATGCTGGGCTCTGAATGAGTCAATTATAGATCTCTCTCGTGTATCCTGGTGGCGGCGTTGGTGGTGGTGGTGGTGTGTGTGTGTGTGCGTGCGCGTACCTATAGTTGAGTGAGCATATGCGCCGTGTATGGGTGTGCATGCTTTTCTGTATGAACACCTGCATTGCGTCTGTGAGTATGTGCACGCGCTCGCAGGTATGGGTGTTGTGTGCATGATGCGGTGCCTGTGTCTGCCTGAATGCTGGCAGGATCAATGTTTCTGCATAAGCTTGGAATTGGTTTGCTCAGGTAGTTTGCCCTGTCCTGTTCCAAACAGCTGGTAATTTTTAAAATGCATGCACAGTTCAATTAAGTACTGCAGCTGACGCATACACAGCAAGATCCTACAATGAGCAAAAGGGTAGAACATAGAACAATACGTTTATCAAACAGCCCACAAAGCTGTGCCGAGCCAATTATATTAGTAATTAATTGGCCAGCTAAGTCCATCCCTTCTGCCTACACCACGTCCATATCCTTCCATTTCCCTCCCATTCATGTGCCTCCTTAAAAGTCCCTTAAAATCCCTAATGTATTTGCCTCTACTGCCACCCCAGTCAGCGCACGCCAGCCACCCACCACTCTCTGAGTAAAAAATCTTGTCCCGCACATCTCCTTTGAACTTGACCCCTCTCACCTTAAGTGTATGCCCTCTGGTATTAGACATTTCAACCCTGGGGAAAAGGACACTGTCTGACTACTGTATCTATGCCTGTCATGATCTTTAAAACTTTCATTAGATCTCCCCTAAATAATCAGATAACCATCTCTGATGCTTGAGGGTGGACTGCTAACTTGGAGTAAACATATCTTGGAATGTTTGAACCTAAGACATTTGACTAAGTTGGAATTGTCGCCCTTCAGAGGTCAATTGTTGTCACAATCAAAGCTCATGCCAGTAAGGCATGGAGCCTGCAGAAACCACGAGTAGTTTTATAAACAGAAGGTGTATACTGCCGTTGCTAAGGCATATTAAGAACCTGTGGCTTGGACATGAAGGCTCTTATTAGTAAGAAGTATTTTCAAATAGTTTATATAAGCTTTAAGTTTGAAGCACAAGTCATCATGCAGTGCATTCCACTTACTGTATGTAATGCACATCAGAAAATAGAAGTCAGATGGATATTCTGGCTGCAAATCCTCTGCACGTATTAGTCAGTTCTGCCAGAGATTCTCTTCTTAAGTGACCAAACACAGATCAATAGAGATTTTTCCTGTGCTCCAACACTTCGATCCAAAATGTGAACTGCTCAGAAGTTTTTTAAACACGTGGTCCCTAAACTTTCTTGGCTGGTGAGAGGGTGGGTGAGGATTCCTTTGACATGAAAAACCGTAGGCTCGACAGTTTAGTCCCTCCTCTAAGCTCAGGAACAGTGGAGTGGGAGACTGGACAGAGAGAAGTGGATGATTCAGCCCTGATCCCTTGTGTGTGTTGTTCAATCCTCCTCTAATCCCTCCTTCCGTTCCCTTGCCACCAACCTGTGTCCCTTCCTGACCACCACACCAGTTACTTTACGCATTCCATAGCACCTGGCTATTAGACCAAGCTTATGGTCACCTGTGTTATTGTCACTTGGTGTCAAACGTTATTTGATATCACTGTTAGAGTCATAGAGTACGGAAAAAGGCCCTTTGGCTCATATGTGTCCATGATGGCCAAGATGATTCAAGTCCTCCCAAAGGGTTTATTAGATTAGATTAGATTATGAGGACATGCAGTCCTCTTTTATTGTCATTTAGTAATGCATGCATTAAGAAACGATACAATATTCATCCGGTGTGATATCACAGAAACACAGGACATACCAAGACTGAAAAACTAACAAAAACCACATAATTATAACATATAGTTACAACAGTGCAACAATACCATAACTTGATGAAGAACAGGCCATGACACAGTAAAAAAGTTCAAAGTCTCTCAAAAGTCCCACATCTCATGCAGACGGGAGAAGGAAGAAAACTCTCCCTGCCATGCCCGACCACAGTCCGACTCTGAGTCGTCCGAAAACTTGGAGCTCTGATCAGCCCTCCGACACCGAGTACCAAGCACTATCTCTGCCGAACGCTTCAACCTCAGCCTTGGTCGCCAGCAGCAGGCAAAGCCGGGGATTTTGGGGCCTTCCCTCCGGAGATTCTCGATCACACAGTAGCAGCGGCAGCAAACCGGGCATTTCAGAAATTTCCCCAGGTGTTCCTCTGCTTCTCACGTCTGTCTCCATCAAATCAGAATTGTGCACGGCATCCTACTTACAAATACGATATCATTTCACCGGAGAGCTGCGCGCGCTGCGTCGCGCCGCCATCTTCTCCTCCCGCCTCTAGGGCTTTGGCCCGAAACGTCGACTGTACTCTTTTCCATGATGCTGCCTGCCATGCTGAGTTCCTCCAGGATTTTGTGTGTGTTGCTTGGATTTCTAGCATCTGCAGATTTTCTCTTGCTCATGATTCAAGCGATTCCCATTTCCCAGTACTTGCCCTAAAGCCCTCTCAACTCTTGTCTTCCATCTACCTGCCCACATTATATTTAAACGTATTTAATGTACCTCCCCCATCCACTTCCTCTGGCCGCTGGTTCCATGTACACTCAGTTCTCAGTTTATTAGGTACCTCCTGCACCTTATAATGTGACCACTGAGTGTATGTTCCTGGCCTTCTGCTGCTGTAGCCCATTCACTTCAAGGTTTGACATGTTGTGCATTCAGAGATGCTCTTCTGCACACCACTGTTGCAACACATGGTTAGTTGAGCTACTTTTGCCTACCTATCAGCTTGAACCAGTGTAGCCATTCTCTGCTGACCTCTCTCATTATCAGGGCACTTTCACTCCACAGAATTGCTGCTCACTTTTTTTGTGTTTTGCACATTTCCCTGTAAACTCTAGATCATGCCATGGATGAATACCATTAAGCAAGGAGTCCATGGACTTTAGTTGGAAACCCCTGCAGGCTGTGCATGAAAATCCAAAGAGATCAGCAGTTTCTGAGATACTCAAATCACCTGGTCTGGCACCAACAATCATTCCACAGTCAAAGTCACTTCGATCACATTCCTTCCCCCATTGTGATGTTTGTCCTGAACAACAACTGAACCCCTTGACCATGTCTGCATGCTTTTATGCATTGAGTTGCTGCCACATTAGATATTTGCATTACTGAGTAGGTGTACTTAATAAAGTAGCTACTGAGTGTATGTACCACCCCGCCGTATAAAAAAGTTCAGAATCGGGATCAGGTTTATCATCATTGATATATGCCATGAAATTTGTTGCTTTGTGGCAACATTACAGAACAATACATTAAAAAATTAATATAAGCTATCAAAAGAAACTTTCAAAATAATCAACAGAGCAAAATAGTGAGGCCACAAACAAGAGAAAACCTGCAGATGCTGGAAATCCGAGCCACATTCACAAGATGCTGGAGGAACTCAGGAGGCCAGGCAGCATCTCTGGAAAAGAGTATAGTTGACATTTCAGGTCAAGACCTTTTAACAGGATGGATAATGAGTTATTGATGTAGTGTTAATGGGTTCACGGTCTGTTCAGAAATCTGTTGGAGGACAGGAAGGAGCTGTTCCTAAAACGTTGCGTGAATGGCTTCAGGCTCCTGTACCTCCTTCCTGATGGTGGTGATGAGAAGAAGCCATCCAGTTGGTGGTGAACTTGAGTTATCTTTTAAGTTCTTACTAAACCTTTCACCTCTCATCTTAAAACTACGTCTTGTTTTTGATAACCAAAATGAGGGGCAAAAAAAAGATCTCTCACCCTGTCTGTGCCCTGCGTGATTTTACAAATGATTTTATTCGGGCAGCGCGGTAGCGTAGTGGTTAGCGTAGTGCTTTACAGTACCTGCGACGTGGGTTCAATTCCCACCGCGGCCTGTAAGCAGTTTGTACGTTCTCCCCATGGCTGCTTGGCTTTCCTCTGGGTGCTCCTGTTTCCTCCAACATTGCAAAGATGTATCGTTTGGTAGGTTAATTGATCATTGTAAATTGTCCGGTGATCAGACTAGGAGTAAACTGGGTGACCGCTGGGCGGTGCAACTCAAAGGGCCAGAAGGGCCTACTCCATGCTGTATGTCAATAAAATTTAAAAAATACCTCTGTGAAACCAACCCCACCCCCGCAGTGTCACTGTTTTGAAGTACCTTGGGGTGTTTATACATTAAGAATTGAAAGATTTCAGAGTTGTATACTTAGATAATAAATAAACCTTTGAGCCTTTAAAAAAAATATTGTAGTTCTATATCCTCGCTTGCTTTATCCCAATTTGAAATCTGGATTTACAGTCAACATTAACCTATCGACCCCAATCTGGTCCTGAGGCCTAGGAAAGCCACAATGTGAAGGTACAAGTTTTTCATTTCATAACATGGCTAAAGGATGGAACTGTGTGTTAAATTAGAGCACCATTAAGAAACATCAGGCCAGATGGATTGAAAAGGCAGAGTGTCGGGTCCAAGACAAGGTTCTGCCGTCTGCTCAACGATACTTACTCCGCTCTGCACTGCACTGAGGCGGAGGCTGTGGCCTGCACCAGCTACTCTGGGCTTCGTGCCTGCGGACTCACTTCTGTTCCAAATGCTATTGGCTTACTTTTACTGTTCACACAATTTGCTTTTCTTCCCCCTCTGCACATTGGGAATTTGTCAGTCTTTTTTGTTAATGTGTTCTTTTGGGTTTCTTTGTTTTGTGGCTGCCTGTAAAGAGACGAATCCCAAGATTGTATAATGCATATATACTTCGATAATCAAAGTACTTTGAACCTGTGTTGGTTGGAGGTATTGCGGAAGTCTGGCATGGTGCTCGTAACCCTGCCCTCTGTTGGACTTGGAACGTGTGCCTCTCTTTCCTCTCTCTCTTCCCAGAGGAGTCACGTTTAACATTAATGTTCGGTATTCTGACATCCTCTCTGTGACTACGCAGTTGGTGAAAGTCAACCTTGTTTTAAACTTTGGGAGCATTGAATATGGAGCTCGACAGTGAACAGTAGGTTGCCCTCTTGGTTTCCTTTTCTAAGTTGCAAGTATCAGGCACCATTCCAAAGACTTAAGGCTATCAGTACTGTTAGAAGTGTAGCCTTTTAAACTTGATTTCTCATTAAGTTTTCAGATCCAAATCAGAATCAGGTTTTATTATTATTAACACTGACATATTGTATGTCATGAAATTTGTTGCTTTGTGGTGGCAAGATATGAAAATTACTATGTTATAGTAAAAATACAGTATATTAAATAAATAATACTAAAGACGAATAGTGAGGTAGTGTTTATGGGATCACTGACCTTTCAGGGCCTAAGATCTTGTTGCCCAGGAACTTGAGGCTGCTCACCCTTTCCACCGCTGACACGTCAATGGGGATTGGTGTGTGTTTTCCCAATTTCCTCTTCCTGAAGTTCACAGTCAGTTCCTTGCTCTTGATGATCATTGTGACAACATTTAATCAGCTGATCTATCTCACTCCTGTACACCTCCTTGTTACCATCTGACATTCCACCAACAACATTGGTGTCAACAACCTGAAATATTGGTATTACATTTCCCGACTAGATACCGCCTGACTGGTTGAATATTCCCAGTTTTTTCAGTTTTGATCTCATCGGCATTAATGCTTGTTGGGCCCCGTTCATGTCGATGTTGACCGCCATTTGTGGCTGTGTTAGTGTCTGCATCAGATTGACTTTCTGCTTTTTGGTGGAGAGGAGATTTAAAAACTGCTTTATTTGTTGTATGTGCCAACAAGCAACGCAGTTGGAGCGTTGTGTGGGGGAGGGGGCAGCCCACAAATGTAGCTGCAGCCGATGCTCAAGAGACTGTTACACAGTTCCCAGTACCTCAGTATCCAGGACATTCGATTGCAGTCCTTCCTCACAAAGCCTTTGCGCTGGCTGCACTCAGCGCATGCTCCTGCGGCCTTAAATGTGCCAGTCAACAGCATTCCCTCATGACCATAAGACAATAAGGCTAGCAGCAGAAATAGGCCATTCGGCCCATTGTTCTGCCACTCGATCACAGCTGATTTCAACTCCGCTCTTCTGCCTTCTCTCCGTAACCATTCACACCCTGAATAATCGAGAACCGTCAATCTCTGCTTTAAACTTGACCTCTGCAGTCCATGGTAATGAATTCCATAGGTTTACAACCCTCTGGCTAAAGACATTCCTCCACATCTTTGTTCCAAAGGAACATCCTTCTATTCTGAAGCTGTGCCCCCTGGTCCTCGACTTTCCTCATCATGGAAACATCTTCTGCATGTCTACTCTGTCTAGGCCTTTCAATATTTGATAGATATCAATGAGATCCCCCTCGTTCTTCTAAACACCAGTGAGTACAAGCTCAGAGCCATCAAACAATCCTCATGCGTTAGCCCTTTTATGCTCGTAAATCTCCTCTGAACCTCTCCAATGCCAGCACGTCCTTCCTTAGACATGGGCGTACAACTGTTCACAATACTCCAGATGTGGTCTGATCCATGCCTTATGAAGCCTCAGCTTACGGGCATCGTGTTGTAGTAGAAGACCAACAAGCTTCAGACACATAAGTGTACATCATTCTGCAGCTGAGTTTTCCACCTGGGCATGTGGGAATGGGGGTACCACCCACCCTATTGTGCTTGTCCCTTCTCCCAATAAGTCATCTGTAACCTCCTTCCATGCTCCTGCCTCATTCCCATCTCACCTGAAGCTTTTGATTATCACAAATCTATCATGTGCAGATTTAAAATGTACAGTTGACCCAATTTCTTACTTGTAGGGATGAGTTCCAAGCTACCCTCTGCTTGAGGTTTTTGATAACCAGCACAAAGCCACAGCTGGTAGAACCAGTGCCTCACAGTTGCAAACCTGGGTTTGATCCTGTCCTCCGGTGTTATCTGTGTGGAGTCTGCCGTTTTCCTTGTGTCCACATGGGTTTCCTCCGGTCTTCTCCCACATTTAAAAAAATGCAGATTGGTAGGTAAATTGGCTGCTGTAAATGTGTTGGTGAGTGGTAGAATCTGGGGCCATTGTTGAGAATGGGTCAGCATGGAGTCAATCGGCTGAATGGCTTGATTCAGTATTGACAACTGTTAAGTGTGCAACTTGGCTCTCTGTTGTCTTCCTAACCATCCTTTCTAACCACTCCCACTCATCACAGCCTGGCTCCTAGACTCTCCAAGCCATGGAGATGCCTACCAAGGGAATTACTACTCTATTCCCTCCTCAATCAATATATCCCTACCCTGAAATCTGGAACTCTGCTCAGTGTGGTTAACTAGTGTTTTTGCTCACAATAGGGAACTTCTACCCTTTGTGTTATAAAACCACAAGATATAGGAGCAGGATGAGGCCATTTGGCCTATCAAGTCTGCTCCTCCGTTTCATCATGGTTGATCCAATTTTCCTGTCAGTCCCAATCTCCTGCCTTCTCCCCATCCCTTCATGCCCTGATCAATCAAGAATTTATCAACCTCTGCCTTAAATATACATAAAGCTGCCTGTGGCAGAGAATTCCACAGATTCACCACCCTGGCTAAAGAAATTCCTCCTCATCTCCATTCTAAAAAGACGCCCCTCTGTTCTGAGGCCATGTCCTCTGGTCTTAGACTCTCCCATCATTGGAAACATCCTCTCCAGATCCACTCTATCAAAGTCTTTCACCATTTGATAGGTTTCAATGAGGTACCCCTCATTCTTCTAAATTCTAGTGAATACCAGGGCCATCAAACACTCTTCATATGACAAGCTATTCAATCCTGGAATCATTTTCATGAACTTCCTTTGAATCCTCTCCAGTTTCAACACATCCTTTCTTAGATAAGGGGTCCAATACTGCTCACAATACTCCAAGTGAGGCCTCACCAGTGCTTTATAAAATCTCATCATTACGTCCTTGCATTTATCTTCTAATCCTCTTTCAATTACTGCTAACATCGCATTTGCCTTCCCTACCACAGACTCAAACTGAAAATTAACCTTTAGGGAATCCGGCGTAAGGACCCTCAAGTCATTTGCTTCTCAATTTTTTGTATTTTCTTTCCATTTAGAAAATAGTCAACCTTTCATTTCTTCTACCAAAGTGCATAACCATACACTTCCTGACACTGTATTCCATCTGCCATTTCTTTGTCCATTCTCCTAATCCATCTACGTTCTTCTCTAGTCTCTCTACTTCCTCAAAACTACCTGCCCTTCCACCTATCTTCATATTGTCTGCAAACTTTGCAAGAAAGCCATCAATTCCATTATCCAAATCACTGACATATAACATAAAAAGAATCAGTCCCAACGCAGATCCCTATAGAACACCAGTAATCACTGACAGCCAACCAGAAAAGGTTCCCTTTATTCCACCTCTTTGCCTCCTGCCAATCAGCCACTGCTTTATCCACGCTAGAATCTTTCCTGTAATGCCATGGGCTGGTAGCTTGTTAAGTAACCTTGTGTGTTGTACCTTGTCAAAGACCTTCTGAAAATCCAAGAACACAACATCAACCAATTCTCCTTTGTTTATACTGCTTGTTATTTCTTCAAAGAATTCCAACAGATTTGTCAGGCAAGATTTTCCCTTGAGGAAACCATGCTGTCTACAGACTATTTTATCATCTGACCTGAGACCTCATCCAACATAATCCCCTCCAACTTCTTCCAAACCGCTGAGGTCAGACTAACTGGCCTATAGTCTCCTTTCTTCTGCCTCTTTCCTTTCTTGAAGAGCAGAGTGAAATTTGCAATTCTCTAGTCTTCTGGAACCACTCCGGAATCTAGTGATTCTTGAAAGATCATTACTAACGCCTCCGCAATCTCTTCAACCACCTTTTCGGAACACTGGGGTGTATACCATCTGGTCCGGGTGTCTTATCTACCTTCAGATCTTCCAGTTTCCCAAGACCCTTCTCCCTAGTAATGGTAACTTCACACCCTTCATCATCCCTGACACCTAGAACTTCCAACATACTGCTAGTGTCTTCCACAGTGAAGATTGATGCAAAATACTTATTCAGTTTATCCACCATTTCCTAGTCCCCAGTTACTCCAGCAGTCCGATACCCACTCTCACCTCTCTTTTACACTTCATGTTTCTGAAGAAACTTTTGGTATCCTCTTTAATATCACCTCTTTAATATAGCTTACTTTTGTGTTCCATCTTTACCTTCTTAATGACCTTTTTAGTTGACTTATGTCAACTGTTTTTAAAAGCATCCCAATTCTCTAACTGCCCACTAATTTGACGGGGGATGAGAGGTGACCTGATAGAGATGTATAAGATGATAAGGGGCATTGATCGTGTGGATAGCCAGAGGCTTTTTCCCAGGGCTGAAATGGCTAACACGAGGGGGCATAGTTTTAAGGTGCTTGGAAATAAGTACCAAGGGGATGTCAGGGATAAGTTTTTCACACAGAGAGTGGTGGGTGTGTGGAATGCACTGCCAGTAGCCGTGATGGAAGCAGATACAATAGGGTCTTTTAAGAGGTACATGTTAAGTAGGTACATGGAGCTTAGAAAAATAGAGGGCTTTGCACTAGGGAAATTCTGGCAATTTCTAGAGTAGGTTACATGGTTGGTACGACATTGTGGGCTGAAGTGCCTATAATAGAACATAGAAAGGACAAAGAAAACTTGCAGCACAATACAGGCCCTTTGGCCCACAAAGCTGTGCCAAACATGTCCCTACCTTAGAAATTTTCTAGGGTTACCCATAGGCCTCTGTTTTTCTGAGCTCCATGTACCAGGTGTCTCTTAAAAGACCTTATCGTATCCGCCTCCACCACAGTCACTGGCTGCCCATTCCACGCACTCACCACTCTCTGCATAAAAAAACTTACCCCTGACATCTCCTCTGTGCCTGCTTCCAAGCACCTTAAAACTGTGTCATCCTCCATCGTTCCAAGGGAAAAAGGCCAAGTTCACTCAACCTATTCTCATAAGGCATGCTCCCCAATCCAGGCAACATCCTTGTAAATCTCTTCTGCACCCTTTCTATGATTTCCACATCCTTCCTGTAGTGAGGCGACTAGAACTGAGCACAATACTCCAAGTGGGGTCTGACCAGGGTCCTATATAGCTGCAACATTACCTCTCGGCTCCTAAACTCAATCCCATGATTGATGGAAGCCAATGCACTGTACGCTTTCTTAACCACAAAGTCAACCTGCGCAGCAGCTTTGAGCGTCCTATGGACTCAGACCCCAAGATCCCTCTGATCCTCCATACTGCCAAGAGTATTACCATTAATACTATATTCTACCATCATATTTGACCTACCAAAATGAACCACCTCACACTTATCTGGGTTGAACTCTATCTGCCACTTCTCAGCCCTGTTTTGCATCCTATCAATGTCCCGCTGTAACCTCTGACAGCCTTCCACACTATTCACAACACCTCCAATGTTTGTGTCATCAGCAAATTTACTAATTCATTCCTCCACTTCCTTATCCAGATCATTTATAAAAATCACGAAGAATAAGGGGTCCCAGAACAGATCCCTGAGGCACACCACTGGTCACCGACCTCCATGCAGAATATGACCCGTCTACAACCACTCTTTGCCTTCTGTGGGCAAGCCAGTTCTGGATCCACAAAGCAATGTTCCCTTGGATCCCATGCCTCCTTACTTCCTCAATAAGCCTTGCATGGGGTACCATGTCAAATGCCTTGCTGAAATCCATATACACGACATCTATGGCTCTACCTTCATCAATGTGTTTAGTCACATCCTCAAAAAATTCAATCAGGCTCATCAGGCACGACTTGCCTTTCACAAAGCCATGCTGACTATTCCTAATCATTTTATGCCTTTCCAAATGTTCATAAATCCAGCTTCTCAGGATCTTCTCCATCAACTTACCAACCACTGAAGTAAGACTCACTGGTCTATAATTTCCTGGGCTATCTCTACTCCCTTTCTTGAATAATGGAACAACATCCACAACCCTCCAATCCTCCGGAACCTCTCCCATCCCCATTGATGATGCAAAGATCATTGCCAGAGGCTCAGTAATCACCTCTCTCGCCTCCCACAGTAGCCTGGGGTACATCTCATCCAGTCCCGGTGACTTATCCAACTTGATGCTTTCTAAAAGCTCCAGCATATCCTCTTTCTTAATATCTACATTCTCAAGCTCTTCAGTCCGCTGCAAGTCATCCCTATAATTGCCAAGATTGTTTTCTGTAGTGAATACTGAAGCAATGTACTCATTAAGTACCTCTGCTATCTCCTTCGGTTCCATATACACTTTTCCACTGCCACTGTTGATTGGTCCTATTCTCTCATGTCTTATCCTCTTGCTCTTCACATATTTGTAGAATGCCTTGGGGATTTCCTTAATCCTGTCTGCCAAGGCTTCTCATGGCCTCTTCTGGCTCTCCTAATTTCTTTCTTAAGCTCCTTCCGGCTGTGCTGTAAATTTCTATGTTCTATGTTCTAATTTTTGCTCTGTTATATACCCTCTCTTCGGCTTTTATGTTGGCTTTGACTTCTCTTGTTAGCCACAGTTGTGTCATCTTGCATTTAGAATACTTCTTCCTTTTTGGGATGTATATATCCTGTGCCTTCCAAATTACTTCTAGAAATTCAGCCATTGCTGCTCTGCCATCATGCCTGACAATGTTCTTTTCCAATCAATGCTGGCCAATGCCTCTCTTAGGCCTCTGTAATTCCCTTTACTCCACTGTAATACTGATACATCTGACTTTAGCTTCTCCTTCTCAAGTTTCAGGGTGAATTTGATTACATTATGATCTCTACCCATAAGGGTTCTTTTACCTCAAGCTCTCTAATCAATTCCACTTCATTATACAGCACCCAATCCAGTATAGCTGATCCCCCAGTGGAATCAACCATGAGCTCCCTTAAAAGCCATCTCATCGTCACTCTTGGAATCCAGCACCAACCTGGTATTCCCAATCTACCTGCATATTGAAATCCACCATGACCATTGTGACATTGCCCTTTTGGCATGCATTTTCTCTCTCCTGTTGTGATATGTAGACCCCATCCTTACTGCAGCTCCCATCAGGGTCTTTTTACCTTGACTCTGATTACAATGATTTAATACCTTTCAACCCTATGTCACCTCTTTCTAATGATTTGATTTCAAATGCCACCCATTCTGCCTTCCTAGCTGTCCTTTCGATACAACGTGTATCCCTGGACATTAAGCTCCAGCTAAAATCTTCTTTCAGTCATAATTTAGTGATGCCTACGTCATACATGCCAATTTGCAACTGTGCTACAATTTCATCGACCTTATTCCATATACTGCGCGCATTCAAATTTAACACCTTCAGTCCTGCATTGACCCTTTTCAATAGGTTTCAATTGGTAAGTTTAATATCAGAGAAATGTGTACAATATACATCCTGAGATTCTTTTTACATTGCAGCTCATCAATTTTTCCCTATCAGCAGCCTCTCTTCACTACACATTATCCCTGTTTGTAAACCAGCGACCTCATCTTCAGAACTATTATCCGCCTTTCCTATTAATTTCTTGCAATGAAATATACACAGCTCAGAACACTAGTTGCACCATGCTCAACCTTTTGATTTCTAACTTTGTCAGAGGTCTTACCAACATCTGCCTCTGTGTCTTCTAGTTCATAAGATACAATGGCCAGCAATTCTTTAGCCTTTTTAATTACTTTTTGCTTCCCTGTACGAACATCTTAATGATCTACACATGAAGATCCCTGCCTTGCGCCATTAAAGTTTCTTAGGACACTGATGGGGTTTTCCCCACTTGGCGGGTGTTCTGTTGCATCCATTTCCCTGAGTGCATCGATAATTCATCCTGACCTCAGTGCTTTCTCCTCCACCATCCTCTGCTCATCCTTCCCTGTCTGAATGGGGTAAGAGGTTGGGAATCCCAGCTTCCTCAAGCTGGCAATGTTTGCCGTAAGCAGTGCTGGGGCGCAGTATAGCAGGGCAGGGGAAGGGAAAAATTCCCACTGTTCTCTGCAGGTGTCTAGATGGCCAACGAATTGTTTTGTATCTACAGGAACCACAAGTTCGTCTCAGGGGAGGAGCCAGGATCGGAGAAGGCAGAGTGGAAGTGTTGAAGGACGGGAATTGGGGAACCATATGTGACGACCAGTGGAGTCTGGTGTCAGCCAGCGTGGTCTGCCGGCAACTGGGCTTTGGCACAGCCAAGGATGCCTTGGCTGGATCTCAAATGGGAAAAGGTGAGGCCTTCCCCACCTTCCGTCCCCTGTGGCCCTTCCCCTCCATTTTACTCCCACTGCTCCCTGATAACCCCATTCCTTCCCCTCCATTCCCACAGTCCAGGGTTGAGACTGAGTGTAAGCAGCAAAATTTGTTTTATAACCTCAAAGCATCCCAAATCACCTGAAGGCCAAGGAAATGTGCTCACCGCTGCAAGGTAGGAGATGTGTCGGCTAATTTATGCACAGCAGGATCCCAGAATTAGATAACCAAATCCTGTTTCTTGGTCAGTGCACCGGGAATATTTTACCACTCAGACTTTGGAAGTCTGGAATCTTTTACATCCACCCGGGAGAACAAATGAAACACATTAATGGGCTGTCAACGTAGATCATCTCCACTAGTCCCTTGAAGCCACTGCCTGTGATCCAAGACAACGGAAAGCTCGTGTGAGACCCTGCTGTGTTTTAAAAGGAGGTGTCGGGAACATTATTTGCTTTGTAGACTGGCTGTGTTCTCCCACATGCAAAGACCAAAGCTGGGTCACCCTCAGGCCACTGGACAGCTGCTGGCCCGAATTGGGAGTTTCCAAAGAGAGAGAAAAACGCAGAAGAAAACAACAATTAAGACACTATCATAAAAAAGATACATCTTCATCCTTGTGAACAGAGACTGAAGAGGTTTAACCAGATCCTGATCTCACAGGCAGAAATTACGTACAATGGGATATAAACATCCAGCATGGAATAATGCGTTCCACACCCTTGTGGACCTTGGTGGACTGGTAGCTTTATTTGCCTTCACAGTCATCTGGAGATTACACCTAGGTTTGTGCCTTGTATTTGGAGCATGTTCTCCAGCCCTCACTTCTCACGTGCAACAGTGATCAACCCATCCTGTGGTTCTGTGACCGTGCTGTAGTATCCAGGCTGTGCTGCATTACCGACGATATGCTGCAATACTGGGGGTATGCTGCTGTACTTGGGACTTCCCTTTAGAACAGATATGAGGAGGAATTTCTCTAGCTCGAGGGTGGAATTCATCACTACAGACTGCTGTGGAGGACGAGACATTGGGAATATTTAATGCAGAGGTTGATAGGATCTTGATTAGTAAGGGCATCAAAGATTATGGGGAGAAGGCAGGAAAACGGGGTTGAGAGAGAGAATAAGTCAGCCATGATAGAATGACAGAGCAGAATCATTGGGGCAAATGGCCTAATTTGGCCACTATGTCTTGTGGTCCTAGTATTGAAAGTATGCTGTATGAGGGTGTACCTCTGTACTAAGTGTGTGCTGTCGTACTGAAGGCGTATTGTTGTACTGAGTGTTTCCTGTTCCATTGCTTTTTGGTCCACTGTTAATTGAAGGTCGTATTGGCTCTCTAGTGTAGAAATAAAAGCTTCCTTTTCACATTTAAAAATATGTATGTCTGGGGCTAATTCAAGTATTTTGTAAAATTTTTCCTAGAAACCTCTTGCAACTATAATCTCACGAATTAAATGTTACACATGAAGGCATTACCATCTTCCTGATACACCACTGTTCACCAGTGTAGAATGTTCCTCGGTATGTTTGAAGCTTAATAATAGTAAATTGGTTCTCCATAATCTGCTGTACCTTGCCCACCATGTTTTGTCCATTGCTATTAATTGACCATTCGTTACTGTATATCAAATTAGCTGTTCACCCTGCGTTCTTGTCTGCATTCCACTTTTCATTGCTTGTCCCTAACAGTGTGCCAAGTCCCAGCAAGACATTTCAGAAAATTCTTGACTCCCTGCCAAAGGGGATCTGGCCTTCCTATGGCTGTTAGAGTGCAGCTGTTTATACGGCCAGCTGTAAAGCCTTCCCGAGGCACACAGCGAGGTCAGCACCAGCTATCGTCCCAGATACTTACACTATCTCTCTCCCTCCCCCCCCCTCTCTGTTTATTCTGTTTTCTTTCTCCGCCTCTCCCACCCATACTCTCTTATTCGTCTTTTGTTTCTTCTTTCATTCTCTCCATAAATGATTTTTCTTCCATTTCCCTGCTATGTCTTTCTCCCCTTCTGTCCTTTGCCTTTTTCTTCCCTCTGAAAATATCCTCCTCCCTTTTGCTCTTTCTTTCCTTCCTCTCTTTCTTCCTATCCCAGGTGATTTAACAATTCTTTTCATAGTGTTTTCCAAATAACAGAAAGGCTGGTGTTTCTGTAACACCTTTTACAACATCTGATGAAGGGCCTCCATGGATGCTGCTCAACCCATTGATTTTTTTGCAGCAGCTGGCGTGCTATTCTAGATTCCATTACTTGCATCTCTTGTATCTCCTCTCTCGATGTCCCAACTGTTCGACAATTAAAGAAAAAGTCTAGTCAATGTTAATTTAGGAAACACTGTAGCTTATTCATGACAGCAAAGTTCAAAGTAAATTTATTATCAAAGTACGATATACGTCACCATATACAGCCCTGACATTCATTTTCTTGCAGGCATACTCAATAAATTCATAGTAGCCATAACAGGATCAATGAAGGACCACACCAACTTGCAAAAGACAACAAACTGTGCAAATACAATAAGAAAGAAATAATAATAATGAATAAATAAGCAATAAATATCGAGAACATGAGATGAAGAGCCCTTGAAAGTGAGTCCATACATTGAGAGAACATTTCAATGATGTAGTGAAGTTGAGTGAATTTATCCCCTTTGGTTCAAGAGCCTGATGATTGAGAGGTAGTAACTGTTTCTGAACCCGGTGATGTGAGTCCTGAGGCTCCTGTATCTTCTTCCTGATGACGGTTGCAAGAAGAGAGCATGTCCTGGGCGATGGGGGTCCCTGATGATGGATGCTGCTTTCCTGCAACAGCGTTTCATGTAGATGTGCTCATTGGCAAACCATTTATGGCAAAACAGGACCATTTAGCCTGTTTCGATGATCTTGATAAGTTTCAGTAAGGATACTGGGGGACCTCCCCTGTTCTTTTTCAAAATTGTTCCTCAGGATCTGGAGACACGGGAGACTGCAGATGCTGGAATCTGAAGCAACATACAAAGTGCTGCAGGAGCTGAGTGAGTCAGGCAGCATCTAGTCTCAAATCTGTCTGGGTGGGGACAGGACAGGGGTAGCTTGCTTTAATTTTCTATCAGACAATTTGAGACGAGTTGACAAAAGAACTTGTGGATCAAAGGCCTCCTCTTGTGCCAAGATGAGGTCACCTTCAGGGTGGTGGAGCAACATTTTATATTCCGCCTGGGTACCCTCCAAACTGATGACATGAATATCGATTTTTTTTTCCTTCCGGTAACCAAATTACCCCTCTGACCTTTTACTTCTCATCTGCCTATTACTTCCCCCAGGTCCTCTCCTCCTTTCATTTCTCCTATGGTCCACTCTTCTCTCCTATCAGATTCCCTCCTCATCAGCCCTTGACCTTTCCCACCCACCTGGCTTCACCGATCACCTTCCAGCTAGCCTCTCTCCCCTCCCCAGCCTTTTTATTCTGGCATCTTCCCCCCTCCTTCTCAGCCCTGAAGAAGGGTCTTGGCCCAAAGTATCGACTGTTTATTCATCTCCGTAGATACTGCCTGACCTGCTGAATTCCTCCAGCGTACTGTATGTGTTGATTTGGATTTCCAGCAGACTTTCTCATGTCTGTAATAAAAGAATTGTTTGTACTGCCTGGTGAAAGTGTTGATGTAACAACAGGAGCATTAGGATTGTCAATTCATTCAACTCGAGCTCATAGTCACCTGCACAAGTATGGTAAGATGCAGGTAAGTGAAAATCTTGTATCCACGGGCGTGTGAATTTAGACAGCACAGAGAAATAATACACAAATTGTACAAAATGATGAAGAGGAAAAGGAAGCACTTGTGCAAAATTAGTCTGTGATATTGTAAGAGCATCTGTCCTTGAGGTTGGATTAGGATTGTAAAGACCAGTTCAAGGGGAGTTTACCACAATGGTGACCCTGAAGTTCTTAATTCTATTGTTGGAGTTAAAAACTTTATTTACCCTCTTGATACCAAAGCAGATCAAATCTAGACCCAAAGGGCATGGATTCACCATCTGTGATTTGCATTGGAACATTTGAAACACTGATTGTTGTCAGTCATTGATTTGGATCGGACTCAGCAGCCTAAACCAGGGGTCCTCAAACTTTTCTGCACTGCGGACTGGTTTAATATTGACAATATTCTTGTGGACCGGCCGACGGAGGGTGGGGTGGGGGAGTGTTCAAGTTCAACAGTGCATGACAGGGAATGAGGAAAGGTGCCCTTGACTCATATTGTTTCATATCACCAAATCATATCGTTTCTTTGCGGCCTGGTAGCACATGCTTTGTGGCCCGGTGCCGGCTGGGGACCACTGGCCTAGAGGATGCCTGACCTGGGTGTCCCTTGTGTCTCCCTGAGGTTTCAGAAACTGCCACAGGCCAGGGACTGGGAGCCGCATAATGCTCGCATCTCACCAAAGTCTCTCTCTCACAGGAATCGGCACAATTCACATGAGTAAGGTGTCCTGTACAGGCTTCGAGGACTCTATCACCGACTGCTTCTTCAACCAGTACGACTTGTGTAACCATGATGAGGATGCTTCAGTGCGGTGTAACATTCCAAACATGGGTTTTGAAAACCAGGTGGGGTAAAACCATTTTGTTTTAGAATGTGGAGACAGCCCCTTCAGTCCTATGCATCAATACTGACTAGGGAGCCCACCTCAGCTAGTCCCATTGCCCTGCATTTGGCCTATATCCCCCTATATGGATAGACTTTCCTATCCATATTCCTGTTCAACTGTCTTTTAAATGTTGTTATTGTACCCACCTCAAACCACTTCCTCTGGCAGCTCATTCCACATATGCACCACCTTCTGCACTAAGAAGTTCCTGCCAGGTCCCTTTTAAATATTTCCCCTCTTGCCATAGTCCCATGCCTAGTTTTTGACTCCCTTTTCCTGAGAAAAGGACTGCATGCTTGGTGGGGCTGATAGGACCCATACTGTTCTTTGCACTTTCTATTACTTTTAACGTAAAACATTCCAAGACGTTTCACAGGCTCAGTTCACAGTCACGTCTCTGATCCACAATTGTCTCCGGCTCTGCCTTATTCCATGGAGATTCCATCAGAAATCCCGCCTGCCACATTTCAGATTCACCCATAAATGCAGATTTCCTCAGTGTACTCGCTACTGCTCAGTTACCGTTGCCGTCACAGCTTGAAGTCCACATTTAATGCCCTCTGTAGGCATACGCACGCTCTTCCCCACTCTCTCCAGTAGCATGCACTCACTCTGTCTCAAGGCTCCCGAGTTCCTCAGTTTCACTTCTTTCTTTGTTGAGTTCAATGGTTTTGCAACATTATTGCCTCCTAACATTCACTGAGGATCACAAACTTCCAACAGCTTTTCAATTTAAACTCTCCTCTGGATCGACATTCCTCTCCCAACCTCACCCAACCATGCACATCGTCATCGCCAACATTCAGCATCATGGGTTCCACCAGTGATATTTTTATTAAAACGCATCTGCTGCCTTTACCTCTGTTCATTTATCTGGCCAGATGTCTTCTCCTCAGACTGTGGTCCCTTTCTTCTATCTCTAGAACTTACCATCCATGAAGATCTCTCCCTCTCACCACTTATATATATTCTTATCCCAAGCTGCCAAATTGGCATTAACCATTTTAATTTTTATCACTCCATTTGGTCACATTTTGCATGGATCTTGCAGCATCAGACTTAGAAAGCAACACCCGTGAGCACTGCTTTTAACCTGTTGACAAGGGCAGGGTTGTAGCATAGCAGTTAGTATAACACTTTACAGCACCAGCGATTGTCAGTTGGGGGTTCAATTCCCGCCACTGACTGGAAGGAGTTTGTACGTTCTCCCGGTGACCGCATGGGTTTCCTCTGGAAGCTCCAGCTTCCTCTCACATTCCAAGCATACACAGCTCAGGTTAGCGAGCTGGGGCATGCTATGTTGGTGCTGGAAGCTTAGTGATATTTGCGGACTGCCCCCAACACAATCCTCAGACCGTGTTGGTTGTTGCTGAAACCGACACATTTCACTGTACCTTTCGATGTTTCGATATAGATTAGATTAGATTAGATTATGAGGACACGCAGTCCTCTTTTATTGTCATTTAGTAATTCATGCGTAAAGAAATGATACAATATTCCTCCGATGTGATATCACAGAAACACAGGACAGACCAAGACCGAAAAACTAACAAAACCACATAATTATAACATATAGTTACAACAGTGCAACAATACCATAACTTGATGAAGAACAGGTCATGGCACAGTAAAAAAGTTCAAAGTCTCTCGAAAGTCCCACATCTCATGCAGACGGGAGAAGGAAGAAAACTCTCCCTGCCATGCCCGACCACAGTCCGACTCTGAGTCGCCCGAAAACTTCGAGCTCTGATCAGCCCCCCAACACCAAGTACTGAGCACCATCTCTGCCGAATGCTTCGACCTCAGCCTCGGTCGCCAGCTGCAGGCAAAGCTGGGGATTTTGGGGCCTTCCTTCCGGAGATTCTCGCTCGCACAGTAGCAGCGGCAGCGAACTGGGCATTTCAGAAATTTCTCCAGATGTTCCTCTGCTTCTCACGTCTGTCTCCATCAAATCAGAATTGTGCACGGCGTCCTACTTACAAATACGATATCATTTCACCAGAGAGCTGTGCGCGCTGTGTCACGCTGCCATCTTCTCCTCCTGCCTATACATGTGACTAATGAAGTTAATCTTAAAAAAAAAGACACAGATGGTACTGTGACTGTTTGGCTCTGCCTGTGAACCAACTACTTGATACCCCTTCATACCTGTGAACTAACACCACACTAGCAAACAGATCGTGTTCCCCAAACAATTACAACATCATTGACAGGGTTCTTCTTTTCACCTTCCTTTCACAGCCTCCAACCTCAACATGATAGCTCTCTTCTATCATTTCAGCCTGATCTCATTCCACAAAACTTTCTCTTATCCTGACCATTCTTTCTCCACCATTCTAGTCTCTGCCCACCTCCCTGCCACAGACCAGTCCTGTTCAACCTCATTTTTCATTGCATCCAATACTTGAATACAGGCATTTTTCTTTGTTTTCAGGCATCAGGGGTTGCAATCCTCCAGCCATCTTAAAACCAAAGACTCTTCTGGACACTTCTGACAAGTCCTGATGATCCGCGAGTCTCTCCCTGTTTCTCTCCTCACAGATGCCGAGTAATGATTTTATTTTCTGTTTTCTTTCAGAATTGAATCGTTTATAGTTCTGGAATTTGCTCTCAGACATTGGATGTGTTGTCCTTGTTTGCTCATGATCGCCCCACCCACTATTCACAATGCTGACAGTTCTCATCAAAGTCATAGGGAAATGGAGCACAGAAGTAGGCCCTTCTGCCCACCGAGTCTGTGCTAACCATCATGCACCCAATTACACTAATCCTACACTAATGACATTTTATTTACTCCATAACTCCATCAACTCCCCTCAGATTCTACCACTCACTCAAACACTCGGGGGAATATACAATGACCAGTCATCCTACCTACTGTCACACCTTTGTAACATGGGAGGGAACTGGAGCACAAAGAGGGAACCTACGTGGTCACAGGGTTTCCCATCACTAAACACACTCACGTGAAACACTGCCA
This sequence comes from Mobula birostris, assembly GCF_030028105.1. Taxonomy (NCBI): domain Eukaryota; kingdom Metazoa; phylum Chordata; class Chondrichthyes; order Myliobatiformes; family Myliobatidae; genus Mobula; species Mobula birostris. The sequence goes on along the minus strand of NC_092377.1, from coordinate 148,891,985 downwards.
AAAGGAAAACAGCATCCATCCTCAAGACCCCCACCATTCAGGCTCTGCCCTCTTCTCACTACTACAATCAGGCAGGAGGTCCCACACCACCAGGTTCAGGAACAATTATTGCCCTGCAACCATCAGGCTCCTGAACCAGTATGGATAACTTCAATCACAACTACTCTGTACTAATTCTATGACCTACACACTAATTTTCAAGGGCTCTTTACAACTCGTGTTCTCAGTATTATTTGTTTTTAATTTGCATGGTTAGTCTTCTTTTGTATATTGGTTGTTGGTCAGTCTTTCTCTATGTACAATTTTGCGTAAATTCGATTGTATTTCTTTTTCTTTCTGTAAATGCCTGAAAGAAAATGAATCTCAAAGTAGTATATGGTGAAATGTACATATTTTTATAATAAGCTTACTTTGAGCTTTGAGGGAGAATATGCAAACTCCTCACAGTCAGTACTGGAGGTCAGGTCTGAAACTGGGTTATTGGAGCTGGGAGGCAGCAGCTTTACTAGTTGCACCAATATGGCACCTTGTTGCCTGAAATTCTCCTTCCTAAATCCCTCCATCTGTCAGGAAATGTAAAGGAAGCTTGACCCAAAAGCAGTGCGGGTGATATGATTTAGCAGTAAGCAATTACTTTAATAATCAACTGCAAAATAACAAACCACGAGGACCATAAAACAAGAGAGAACAGATACTAAACTCTTAGGTAACAAGGTGACTAAAGGCCAGGAGAAACTGGTTGAGGCTAGCTAGTTTGATGAGTGAACAAGGATTGTGGATGACAACTGGGTTTAAATAGGCTGCAGATGATGCCAGTCATTTTCAACACATCACCTGCAGCCTATTTAAACCCAGCTCTCATCTACAGTTCTCATTATGAAGCAGGGCCCTCATAATGAACTCTCAGTGGGATAGATGTCATTTATATGTCATTTTCTTTAAAGAAATGTTGTCTTCCTATTGGATATAACTGAATAAAAATGTCTAAAGTTCATTAACACTCTCTCCCTCCATTTGTAACTTAAAATAAGATGATCAGCAAAGGTCATGGGACCATAGTCACCAACGTGACTTGGACTACTATTGACTATTCCCTCATCCTGAAATATTTTGTTAATAGTGAAAGGAACAGTACCACGACTTTCTCAATGGCAACCAGGATTGGCCAATTATCGCTGTCCATGCCAAAGATGCCCACAGTTGAGATCAGTAAAAACACCGAGATAATGTTTGTTGACATAGAAGAAGCAACCATGAGGAATATTGGAAGTAAGCAGCGTTGTCCTGAATAGATCAATGCCACAACTCATATCTCTTTCTCTCTGCCTCTGTCCTATTGAAATTTATGCTGCCCAGATTCGACTGGTTGGAGGTCGTACACCTTATGAAGGACGGGTCGAGGTTTTGGCGAGGAAGGATGGTACCATGAGGTGGGGCACAGTCTGCAGTGACAACTGGGGCATCATGGAAGCCTTGGTAGTGTGTCGGCAGCTGGGTCTGGGTTTTGCTGACCACGCAGTTCAGGTATGTTACTGGACATTCAAACACTAAAGGACGAACTCTCGGTCTGCCTTTTCATAGCCCATGTACTTTATTTGACTACCTGCACTGCACTTTTTCCATAACTATATCACAATATTCTGCATTTTGTTTCCTTTCTACTATCTCAGTGTAATTATATATGACATGATCTGTGTGGATGCAAAACAAAAATTGTATCTTGATACATATTAAACCAATAGCAATAACCAGAGTCCGTAACTATATCAACTTCATTCTGGGTAGCACCACTGCTCAGCACCTTTAATGAATACTTGACAGCAAAAATTTGCCTTGCAAATGTAATCTTGATAAGCATACCATCACTCCAAATGTCAGTCATTACATTGCACTAACTACATCTGTAGTTCTCATATCATTAGTTATGTATTGTCCAGTCCCTTGGCTAAGGAAACTATGTAGATGAGAAAGAGATTCAAGAAAGACTTAAGCAGATGACCTTGGAGTTGATCGTATCAAACTACCACCAAGGATTGAACAGGCTGGGATTCCAGTCGAAGAAAAGGCTGGGTGGGTGTCTGAAAGAGATCTTTAAAATCATGAAGTTTAGATTTGGGACTTGGAGAGAGAGTTCTGTTTGTGAAAGTCGTAAATACAGACAAGCATTAAGACAGCCAACAAAGAATCGAGGAGAAACATTTTTACCCTGTCTGTTTAAACATGGGGATGTCACTGCAGGGAGAATTGGACTTGACAGGCCACAGGACAAATCTCCTGGAACAGATCCAGCCAGAGACAGCAGCCTTTTTGATCCCTTGAGAGGCCTGAACACCCAGTTACTGTTTGGCCAGATGAGTTAATCTTTCTCTATACAGTATATTGCACAATTGCTCCTTTTCCCTTAGGATGAACATACTGAGGTAAAGGCAAGGTAGATAGCATGGAAGGTGGGATACAAGAGGGCTGATATTGAGGAGAGTGATAGTCCTGGGAAGAGGCAAGCATACCAATGACTCGGAGCAATTCTTCAAGGGATGCATCCAAAGTCACATGCAGGAATATTTGAGTCCCATGGAACATTTCTTATGATTTGTTTTCACCCCATCCCCACTGTGCCTGTGGCATCTCTAATTTTATTTCATTATTTCTTCCCAGGACTCCTGGTTCTGGAATGGCGACCCATCAGCAGATGAAGTGGTGATGAGTGGAGTCAAGTGCTCTGGGGCCGAAGTGTCCCTGTTCCAGTGTCGCCACCATGGTGAAGATCTTGAGTGCTCCAACAGCGGAGGGCGCTTTGCCGCAGGCATCTCCTGCACTGAAGGTAAGTCCCCCATTTCCTCACCTGGGTTCAATTGATCTAACACTCCAAAAGGCAGGGCAACGAGTTGTATGTCCGGTTACCACAATACAGTTAACCTGTGATTGCCCTGTGAAGAGCACTGATAGATGAACACGTTGCACGACTCTTGGACAATGTCTCCCATCCACTACATAATGTACTGGTTGGGCACAGGAGTACATTCAGCCAGAGACTCATTCCACTGAGATGCAACACAGAGCGTCATAGGAAGTAATTCCTGTCTGTGGCCATCAAACTTTACAACTCCTCCCTTGGAGGGTCAGACACCCTGAGCCAAAAGGCTGGTGCTAGACTTATTTCCTTCTGGCATAATTTACATATATTATTTAATTATTTATGGTTTTATATTGCTAAGTTTATACTCTATTCTTGGTTGGTGCAACTGTAACGAAACCCAATTTCCCTCGGGATCAGTGAAGTATGACTATGACTATGACTCGAATACGTTAACCAAGGAAAATGTGGAGGAGCCTGCTTGTTTTCCTTGGAACAGAGGAGGCTGAAGAATTTTTCAAAATTCTGAGAGGCTTTGACAGAGTGAATAGAAAGGACTTTTCACCTTTGGAGAAGTCAGTAAATCAGGGGCAGAGAACATTGAATAAAAGCATGGAAGAGTGCAGCACAGTACAGGCCCTTTGGATCATAGAAAGCTGTTTAGTGGTTACTTGTTTTCTGTAGTCCCAGCTTGGGTTTAACTTTCTGGTTCCTTCTTGTCTAATTGGTCTCTCGGCTTTTTTATTGGTGTTATCTATGCCCTTATGAGTTTATACAGCTCTGTAAGATCACCTGTCAGTCCCCTACTCTCAAAGGAAAAAAGTCCAAGACTGTTCAACCTCTCCCGATAACTCAGTCCCCCAAGTCCTGGCAGCATTCTTATCAATCTTCGTTGCACTCTTTCCAGTTTACTAACAACTATCCTGTAGCAGGGTGACCAAGACTGAACACAACACTCCTAGTGCAGCCACATTAGTCTCTTGCACAACCACGCGATGAATTTTTAACTTCCAGATGGAGGGGAGCTGGTTCCTTTGGGAATGGGAGCAGCTTGTATATGTTAATGTCTCTGTTTCTGTGCTCTGAGAAGAGTTGTTGACCTTTTGCTTTTTATATATTTTCCTCTGACCTGTATAATTCCGTATGCTTTATGTTCTGCCTGTTGTTTGAATCGACTATAGGTACTTGCAATGCTACCGCAAGTAGGTTTTTCATTGTGCCTGTACCTCACTGGATGTGTGCAATGGCAGTAAACTTGACTTAAAATGTGAACTTTTTTCTCTGTTCACAGCTGCTGCCTTGGCCGGCTGGGTTCATCTGACAGTGTGCTGCTTTTGTTTAACACCTCTGCTGTCTCATTTCCAGCTGCTTCCGACATCGTTCTCAACCCCCAGGTCGTTCAGGAGACCACGTACCTGGAGAACCGGCCCATGGCCATGCTGACCTGCGCGATGGAGGAGAACTGCCTGGCCGCGTCGGCCGAGGGGCAGCCCCTCCTCAGCAGCTTCCGTCGACTCCTGCGCTTCTCCTCCCAGATCCACAACAACGGCGAGGCTGACTTCCGGCCAAAGGCGGGGCGGCATGAGTGGCAGTGGCACGAGTGCCACAGGTACGTGGGCAAACCTGTCTCATCATGGCAGGCATCAGGCCTCCTACGTAACACCACCCCCTGGGCTAGCAGGGAACAATGGGCTGATTGGCCTCATGTTGCATCATTTTCACTGTGTCTCTTGTGGTCTGGTATCAGTAACCTCAGTAACCACCCTGCCCCTAACAGTGCCAGCACAGGAAGGAAGATTATTAACCTTCCAAGGAAAAAAGTCATAGCAATCAACCAGGTACTGACGTCCAGTGACTCACCATCAATCGCAGTGTTTATTCGACTCTGCCCATCAATTCCAGTGATTTACCTGACACTGGTAGCCAATTGCAGCGACTGACCAGACACCGACTATCGATTCTGATCATTCACCAGACGCTGATCACTGGCTGGAATCTGCTTACTGAATACAAATATGATAAGCTTTTAAATGCACATTACAGCTATGTAAAAATTTGGAAGGCCACCTTTGCAGCTCTGCTCAGGAAAGATGTGGAGCTTTGGAGAGGCTGTAGAAGAGGTTTATCCGGTAATATCTGAATGAGAGGGCATGTGTCATAAAACTTTGGACAAACTTGTGGTGTTTTCTCTGGAGTGGGTAATAGTTGAGGGGCACCTGATAGAAATTAATAAGATTTATAAGAAGCCAGTGTCCTTTCCCAGGGTTTTAGGTTTTTCTAATACAACGGGCCTGCATTTAAGGTGGGGGAAGTGGGGTTAAATTCAAAGGAGATGTGCGGGGCAAGTATTTTTACTTTAATAGTAGTCGGTGCCTGGAATATGCTGCCGGAGCTGATGGTGGAAGCAGGTACGATAAAGGCATTTAGATGGAATACAATGTCTGGAAGTGTATAGTCATGCACTTTGGTGGAAGAAATGGAAGGGTTGACTATTTTCTAAATGGAAAGAAAATACAAAAATCTGAGGTGGAAAGAGATTCAGGAGTCCCTTGTGTAGTAACCCCTGAAGGTTAATTTGCAGGTTGAGTCTGTGGTGAGGAAGGCAAATGCAATATTTGCATACATTTCAAGAGAACTAGAATATAAAAGCAAGGATGTAAGGTTGAGACTTTGTAAAGCACTGGTGAGGCCTCACTTGGAGTATTGTGAGCAGGTTTGGGCCCCTTGTCTTGGAAAGAATGTGCTGAAACTGGAGAGAGTTCAAATGAGGTTCACAAAAATGATTCCAGGATTGAATGGCTTGTCTTAAGAAGAGCATTTGATGGCTCTGGGCCTGTATTCACTGGAATTTGGATGAATGAGGGGGTGGCCTAATTTAAACCTATGAAATGATGAAAGGCCTTGATACAGTGGATGTGGACAGGATGTTTCCTATGGTGGGAGTGCCTAAAACCAGAGGACACAGCCTCAAAATAAAGGGTCATCCTTTTGGAATGGAGATGAGGAGGAATTTCTTTAGCCGGAGAGTGATGAATCTGTGGAATTCTTTGCCACAGGCAGCTGTGGAGGCCAAGTCTTTATGTATACTTAAGGCAGAGGTTGATAGATTCTTGATTGGTCAGGGCATGAAGGGATACGGGGGAAGGCAGGAGATTGGGCCTTAGAGGAAAAGTGGAAATGGCCAAATGCTGCTCCCATATCTTATGGTCATATGGTCTTATGAAGAGACAGTTAGATAGGCACGGAATGAAGGGGATATGCAGTGGCTGGTTTATTAGGTACACCTGTACACCTATACAACTGCACACCTGCTTGCTATTGGAAATATCTAATCAGCCAATCATGCAGCAGCAACCCAATGTATAAAAGCATGCAGACATGGGCAAGAAAATTCAGTTGTTTGGAGACCAAACATCAGAATGGGGAAGAAATGAGATGTAGGTGACTTTTACTATGGAATGATTGTTGGTGCCAGGTTGGCGGATTGAATATCTCAGAAACGGCTGACGCGCAACAGTCTCTGGAGTTTACGGAAAATGGTGCGAGGAAAAAAACCATCCAGTGAATGGCAGTCTGTGGACGAAAATGCCTTCCTTGTTAATGAGAGAGGTCAGAGGTCAATGGCCAGACCAGTTCAAGCTGACAGGAAGGTGACATTAACCACATGTTACAACAGTGGTGTGCTGAAGAGCATCCTGAACACACAACGTGTCGAAGCTTGGAATGGTTGGGCTACAGCAGCAGAAGACCACAAACATACAGAAATACTCTCAGTGGCCACTTGATTAGGTGCCTCCTGCAGCAAATAAAGTGGCCACTGAGGGTAGACCATGTGTGGACTGATAACACTAGTTAGCTGGCATCATGGTCACAGCACAGACATGGAGGGATGAAGGGCCTGTTCCTGTACTGTACTTGTCTATGTTCTATACTGAATTGCCTGTCTGTGCTACTGATCTTCAACATAACAAATTTATATGTGGTGCTCCTTGCAAGATCATTCGCCCTCAGTTCCGGAGTGCATTGGTGAGAAATGGGGATTATTGAAGCTCGGTTAATTTTTGCAGGGTCTTGGCAGATACGTGCTCATATTCCAGGCAACTGACAAAATGGTGCTGTCAGTAAAACATATATTGCAGTAAGCAACATTCTGAACTGCAGCTTTACACGTGGAGGTGAGCAGGCCATGGTGAAGCACGGAAGTTACGGTGGGCAGCTCCTGCGCTGGGTTAATCCTAACCACCGGGTGGCGACATTGGGGGCTGTGCTGGGCTACAAAAGGCACTAGGATCGCCCTCTGCTGTCTGTGACACTCAACAACTCTGACAGACGGAGAGAAATACCAATTCATTCACTTTGCGCTCTTATTTATCAGACGTATTCGATGCAAGATAAATGTTTTACAGAATGATAATTTATGGATTATTTTATATCACTCTAGAATGTTGACAGACTTCTAGTTTATTGGTGAACTCATGAAATGGCCCTCTTCTTGGCCATATCTTAATACACAACAGATTCTGCAGATGCTGGAAATTTTGAGCAACACACATGAAATGCTGTGGAAACTCAGCAGGTCAGGCAACATTTACGGTAGGGAAGTCCTGATGAAAGGTCTTGGCCTGAAATTTTGAACGTTTATTCCCTTCCATAGATCCTGCCTGATCTGAGGAGTTTCTCCAGCAGTCTGTGTGTGTTGTTCTATTTACCGGGGCAACTGGGAGTGACCATGAAAGGTTTTCCTGTGAGTGCAGACGAGATTGACAAGGATGTTTCTGGCAGTTGAGTGTCTGAGTTATGGAGAGGGGTTGAGCAAGATTGGAATTTTTTTCGCTGGAACCAAGGAGAGTGGGAAGTGATCTTAGAGAGGTGTGTAAAATCACGAGAGGTGCAGACAGGGTCCATGCATTTTGTCTTTTTCACAGGTTTGGGGAATCAAAAACTTGAGGGTATAGGTGTCGGGTGTGTGTGAAGAGGTTTAACAGGAACATGAGTAGCAAACTTTTCACCCAGTTTGTGGTAGTAAGGAAGGCAATTGCAATGTTAACATACATTACAAGAGCACTGGAATATAAAAACAAAGATGTAATGCTGAGAATTTATAAGGCGTTAGTTAGACTGCATTTGGAGTATTGTGAACAATATAGGGCCCCATATCTAACAAAAGATGTGCTGGGGCATTGTAGAGCATCCAGAGGAGGTTTAATGAGAATAATCCTGGGAATTAAAGGGTTAACATATGAAGGGTGTGGATGGCACTGAGCATGTAATCACATGAGTTTAAGGGAATCTCTTTGAAACCTATTGAATAGTGAAAGACCTGGACAGATTTGATGTGGAGAGGTCCAATAGTGGGGGGAGTTTAGAGCAAGCAGACACAGCTTCAGAATACTAAGACTTCCCTTTAGAACAGAGATGAGGAGGAATTTTTTTTAGCCAGAGCAGGTGAATCTGTGGAATTCATTGCCACAGGTGGCTGCAGAGCGAAGTCATTGAGTATGTTTAACGCAAAGGTGGTAGGTTCTTAATTAGTAAGGACAGCAAAGGATACAGGGTGAAGGCAGAAGAATGGGTTGAGAGGAATAATAATCAGAATCAGATTTAATATTACTGGCAAATGTCGTGAAATTTCTTGTTATGTGGCAGCAGTAAATTACAGTAAGTATATATAATAAAAGTTAGATTAAATAGGTAGTGTGAAAGGAGGGGGAAAAAGTAGTGAGGTAATATTCATGGGTTCAATGTCCATTAAGAAATCTGAAGCTGTTCCTGAATCACTGAGTGTGTGCCTTCAGGCTCCTGTACTTCCTCCCTGCTGATAGCAATGAGAAGAGGGCGTGCCCTGGGCGATAGGAGTCCTGAATGTTTGTTACTGCACTTTTTGAGGCACCGTTCCTTGAAGAAGTCCTGGATGCTGAGGAGGCTAGTGCCCATGATGGAGCTGACTGAGTTTACGACTTTCTGCCGTGTATTTCAATCCTGTGCAGTGCCAGTACCCCACCATACCAGATGGTGATGCAACAAATTAGAATGTGTTCCAAGGTACATCTGTAGAAATTTGTGAGTGTCTTTAGTGACATACCAAATTTCCTCAAACTCCTAATGAAATATAGCCATTGTTGTGCCTTCTCTGTAACTGCATTGATATGTTGAGCCCTGAACAGATTCTCAGAGATGCTGACACCCAGGAACTTGAAATTGCTCGCTCTTTCCACTTCAGATCCCTCAATGAGGACTGGTGTGTGTTCCCTCAGCTTACCATGTCTGAAGTCCGCAACCAGTTCTTTGGTTTTATGGATGTTGGGTGGAAGGCTGTTGCAGCAACACCACTCAGTTAGCTGATCTACCTCACTGCTGTACGCCTTCCTTCTTGTCGTTATCTGAAACTCTGTCAACAATAATTGTGCTGTCAGCAAACTTATAGATGACGTTTGAGCTATGCCTAGCCACAGCTCAAATCAGCCATGATAGAACAGAAGAGAAGACTTGATAGACCACCTGGCTTAATTCTGCTCTTATACCTTGTGGTCTCATGGTATTTGAATTGAACTGCCAGAGAAGGTGGTTTAGTTGGTACATTAAGAGCATTTAAAAGTACTTGTACTATGTACAGAAATGGTTCAGAGGTATATGGGTAGAATGCCGGTAAATGGGAGAAGCTTAGATGGAAATCTTTGTTAGCATGGACCACTTGGGCAGAATGGCCTGCTTATCTGTATAAGTACAGAACTGTGAAGGCTGGTAAGGTCAATCAATTTTATATCCCATTCCTCTGGACAGCTTTGATTATTCCTTACCACTTCACCCACCTGCTTCAGCCCCCACAGATCTCTACTCATCCCCCCACAGATCCCCACTCATCCAGGACTGAGTCTTGAGAAAATCCCCAGACGTCATCACATGCCCAGTGTTGCATGAAGGTTGGGGCTTTGAGATTATTCCTCTTATTCTGACCATCCCATTACCCAAGCAATCCATCAGGCCAGGGCTCCAAGCTTCCCCAGTCCTGACACTGACAGCAGCTAGATATTGGTATTGGTTATTATTGTCACATGCACCAATGAATCTCAAGGTCGCAAATGGTGACATAAACATTCTTTGACAATAAACTTACTTTGAACTTTGATACAGTGCTTTCTGACCATCCAGATACATCATAACATACATAGCAACACATACATAATGCTGGAGGAACTCAGCAGGTCAGGTAGCATCTATAGAAATGAACAGACAGTCGATATTTTGGGCCGAAGCCCTTCTTCAGGACTGGAAAGGAAGGAGGAAGATGCTGGAATAAAAAGATGGGGGGAGGGGAAGGAGGACAGCTGGAAGGAGATGGGTGAAGCCAGGTGGGTGGGAAAGGTCAAGGGCTGGAGAGGAAGGAATCTGACAGGAGAGGAGGGCGGACCATGGGAGAAAGGGAAGGAGGAGGGGCAGGAGGAGGTGATAGCCAGGTGATATGACGTAAGAGGACGGAGTGGGGAATACAAGAAGAAGGAAGAGGGAGGGATTTTTTTTACTGGAAGGAGAAATCAATGCTCATTCCAGCAGGTTGGAGGCTACCCAGATGCAACATGAGGTGTTGCTCCTCTACTCTGAGAGTGGCCTCATTGTGGCACAAGAGGAGGTTATGGACCGATGTGTCAGAATGGGAATGGGAATAGGAATTAAAATGGTTGGCCACTGGGAAATTCCGCTTTTAGCAGTTTGAGCTGAGGCGCTGGGTGAAGCGATCCCCAATTTACGGTGGGGCTCACCAGTGTAGAGGAGGCCACACCGGGAGCACCGGATGCAATAGATCACCACAACAGATTCACAGGTGAAGTGTTGCCTCACCTGGAAGGGCTGTTTGGGGCCCTGAATGGAGGAGAGGGAGGAGCTAAATGGGCAGGTGTAGGACTTCCGCCACTTGCAGGGAGAAGTGCCAGGAGGGAGATTCGTGGGGCGGGGGGGGGGCGGGGAATGAATGGACACGGGAATCATGGAGGGTGCAATCTCTGTGGAAAGGGGAAAGTGGGGGGGGGGCTGGTAAAGATGTGTTATAACATTCATAGTTACAGTGAGGCAGTAAAATGTGAACAAATGGTAGAATATAGTGTTTTAATTACAGAGAAAATAGCAGAGACAGAACTAAAGTTCAAGGGTCACAATGAGGTAGGCTGGAAAATCCAGTTCAAGATCTTGTCTTTTACTTTTCGATGGAAGCTGTCCTTGAATTGTGTGGTTCATACTGTCAGGCTTTTCTGTCTTCTGTTCAATGGGAGAGGTGAAAAAAAAGAATGCCTGGGGTGGAGTAGGACTTGGATTATGTCAGCTGCTTTCTTCAGGCAATGGAAAGTGCAGAGTGCATAAGTGGAGGGGAGACTGATTTTCATGATGGACTGAGATGTGCCCACAACTTTCTGCACTTTCTAGAAGTCATAGGCAGGGTGGTTAGCCATACCGAGCTGTAATGCATCTGGGTAGGATGCTTTCTAAGGTCATACTGAATTTCCTTGGCCTTCTAAGGAGGTAGAGGGTTGCTTCTTTGATCATAATATCTTTATGGCCAAACGTGAAAAAAAGTGTGGGTGATACTTACACGTAGGAATTTGAAACTCTGAATCATTCCTACATCAGCATAGATGCAGATAGGGACACGTACTCTATCCTAATTCCTGTTAATAATCAGCTCCTTCATTTTTTCTGATACAGCGGGAAAGAAACATTGTTGTCTTGATACCATGTCACCAGGCTCCATATCTGCTTTCTGTACTCCATCTTGTCATTGTGTAAGTCCCTGCTTAACCATCCATCAGTACCAGGTCCTGAGACCCTTCACTCTGGTCATCCCTCAGAACAAGGGGTCATCCTTTTACAATGGAGGTGATGGAACAAGAGAGAATTAATTCCCTCCCTCAGAAGGGAATTAGAACTAAAACCTTCTTTCCCGGAGAGCTGAGGAAGTGGAGTCATTAGAGATGTTTGAGAGAGAATTCTTGATTACGGGGGAGTCAAGCTCAACATGAAATTGGCAAGAAAATGCTGACCCTGAGATCAGTTCAACCAGAGTTGTTTTGGAATTAACCCCAAGGGCTCAATGGCTCACTCCTCCTATTTGTTCATGCAGGGATGGTTTATTTCCTTTCCAAAAACCAGTGGTGCCAACACTACAGCTCTTCCCCTCTGCACTGCAGTTACTGACACAACAGATTCAGCAGATGTTTGAAATCTTGAGCAACACACACAGAACTCTGGACGAACGCAGCAGGTCAGGCTGGGCCTCGGCCTGAGACATCCATTGTCTATTCTCCTCCATAGATACTGCCTGGCCTGCTGAGTTCCGCTATCAAACTTCTGTGTGCTGCTGCAGTTATGGAAAAGCCTGGTGGAGGAGGAGAGAGCAGGAGGATGTGCTGAGCGGGTGAGCTAAAGTGGGAAGAGGCTGCTGCGGACTATCGCCATGGGTTTATTTGGGCTTAATGGCTGGTTTCTGCCCTCTAAGTCCTGTGGAATTCCAGTCAACAAGAGGTCAATGTCCTCCTCTTCTGTTGACGAACACATGATGTCTTTATCACCTATCACCTATCATCCACTTGCCTCTGACTCCCAACTCCACCCCTCCCCTCTTCCTTCTGCCCATCATCCATCACCTCTCTTCCATCCTCAAATCAATGATTGGCCCGTCTCAACCCTCCCGCTCTCCTCATTATAACGGCTACCTTCCCTCTCTACGCTCAGTCCTGATGTGGGGTCCTGAACCAAATATTTAACAATTCCTGTTCCCCCACTGACGGCCTTTACCCACTGAGTTCCTCCGGCATGAATTAGGATGGGCACCCAGCTCGTGATCCATGTTAAATTGTGAGTTGTTGGACAATATTGTCTGCTCTTAGTTTTTGGGGCTTGTGGGCAGGTGGTATGCACTTGTAATGCTGACCCCACTGAATTGAATTGAATTGACTTTATTACTTACATCCTTCATGTACAAGAGTAAAAATGTTCAAATGTGTAAAGTGCAATTATAGTAGTTTATAATAAATATTATGTACAACAGGATAGTCAATATAACATAGAAATACAGCTGTATCAACATGAATTAAGTATTCTGATGGCCTGGTGGAGGAAGTTGTCCCGGAGCCTGTTGGTCCTGGGTTTCATGTTGTGGTACCATTTCCTGGATGGTAGCAGCTGGAACAGTTTGTGGTTGGGTTGTCTCGGGTCCCCAATGATCCTTCGGGCCCTTTTCACACACCTGTCTTTGTAAATATCCTGAATAGTGGGAAGTTCACATCTGCAGATGCACTGGGCTGTCCGCACCACTCTCTGCAGAGTCCTACGATTGAGGGAGGTACAGTTCCCAGACCAGTCAGGATGCTCTCAATCGTGCCCCTATAGAAAGTTCTTAGAATATGGGGGGGCCATACCAAACTTCTTCAACCGTCTGAGGTGAAAGAGGTGCTGTTGTGCCTTTTTCACCACACAACCGGTATGTACAGACCACGCGAGATCCTCAGTGATGTTTATGCTGAGGAACTTAAAGCTGTTCATCCTCTCAACCCCAGATCGATTGATGCCAAGAGGAGCTAGTCTGTCTCCATTCCTCCTGTAGTCCACAACCAGCCTCTTTGTTTTTGCAACATTGAGGGAGAGGTTGTTTTCTTGTCACCACTGTGTCAGGGTGATGACTTGCTCTCTGTAGTTGGCCACATTATTATTTGAGATTAGGCCAATCAGTGTAGTGTCATCAGCAAATTTAATTAGCAGATTGGAGCTGTGGGTGGCGACACAATCATGGGTATACGGAGAGCAAAGGAGGGGGCTCAGACATAGCCCTGAGGGGCACCTGTGTTGAGGGTCAGAGGGGCAAAGTTGAGGGAGCCGGTGATCTGATCCAAGCCCAGGATCCAGCTGCACAAGGCAAGGTGAAGGCCAAGGTTTCTGAGCTTCTTGTCGAGCCTGGAGGGAATTATGGTGTTGAATGCAGAATTGTAGTCCAAGAACAGCATTCTCACATAAACATCCCTCTTCTCCAGGTGTGTAAGGACGGTGTGTAGAGCAGTGGCTAATGAGTCGTCTGTCGATCGGTTGTGTCGGTAGGCGAATTGTAGGGGGTCCAGTGTGGGTGGTAGCTGAGTCCTTGACCAGCCTCTCAAAGCATTTTCTTATTATTGAGATGAATGCGACAGGACGCTAGTCATTCAGACACGTTACCTTGGTTTTTCTAGGTACAGGGACAATAGTGGATGTTTTGAAGCACTAGGGCACTCTACAATGGGAGAGCGAGAGATTAAAAACAGACCTGCTAGTTGGACCACGCACATTCTGAGTACTCAGGCCCAGGCTAGTCTTAACGATGTCAGTTTTAGATGGTTCTTGAGGGTACAATGCCCCCTGGTTAATCCCAGACAGGCATCTAGAACCTTTAACAGCCCAAAGGATCAGAGCTGTGGGGATAAAGACTGGTTGTATCTGCTGATCATTGTCACTCCAAGGCAGGGGTTCCCAACCTGGGATCCACAGACCCTTCAGTTAATGGTAGAGGTCCATGGCATAAAAAAGGTTGGAATCCTCTGCCCCAAGGGTTTGTGAGAGTCTTTGAATCTTGTGAAGTTTTGAGTCTTCAGAATGTAATGAAGCACAGCAAACATATAGTCAAAGGAGGAAGAGGTTTATACCAGACAGCACACTTACTACCCACTTGCTAAGTCTTTAAACTATTGATATATTCAGTCTGTGGTAGTTGCATGAGTTGAGAAGGAAACTCTGCCATCCAATGGGTTTACAGTATAACTATACAACCTGCCCAAGTGTTCCATTCTTATACTTGCCAATTATTTGTTCAAAAAGCAAAAATTTGGTGGACCATTTTGACACCTGACGGGTGGAGAGAGAGGACCCACTCTTCATCGTTATCCCAGTCTCTCCCACTGATTGATCATACCCACAAGAAAGGGTAAAGTTAAGCAGGAATGGCTGTCAATACTCACCTTTCTTCCTTGCCACTTACTGTATTTTTAATGAAGATCCCTTGGAGCCTCGTATGAATTCGGTAAACTGGGGATTAACCTGCAATGTTTGGTGACTTTAAGGGCGGTGTCCAAAGCTGACTAAAGTTCACTCTCTGTTCAACTTGCAGGCACTACCACAGCATGGAGGTCTTTACCAATTATGACCTTTTATCGCTGAATGGGACAAAGGTTGCGGAGGGTCACAAGGCCAGCTTCTGTCTCGAGGATACAGAGTGTGACTCAGGTAATGACACCGCTGCGGGTGGATGAGTCGGAGCGAGGTCCCGATTAGATCGGCTGTTTTCCAATTCTTGCAAGAATGCTGCAACGTAGCAAGAGGTGCTGCTGCCCAATGCCTCCAGTGTCTCAGGTTCGATCCTGACGTCGAGCCCTTTCTGTGCAGAGTTTGCATGTTCTCCTTGCGGCCTTGTGACATCTCAGCGGTGTGCTGGTTGTTAGGTTAGATGGCTGTCGTAAATGTTCCAAGTATAGGTGGGTGGTGGGTGAATCAGGAGGGTCTAAGTGTGTATGTGTGAGAGAATTGTTTGTTCATTATGACATGGGTGATCATAGTCTTTCCATGACCATGATTGTTCTTGGCAAATTTTTCTACAGAAGTGGTTTGCCACTGCCTTCTTCTGGGCAGTGCCGTTACAAGATGGGTGACCTCAGCCAATATCTACACTGTTCAGAGGATGCCTGCCTGGTGTCTGTAGTCGTAAAAACCAGGACCTGTGATTTGCACGAGCTGCTCATACAACTGTCCACCATCTCCTCCCATGTCTGCAGTTGACCCTGATCGGGAGAGCTAAGCAGGTCTACACCTTGCCCAAGAGTGACCCGCTGGCTAGCGGAGGGAAGGAGCATATTACACTTCCTTTGGTAGAGATGTATCTCCACCACGCCACCCAGAAAGTAGTAACAGGGGAAATTGTGGGGGAATGGGATTGCTGGGATTGGTCTGAGAAATGGCAGTGACTAAATGGGCCAAATGGTCTTCTCCTTTGTCATCTGAAAACAGATATAATATCTCTGTATAAACAAATCTTCCCCGGAGATCACTCAGATCTATGTTAGCAGTGGATAACTACTCTATTCAATCTCCCTCTGCCAGCTTAAACTTGAGGTCATCCAGATCCCAGCTCAGCCACATCCTGGTGCCCCCAAACTCCTATGCTGACCCCTAAGTGCTTTTCCACTTCAGATCCCCTGGAAGTTAAATCTACTTCAATTATTTCCTGTCTGTAATAATTTTATTTTGAATGTACACTGAGTTCAGCAGCGTTGTTTTTATGCGTGGTTTAGTGATTTAATTCATGTCTCCCATTTCCTTCTCCACGCTGGCTTGGGGACCTGAGTCCTAGGGAAAGATTGAGCAGCCAAGGGCTTTATTCAATGGAGTATTCAATGTTCCTGGTGAAGTTAGATGGGCCCAAACCAGGTTAGCATGGACTCAATGAGCCAAGGGGCCTGTTTCTGTGCTGTAGTCCTCCGTGACTCTTTGACTGTAGACAGCTCCCCGACCTGAACTGGTGTGTCATGTGGAAGGTGACGTCTGACAACATGGCGCACTGCAGTGTGAGCTTACACTGTTGTGCTCCCGTCTCTGGTGGAGAACCTGAACTTAAAATCTATTGATTCAGAAGCTGGAGGCACTGGCCAGCAGGGACACCTCAATGGCTCTAACATGCACTGGGACTAACTGTGATCTGGAAAAGGACCACAGGAATCCAAGTCTTCTCTCCACCTTTCCTCTGGCTCTCTGTCTTCATCTCTCTTTCTCTCCCCTTCCTTCTCGTTTCTATATCTTTCTTTCTCTCCTCTCTCTCTTTTCTCCTCTTTCAGTTCATCACTGATGCTCCT
Organism: Mobula birostris; assembly: GCF_030028105.1. NCBI lineage: Eukaryota > Metazoa > Chordata > Chondrichthyes > Myliobatiformes > Myliobatidae > Mobula > Mobula birostris. The sequence goes on along the minus strand of NC_092377.1, from coordinate 148,875,278 downwards.
GATTATTTTCCATCTTTCCTTCTCTTCTTCACTTTTGCCTTTCATATGGTTCTCTCTCCCTCTCTCTCTCTCTCTCTCTCTCTCTCTCTCTCTCCTCTCTCCCCTCTCTCCCTCTCTCCCCCCTCTCCCTCTCTCCCCTCTCTCCCTCTCTCCCTCTCTCTCTCTTTCTCTGTGTCTCTGTGTGTCTCTGTGTCTCTCTGTTACGATCTCTCTGAATCTGTGTCTCTCTGTCTCTGTATCTCCCTGTCTCTATATTTCTGTCTCTTTATTTTCAAAGTTTATCTGTATTTGTCACATATTCACCAAAACACATTGCAAGGGTGTTTTGGGTCAGTCCACAATGTCGCCTTGTTTCTGGTCCCAATGTAGCATGCCCACAATTTACCTCCCATACTAATCTGTACATCTTCGGAGTGTGGGAGGAAAGCAGAGCACCATGGGAAACCCACATGATCACAGGAAGGACGTACAACCTCCTTACAGACAGTAGCAGGAATTGACCCCCAATCGCTGACATGGTGAAACACTATGCCAAACCCCATGCTGCCATGCTACCCACCCCCCACACACACCTCAGAGATTAACGATGGGATGCCTGCCTTTCAGAGGAGCGGAAGAACTACCAGTGCGCCAACTTTGGGGAGCAGGGTATCACAGCGGGCTGCTGGGATACATACCGGCACGACATTGACTGCCAGTGGATCGACATCACGGACGTTCCCCCGGGAGAGTACGTGCTGCAGGTGAGTGTGCCCACCCCTCGGGCAAGAGGGTGACCCAGAACTGGGCTCGTCTGTGGAAACAAAAGTCCTCCTGCAGTGAGGTCCTTCCAGGGATGCTGCCATGGTTACAGACAGATTGGTGTAGGATTAAAATGGCTGGCATGTGGGGGTTCCAGATGGTCACATGAACTGAACATAGCTGTATGGTGACACAGTCAACCAGCTTGTGCCTGGTATATCAGTAAAGGTATATTATTGGGAGGGACAGACACAGTGGTAAGATGATAAGAAGCATTGATAGATTGGATAGCCAGTGCCTTTATCTCAGGGTGGAAATAGCCAATATGAGAGAGTGAATGTTAAAGTGTTTGGAGGAAATTATAGATGTGTGTGTGTGTGTGTGTTCTCCAACTACAATTGGACAGATCCTCTGAAATGATAGCACCAAGGAATTTAAAGTTGCTGACCCTCTGTACTTCTGATGCCCTGGTGAGGACTGGCTCATGGGCTTCTGGTTTCCTCCTCCTGAAGTCAATAATTAGCTCCTTGGTCTTGCTGATATTGAGTGAGAGGTTGTTGTTGTGGCACCACTCAGCCAGATTCTCAATCTCCCTCCTATTGCACTTGGCGATTCATTACCACCTCTGACTCAGCCAATGACAGTAATGTCATCAAAAACTTAAATATGGTATTGGGGTTGTGCTTAGACTCACAGTCATAATTATAAAGCAAGTAGAGCAGGGGCTAAGCACACAGCCTTGTGGTGCATCTGTGCTGGTGGAGATTGTGAAGGACCCCAATCCGAACTGACTGGGGTCTGCAAGCAAGGAAATTCAATTGCACAAGAAGGTATTGAGGCCAAGGTCTTGAAGCTTATTGATTAGTTATGAGGGGATGATAGTATTTAATACCGAGCTGTAGTCAATAAAGAGCATCCTAATGTATGCACCTTTGCTGTCCAGCTATTCCAGGGTTGAGTAAAGAGCCAATATAATGGCATCTACTGAGGACCTGTTGGAGTGGATTTAAATCACTTCTCAGGCAGCAGTTGATATGTTCGTCACCAGCCTCTCAAAGCACTTCATCGCAGTGGATGTGAGTGCTGCAGGAGAACAATCATTGAGGCAGGTTACCATGTTCTTCCTAGGCACCGGTAAAGCTGAAGCCTGCCGGAGTGAGAGGTTAAAGATATCAGTGAACACTGCAGCCAACTGATCAGCACAGGTCTTTAGTACTCGGGCAAGTACCCCATCTGGGCCGAGTGCTTTCTGTGGGTTCATCCTTCTGAAGGCTGCTGTCCCGTCTCAGAGACTGAAATCACAGAGTCAATAGGGGTATTGTTCAAAGAAACAGTACACCAGCGGCAATGGTATTAACTTAATGAGAGTATGAATATAAAATAAACTGTGTACTGTTTTGTATGTTTTATGAATAAGTTTTATTTTTGAAATAATAACAAACCCAGTGGAAACTGGTGAACTAATCACTCATCTCCAGCATGTCTGAGCAGTCATCCTGAAACACAGTGGCTGAGAGTTCAGCACCAAATGCTGGAGTCCAGACTTCGAGGCTAAGCTAGGCGCCATATAAATGCAAGGTGACCAGGGATAAAATGCTCTTCCTCTCCTCCATCCAGCCCTATCAGCTCCCAGAAGCGAAAGGTTTTCCAGGTGTATGTGTGTGCGTATGCATACATATGTGTGAGTGCACTTAGGTATGGACATGTGTCTGTGTACGGATGTGTGTTCATGTAAGCTGTTCAAGGAACCCAGTTAACCTGTTCTTCCCTCCACAGGTTGTCGTCAACCCTAACTTCGAGGTGGCAGAGTCCGACTACACCAACAACATGGTGAAATGTCGATGCAAGTACGATGGGCATCGCATTTGGTCTTACAACTGCCACATTGGTGAGCCTTGCTGTGACCATAATCTTAAACCATAAAGGAAAAAGTCTTTTCTGCTGTCTATCAGCATGAGGTAAAATCAGATCCAATGAAATAAGGCAGGTTGGTGAAAGATTTACTCCCAAGAAGGGCTGAGATTCACACTCTCTCTCACACACACACATTTGGATACAGGTCTGAGTCTGAGATTCACGCTCTCTTTCTCTCTCTCTCTCTCTCTCTCACACAGTTAGACACAGGTCTGAGGGAGTTGATTGTCTCTGTCAGGTGTAAAGCGGTTGCTGTCAATCTAGAGGTTCAGACCAAACCATTCTGGGAGCTCCCAACACCTGCCTAGGCTGACTGAATGCACCTTCTGGGAGCAGGGACACTAGCTGTAGTTGAATACCTTCCTGGAGGCTCAGACCATTGTTTCCATCTACACGTCCCCTGTTCTGTCTTAACGTAATGTCACCTATCTCTTTAATTTTCCTTTCCACTTCCACTATGACCTCTCTGTCCTTGGCCTTCTGCGCTATCAATATATTTGAGGGACAGTACCTCATTTTTTGCCCTCAGAGCTCATGTTGGATTCAATCATTCCAGATAACCAGCCTTTCCTGTTTATGACAGAACTGAACAGTTCTGATGTAAGGCTACTCTTCTATGTCTGTAAGGTTAACTCACTATTTCTCTCCACAAAAGCTGCTTGACCCATTCATACTTCCAACACTCTCTTTTGCTTCTGAATTCCAGCAAGTGCATCTCACAGTTCCTTTCTTTGCTTTTCCCCTCACTAACTTCTAACTATATGGCACTGAAAGCATCATATCACCTGGACAACATGGGCCTCCACCCTTCCCAATTTCTGCATCATAAAGCAAACTTGCTTTCTCACCTTTCCACTTTTGACAAGAAGTCATCAGTCTGAACTGTTAACTATTTCTTCTGCTGCAGATGCTGCCTAACCGGCTGAGTATCTTTGTCGTGAACTTGTTCTTCTTCGGCTGTCCATCGATTTCAATGTTGACTGAAATCGATGGACAGCCAAAGAAGAAATTCACTACATAAATACTCAGCCGGTTAGGCAGCATCTGCAGCGGGAGAAATAGTTAACAGTTCAGACTGATGACTTTAGGCAGATGCTGCCTAACCAGCTGAGTATTTATGTAGTGAATTTAATATTTCAGTAATATACAGTATTGGTAATATTGTAAATATATTGTTTCATGTGTTGGCGCGTGGCCAAGTGGTTAAGGTGTTCGTCTAGTGATTTGAAGGTCGCTAGTTCGAGCCTTGGCTGAGGGAGCGTATGTGTCCTTGAGCAAGGCACTTAACCACACATTGCTCTGCGACGACACCGGTGCCAAGCTGTATGGGTCCTAATGCCCTTCCCTTGGACAGCATTGGTGGTGTAGAGAGGGGAGACTTGCAGCATGGGCAACTGCTGGTCTTCCATACAACCTTGCCCAGGTCTGCACCCTGGAAACCTTCCAAGGCGCAAATCCATGGTCTCATGAGACTAACAGATGCCTATATATATATATATATATATATATATATATATATACACACATACACATATAGTTTAATAAGCATTCTTTGTTTACATAATTAACTACGGGTTATACGTAAGAAGTATGTGCATGGCATACGTCATTATGCCACCACGTCGTATGTGTGCACCTCACAAAAGTAAAAATAAGAGTGACCGGTTATCCAGGGCTCCCGAGTTTTTATTTTAATGAGTTTCTGGAGTTACGAAACATAAAAGTAGTGATGGGTAAGATCTTAAAGTAACCCAAGACGACAACCTATCTGCTGAAGCGCAGCTCATTTTATTTTTTGGAAGAGGAGAGAGAGAGAGATGTTTGAGTTTAAAAAAACGTGTTTCTTTGGAAGGAATGGGAGAAACTGCTGAGTTTAAAAAAAAGAGGCAGAAACAGACAGAGTTCACAGGTTCATCATAAACAGAAAGACAGGGTGATAATAACTATAAATAATTAAAAAAAGCAGAAATGGCTGGCTACATTGGAAAGATAGATTCATTCAATATCACCACAGATAACTAGATGATGTATACTGAATGAATTGAACAGTATTTTGAAGCAAATGAAATAACCAATGAAGAGCAAGTGCCAGTGATATTGAGTACAATGGTGGGGGAAAAAAACAGTTTGCTTAGAAGTTTAACTGCTCCAACCAAACCAGCTGAAATGAGCTTTGCTGCTATCATGAAAGCAATGCAGGAACATTTAGAACCAAAATCATTACTGATTGCAGGATGCTTTAGGTTTCATGAGCAGAATCAAAAGGAAGGAGTCTTTTCAGCTTATGTGACTCAATTGAAGAAATTACCTGAGCATTGTCAGTTCAGTGATCGGCTTAATGATGCACTGAGAGATCATTTAGTTTATGGCATCTTACAAGAAATCATTCAAAAATGACTCCTAACTAAAACACAATTCACATTTAAGAGATCATGTGAAATTGGTGTGTCAATGGAAACAACAGCCAGAAACACAGTTGAGTTACACTCAGGAATGAAAATGAGTGTGAAAAAATTGCAATGTCTAAACAGAAAGCAGCCTGGCCTAACAAATTGTGTTACTGTTGTGGCTGGGGCTCACATATACCACACCAATGCAGACTAAAGTGGGACACATACAAAGAACATACAAAGAAAAGAGAAAAATATTTTCTTTTAAAAGTTAAGTTGCAGTTCCAAAAAGAGCACTAAATTGCATGTAGTTGATGACAAATCTGATAATGATGAGAGTGACACAAGACTCGGTAGCCTTGAGGTTTCCAATGTGAAAACTAACAGGAGACAAGTAATATGGCTTACACCAGAAGTGAATGGCAAATTAATTAAAATGGAATTGGATACTGGCTCAGCTGCTTTAGCCACTCCACAAAATGAGTTTGAATGGCATTTGAAAGGTACTGAACTGAGGCCTGCAAATTTTCAACTAAGAACTCATTAGAAAAGATAATTCCTGTGGGGATGACATTTGTAACTGTGAAATACAACAACCAACAAGCCACTTTGGGCTTGGATATGGTAAAAACAGGAGGGCCAGCATTGTAGGGCTATGATTAGCTGAGACAACTACAACCTGATTGGTGATCCATCCACTATTTGCATGCCACTTCGCCTGCCATAGAGTCAACTGAAAGTGAATTAGGAAAGGTACTGGATGATGCCATAGCAATGTTCAGGAATGGTATTGGAAAACTCAAGCATGCCTTTCAAGAGTAAAATAGTGTTATGTAAAAAATGCCACATCCAAGTTTTACAAAACCCATCCAATTCCTCGTACAATCTATCATAAAGTAGCCAGTGAGCTAGATCGCATGGAGACTGAAGGAATTCTTGCCAGGGTTGAATGGAGTCCATGGACAATGTCACTGGTCCCAGTAGCCAAGAAGGATGGGTCTTTCAAGATTTGTGGTGATCTTAAGGACCCTTTGCCCAAGATAGAGGAAATCTTGGTGAATGTTTTTAGAGGGAAACACTTCAGAAAAGGGACTTAGCTGAGGCCTAACTACAGAGGGAGATGGTAGAAGTGTCCAAGGCGTTTCTCACCATAAACGCTCACAAATGACTTTATCATTAAAATAGCCTTATTTTTGGAGTAGCACCTGCACTCTGGCAGAAACCTATGAACCAGGCACTGCAAAGCTGCCAAGGCACTCAGTGTTACCTGGATGACATCTTTGTTACCAATAAGGATGACAAGGAACATCTCCAAATTCTCAAGACAGTGTTAAAAAGATAAGAAGATTATGGGCTCAGAGCATGACTCAACAAGCGTGAATTCGTTAAGCCAGACATCACTTAGCACTGATGCACAAGATTTACACAAGTTTGCGGAGAAAATTCAAGCAGTGGTGGATGCTCCAAGGCCATAGGACATGTCACTTTTGAGGTCCTTTTAAGAACTTGTCAATTACTTTAACAGGTTCCTGGCAAACCTGCCACTGTGCTCCACCCATTGACTACAGATCAGGAAAAACTGGCAACGGACAAAGCAATGTGAGGTGGCTTTCCAAAAAAAAAGGAAATGGTGACATCAGACACATTACTCACACATTATGATCCATAACATCCAGTGAAGTTTGCCTGTGGCACCTTGCTTTATGATATAAGTGCAGGAATGTCACATGGTGTGAATAACGGAAGTAAACCCATAGCCTTTGCATCAAATTCCTTTACCAGTGCAGAGAAAAATTATGCACAGATTGACGGAACGGCCTTGAGTTTGGTTTGGGGTGTAAAACGTTTCAAACAGTACTTGTATGGGAGCGAGTTTACTCTCATGACTGATTATCAGCCACTCGTGTCCACTTTCAGTCCACAGAAAGGTGTTCCACTAATTGCACCAGAACGGATGCAGAGATGGGATCTTTTTTTCTTGGAGGACACAATTACAACATTAAATTCAGGAGGACGACTAATCACAGAAATGCTGATGGATTGTCCCGTTTACCCTTGGAAAAGGAAATACCTGAAAAATTTACAAAAGGAGACACTTCTCTTGATGTATTCTCACTAAAGCAGATTAAAAGCCCCCCAGTAGACATGAAACCAAAGGGAAACCAGAAAAGACCCCATGCATTCTCAGGCCTACACCATTTTTACTGCACCAGGATGAACTTCCCTTGATGGGGGTTGCCTTTTGCGGGGATTGAGAGTTGTTGTACCATCCAAGCTGGGCTTTAAAGTGTTGGATGAGGTACAAACCAGTCATCTAGGCATGGTCAAAATGAAAGCATTGCCTCACAGCTTTGTCTGGTGGCCTGAGGTAGATCAACAGATCGAGCAGCTTGACATGTACGGATTGGGATCCTGATATATGCATCCTTGATGTTCAAATGTTCCAGGGTTGAGTGAAGAACCAATGAGGTAGCATTTGCTGTAGACCTGTTGCACCAGCAGGCAAACTGGAGCACATCCAAGTCGTTTCTCACTTTCTTGGTAAAGAATAGATAGATAGGTAGATATACTTGATTGATCCCGAGGGAAATTGGGTTTTGTTACAGCCGCAGCAACCAAGAATAGAGCATAAATATAGCAATACAAAAACCACAAACAATCAAACAACAAAATGTAAACTATGCCAGATGGAAATAAGTCCAGGACCAGACTATTGGCTCAGGATGTCTGATCCTCCACGGGAGGAGCTGCAAAGTTCGATGGCCACAAGCAGGAACAACCTCCAGTGATGCCCAGTGTTGTATCTCGGTGGAATATAGCCGGAGTCCAACTGCAAAAAGTTCAATATCCGGTCTACAAACACGTTCCTCGATTGTAATATGACCCAGATTGCACCATCTGTTGTTAACCAGAACAGTAAGCACCCAACTCCTTTACGCTTACCGCTCTCAGTGCACTTCCGGTCAGCCGGAATGGTCTGGAAGCCGTCCATGGAGAAGTTTTGATCGGGTATGTCCTCGTGCAGCCCGGTTCCAGTGAAACACATAACACTGCTCTCCCGAAATGTTCTCTGACACCTGGCTAGCGCCGTGAACTCGTCCATTTTATTACCCACCGAACTCCTCTTCTCCATAATTCTCTGTTGTCTCGACCCGGTCCTCTTTCCTCGCCTTTGTGATCCCCCACTGCATCCTCTGTGTGTTTTCCTCCAGATTTCAGCAGGGGTGTCCGCCGCTCTGCTCGCTAAACCGGCCGGCATTAGCGCAAGCAGCTAGTCCCTGGAATAAACAATGCGACCACGCTTCTGCCCCGCTAATGAGACGTGTCGGAATGTAACTATTTCCAGCGCTAAAAACCCAAATAAAACTCTCTCTACCAGCATGTTAGAGAGGGTGCAGCTTCAACGTGTTACCGTGAAAAAAAAACAAAAAATAACGTAAGTTAAAAAAGTAAGAATACTCGTCGGAACGGCTGTAACAGGCTGCATGCACGACCGGCGCATGCGCACTTAAGGCATCAAATGAACCGTAGAAAGCATTCTTCTAGGGTGCATCACAACCTGGTATGGAAGTTGTCCTGTCCAAGACTGGAAGAAGCTGCAGAAGATTGTGAACACGGCCCAGCACATCACGCAAACCAATCTTCCGTCCTTGAACTCACTTTACACCACATGCTGTCGGATCAATGCTGCCAGGATAATCATGGACACGACCCACCCAGCCAACATACTTTTCATCCCTCTTCCCTCCGGGAGAAGGCTCAGGAGCTTGAAGACTCGTACAGCCAGATTTGGGAACAGCTTTTTTCCAACTGTGATAAGACTGCTGAACGGATCCTGACCTGGATCTAGGCCGTACCCTCCAAATATCTAGACCTGCATCTGTTTTTTTTGCACTACCTTACTTTCCATTTTTATATTTTCTATTTATGATTTATCATTTAAATTTTTAATATTTAATATCGATTTGTAATCCAGGGAGAGGGAAGCGCAGAATCAAATATCGCTATGATGATTGTACGTTCTAGTATCAATTGTTTGGCAACAACAAAGTATAAAATATGAAGTATAAATCATTAGAAAGATGTGACATAGGATTGGAAGAAGTTGAATCCTTGTGGGTTGAGTTAAGAAACTGCAAGAGTAAAATAACCCTGATGGCAGTTATATACAGGCCTCCAAACTGTAGCTGGGATGTGGACTACAGATTACAATGGGAAATAGAAAAGGTATGTCAAAAAGGCAATATTATGATAGTCATGGGAACCTTTAACATGCCAGTAGAGAGGAAAAATCAGGTAGGTAATGGACCTCAAAAGAGTGAATTTGTTGAATGCCTATGTGATGGCTTTTTAGAGCAGTTTGATGCTGAGCCTACCAGGGGATCAGCTATACTATATAGGGTGTTATGTAATGAATTGGAGATGATTAGGGAGCTTAAGGTAAAGGAACCCTTAGGAGACAGCAACCACAATATGATTGAGTTCAACTTGAAATTTGATAGGGAGAAAGTAAAGTCTGACATAGTAGTATTTCAGTGGAGTAAAGGAAATCTTTGAGGTATGACAGATGATGTTGGCCAAAGTAAATTGGAAGGAGATGCTGGCAGGGATGACAGCAGAGCAGCAATAGCTTCAGTTTCTGTGAAGAATAAGGAAGGTGCAGGAAAGAAGTATTCCAAAAAACAAAGAAATACTCAAATGACAAAATAGTACAACCATGGCTGATAAAGGAAGTCAAAGCTAATGTAAAAACAAAAGACAAGGCATACAACAAAGCAAAAATTAGCGGGAAGATAGAGGATAGAGCTTTTAAAACAATACAGAAAGCAACTAAAATAATCATTCAGAGGGAAAAGTATGGAAAAATATAGAAGCAAGCTAACAAACAATATCAAGGGGGATAGAAAAAGCTTTTTCAGATATATAAAAAATAAAAGAGGGATCAGAGTGGATGTAGGACTGCTAGAAAATGAGGCCAGAGAAAACATAACAGGAGACAAGGAGATGACAGATGAACTAAATGAGTATTTTGCATCAGTCTTCAATGTGGAAGACACTAGCAGTGTGACAGGTGTTGAAGGGTGTGAGGGAAGAGAAGTGAGTGCAGTTACTATTACAAGGAAGAAGGTGCTTAAAAAGTTGAAGGACCTAAAGGTGCATAAGTCACCCAGATGAACTGCACCTTAAGGTTCTGAAAGAGGTAGCGGTAGAGATTGTGGTGGCACTAGTACTGAACTTTCAAGAATCATTGGGCTCTGGCATGATTCTGGAGGACTGGAAAATTCCAAATATCACTCTACTTTTTAAGAAAGGAAAAGAGGCAGCAGAAGGAAATTATAGACGAGTTAGCCTGACCTCATTGGTTGGGAAGATGTTGGAATCAATTGTTAAGGATGAGGTTCTGGAGTACTTGGTGCTTGGTGACACAGAACAAGATAAGATTAAATCAGCATGATTTTCTTAAGGGAAAATCTTGCCTGACGACCCTGTTAGAATTCTCTGAGGAGATTACAAGTAGGATAGATAAAGGGGATGTTGTGGATGTTGTATATTTGGATTTTCAGGAGGCCTTTGATAAGGTGGTACACATGAGGCTGCTTACCAAGTTAAGATGGAAAGTTACTAACATGGTTAGAGCATTGGCTGATTGGTAGGAGGCAGCAAATTGAAATAAAAGTATCCTTTTCTGGTTGACTGCCAGTGACTAGTGGTGTTCCGCAAGGGTTGGTGTTGGGACCGCTTCTTTTTATGCTGTAGATCAATGATTTAGATGATAGAATAGATGGCTTTGTTGCCAAGTTTGCAGATGATACAAAGATTGGTGGAGAACCAGGTAGTGTTGAGGAAACAGAAATGCTGCAGAATGACATAGTCAGATTAGGAGAATGGGCAGGAAAATGGCAAATGAAATACAATGTCGGAAAATGCATGGTTATTCACTTTGGTAGAAGTAAATGTCCATATTATTTCTAAACAGAGAACTCCAAAAATCTGAGGTGCAGAGGGTCTTGGGAGTCCTTGTGCAGAATACGCTAACGGTTAGCTTGCGGGTTGAGTTGGTGGTGAGGAAGGCAAATGCCATGTTAGCATTCATTTCAAGAGATCTAGAATACAAGATCAGGGGTGTGATGCTGAGGCTTTATATGGCACTGGTGAGGCCTCACCTTGAGTATTGTGAACAGTTTGGGGCACCCTATCTAAGAAAAGATGTGCTGGCATTGGAGAGGGTTCAGAGGAGGTTCACAAGGATGATTCCGGGAATGAAAGTTTTGAGGATCGTTTGATGGCTCAGGGCCTGTACTCACTGGAATTTAGAAGGATGAGGGAGTATCTCATTGGAATCTTTAGAATGTTGAAAAGCCTAGACAGCGTAGATGTGGAAAGGATGTTTCCGATGGTGGAGAAGTCTAGGACAAGAGGGTAGAGGGTAGCCTCAGGATAGAGGAGCGTCTATTTAAAACAGAGATGTGGAGAAATTTCTTTAGCCAGAGGGTGGTGAATTTGTGGAATTTGTTGCCACAGGCAGCTGGGTGTATTTAAGGCGGAGATTGATAGGTTCTTGATTGGCCATGGTATCAAAGGTTACAGGGAGAATGCCAAGGAGTGGGGCTGAGGCGGGGAATAAAGGAACATTCGTGGTTGGTAGTAGTGGATGCAGCCACAAAGAATACAGAAGTGTTCCCAACAGCCTCCATTACAGCCTCCCTCACAGTAGATGTGTTGAGAAGCCTCTTCTCAGAGACTGGTGTTCCAGAAATTGTCGTCAGTGACTATGGACCACAGTTTGTTGTGGAACTGTTTCAGTTTTTCCTGAAAATGACATATTACACCTGCACGGTACCACCTAGCCGCAAATAGCTTGATTGAAAGGTTTCTACAGAGTCTAAAGAACATACTGTGAGCAATATCAGCAAAAGGCACTATAATAAGTGGAACAAGTGCTATACATGCCCTTACACTTCCTCCCTTACCACCAGTCAGGGCCCCAGACAGTCCTTCCAGGTGAGGTGACACTTCACCTGTGAGTCGGCTGGGGTGATATACTGCGTCCGGTGCTCCCAATGTGGCCTTCTATATATTGGCAAGACCCGACGCAGACTGGGAGATCATTTCACTGAACACCTATGCTCTGTCCGCCAGAGAAAGCAGCATCTCCCAGTGGCCACACATTTTAATTCCACATCCCATTCCCATTCTGATATGACTATCCACGGCCTCCTCTACTGTAATGATGAAGCCACACTCAGGTTGGAGGAACAACACCTTATATTCTGTCTGGGTAGCCTCCAACCTGATGGCATGAACATTGACTTCTCAAACTTCCGCTAATGCCCCACCTCCCCATCATACCCCATCCGTTATTTATTTATATACACATATTCTTTTTCTCTCTCTCCTTTTTCTCCCTCTGTCCCTCTCACTATACCCCTTGCCCATCCTCTGGGGTATTTTTCCCCCCCTCCCCCTTTTCTTTTTCCCTGGGCCTCCTGTCCCATGATCCTCTCATATCCCTTTTGCCAATCACCTGTCCAGCTTTTAGCTCCATCCCTCCCCCTCCTGTCTTCTCCTATCATTTTGGATCTCCCCCTCCCCCTCTCACTTTCAAATCTCTTACTAACTCTTCCTTCAGTTAGTCCTGACGAAGGGTCTCGGCCTGAAACGTCGACTGTACCTCTTCCTAGAGATGCTGCCTGGCCTGCTGCGTTCACCAGCAACTTTGATGTGTGTTGCTTGAATTTCCAGCATCTGCAGAATTCCTCGTGTTTACGTATAATAACATTGAATCAGAAGCTCGCCAATTTCCTCCCTGCATATCGCAATACAGCACACTCCGTAACTCGTAATAGTTGTGGAGACATGCAGCACAAGAATCCTAGACCCCCAAGACCCACAAGACATGTAGCACAAGACCCACAGAATCCTAGACAACCATTTACATTAGCCCTGCATTAATTACTTATTCCCTACACAGTAAATTGTATGCATTTTATGAGAATGATTAAAGAAATGCCCTTAAATACATATAACCCGTGCTAAGTATTTTTTTCTGCTTCACCCTTATTGATGACAAAGCAAGTTAATTCCATCACACGTATACTCATTGTGTAACAATGGAATATTTGCATATTATTCTCCTGGGACAAAACTTGAGCTCAATACTTTCCTCTTCCTTGTAACAGAGCTGTTTCTTGCATTGTCCCATTTTGTACTTTCCTTTTAGGAGATCTGAAAGTGAAAATGTTTAGAAAGGAAGTGCTTTTCTGATGTGCTTTGCTGGTGTGGATGTGCTGAAATCTTCACACAGTGCAGAGTTCCTGAGTCAAAGTGGCAGTGATTAGGAAGTGATTCATGGCTTGGCAGACCAGTGTAATGGAGGCGGTAAAATGAGATAGGAAGCACTGCGACCAGCAGAACTGAAGCCGCAGTCATGTTCACCAAAATAATTAAAGGGGACGGAGTTGCCACCAGATCAGGTTTATTTTAGTGATTGTCTGGACAGCCAGAGGGGCTGCCTAGCCTGCTATTGTTTTTGTAAACAGTACAAGAGTTATTTTAGCTGAGGCTATGATTTGAACGTTGCTTGCTTTGGGTGATATTGGTATTGGTTTACACAAAATATTCTGCAGGTGGTGGGGCCAAAGCGACACTCACAACACGCTGGAGGAACTCAGCAGGTCGGGTAGCATCCGCGGAAACGATCAGTCAACGTTTCGGGCCGGAACCCTTCGTTAGTACTGAAGAGGGAAAGGGCAGAGGGCCTATAAAGAAGGTGGGGGGAGGTTGGGAAGGAGAAGGCTGGTAGGTTCCAGGTGAAAAACCAGTAAGGGGGACGGTAAAGGGGTGGGGGAGGGGAACCAGGGAGGTGATAGACAGGAAAGGTGAAGAAGGAATAGGGGAAAACACAATGGGCAGTAGAAGGAGGTGGAACCATGAGGGAGGTGATAGGCAGCTGGGGGAAGAGGCAGAGGGAAATAGGGATAGGGGGAGGGAGGGGGAGGGAATTACCGGAAGTTGGAGAATTCTATGTTCATTCCAAGGAGCTGGAGACTACCTCGATGGTATATGAGGTGTTGCTCCTCCAACCTGAGTTTAGCCTCATCATAGCAGTAGAGGAGACCATGTATGGACGTATCCGAATGAGAATGTGAAGCAAAGTTGGAGTGGGTGGCAACCAGGAGATTCTGTCTGTTGTGGCGGACAGAGAGGAGGTGCTCGACGAAGCGGTCCCCCGATGTAGGAGGCCGCACCGGGAGCACCGGATGCAATAGAGGACCCCAACAGGCTCACAAGTGAAGTGTTGCCTCACCTGGAAGGACTGTTTGGGGCCTTGAATAGTGGCAAGAGAGGAGGTGTAGCGACAGGTGTAGCAGTTACGCTTACAGGGATAAGTATTGGTTTATTATTGTCTCATGTACCAAGGTACAGTGAAAAGCTTGTACTGCATACTGAAAAAGTTAATGTTGGACAATCATCAAGTCTTTCTGTTCAGGAAAAGTATGAAGATTGGCCTCCCAATCTATCTAAGCTGGAAAAGGTGCAGAAAAGATGAAATGAGATATTACTGGGACTGGAAGGCTCGAGTTATATTACTTTATTACATTGGACAACAAAGATTTTGCTTCCTGAATACTTTTGGGTGTACCTTATGGATTTTGGGCTGCTGATCATTAAAATCACCATGAAAATTCCCTTCACTCACTATTTTTTAAAATTGTCTGTATTTGTTATTTTAATTCATAATTCAAGTCAATTAAAATGTCGCCCACAATATAAGCTGAAAGGTTTTTATCCTGTCCAGGCATGCTTATGCAGGGTGAATGCTGCACAGCAGAACAGATTTTAGAAAGGCTATAAAAGCATCATGCATACAAACCGTTCTATACATTGAGTTCACATGTACATCGGTTTGCGATCACATTGAAGCGCATGCTCAGTGTGGATAGGATATTGTGTGTACTCATTATAATAAAGAAATTGTATATTCAGGAGTATATGTATAGCAAAATGTCTCGCCAATGTTGCAACAACCATGATAGTTTGTTTTATTTGTGGCGAGTATACGCCTAAATTTCAAAGGTGGAGCATGACTCCCCTTAATAAGAAAGCCTATGAACTCTACTTTGGATGTAAAATTGGCGACCAAGACAAAGCCTAGGCTTTCACATTTCTTGCACAACATGTGCTATTGATCTTGAAGCTTGGCTCAGAGGGACTCAGAAGTCAATGCCATTCATTGTCCCCGTGATATGGTAAGAGCAGAAGGATCATGTGACAGACTGCTACTTTTGTCTGTCCCGCTTGTCTGGTTTCTCTGCTAAAAGCAAGAAATCTATTGAATACCCTGATCTCCCTTCAGCCATGAGATTTGTGCTGTAAGACAACAGTTTTCCTGTACTGAATTCACCAGACACATGGGGTCTAGATGAAGCAGATGAAGCTGTCATGATGCAAGAGCCAGGAATGGAAAACAAAACTGATAGTGATACAAATTTTGAACCCTTTATGTCAAGGAAATCTTATCTGATAACTCATTCTGAGTTAAGTCAGTGGGTCAGAGACATGGGTTTGTCAAAGGCAAAAGCAGAATTACTGAGTTCAAGGCTGCAAGGATGGAATCTGCTGACACCAGGCACAAAAATTTTTGGGAAGTATTTTGATATTTGATACAGATGTTTTCCAGAGTCACAGATGTCAAGATTAAGGAAGGCACCTTTGTTGGTCCACAAATCAAACACATCATCAATGACAGGCAATTTAAAAATCTTCTAGTGGGACTGGAGAAAATTGCATGGAAGGCATTCAAGGAGGTTGAAAATTTTCTTGGTAACTACAGAGCACCGAACTATGTGCTGCTGGTTGGCAACATGCTTGAAGCATGCAAGAACAAGAAGAGCAACATGTCACCGAAGTTACATCTTCTGCATTCCCATTTAGACTTCTTCCCTGCAAATCTTGGCACTGTCAGTGACGAGCATGGTGAAAAGTTTCACCAGGACGTTGCAGTCATGGAGAAAAGGTATCAGGGCAACTGGAATCCAGAAATGCTGGCTGGTTATTGTTGGACACTTAAGCAAGAAGCCTCAGACACTGAGTACAGATGAAAATCACCAACAAAACATTTTTAGCTTAGTTGAACTATTGCAAAGTGTCGTTGTGCAATTAAATGCATTACATTTAATAAAAGTTAATTTCTTGTTTCTCCAAATTCGTACGTGGTACAAGTAGAATGAAGTTATATTTATGTTCAGTTTTAAGGGTTCTATCATAACCATAGAAACTTTCTGAGGAAGCAATATGTTTGAAAAAATTTGCTGTATAGTGTGCTAAGATAGTGAAAAGTTCGTTTCACAAACTGTTCACAAAGATCAAATCATTACACAGTGCAACAAGGTAAAACAGTAACAATGCAGAATGAAGTGTAAAAACTTCAAAGAAAATCCAGTGCAGATAAACGCAAAGTGCAAGATCATAACAAGGTGGAATATGAGGTCAAATGTCTATCTTGTCATATGAGGTCCATTCATGAGCCTAATAATGGTGAGATACAAGTTGTCGTTGAGCCTGGCAGTACATGCTTTCAGACGTTCATATCTTCTGCCCACTGGGAGAGGGGAGAAGAGAGAATGTCCAGTAGAAAGCAAGACAGAGCCAGGGAGTAACCAGCAGAGGGTAACAGAAGCCCCTCGCCACTTTATATCAGAGCTAGATGGGTGAGAACAGTAGCACAGCATCTACTGAGGAGGTAGAGATTTTTTTCAACCGTCACAGTACATAGGATGCTTTTAACCTTCTTCCTGTCTCTTTCTCATCTAGGTGGCTCCTTGAGCATGGAGACAGAGGAGCAATTCGACCACTTTCCCGGAGTGATGAGCAACCATCTGTCCAACTGGTAACGTCGCAGCCAAAGAATAGGTCTGCAGTAACGCTTGCCAATGGAGATGCCCAGTGAAATACTGTCAATGGCAGAGAGTGACACGGCCTCATGTGATCAATGCAACGTTGGTGCTATACTCCCACTTCAAGGATAAAGCAGGCTGCGGGGGTAAAATAATTCTCCGGTGTGAGGTGTGCTCCTGCCAAGGAAGCAGCACACTGAACGTTACCTACCAGTGTCAAAACACACACACATACACACACACACACACACACACACACACACACACACACACACACATACACACACACACACACACACACACACAGATGTACATGCATGCACAAACGCACACAATAGGTTATTTACACACAAATCTACACAGATGCATATACACATGTACATGGCAGCACATGTATGCAACCAAAGATTTGACCACACAAGCATGCACCATCTCTCATACCCATTGACATGCATGGCAGACACACACAAACACGTGTGCTTGCGCACACACACACACACACACACACACACACACACACACACACACACACTCAATTACACAGTCAGATAAGCAGAAACAAACACACACGCACACACTGTCTCGGCTTCAGTCTCTGACTGTGTCTCTCTCGATCCCTTGAGCAGATACTGTGGTCCAGAAGCTGGGACACGGTTCTCCTTGGCTCTTTGCCAGGAGCGCAAGGAGAGAGTGATCCAGCATGGGGTCTTGAAGCCATGGAGGGCCACACTGGAATTCAGGGTCACTGGCTGTTTTATTTTACTCTTGCGACACAAGTCCTCAGAAGGGGAGGCCACATCTCATGCCAAGGAGGAAAGGCAATGAAAATCACACCAAACTTGAAGAGTTAATAGGCAACAGCTCAATTTTTTGTTATGGTCCATATCTGAGTCTTTTGTACCCTCCCCAACCCATCTGCTTTGTACAGTAATGAAAACCACAGTTGTGCATCTCAAAGTTGGTTATTTACTTGGAATTTGCAAACAAAAAAAAAACCACTGTGTAATAAAAGAGTTACCGATGATGTTTCCTCTGCTTTGCTTCAAAGAGAAGGTGTTTCTGCCATGTATTGTAATGGTACCTGAGCTCCCTTCGACAGATACTACTTGAAATGATACAGTAACAGTTTCATGCTTCTTTTATACATGCACTTAAGCCAAGCAAGAAGAAGATGTGAAGGCAGCCATTTGAAAGTTTGGTTGAGAGGCAGAGGGATGTGGTGTTGGTGTTTGGGGTCTAGAACCCAGGCTGTGTTCACTCATCTAGGAAAGTAGATGAAGGCGAGGCAGTGGATGTTGACTACATGGACTTTTTCACGGCATTTGACAAGGTCCCCCATACGAGAGGTTGGTCAAAATGGTCCAGTCGCCTGGCATTCATGAGGTAGTAAACTGGCTTTATCGGAGAAACCAGAGAGTGGTAGTCGATGGTTGCCTCTCTGACTGGAGGCCTGTGACTAGGGAGTGCCACAGGGATCGGTGCTGGATCTTTTGTTGTTTGTCATGTACAGTATATCCATGATCTGGAGGATAATGTGGTTAACCAGATCAGCAAATTTGCAGATGACACCAAGATTGGGGATGTAGTGGACAGCAAGGAAGGCTATCATGGCTTGCAGAGCGATATGCATCAGCTGGAAAAATGGATTGAAATATGGCAGATGGAATTTAATGCAGACAAGTGCGAGGTGTTGCACTTCAGTAGGAACAACCAGGGTAGATCTTACACAGTGAATAGTAGGGCATTGAGGAGTGTGGTAGAACAAAGGGATCTGGGAATACAGGTCCATAATTTGTTGAAAGTGTTATCACAGGTAGGTAGGGTTGTAAAGAAAGCTTTTGGCACATTGGCTTTCATAAATCAATGTATTGAGTACAGGAAATGGGATGTTCTGTTGAAGTGGTATGAGCTGTTGGTGAGGCCTAATATGGAGTACTGTATGCAGTTTAGGTCACCTACTGACAGATAAGATGTAAACCAGGTTGAAAGAGTGCAGAGAGAGTTTACAAGGATCTGAGTTATAAGGAAATATTGAATAGGTTAGGACTTTATTCCTTAGAATGTAGACGTTTGAGAAGAGATTTGATAGAGGTATGCAAAATTATGAGGGGTATAGATAGGGTAAGAGCAAGCAGGCTTTTTCCACTGAGGTTGGGTGGGACTACAACCAGAGGTTATGTTTTAAGGTTGAAAGGTGAAAAGTTTAAGAGGAACATATGGAGAAACTTCTTCACTCAAAGTGGTACCTGTGAGCTCAATTTCAATTTTTAAGTGAAGTTTGGATAGGCACATGGACGATAGGGATATGGAGGGCCATGGTCCCAGATCAGGCCAATGTGAGTAGGCAGTTTAAGTGGTTTTAGCATGCACTAGATGGGCTGAAGGGCCTTGTACTTTTCTATGACTATGACTCATCAGTGGTGGAGAGATCAAGGCTGGAACTGGAGGAGGGCCAAGATCTCGGAGAGTTGTTGGGCAGGAGAAGTCCACAGGGACGGGGAGGGATGAGACCACAGACGAACTTGAAAATAAGTTTGAGCATATTTTAAACCAAACTGGTGGTGAAACAATAAAGTTTGGGAACACAAAGATAAGTGGAGATAGAGGTGGAGGGTTAAGGCAGAGGTAATAATTTTACCAAAGTGTGTTATGTCTTTAAATAGCACTGAAATGCGTGGGATTGGAAACTTCTTGCTGGGCCTCGTACAATGTCATAGAGTTATAGAGAGTTTGGCACATAAACAGACCCTTTGGCCCACAGAGTCCATGTTTACCGTTAACTACACTAATGCTACGTTAATCCCATTTTTTATTCTCCTATCATTCTCAGCAGTTCCCCTGGAAGCTACCGCTCACCTACACACTAGTAAATTTGACAATTAACTTACCTACTGCATGTTTTACAGATGTGGGAGGAACCAGAGCATCTGGTTAAAACCCAAGTGGTCACAGGGAGAGCATGCAAACTCCACACAGACAGCACCTGAGGTCAGTATTGAACCTGAGACTCGAGCGCTGTGAGGTAGTGGCTGCACAAGCTGCATCTCCGAGACCGAAAGTAGCTTTTCTCCTAGGCTTGGGCAATCATGAACCAGAGGGTATTGATTTGAGTTGAGAGGGGAAAAAATGAGAAGGAACTTGACGGCCAACATTTTTACACAGAGGGTGGTACGTATGGGGAATGAGCTGCCAGAGGAAGTGGTTGAGGAAGGTGCAATAACTTCTGAAAGGCAGTTGAGTAGGTAAATGGATTGAAGATAGTTAGAAGGTTATGTGCCAAATGCTGGAAAATGGCACTAGCTTGTATTGAGTCCATGATCAGCCTGGATTACTTGAGGTAAATGGCCAGTTTCCATGTTGTATAAATCAGAATCAGGTTTAATATCACTGGCATATGTCATGAAATTTCTTGTCTTTGCTCCAGCAGTACAATGCAATACATAATAAAAGACAAAAAATACATGAACTACAGTAAGTATATATATATATATTAAGTAGTTAAATTAAATAAGTAGTGCAAAAATAAAAATAAAAAGGTAGTGAGGTAACATTCATGGGTTCAATGTCCATTCAGAAATCAGATGGCAGAGGGGAAAAAGCTGTTCCTGAATCGCTGAGTCTGTGCCTTCAGGCTTCTGTACCTCCTTCGTTACAGTAGCAATGAGAATAAGGCATGACCTGGGTGGTGGAAGTCCTTAATGATGGCTGCCTTTGAAGGCATCACTCCTTGAAGATGCCCTGGATACCACGGAGGTCAGTGCCCATGATGGAGCTGACTGAATTTATGACCCTGTAATCCTATGAACCCATTTTGTACCAACTGAGACTGAAAAGTGTGGACATGTTGTATTGGCAGGACAAGAGTCCTTGGTTGTTGCTTTGAACCAGTTAAATGCCTTAGTAAATGGCTTAAACTGGTTTACCTCTACAGGTCTGGTTAAAACAGGAAAAGAACCGAATCAACAGGGACCTCCACAAGTGAGAATTGTGGACAATTGGCAGTGCAGAGGAGCTGAGAGAAAAGGTCTGGGTGACGCTGAGGCATTCAGTGCACTGGTGATCATTGTACTGACATCAAGCTTGTGTTGCCCAATAACATGGAGAAGCTCCTCTGCATAGTTCAGCCATGGACACTGGGAATCCTGCTCTGTAAACTTTGTATGAATGCCCAGGAGAAAGATCTTCCCCATTGCCTGCCTGACTGAAGCCCTTCAGAGTTTTCAGGAGCTCAGCTGAGTGATTCCAAGTATTCAGAACATTTTTCGAGAGGTGGGTGTTTCTCTATCTCAGACAGGCAGCCTATCAGTGAGAAGTGATCCTCTTTATCATGTCCTTTCAGCTTTGAATTTCCAGGAAGATTAAACCACAGTTTAATTTCATCCCCTCCCTGCTCCTTCTCCACCTGCTGCAGACCCCCTGAAAACAGCTTCTGTTCCATCCTGCAGTCCAAGAGGGAAAATCCAGGGCTGCTTGAGCTTGAGGGGCATTAATTGCAGAGCTGGGCTGAGGTTTAAGTTGTCACTTGCTGCTGGGGGAGCTTGGGCTTCCTGCTTGGGCGATCTATGGTACAGGTGAAGATGGAGGTCCCATTCCCCTCCGGCACTCTATCGGGTGCAAGTTCCCAAATCCAATCCCCACAGCATGCTCCCGTCCTTCTCACAACTCCTCCCACCCTCATGCTCCTCCAGTTTGGGCCTTTTGACCAACTCCACTTATTCACCACTGGCCGACGTGCCTTCAGCTGCCAGGTCCTAAGCTCTGGAATTCCCTTGCCTACTTTACTCTTCTCTTAAAACCTAACCTTTCCAAGCGCGCGAGTGCGCACGCGCGCACACACACACACACACACACATGCACACACACATGCACGCACACACACACCCGCACGCACACACACACACCCACACACACACACACACACACACACACACCCACCCGCACACATGCACACACACACACACACACACACACACACACACACGCAAAGTGCTGGACGAACTCAGCAAACCAGTCGGCGACAGTAGAGGGGGAATAAACAGTCAGTGAGTCTGGGTGAACACATGGTCGAAGTGTTGCAGAACAGCAGAGAGTGGTGAGACAAGGTCTTGCTGAGCCACTGTCAAAGAGAAGTGTGTGTTGCTCAGGAATTCCAGCATCTGCTGAATCTCCTGTGTTTATGATTTGCTACTTCACTGTGAAGTCTTTTCAAGGGAAGCCTACTCTGAAGTTTAAACCTTCTCTCCAATGGGGGTTCAGTAAGACCCTCTCTCACTGCTCCCCCTCTGTGATGTCTGCTGCTGTCCAACTCTGTGACTGTGTACTCACCCAGATTTGCTGACTGGTTATTCCTCTCCATAGATGCTGCTTGACTTGCTGAGTTCCTCCAACATTTTATGTGCCTTGCTCAAGATTTTCTTCCCAAAAAATCTTTCGTCATCTCTCCTAACATCTGCATATTAAGCACAGTGTCAATTATTGTGTGATTACACTCCTAGATAGACATAGTACAGAAACAGGCCTTTCAGCCCACAGAGTGCTGACTATCAAACACGCATTTGCAGTAATCCTATTTATTCTCCTCACATTTCCGTCAACTGCACTCAGATTCTAGCACTCCTCTACATGCCAGGGGCAATTTACTGTGGCCATTTCACTGACTAACCTGTGTACTTTTGAGATGTGGGAGGAAACCAGAGCACAGGAAGGAAATTCACATGTTGACAAGGAGAATGTGCAAACTCTGCATACAGACAGCATCGGAGGTCAGTATCAAACCCTTTATGTGGAGCTATGAGGCAAGAGCTCAGCTAGCAGTGCAACTGGGCTGCCCTAGTCTGGTCTGAAGGCCCTGAGAACATTTTTGAGGTTAAGAGCAATGTAGCAATAGGCATTGACGCTGCACAGTTCTTTTTCTATCTCTGTGGCTATGGAGCACACTCTCCTCAGGTCACGTGCTCAGTCCCGCACCACAGCCTATAGCCTCACTGACACTCCAGTATATACCTAAGGGATTGCTGGTCTTCAAATTTCAACTGCAATTATTAACAAAGTCCATCTAAGTCACCATATATAGCCCTGAAATCCATTTTTGTGGGCATACTCAGTAAATCCATAATACAATAATCACCATAATCCTCACCTGAGGAAGGATCACATCATGGCTCCTTCCTCAAGTAAGCAAAATCCCATAGCACACTATTCCAGTGACAGGGTGTTTTCCAGAATGCAGGAGTTTTTATGCCAGAAACAGCAAAAAGCTGTTCAGTTTGCCATCTGCTCAGCGACTCGGCAAAATCCCAGGTAATGTACGACCCAGTCCCCTCAATCTACCAATTGGCTGCTTGAGGCCGTCCTTCGAGAAGACAGTGTCTAACATTAAGGACCCTCACCATCCAGGATATGTCCTCTTTCCATTAGAGTGTAGGTATCTTCTTTTACGATTCTCCATCAAAATCCGATGACGACGCCCACTCCTTTAACAGTGAGATCTTTGATGACTATGCATTCCTATCCTGGACCCACAAGCAGGTGGGACATGTATATGTGTATATGTATATGAGACATGTATATGTATATGGGACAGGTAGTGGTGGTGGTAGTGGTGGCAACCGTGGCTGCATTTCTCCTGGCTCTCTTCTGCTGTCTTCTGGTTGTTCTTTCCATCTCCAGAATACGAACCCCGTCCCTACACAGCTGTTGCCAAGTGGTACAGTCAGCAGCAACATCCTCCAGGTCCTCGGGTCTGATCTTGCACTTCCTTAAAGCATTCTTCATCTGATCCTTATTGCGCTTCTTCGGCCCTCCAGCTGAGCGTCGACCATGATGTAGCTGGCCGTATAATACTCTGCGGGGTAGCCGACATGGGGGCATCCTTATCACGTGCTCCAGCCACTGCAGCTGATGCTGGGTCATCATGATCTCAATACTCCTGCAGTTGGTCTTTACAAGTATTTCAGTGTGAGGCACCCGCTCACACCAGGTAATTCCCAGGATGTGCTGGAGGCAGCTTATGTGGAAGCGCTCCAAGGACTTGATGTGACGGCCGTAGGTTACCCAAGCTTCACAGCTATAAAGGAGGGTGGTGACACAGACCGCTTGGTATAAGGCGACCTTTGTGGGGGGAAGAAAGCTCCTGTTCTGAAAGACTCTACGCAGAAGTCTCCCAAAGGCAGGTGATGCGGCTCTGGATGTGGTTGTCAATGCCGCTATCCTCAGAGAGAATGCTCCCCAGATATTTGAAAGATGGCACCACTGACAGCTCTTCATCACCAACAGTGAAGGCAGGTAGATTGGGTGGGACACTGGTACTCCACTGGCAAACCACTTCCATCTTGGTCGTACTGACAGTCAGCCCCATTCTGCTGTACGCTCTCACCGCCACAGCAAGGACAGTCTGAAGATCCTCCGGAGTATGGGCCACAAGAGCACAGTCGTCTGCGTACTCCAGCTCCAGGACCCACTCTCTACAGAGTTTGGTAGTGTAGGTATAGGAGCTGGAATATGCACACTCAGCATTTTAGGAACAATTTCTTTCCTTTCGCTATCAGATTTCTGAATGGTCTGTGAACTCATGAACACTGTGAACACTACTCACTATTCCTCTTTTTTATGACATATTTATTTTATTTTTTATTGTAACATAGTCATTTTTTCTATCTTGCACTGTACCTCTGCCACAACACAACATGTGTCAGTGATAATTGACCTGATTTGGATTCTGATTGCCTATATCCTTACATAACCTCCGTTTACTAAAAGTCACAGGCAGTCCCCAGGCTGGTTTCCTGTTTGAAAACTGTACACAATTCAGAAATGAAAACAGAGTGTGGGAGAGGATCACAGAGACCGCTGTGACAGGGAAACGAGCAGAGGCAGGAAGAGCAGCCGCCAGCCGGCCTTAATGATTAAGTGAGTCAACTCAGTGCTCCACTCAGCTCAGTTTCACACAATTGGTGCAGCTCAGGGGTTAAAAGAGGAGGGCTGAAGGCTGAAATGTCCCATTCCCACCTGGTAGAAGATGCCTGCGGCCCCACAGTAGCCAGCAAATCCATCCCCATCCAGCCCGCCGGTCTCCCAAACACTAATTGGTGCAATACAGGAAATCCATAAGTGGGATGTTCTAACCTGGAGAGGAGCTCTGTCATCTTCCTGATTTGAAAGGAACAAATGACTACATTGTTTCCTCCAGCATCTGACGTACTTGAAGTGGATTTCACTGGATTTCACATTTCACTGTGACATGACAAATAAAGCTAATCTTTAACTTCATTCCTTGAAGTCCTGATTGTAATTCTGTCCACTCTTCTCGCCATTGCTAGACCCCTGAAGCAGAGGAAAGAGTTTCTGGAGCAAAAACAGAACTGTTATAAACACTCAGCAGGCCAGGCAGCATCTGTGGGGAGAGAAACAGAAATAACATTTCAGATCAAAGTCCTTCAGCAAAACTGAGAAATAATTTCTTTCTAGCTGGCCTTTCAGTAAAGTCCTAACAGGACCTTGAAGTGGGCACTTGAAGGGACTTCAAATGGCATCTGAAAGGTTTAACACACAAATTATAGAGGGAGGAATATGTGAGAAGGTCACTGAAGCATGTAGACTTTCTCTGATACCGCTAGCGAACAAGTAACTATCAGTTAAGCCCATCGTTCTGTTTAACTGAGAAAGCTAATTGGTTCGGCTGTGATGTCAAGATCACCTGATCTTGTACATGTGATAATAATCAACCAATTCCAATTCCAATTAATTTGCTCAAGGAAGAAGAATTGCCGTCACGAGTGAAACAGGACCGGTGACCTTGTAATCGTGGATACTAAAAGGATAGAGCTTGCGTCCAAATGCCCATTCTGTCCAAAGGGCTTTCAGTCTGTGGTGGCCAGTGCGATCATGTTTGCTGTTGTGTGCTGGGGCAGCAGGCTGAGGGTAGCAGACACCAACAGGATCAACAAACTCATTCGTAAGGCCAGTGATGTTGTGGGGATGGAACTGGACTCTCTGATGGTGGTGTCTGAAAAGAGGATGCTGTCCAAGTTGCATGCCATCTTGGTCAATGTCTCCCATCCACTACATAATGTACTGGTTGGGCACAGGAGTACATTCAGCCAGAGACTCATTCCACCGAGATGCAACACAGAGCATCATAGGAAGTCATTCCTACCTGTGACCATCAAACTTTACAACTGCTCCCTTGGAGGGTCAGACACCCTGAGCCAATAGGCTGGTCCTGGACTTATTTCCTGGCATAATTTACATAATACTATTTAATTATTTATGGTGCAACTGTAATGAAAACCAATTTCCCCCGGGATCAATAAAGTGTGATTATGACTATGACTATAATCAATGACTCACTTTGACAAGAGTATATACACTCAGTGGCTAGTTTATTAGGTACACCTATATATCTACTCATTAATGCAAATATCTAATCAGCCCATCATGTGGCAGCAACTCAATATATAAAAGCATGCAGACATGGTCAAGAGGTTCAGTTGTTGTTCAGACCAAACATCAGAATGGGGAAGAAATGTGATCTAAGTGACTTTGGAATGACTTTTGGAATGATTGTTGGTGCCAGAAGAAAAGTAAAGGCATCTGTTAGTCTTGCGAGACCATGGATCTGCACCTGGAAAGTCTTCACTCTCCAGGGCACAGGCCTGGGCAAGGTTGTATGGAAGACCAGCAGCTGCCCATGTCTCCCCTCTCCACGACACCAATGTTGTCCAAGAGAAGGGCATTAGGACCCATCCAACTTGGCACCAGTGTCATCGCAGAGCAATGTGTGATTAAGTGCCTTGCTCAAGGACACAAAAACGTTCCCTCGGCTGGGACTCGAACTCACGACCTTCAGGTCGCTAGTCCAATGCCTTAACCACTTGGCCACGTGCCAGAAGGGATGATTTAAATATCTAAGTAACTGCTGATCATCTGAGATTTTTATACACAATGGTCTCTAGAATTTACAGAAAATTAAAAATACATCTAGTTCTGTGGTATAAAATGCCTTGTTAATGAGAGGGGTCAGAGTAGAATGGTCAGACTGGTTCAAGCTCACAAGGAGGCGATAATCACTAATAAGCAAGCATTACAACACTGAAGTGAAGAAGATCACCTCTGAATATACAACACGTCAGATGGGCTACAGCCGCAGAATGACAGAACATACACTCAGTGGCCACTTAAGTACCCAATAAAGTGGCCACTGAGTGCATATGGATCTCTCAACCAATAAAAGGTCCCCAAATTCTTGATAGGAGTGATATCAAATAAAGATCAACATTGAGCTGCATTAATGTCTCAATTATTTCAGCGTGTCGATGGCACTAATTTTCTTGATCTCTACCCCCTCCTCCAACCATCCAACTTTCCCTTCACTTCTGCACTGTTGGCCTCCTGTGCAGTCCCCAGTTTGAACTAAAAGTCTCCTGGTTACATAGATCCAAGAGACTCTGCAGATGCTGGCACGCACACAAAATGCTGGAGGAGACTAATAAATCATTGCAGTGTACTCATGGCAACCACATTTCCCACACCAAGCTCAGAGCATTGTGATAATAGTCAGACGATTTGCTTTTACAAGCATTGACTGAGAGCCAAGGACTGACCAAATATCTTTGCTCTTTGATACAGGGCAGGAGGCTAGGGCTGGGGCAGCTTGGTGTAGCATCTCGCATGGGGGTGGCATGGGATCGTAGCGGTTAGCATAAGATTGGGCTTCTGTTCCCGTCACTGTCTTTAAGGAGTTTGTACGTTCTCCTCATGATCTCGTGGGTTTCTTCTGGGTTTTCTGGTTTCCTCCCACATTCCAAAGGTGACCCCGTTAGGATTAGTAAGATGTTCGCGCGAGAAGCATGATGGCATTTGTGGGCTGTTCCCAGCACATCTTCGGACTGTGTTGGTCACTGGTGCAACTGACACACTTCATTGCAAGTTTCGATGCACCTGTAACAAATAGAGGGAAGGCATTAGTCCAGATAGTTATGCTGAATTGTCTAAGCTCAAACAATTCATCCCTTTTTGCCAAAACTCTGGAATTCTATCCCTGAATGTCACCCTACCTCCCGTCTTCAAACATTCCTCTTTGAAAAACTACCTGGTTGCCCTCAAATGTTTTCTCATGTGACTCTCTGTGGAATACTGCTTGATAGCCTTTCCTGTGAAGTGTCTGGGGATGTTAGCTTTGTGGTTTTATCAACTGAAACATTAACCGTTGATGGTCATAGAGACATGCAGTTCAGAAAGAGCCTTTTGGCCCATTGAGTCCATTCAATTAGTGCGCTGTGTGCCGGTCGTGCATGCAGCCTGTTACAGCCGTTCCGACTAGTATTCTTACTTTTTTAACTTACGTTATTTTTTGTATTTTTTTTCACGGTAACACGTTGAAGCTGCACCCTCTCTAACACGCTGGTAGAGAGAGTTTTATTTGGGTTTTTAGCGCTGGAAATAGTTACATTCCGACACGTCTCATTAGCGGGGCAGAAGCATGGTCGCATTGTTTATTCCAGGGACCAGCTGATTGAGCTTACGCCGGCCGGTTTAGCGAGCAGAGCGGCGGACACCCCGGCTGAAATCTGGAGGAAAACACACAGAGGATGCAGAGGGGGATCACGAAGGCGAGGAAAGAGGACCGGGTCGAGACAACAGAGACTTATGGAGAAGAGGAGTTCGGTGGGTAATAAAATGGACAAGTTCACGGTGCTAGACAGGAGTCAGAGAACATTTCGGGAGTGCAGAGTTATGTGTTTCACTGGAACGGGGCTGCATGAGGACATACCCGATCAAAACTTCTACATGGATGGCTTCCAGACCATTCCGGCTGACCGGAAGTGCACTGAGAGCGGTAAGCGTAAAGGAGTTGGGTGCTTACTGTTCTGGTTAACAACGGATGGTGCAATCCGGGTCATATTACGATCGAGGAACGTGTTTGTAGACCGGATATTGAACTCTTTGCTGTTGGATGCCGGCCATATTCCACCGAGATACAACACTTGGCGTCATGGGTGGTTGTTCCTGCCTGTGGCCATCGAACTTTGCAGCTCCTCCCGTGGAGGGTCAGAGCCAATAGGCCGGCCCTGGACTTATTTTCCATCCGGCATAGTTTGCATTTTGTTGTTTGATTGTTTGTGGTTTTTGTATTGCTATATTTACGCTCTATTCTTGGTTGGTGCAGCTGTAATGAAACCCAATTTCCCTCGGGATCAATAAAGTATATCTATCTATCTATTTACACTAATCCTTGATCAATCCTACATTAAGTTAGGTAACACGCACAAAACACTGAAGGACTTTAGCACGTTAGGCAGCATCTACGGAGGAGAATAAACAATCAAAATTTTTGGGCCAAGAGCGTTCATCAGGACCAGACTTAGGTTGAGTCGCAGAGTCATTGAGCTCTGCAATCACAGAAACATCTAGACAGCGCCTACCTGTCGTTCTGCAGAGTCCTATCGACCCACACTGTCCATACCCCTCTCACTATTGTACTTATCCAAACCGCTCTTAATACTTAAATATTGCAATTGAGCCCGCGACCACCACTTCCCCCGACAGCCCATTCCACACTCACACCACAGTCTGAGGTTTCGCATGCAAAAGGCGCCAAGCAGTGCAGAGAGTGCAGGAATATGGTGTTGTGATAAAGGAAAAGGCATGAAGAGTGAAGCAGGCTCAGGCCAAATGGTCATCTCTTTCTACCTTCCTGCCTTTTCCCGTCCCGTAAATGTGAATTGCTGCTGGGTGTTCTCGAGGTTGTTAACTGCACAAAGTAAATGCACGTGTTCCTTTTACTAACTTTCTCACCCCATCAATATCGGTATATTATTTATTTATTGACATACAGCACGGAATAGGCCCTTCTGGCCCTTCAAGCCATACCGCCCAACAATCCCCTAATTTAAACCTAGCCTAATCAGAGGACAATTTACAATGACTAATTAACCTATCAACCGGTATATCTTTGGACTGTGGGAGCAAACCCAAGTGGTCACGGGGAGGATGTGCAAACTCCTCACACAACGGCAGGAATTGAACCGGAGTTGGCGGTATTGCGAAACATTGTGCTAACCACTATGCTGCTGTGCCACCACAAATATACTGAGACATGGTTAAAATACTCTGTGTACCTTCCAGGCAGGTCGTGCCACGCATAAGCAATTTGAGCAAGTAAAAAGCAAACAGAATGCAGAGTATATGCATTAGCTACAGGGGAAGAACTGTGTAGGTGAATACACACTGCAAAATGCAAGATCATGCTGCCAGCTGGATGAAAATTTACAACTGAGTTAAGTGCACTTATCATCATTAGATTACACTACATTAGATTATCTTTCTTTGTCACATGTACATCGAAACATCTAAACATACAGTGAAATGCAACATTCGCGTCAACAAACGAATATGTGCTGGGGACGCTTGCAAGTGTCACCATGCTTAGCATGCTCATAACTCACTAACCCTCACTATTTCATACGTCTTTGGAATGTGGTCTTATCACTGTGACCGCTGACCTACTGTTGTGAAATAACAATCAGGATTTTGATTCCAAACAGTTACTTTCTTAAAGTCACGGCTTAACTTTGTCCCATGATAGCTGATGTTAACTTCTTTGAATACCTCTCCTTTACTGAGAGAATAAAAAAAAAACAGTCGAGGCTGGGTTTTGATTGCCACCCTTTCCTGAGATTAGAAGGGGCAATGAACCATGACCAGAACTGTGGTGGAATACTTAAAGCAGAATAATACGGTGCAGTACACAACCTTCGACCCATGATGTTGTGCCAACCCTTTTACCTAATCTAAGATCAATCTAACCCTTCCCTCCTACATAGCCCTCAATTTTTCTATCACCCATGTATCTAGCTAAGAGCTTCTTAAGTATCCTTAATGTATCTTCCTCTACCACCAACCCTGACAGAGAGTGTCATGTGTAAAAAGGTTACCTCTAAAATCCCCCGTACAAGAAGATCTCCAATGTATCATTACTGCCTTTGCCAAGATATATAAAGGCCCCTGGGTCTTGTCTTGAATATAAAAAAGACACAGGTCATATATCAGCCACCTCCCAAACAACCAGCCCTCCATAAAAGTTGACAATATCACCCTTAAAAATGTAGACCACTTTCTCTAACTTATCAATATTCTCTCCTCAAAAGCAGACATTGACTCAGAGATCAACCACTGCCAGAGTAGTCCAAGTGGAGCCTATGCAAGAGAGAGTCCTTGAAGACGACGAACTACAGGTCCAAACAAAACTTTTGGTGAATAGAGCAGTCCTCCTTCCTGCATTACTGTCCGGAACTGAACCATGGGCCACCTAAAGCCGGCACTGGAAAGGCCTGGAACAACATCCCCAAAGACCTTTACAACAGATTTTGAGGATCAGCTGGAAGGACAGACGCACTAACACTGGCATATTGGAGGAGGCCAACTTGAACAGCATCTCCACCATGACAAAGTAACACCAACTCCATTGGATAGCTCATGTCATGTGGGTGTCTAACTCAACTCCAAACAGATCCTTTACTCCCAGTTGCCCCTGCAGGGCAAAGGAAATGCTTCAAAGATAACATCAACATCAGCCTGAAAATATTTAACATTACATTTAAAAACTGGGAAGACATTAAACAGACACATCCGGAGGAAAGCTGCTCAAGAGGGAGTTGCATTACGTAAGATTGGCCTCCACTGTGCAGTAGAAAACAAGCAGCAGCTGTGAAAGGAAAAACTGAACAACCAAAAGACCCAGACACTAACCAGAATCACCACTTACTCTTGGCCACACTGCACCAGAATAGGTGGATCCCAGATCAACCCCTACAGCAACCTGAACACCCACCGATAGACAACCCCTTAGGAGGACATTGTACCCGACTCAAGTCATCGATCTACTACTATAAAGCATGTACATCTCGAGTTGTAGAGCTACTCAGCACAGAAGCAGGCCGCTCGTCCCATCTTGTCCATTCTGACCAAGTTACCTAACTGAGCTAGTCCCACCTACCAACAGACAACCCCTCAGGAGAACACAATACTCAACTCGAGTGAGCGCACTACTGCTACTTTCCTACGATCATCTTAAGATTATGTCCCGCAGAAAGATGTTTCTGTGACTTTCCCATTGGCCTGCTTCACAGCAGAAGCAGAAGGAAGGTAAATAAGGTCTCATCTTTCCCTTGGGTAGCTTTCAACCCAGCGTTATGAATAATGGGCTTTCAGTTTCAGGTAACTCATTGGTGTTCTATTCCACCCCCCCACCCCCCACACACACCCTCCTGTCCACTGAGTTTCACTCCCCTTTGTTCCCCTTTCACATACCCCCAGTTCCATCTGCCCCCATCCCCTCCTAATATCGCTCCAGCTATCACCTACCAGCCTCCGTCCAACCCACCTTCTGTACTGCTACATATTGGCACTCTTTCCTGTTCCCTCCCAGTCATGACAGAGTGACATACACCTTTAGCGTCCACAAAAAACCACAGTCCAGGCTCCTTCCATTACCAGGGGCTGTTGGGGAAGCCCATCAAACAACAGATGGGTGTATCATCCCGGGGGCACGTGAGTGGCAATGGTGTTAAAGTTTTTTTTAAAAGGGTTAACACTAGTGAATCTATTGACAAATGGCACTAAAAATGTAAGACACACAAAATGCTGGAGGAACTCAGCAGGTCAGGCAGCATTTATGAAAAAGAATAAACAATCGACACTTTGGGCTGAGACTATCATCAAAGGAAGGGGGAAGAAGCCAGAATAGGAAGGTGGGGAGGGGAGGTCCTGGATAGGCCATAACCTGTTTTGCACTGCTTCTATGTTATTATGAACAAACATTATTTTTGAAATAAAAGAAAGTTGTGGCTTGACCCTCTGTGTTCTTCCAATGTTCTGCTTTTGTTCTAGATTCCAGTTTCCATCGTCGCTGTTGTCATTTGCTTTCTGAGGTGAAAAACATTGGGCTGTGTCATCCGGCTCAGTAACTGATACCATTATCTGGTTATGAACATATGGACACAATCCATTTCCAGAAATGAGCACTAGTACCTCGGCCGATGTCCTAGCATACTAGAGTCAGGGTATATCACTGAAATATTGTCAGAGGTTCTGACTGTTAAAGACGAGTGTGGTAAACTGAGGGCCTGTTCTGCTTTCTGGGACATAAAAGATTCTGCAACCTTGCCTTGAAGAAATGCTTGTGAGTAACAGAGTTGGGCAGCTTGAAAGAAGGCCCTTCAGCCCACTGAGTCTGCCCATTTGCACTCATCCCATTTTATTCCCCCGCCCCCTCACATTCCCATCAACTCCCCCGAGATGACACCACCCACTCACACCTAGGAAGCAACTTACAGTAGCCAATTAATCTACTGACCCGCATGTCTTTGAGAAAGGGTAGGAAACCAGAGCCACTGGTGAGGGAGGGGGGATCCCACACATTCACAGAGAGAACATGCAAACTCCACACAGACAGCACTTGAGTTCGTGACAAGTGAACAGATTTTGGATCTTAGCAAAATGAAAGAATATGGGACCTGTACAGGAAAGTTGGGTTGAGTTGAAAGACCTGTTGCGATTTCATTGGAGGACAGAGTTGGCGTGGCTTCTTTTCTTACCCCAGTTGTTGTTCCTTTCACGCCTTGTGGCACACCAGGCAGTCACCCTGCCGTTTCTTTAGCGCTTTTGCCTGTTTTTTTTAACAAGGCCAAGTTGCTAGCTCAATGCTCAACCCAACATGGATGGAAAACGTGCTGGATTCAACTCCAGGACCACTTACCTCGAAGTTACTATGCCACCGGCCAGCACCTTATCCCAGTATTCACCTCCCAATTAATTTGCCCTATACCTTAAATACAAATTGTATATTTAGTATAGTTATCACAGTGTGTAGACTTGATATAAAGACTTCACCGGCCGTACAGTGATTAAAGACATACTGGGAATGAAGAGTTCTACACAAGTGCAACCCTCTTTTATCTTTTTATTTCAAGAGCCAAGGAGCTCCATTGTGCTTGAATGTGTTCCAGCCTGCCTTATAGCTACAGGGAGTCGAGTGAGTGCAGTCCATTATCTATGTTGCAGATTGTTGATATTTATTAATCGTTCCCCAGCCAGACAGCCTGCGATAACACAGGCAACACCTGCTAGAGGTCGAGCTGTCCTGATACGGAGTGCGCATTGTGCTGAGTCAGCTTAGGAGCGACCCGCGGCATCGGACAATGTCTCTGGTCAGCTCCTTCCCGCGCAGCCGGAGCCAAGAGGCCGGGGGTCCCCTTCTCAGCTTGGCACTGCGGCCGGATATGGGAGGCTTGGCCTCTGATGAGGGGACTCGAGGTCCTTGGTTGGGTTTACTCCTCCCGGCAGAGGAGGGTTTCTTTTGGGTTAGCGCATTCACGTCCCACGCTGGAGGCTCCAGTGCAAAAATCTTGGCTAAACACGGCAGCGCGACTCTGACCGAGAGAGGGTACAGAAAATATTCATGGGGACAATATCAGGGCTGGAGGGCTCAGGTTATAAGGAGAGACTGGATAGACTCTTTTCCCTGGAGTGAAGGAGGCTGAGGGGTGATCTCAAAGAAGGATACAAAATTTATGGCAGGCATAGGTGGATGGTCACAGTACATTTCCGAGGGTAAGGGAGTCTAAAACTAAAGGGCATAAGGTTAAGGTGAGAGGGGAGCTAAGAAATAAGACCTTCACATAAAGGCTGATAGTTATGGAGTGAGATGCCAGAGGAGACGGTAGATGTGGGTACAGTTACAATGTTGAAAAAGCACTTTGACAGGTAAATCAATAAGAATAGTTCATGGGTCAATGCAGGAAAATAGGATTAGCTTGGTTGGGAGGGGGTGAGTTGGTCTGAAGTTGTTGTATTACTCTACGAATCTACAGAGTGTTTTCTTGGACGACACAGCAGGGCTACACAGTGGCATAGCTGGTAAGGTTGTCACCTCCCGGTCCAACGTCCTGGGTTCACTTCCCAGAGCTCTCAAAGCAAGGCCTCGGGCCCTTTCCACAGTTTCTATTCCAGAGGTCCATTGGGGTTGCAGATATTTGCATGCTGCCGTTCGATGATCGAGACCAGTGAGATCTTAGTTCTGGAGGGGAGTCAAGAACTTCCTGTGTGTGCTGTGTATCAGCTCCACCCCACCAGGAAGCTTGTTGGGAGGTTGGGTGCACCGAAGAGAGTCTCAGTGACACACTGCACAGAAACAGGCCATTTGTCCCACCAAGTCCATGGTGACCATCACCCACTTATTTACACTAATCCTACATTAATCCCACTTACTTTTTTATTTGCCCTAACTTTGTAATTTCCTGCATTACTTATGAAGGGACTGTCTCAATGGCACATCCCGGTGTCTCCTCACTCTTGTCCTGATTATGATCTTGCTGCTCAATATAAGAAGAAAAGGCAATTTTCATACAGACTTATTGCCTTCGTCAATTTGTTTACCATTTTGTACATGCTGTTGGGATGTAAATTACCACTGTTGCTGAAACATCAGCCATCAGTTTTACTGGATTGGGACTTGCTTGTGATGTGATTCACCTGCCTCAATGCGAACTGTATTTTTTGAGGGGAAATTGTCACTTTTCATCGATCCAGTCTCTTAAGAAGCATCTGAGTTAATGGCTGGAGGCGAACGGGGTTCAGCAGCATAGAAAATGCTTACTGGGGTGGAAGAGCAGGGCAGAGGTCAACATAACATTATTACAGTGCTCGCGACCCAGCTTCAATTCCGCCACTGTCTGTAAGGAGCGGCAGGACTGAACCTGGGCCAGTGGCACTGTATTAACACTACACTGACATCTATCCCTGCTGTGCATCCTACCTCCCACTACCCTATTGTATACTCTCCCCTGACGGCGCATTTCTTTCAGGTGCTTCAGTTTCCTCCAACGTTCTAAAGACATACTGAGGCCTGGGTTCATTGTTCATGTCAGTGGAATCGGGTGGTGAGGCTGGAAGGGCTTGTTACCATCCTATACCTTTAAATAATAAAAAGTATAGAAAGCAGAAACCACAAATGTCACTGCCAAGCCCAAACCAAGGAGCAGGCGCAAACCATTTCAGAAACTCAATGGGTCAGGTAGCATCTCTGGAGGAAAGTGGAGAGTCAATATTTCAGGGCAAGACCCTTCAGCTGAAGCAATAAAGGGGTATTATCCCTGTCTGCCATTTATTCCTCATACAAAACCCATGAAAAGGTTCCTCTGGTCAGCTTCACAGTGCTGCCTATGGGAATCTCACCATGCATGCTAGGGGGAAATTTCTTTACGTGGAAGCAGTGGCTGGACATCCAGATCTCCGAAGTCTGAGGTGAATGGTGTAATAGAAATTTAAGTCTTTACGAGCAATACACATCAAAGTTGCTGGTGAACGCAATAGGCCAGGCAGCATCTCTAGGAAGAGGTACAGTCGACGTTTTGGACCGAGACCCTTCGTCAGGACCTAAGTCTTTACTACTTGACTTCTCAGACAGCGACGCAGTAATTCAATCACAAGCAAGGGAAAATCCGCAGATGAGAAATCCAAGCAACACACGCAAGGTGCTGGAGGAACTCAGCAGGTCAGGCAGCCTCCATGGAAAACTCCTGCCGAAGGGTTTCAGCCCGAAACGTTGACTGTACTCTTTTCCTAGATGCTGCCTCACCTGCTGAGTTCCCCCAGCAATTTGTGTGCGTTGCAATGCCTAATTGTTGGGTATTTATTCAGAGCTGAATGTCTGTGAGCAGGAGGAAATGAATAGATAGTCGACATTTTGGGCTGAGGCACTTCTTTGGGACTGAGAAGGAAGGGGGAAGATGCCAGAATAAAAATGTGGGAGAGAAGGAAAAGGATAGCTGGAAGGTGATAGGTGAAGCCAGGTGGGTGGGCAAGGACAAGGGCTGGAGAAGAAGGAATCTAATAGGAAAGGAGAGTGGACCAGAGGAGAAAGGGAAGGAGGTGTCTTCCCCTTTCCTTCTCAGTCCTGAAGAAGGGTCTTGGCCAAAACATTGACTGTATTCTGAGTTCCTCCAGCATTTTGTGTGTGCTGCTTTGGATTTTTAGCATCTGCAGACTTTCTCCTTACCGTTTGTCATATGTATTTAATAATTTGTAAATGCACATCATCTTCATCATTATGTACCAGGTGGGTGATCATAGTCTGTTGACCATGATTGTTCTTGGCAAATTTTTCTACAGATGTGGTTTGCCATTGCCTTATTCTGGGCAGTAGCTTTACAAGATGGGTGACCCTGGCCACTATCAATACTCTTCGGAGATTTTCTGCCTGGTGTCAGTGGTCGCATATCAGGACTTGTGGTATGCACCAGCTGCTCAACTGACCATCCACCTGCTTCCTGCTTCCATGGCTTCACGTGACCCTGTTGTGTGTACATAGGAGGTCTGATTAGTAATTTGCAAATGACATGAAAATTGTTAATGTTGTTGATAATGGGACGGGTAGAGATATTTCTCAGCTGGTAAGATGGACAGAGCAATGTTGGATGGAACTTAATCCTAACAAGTGCATGGTGAGGCACTTTTGGGGGGTGGCTTGGATATGTACTATGGATGAGGGGGGACCTTGGGGTGTTTACAGAAACAGAAGAATCTGAGTATGTAAGTCCATAGATCTCCAAAGGGTGCAGCATAGATCAATGGTGTGGTGTAGAAGACATATGGAAATCTGTAGTTCATTAGCTTGGACAAAACCTGTAAGTACATGGAGGTCACAGTACAACTTTATAAAACATTGGCTAGTTAAAGCTGGAGTATTGTGTGCAGATTTGAACACCACTCTATCGAAAGGGCCTGATTTCAGTGGAGAGAACGGAGTGAAGATTCACCAGGATGGTGCATAGAATGAGATGTTTCAGTGATGAAGAGAGACAGGATAGGCTGGGTTTGTTTCTGTTGAAACAAAAGCTGAGAGTGGACCTTATAGGGGTAACCAAAATGACAAGAGGTGTGAACAGTGAGAAACTTTTCCCCATAAAAGAGATGTCTAAAGCCAAAGGGCATAGGTTTAAGGCAGGATCTAGGAGAATGTGAGGGATCTTTATTTTAACCTGGACAACAGTTAGAACCTGTCTGAGAAGATGGTAGGAAATGTTATTTCACTCCATCTAAAATGTGTGGATGAGCACAGGAATCTCCATGGTATAGAAGGCTGTAGATTAGACTGGTATAATGAAGAAAGGTGTTGTCATGTGGCCAAGTGGGTTAGGCGTCGGTCTAGTGATCTGAAGGTCTCTAGTTTGAGCCTCAGCTGAGGCAGCGTGTTGTGTCCTTGAGCAAGGCACTTAACAACACATTGCTCCATGACGACACCTAGTACCCTTCCCTTCGACAACATCGGTGGCGTGGAGAGGGGAGACTTGCAGCATGGGCAACTGCCGGTCTTCCATACAACCTTGCCCAGGCCTGCGCCCTGGAAACCTTCCAAGGCGCAAATCCATGGTCTCACAAGACTAACAGGTGCCTATAAATGAAGAATATGATAGACACAAAATAATCTGCAGATGCTGGGGTCAAAGCAACACTCACAACACACTGGAGGAACTCAGCAGGTCGGGCAGCATCAGTGGAAACGACCAATCGACGTTTCGGGCCGGAACCCTTCGTCAGGACTGTAGGGGGAAGGGGCAGAGGCCCTATAAAGAAGATGGGGGGAGGGTGGGAAGGAGAAGGCTGGTAGGTTCCAGGTGAAAAACCAGTAAGGGAAAAGATAAAGGGGTGGGGGAAGGGAGGCAGGGAGGTGATAGGCAGGAAAGGTGAAGAAAGAATATGGAAAAACACAATGGGTAGTAGAAGGAAGCGGAACCATGAGGGAGGTGGTAGGCAGGTGGGGGAGGGGGCAAAGTGACATAGGGATAGGGGAAGGGAGGGGGAGGGAATTACCAGAAGTTGGAGAATTCTATGTTCATACCAAGGGGCTGGAGACTACCTAGACGGTATATGAGGTGTTGCTCCTCCAACCTGAGTTTAGCCTCATCATGGCCATAGAGGAGGCCATGTATGGACATATCTGAATGGGAGTGGGAAGCAGAGTTGAAGTGGGTGGCTACTGGGAGAAGAATATGATAGTATGGATGGACAAAAGGCACATTTCTGTGCTGTGGGACTCTACGATATTGTCCTTTGTGATGGTAGACAGCCAAGACGACAAAACCTAGTGAAATTTGTAGTCTTCAAAAAATCATCCCCTCTACATGAAATGCCATTATAGGAAAGCAGCATCCATCATTAGGAACCCCCACCTCCCAGGTCATGCTCTCTTCTCGCTGCTGCCATCAGGAAGAAGGTACAGGAGCCTCAGGACTCACACTGCCAGGTTCAGGAACAACTTCTACCCCTCAACCATCAGGCTCTTGAACGAAAGGGAAAACTTCACTCAACTTCACTTGCTCCATCATTGAAATGTTCCCACAACCTATGGCCTCACTTTCAAGGATTCTTCATCTCATTCTTGATATTTATTGCTTATTTTTTATTATTATTATTATTATTATTTCTTTTATTTGAAGTTTGTTGTCTTCTGCACTCTGCTTGAATGGACTTCCATTGATTCTGTTATGGTTATTATTCCATAGATTTAATGAATATGATAATGAATATGATGAATATTATGAATTTAATGATGTGGGCATGTGGCCAAGTGTTTAAGGCATTGGACTAGCGGCCTGAAGACGAGGCAGTGTGTTGTGTCCTTGAGCAAGGCACTTAACCACACAGTGCTCTGTGACGACACTGGTGCCAAGCTGTATCGGCCCTTGCCCTTCCCTCGGACAACATCGGTGTCATGGAGAGGGGAGACTTGCAGCATGGGCAACTGCCGGTCTTCCATATAACCTTGCTCAGGCCTGCACCCTGGAGAGTGAAGACTTTCCAGGAGCAGATCTACTGTCTCACAAGACTAATGGATGCCTTGTAATGAATATGCCCACAAAAATGTATATGGTGATACATACGCACCTAGATATTAAAATTTACTTTGAACTTTGAATGTTACCAATTACTCTCACAATATTCTACAAATGCACTATTGAAAGTACTGTGAATACTTGCATTCATAGCCTGGTAGGCAGTTCTAACATGGAGGAACATTGGAAATTGTAGAGAGTATTGGACATAGTCATCTCCACCATTGAGAGTATCTGTACGAGGTGCTGCCTCAAGAAGGCTACATCTATCATCAAGTATCCCCACCACCCAGGTCATGCCTTCTTCTTCAACACTCACAATACGCTGGAGGAACTCAGCAGGTCGGGCAGCATCCTGCTGCCCGACCTGCTGAGTTCCTCCGGCATGTTTTGTGTGTTGCTTTGACCCCAGCATCTGCAGATTATTTTGTGTTTACGACACGCCCTCTTCTTGCTGCTACCACTGAGCACAAGGCACAGGAGCCAGAAGTCCAGTTTCAGGAACAGCTACAACTGTCAGGTTCTTCAGTGATTTTAAACAATTCTAATCCTGCGTCACCAATGGAACACAATACACCACCTCCTGTACTAGCATCGACTTGTCTCTGATGTGGGCCAAATGGCCTACTTCTGCTCCAATATCTTATGGTAACACACAAAGCACTAGAGAAGTTCAGCGGGTCAGACACCATACATAGGGGGAAACGGACAGTCAACATATCTGAAGTCCCTTGTCTATGATTGATTTTTTTTTGCACAACTGTCTTGTATTGCTCAGTCTTTTTTATCACCTACTTGTACGTAAAAGGTACAAGTGCCTCAGGACTCACACCACCAGGTTCAAGAAGAGTTACTACCACACAACAATCAGGCTCTTGAACAAAAGGGGATAACTACACTCATTTGCCCATCCATTGAGAATTTCCCACAACCAATTATCTCACTTTAAGCAACACACATCAAAGTTGCTGGTGAACGCAGCAGGCCAGGCAGCATCTGTAGGAAGAGGTGCAGTCGATGTTTCAGGCCGAGACCCTTCGTCAGGATTAACTGAAGGAAGAGTGAGTAAGGGATTTGAAAGTTGGAGGGGGAGGGGGAGATCCAAAATGATAGGAGAAGACAGGAGGGGGAGGGATGGAGCCAAGAGCTGGACAGGTGATAGGCAAAAGGGGATACGAGAGGATCATGGGACAGGAGGTCCGGGAAGAAAGATAAGGGGGGGGGGACCCAGAGGATGGGCAAGAGGTATATTAAGAGGGACAGAGGGAGAAAAAGGAGAGTGAGAGAAAGGATGTGTGCATAAAAATGAGTAACAGATGGGGTATGAGGGGGAGGTGGGGCCTTAGCGGAAGTTAGAGAAGTCAATGTTCATGCCATCAGGTTGGAGGTTACCCAGACGGAATATAAGGTGTTGTTCCTCCAACCTGAGTGTGGCTTCATCTTTACAGTAGAGGAGGCTGTGGATAGACATGTCAGAATGGGAATGGGATGTGGAATTAAAATATGTGGCCACTGGGAGATCCTGCTTTCTCTGGCGGACAGAGCGTAGATGTTCAGCAAAGCGGTCTCCCAGTCTGCGTCGGGTCTCGC
This sequence comes from Mobula birostris, assembly GCF_030028105.1. NCBI lineage: Eukaryota > Metazoa > Chordata > Chondrichthyes > Myliobatiformes > Myliobatidae > Mobula > Mobula birostris. The sequence goes on along the minus strand of NC_092377.1, from coordinate 148,833,854 downwards.
CAATATATAAAAGGCCACATCGGGAGCACCGGACGCAGTATATCACCCCAGTCGACTCACAGGTGAAGTGTTGCCTCACCTGGAAGGACTGTTTGGGGCCCTGAATGGTGGTAAGGGAGGAAGTGTAAGGGCATGTGTAGCACTTGTTCCGCTTACACGGATAAGTGCCAGGAGGGAGATCAGTGGGGAGGGATGGGGGGGACGAATGGACAAGGGAGTTGTGTAGGGAGCGATCCCTGCGGAATGCAGAGGGGGGGGGAGGGAAAGATGTGCTTAGTGGTGGGATCCCGTTGGAGGTGGCGGAAGTTATGGAGAATAATATGTTGGACCTGGAGGCTGGTGGGGTGGTAGGTGAGGACCAGGGGAACCCTATTCCTAGTGGGGTGTCAGGAGGATGGAGTGAGAGCAGATGTATGTGAAATGGGGGAGATGCGTTTAAGGGCAGATTTGATAGTGGAGGAAGGGAAGCCCCTTTCTTTAAGAAAGGAAGACATCTCCCTCGTCCTAGAATGAAAAGCCTCATCCTGAGAGCAGATGCGGCGGAGACGGAGGAATTGCGGGGAGGGGATGGTGTTTTTGCAAGAGACAGGGTGAGAAGAGGAATAGTCCAGATAGCTGTGATGGTCAGTAGGCTTATAGTAGACATCAGTGGATAAGCTGTCTCCAGAGACAGAGACAGAAAGATCTAGAAAGGGGAGGGAGGTGTCGGAAATGGACCAGGTAAACTTGAGGGCAGGGTGAAAGTTGGAGGCAAAGTTAATAAAGTCAACGAGTTCTGCATGCGTGCAGGAAGCAGCGCCAATGCAGTCGTCGATGTAGCGAAGGAAAAGTGGGGGACAGATACCAGAATAGGCACGGAACATAGATTGTTCCACAAAGCCAACAAAAAGGCAGGCATAGCTAGGACCCATACAGGTGCCCATGGCTACACCTTTAGTTTGGAGGAAGTGGGAGGAGCCAAAGGAGAAATTATTAAGAATAAGGACTAATTCTGCTAGACGGAGCAGAGTGGTGGTAGAGGGGAACTGATTAGGTCTGGAATCCTAAAAGAAGCGTAGAGTTCACTTTAAGGACTCTTTATCTTTTCATGTTCTCGTTATTTACTGCTATTTATTTATATTTGCATTTGCTCAGTTTTTCTTTTGCACTCTGGTTGGTCTTTCATTGATCCTGTTATAGTTACGATTCCATAGATTTGCTAAGTATCCCTGCAGAAAATGAATCTCAGGGTTGTAAGTGGTGAGATATATGTACTCTGATAATTAATTTACTTGTGTACTTTTTAGAATTAATGTAAGACTTATTTTTTGTATTGTCAGAATTCATGTGCCAATGATTCTGCTAAAAACGAGATTTTTCATTGTAATACATCACCGTACATGTGTCTGTGACAATAACTGACTTGAATAAGAGAGAAAGAACTTTAGGATCTACAGTATTTAGTTCGTACAGCCGACGAAGCAATATAAAATCAGGAGAGTGCAGGGGAAGAAAGTCAGGCTCACTCCGTCTTCAGGAGGTTGTAGGCCTGAAGAATGTTACACAACTAGGGAGACAATCGGGGAATTTGAAAGCAAGGAATGAGCAACTTAAACCGGAAGCTGATCCCACTTGGTGAGCACGGGTATATTACTCATGGAGCTGGCCACGTCATTTTGACCCTCTTGATTGCCTCATTGATTTGAAAATTTCGTGCTGCAGCTATGACTTCTCTACTTTGCACATTCGCCCATTCCTATCTGGTTCCCTCGTCAGCCACCTGCTCAGTTGCACGAAACCGTCTGTTTATCTCAAATGTCCATTTTTGCGAAAAGAGCCAGCTACGCCCGAAGGTTAGACTGACGTTAACAGTTGGAAATTTTGCCAAGTTAACTCTGCGACCAACTTCGACTTTACCTTAAGACGTTACTGAATTCGGTTCACCCTCAATGATTAAATCTGATAATTTAAAAAAAAACTAGATTCATGAAATGTGACGATTTCGCCCCAAAAATACAATTCACAGTGAATCGCACCACAAACAAATCCTAATCCAGTGAAAATGATTACTGATTTTTCAGAAACAGTGAAAATGCATATTTTTCCGCAAGGTAAAGTTGGATTGCAAAGTTGTTTGCAATATTTATTTTAACTTTGGCTCCGAAATCATCCATAAATAACCAGGGCGTTCCATTCACTAGGTGGGCAAGACTTTTACTGTCATTGGTCACTTAACGGAACGTTGCCCTTGATTGATAGGCATATAGACCAATCAATTTTAAGTTCATTCCGAATTTCCATTGGTGCAAATGGACTGTAGGCACCTCCCCGTTCCTCCATTTGATGGGTGCTGCCCAACAAATCCCGCCTCTTTTGCCCTCGTGACTGGAGGACATTTGCGAAGTGATTGGTGCTCAGGTCTGTCTGTCATGTTACGTAACGAGGGGGTACGTCTGTCACGCCGGGACGACCGTGAGCATCAGGGGGTGGAGCTTGGTCTATAAGCCGGGCGCCGGGAGCCGGGAGCGGGCTAGTCCCCCTGTCCATGGAGGTGGGTTGTGTCGGCTCGGAGCGCGGTCTCCGCCGCCCCCCTCGTCTCCTGATGGATCCCCGGGCGGAGGTGCAGGCCACCGGGCCGGACTCCGCGTCCGTTGACGTCTACGAGTCTCTGCCCGAAAGCGCTTCGGTCAAGGCGCACATGCTAGCGGGCTCGGTGGCTGGGATCCTGGAGCACTCGCTCATGTTCCCTATCGACTCAGTGAAGGTGGGTACAGCGACGGGAATTGACAGCCCCCTCCGTTCCCCTGGCACGTGGTTCGGAGCATGGGCCACTGATGGATGATTGGTGGCACGGCCGGTGGGTGCTGGGGCAATGAGTACTGGTTTGTTGGGCGCTTGGTGTTGGGGTGGCGAGGGTAGGTGCAGGGGCAGTGGATGCTGGTGTGAATGCCATTGGTGACTGGCAGTCAGGCAACTGAACACTGGGTTCTGAATAGTGTCAATAGTTATCAGCCAGCAGCACTGAATAAGGAGCAGGACACTAGGCACTCAGGTCTGGAGAGAAAGTTACATAAAACACTGACTCCAATTACCCAGGGCTGTTCACTTTACCAGTGGTAGAGTGAAAAGCTGGTCATATAGATCAGCTATATACATTGCATTGAAGTAACAGTTAAAAACAAAACAGGATGCAGAATCAAATACAATAGCTATTGAGAAAGTACAGTGCACGTAGACAATAAGGTGCAAAATCCTAATAAGGTAGATTGTGAGGTCAAGAGTCCATCTTATCATTCTAGGGAACTACTCAATAGTCTTATAACAGTTAGGTAGAACCTATCCTTGAGCCTGATAGTATATGCCTTCAGGCTTTTGACTTCGTTGGGTTGGGTTGAGTTGTTCTGATCTTGGTAATTTACTTGCAAACGTTTCGTCACCAAACAAGGAGACATCATGAGTGTGCTTTTATTTGTGGTGTGTCCTCCGAATGCTTAGCCTTTATATACTTTTGGTCGCATGGCAAAGAAGTGTTTGCGAGTAAGCTCCCAAGATTGGAGAACAGTTCAACCCTACCACCGACCGTCCGAGCTGCACATGATCTGAATTTTGGCTTTGTCCAATGGGAAGGGCCAGGAAAGGAGTGGGAGAGGTCTTTGATTATGTTACTTGTTTTACTGAGTGAGAAATACAGACCGAGTCGATGCAGGGTGGCTGGTTTCCCTAATGTACTGAGCTGTGTCCACATCGCTCTGCCGATTCTTGTGGTAACTGGTGGAGCAGATGCCGTAACAAGCTGTAATGCATCGATTAAAAAATTAAGGGTTGATGGTGACATGTCAAGTTTTTTTTGAGATTAGAATATTAATCTCTTGGTAAGGGGTCATGATGTGAAGGGTCAGGATATATGCCTGTACACTGCAGAATCAGAATCTGGTTTAATATCACTGGCATATGAATTGAAATTTGTTGCTTTTGGCAGCAGTACATAATTAAACTGTATATTACAGTAAGTGTATATATAAAACAGTTAAATGTGCAACAAAAGAAAAGTAGTGAGATGATGTTCATAGGTTCAATGTCCGTTCAGAAATCTGGAAGAGGGGAAGAAATTATTCTTGAACTGTAGTGTGTGGGTTCAGGCTTCTGTTCCTCCATCCTGATGGTAACAATGGAAAGAGTGCATATTTTGGGTGATGAGTCCTTGATGATGGATGCCATCTCTCTGAGGCATCACTCCTTGAGGAGGTCCTGGAAGCTGAGGAGGCCAGTGCCCATGATGGAGCTGACTGAGTTTACACCTCTTTGCGGCTTATTTCGATCCTGTGCCCCCCCCCCCGGCCCACACATACAATACCAGGCGGTGATACAGCCAGTTAGAATGCTCTCCATGGATGTCTGGAGAAATTAGTCAGTGTCTTTGGTGACATACAAAAGCTCCTCAGTCTCCTAATGTAATATAGCCACTCTCATGCCTTCTTTGTAACTGCATCGATATGTTGGGCACAGGATAGATTATCAGATGTTGACACCCAGAAAATGGAAATTGTTTATCCTTTCCATTTCTGATCCCTCGATAAGGACCTTGTCTTGCCCTTTCTGAAGCCCACAATCAATTCTTTGGTCTTACTGACTTTGAGTGCAAGGTTGTTGCGACATCACGCAACCCAGCTGATCTGTCTCGCTCCTGTATCTCTCATCACCTTCTGAATTTCTGCCAACAATAGTTGTATAGTTATAGAGATAAAGCACACAATAGGCCCTTCCAGCCCTTTGAGCCACACCCCCCAGCAATTCCCTGGTTTAATCCTAGCCTAATTATGGGACAGTTTACAATGACCAGTTAATTTACCAACTGTTCTGTCTTTGAATTGCGGGAAGTAACTGAAGCACCTGGATGAAACCCACGCGGTCATGGGGAGAAGGTACAAGCTACTCACAGACAGTGGTGGAAATGAACCTGGGTTGAGCTAATCTCTCTACCGGGGGGGGGGGGGGGCGTGCACTACACAGGATCGAAATAAGCTGCAGAAAGTTGTAAACTAGTGCCCCGCGTGAGAAACGAGCAAGCTCACGACCTTGAGATTATGAGACTGCAAGTTTATGGATAGCATTTGGGCTGTGCCAGGCCACACAGTCATGGATGTAGAGAGAGTAGGGCGGTGGGCTGAGCACACATCCCTGCTGATTATCAGTGGGTGGAGATGTTATTTCCAATCTGCACAGACCTCGAGGATCCAGTTGCAGAGGGAGGTAGGGAGGTACAGAGGTCCAGGTTTTGGAGCTTTTTTTGATCAGAGCCTTTGGAATAATTGTGTTAAACGCTGAGCCGTAGTCGATATATGGCATCCTGTCCAGGTGATGAGCCAATGAGATTACATTCACTGCAGACCTACTGTGGCGAAAGGCAAATTACAGTGGCTCCGGTCCTTGCATAGTCAGAAATTGATCCTAGTCGTAACCAAACTTACAAAGCACTTCACGCCGTAGATGTGAGTGTGCTGGACGATAGAATGAGAAATCATAAACCTGGCATTACTCTTTAATCTGGGATCAATCAGGAGATGACGATATCTGTTCTAATCTATGGTTGTGTATTCAGGGGCATTGGGACTGCTGTGATTAGTGGATTTCCCTGTTATTTCTGTAGCTGGTAGCATTATAATATACTACCTCAGCTTTATTCCTAAAGACACAAGTGCATGCTTACTGCATGCTAACCCGTAGGCTTTGTGACTCTAGGGCACTCTCTGGGACTGTTCATATTATAGAAGAAGGTATTCCTCCAAGGTTTGTGGGTCTAAAGTGGCTAAAGAGGGCAATATGAGAACTGCAGGTTCTTCCACAGATGAGGCAGGAGTTGGAGGTGGGTGGGAGGTGTGTATCCGCGATCTTTGGGACTGGATAGTATGCTGCATACAATAGCAGGCTAGTGCTCTGAGGTAACCTTATCCCTATTTTATCCCTCAATATTGAGGTCTAGGTAGTGTTTTCTCATGTTGCTTTCCTATTTGAGTTATAGCCCGTTGCAGGGATGCATGCTGCACGCTGAACACATTTTCCACCCGAGGCAGTCATCATTGTCTACCGTAATTGAGAGTTGCCTTGCGAGATGGTGGAAGTGTTTCAAATTTTTCAGTGTCTCTGAACTTTAACTGTCGAAGATTGATATTGTATGGCGGGGTGGATTGCTCAAGAGCTTTTTCACTCTCTTGTGAGCTTCATGGGTTGAGCTGGCTATGACTTTTGGAGTGCAGTCTCTGAGCGTATTAACAATTGCCACTTACTGGGATTGGGGCTGATTTTGGCTGTTGGACTGAAGATGTAAATAGAACTTTGTTCTGTGGCTTGGCTCCACTACAACAGTGAACTCAGTTAGAAGTAAGATGCACCACCGTGCAAGAAACATTAATAAGTGTCTTAGCGATGATAGAGCGTTGCTTGACACCACTCTGCACTAAGGTTTGTTTGTTGTGGTCCTGTTCATTAATGTCATTAATTCCATGGTGGCATAGTGTTTCTGCATCGTGTAGAAGAACTTCTGCAGGTAGCCAAATTTGGAAAGGTTACCTCCCACAGGCCACCCCAGCTGATGGGGTCTGGGGATAGTCTAAAGTCACCAAAATCTCTTGGTGGTTGATGCTGTTCCCTGTAGTTCTCTTTGGAAGATTATGATCATTGAAGATCATATCCATTGTGCCCCTAATCAGGGGTTCCCAATTTATATTATGCCTTGGACCAATACCGTTAAGCAAGGTTAGGAACCCCTGCTTTAAATGAATGGAATTCACTCTGGGAGAGGATGCGATTGAGGAGGAGACGCATGCCTCCAAACCCAACGACAAGGTTACGGTCCTCTTGGAGGAAGAGCCTCATATTAAGGGGATTCTCTAATTGTCACGGGACATTTGAAACAATACATTAACCATGCCTCTACACCTTGGCAAACTGGTGTGTGCTACATACAGTGCTGAGACTGTTTGTGAAATGTGCTGTTTTATACAGTAGAGGAAGCATTCATGTAAAGTAACAAGGACTTATATTCTTGGCCGTGCATTTTATGCAAACCAGTGAGACGTCTCTTTCAGAGAACACTCCTTTATATTGTAATTTGTACTCACCAGAAGTTTTTCTATATTCAGAGTGCTTGTCTGTAGGATAACTTGACCTTTGTACCTGAGGAGTACATCTGCATAAATCATTGACTGTGGGTTATATCATAGCAATGATTACGTTCTCTTGAGCACTGTGACTCTTGCCTGGGGTGCAATGCATCGTAACCAGTAGTTTATCCACTTGGGCAGGCATGCATTCTTTATAAAACAATGCAGAGACAGTGATGCCCTAGGGTATGAATGCATTCCATAAAGAAATAACACCGGGATATCTCTCTTTGTAGCATATTTCTCCGTGGTTTATTTGTTGAGTTAAGATGTATCTAGTTTAATTATCAGCTTGGCGCTGCTCTCTTGGGCAGCCTATAAGTTTACCGATGAATTATGTTTACTGAGAAGTTTACAACGAGACGACTTTCTGCTGTAGCAGTGGTTGGCTGTTCCATTGTAAGTGGCAGGATTATGGCTGTTACAAGTCAAATCACTCTGGAGCCTTTCTCTGCATGAATAGAATATTCAAATAGCCTGTCTGTTAAACAGAGCATTGCTTTAAACTCTATTCATGCTCCATGTGTTATTAGAGTCGTAGAGACAGTTTTGCCCAACTCATCCTAGCTGGCCAAGTTGCCCATATCTCTCTCCTGGGGTTCCCAACCCTTTTTTATGCCACAGACCCCTACCATTAACCAAGGGGTCCGTGGACCCCAGGTTAGGAACCTGGCAGTAAACCTTGCCTGTCCGTGTCCCTGCCTGACCGGCTTGACTTCACACAACTCTTTCTGCTGTACCAGAAACGGCCATTTGTGCTGGGAGCTTGTTCTTTAAGTTGCTGTGGAACTGCTTCCAGTACTGCGAACAAGCAAATTGAAATCATTTATCTGCATAGGGTATGGTATATTGCAAGTTACGTTGCATCAAAATTGGGTTAAATGCCACCAACATATGTCGTGAAATTTGTTAATTTAGCAGCAGCAATGCAATGCAATACATGACAAATATAGGAAAAAAATCAATTGGTGTGTGTGTGTGTGTGTGTGTGTGTGTGTGTGTGTGTGTGTGTGTGTATATATATTAAAAATGGTACAAGAACAGAAATGATAAAAAGTGAGGTAGTGTTCATGGGTTCAATGTCGATTTAGAAATTGGATAGCAAAGGGGACGAAGCTATTCCTAAATTGCTGAGTGTGTGCATGTGTCCACTGTCCACACAGACACAGTGGCACTGACAAGCTCCTGCAGCCCGGACCTGGAACACCTGTTGGTGAAGTGTCGTCCTTACTATCTGCCACAGGAGTTCACCTCGGTCATACTGACAGCAGTCTACATTTCTCTTCCCCCCGCCCCCCCCCGGCGGACGTGGAGTGTGCTCTGAACATACTGTATGCCAACGTTAGTGAACTTGAGACCAGGTATCTGGAAGCTTTGTTCATTACAGCCGGGAACTTTAACCAGACCAATCTCAGAAAGGCGCTGCCAAAGTTATACCAACATGTCTCCTGCCCCACTAGAGGCCAGAATATACTTGACCACTGCTACACAGCAGTCAAGGATGCCTACAGTTCTGTCCCACAACCTCATTTCGGAAAATCGGACCGTCAGGCCGTACTCCTTCTCCCGGCTTACAAACAGAAACTGAAGCGGGAGGTCACGGTGACAAAAGTAGTGTCGTGTTGGACAGAGGAGATGGATGAGGTCCTCCGTGACTGCTTTGAATCGGTGGACTGGTTAGTATTCAAGGACTTGGCAGCTAACCTCTGAGTATGCCTCAGCTGTCACAGACTTTATCTGGAAATGCACAGATGTGTTTCGCAAGATGATGCGGGTATGCCCTAACTGGAAACCTTGGATGAATTATGAGTTCAAGTCCCTTTTGAAGGCTAGAACTGCGGCTTTTAGGTCTGGGAATACCAGCCGCTACACGGAATCCAGGCGTGAACTCTGGAAAGCCATTAAGGGCGCCAAGAGGCAATATCGAGCCAAGGCTAACCAGAGGGATGCCAGCAGATAATGGCAGGGTCTAAATGAGATCACTGGGTACAAAGAAAAGGCTGGGAATATCAATAACTGTGGCACTTCTCTTCCTGATGAACTTAACATATTCTACACAAGATCCGAACAGAAGAGGAGTGTCCTGCTCCCTCTGGATGAACCGGACCTGGTGGCATCAAGATTCATCGTCACCGAGGAGGACGTTAGAAGGGCCTTCCTGAAGATAAATCCAAGGAAGGTGACGGGCCCAGATGGCGTCCCGGAACGGGTTCTCCGGGCCTGTGCAAGCGAGCTAGCTGGAGTGTTTGCTGACATCTTCAACTACTCCTTGCTTCAGTCTAAGATCCCCTCGAATTTTAAGGCAACGATAATCCCGGTGCCAAAGAAGAGCAAGGTGGCATGCCTGAATGACTATGGACCTGTGGCTCTGACATTAATTGCTATGAAGCGCTTCGAGAGATTGGTTATGGCACACATCAACCACAGCCTACCGGTTAACCTTGAGGCTTTACAATTCGCCTACCGGAGCAACAGGTCAACGGCAGATACCATCTCTCTGGCCCTACATTCCCCCTTAGAACACCTGGAGAATAAAGACACATATGTAAGGCGCCTTTTCATTGACTACAGCTCTGCCTTTAACACCATCATTCCAAATCAACTGATTCCTAAGCTGCGGAACCTGGGCCTTAGCACTCAGATCTGCAGCTGGATCTTCAACTTCCTCACAGACAGGACCCAGGCTGTAAAAGTAGTGGACAAGCTCTCCTCTACAATCACTCTGAGCACCGGTGCCCCAAAAGGCTGTGTACTCAGCCCCCTGCTGTACTCATTGTACACCCATGATTGTGTAGCCAAGTTTCCATTGAACTCAATATATAAGTTTGCTGATGACACAACAATTGTAGGCCGTATCTCGGGTAATGATGAGTTTGAGTACCGACAGGAAATTAGGAACCTGGTGGCATGGTGCGAAGACAATGATCTATCCCTCAACGTTAGCAAAACGAAGGAGTTGGTTGTTGACTTCAGAAGGAGTAGCGGACTACGTGACCCCATTTACATCCGTGGTGTGCAAGTGGATCAGGTCAAAAGCTTTCAATTCCTCGGGGTCAATATCACAAATGACCTGACTTGGTCCAACCAAGCAGAGTCCACTGCCAAGAAGGCCCGCCAGTGCCCTTACTTCCTGAGAAAACTAAAGAAATTTGGCCTGTCCCCTAAAACCCTCACTATTTTTTATAGATGCACTGTAGAAAGCATTCTTCTAGGGTGCATCACAACCTGGTATGGAAGTTGTCCTGTCCAAGACTGGAAGAAGCTGCAGAAGATCGTGAACACAGCCCAGCACATCACGCAAACCAGTTTTCTGTCTTTGGACTCACTTCACACCACACGCTGTCGGAGCAGTGCTGCCAGGATTATCAAGGACACGACCCACCCAGCCAACAGACTTTTCATCCCTCTTCCCTCCGGGAGAAGGCTCAGGAGCTTGAAGACTCGTATGGCCAGATTTGGGAACAGCCTCTTTCCAACTGTGATTAAGACTGCTGAACAGATCTTGACCCGGATCTGGGCCGTACCCTCCAAATATCCGGACCTGCCTCTTGTTTTTTTTTTTTTTTGCATTACCTTACTTTCCCTTTTCTATTTTCTATTTATGATTTATAATTTATATTTTTAATACTTACTATCGATTTGTACTCCAGGGAGTGCAAAACGCAGAATCATATATAGCTGTGATGATTGTACGCTCTAGTATCAATTGTTTGGCGACAATAAAGTAAAGTAAAGCTTCTGTGCCTCTTTCCTGATGGTAACGAAGAGAAGAGGGCATGTCCTTGGTAATGGGGGTCCAGAATAACATATGCTGCCTTTCTGAGGCACCGCTCTTTGAAGGGGTCTTGGGTACTCCGGGGGCTGGAACACATGATGCAGACAAGAATTGTCTAAACTTACTGTATTGCCTTCACTTTCCTCCTCCTTGTTCTCCATCTCCTTCCCTTTATTCCATGGTCTACTGTCCTTCCCTATTAGATTCCATCTTGTTCAGACCTTTCTCTTCCACCTATCCCCTCCCAGCTACTTGCGTCAATGCCACTTCTCATTCACCTTGATTCACCTATCATCCACCAGCTCGTTCTTCGCCCTGCCCCACAGCTTTATTCAGTCTTTCGACCTGATGAAGGGTCTCGACCTGAAACGTTGGCGATTCATTTCGCTCCATAGCTGCTGCCTGGCCTGCAGAGTTCCTCTAGCATTTCCCGTGTTTTGCTCCAGGCTTCCAGTATCTGCAATCTGTCTCGTCTGGATCGAAACGACTGTAAAAACGAGAGATTGTGCAGATGCTAGAAAGCTTGAATAATGCACGCACAATGTTGGGGAAACTCAGCAAGTCAAGCAGCATCTATGGAGGGGAGTAAACAGTAAAGAGCATAGTGGCCAGAATAAGGTGGGGCAGGGGGTAAGGTGTACAAGCTGATAGGTGAGACCAGGTGGGATGAAGTGAAAAGCTGGGAGGTGATAGGTGGAAGAGGTAAAAAGCTGAAGGGGGAGGAATCTGATTGAAAGAATAGTCAAAAAGAAAGGGGAGGGGAACCAGAGGGGGATGATGGGCAGGTGAGAAGAAAAGGGGCGAGAGGGTAACCAGAATGGGGAGTGGCATAAGAGAGGAGGGATGGGGGGGGTGCAGGGGAGACACATTATCGGAGGTTGGAGAAATTGATGTTCATGCCATCTGGTTGGAGGTTATCCAGACAAAAAGGTGTTGCTTCTCCAACTGGTGTTTGGCCAGACCGTGGCAGTAAAGGAGGTCATGGACAGTCATGTTGGAACAGAAAGTTGAATTGAAATAAGTAGCCACTGGGAGATCCTGCCTTTTGCGGCAGACAGAGTGAAGATGCTCGATAATGTGACCCCTCTTCTTCCCCCCCCCCCCCCCATCTGCAGCGGGTTACGTTGATGTAGAGGAGGTTGCACTGGGAGCGCTGGATACAATAGATAACCCTGACATAATCACAAGTGAAGTGCCACCTCATCTTGAACGATGGTTTGGAGTCCAAATGATGAAGAAGTGAAGGGGCAGGTGTACCACTAGTCACGTTTGCAAGGAGAGGGAGATCAGTGGGGAGGGACAAGTAGACAAGGGAGTCAGCACTGGGGCTCCACAGGGGACTGTCTTGTCTCCCTTTCTCTTCACCATTTACACCTCGGACTTCCAACTACTGCACAGAGTCTTGTCATCTTCAGAAGTTTTCTGATGACTCTGCCATAGTTGGATGCATCAGCAAGGGAGATGAGGCTGAGTACAGGGCTACGGTAAGAAACTTTGTCACATGGTGTGAGCAGAATTATCTGCAGCTTAATGTGAAAAAGACTAAGGAGCTGGTAGACCTGAGGAGAGCTAAGGTACCGGTGACCCCTGTTTCCATCCAGGGGGTCAGTGTGGACATGGTGGAGGATTACAAATACCAGGGGATACGAATTGACAATAAACTGGACTGGTCAAAGAACGCAGAGGCTGTCTACAAGAAGGGTCAGAGCGGTCTCTATTTCCTGATGAGACTGAGGTCCTTTAGCATCTGCCAGACGATGCTGAGGATGTTCTACGAGTCTGTGGTGGCCAGTGCGATCATGTTTGCTGTTGTGTGCTGGTGCAGCAGGCTGAGGGTAGCAGACACCATCAGCATCAACAAACTCATTCGTAAGGCCAGTGATGTTGTGGGGATGGAACTGGACTCGCTCACGGTGGTGTCTGAAAAGAGGATGCTGTCTAAGTTGCATGCCATCTTGGTCAATGTCTCCCATCCACTACATAATGTACTGGTTGGGCACAGGAGTACATTCAGCTAGAGACTCATTCCACTGAGATGCAACACAGAGTGTCATAGGAAGTCATTCCTGCCTGTGGCCATCAAACTTTACAACTCCTCCCCTGGAGGATCAGACACCCTGAGCCAATAGGCTGGTCCTGGACTTATTTCATAATTTGCTGGCATAATTTACATATTGCTATTTAACTATTTATGGTTCTATTACTATTTATTATTTAGGGTGCAACTGTAACGAAAACCAATTTCCACCAGGATCAATAAAATATGACTATGAGTCACGTAGGGAGTGGAGGTGGGCAGTGGGAGGAAGATGTGCTTAGTGGTATTATAGATGGAAGTTTTAGAGGGTGATGTGTTGTATACAGAGGGCCATTGGGATTTGGGTAAGGACAAGGAGAACTCTTATCTCTGTTATGCAAGATGATGATGGGGGCAGCATTGTTGGCAGTGGAAGGGAAAACTCCTTCTTTGGAAAAGGAAGATATCTCTAATGCATTTGAATGGAAAGCCTCATCCTGAAAACAAATACAAGAAAATGTGCAGATGCTGGAAACCCAGAGCTGGAGGCACTCAGCAGATCATCTCTAGAAATTAATAAACAGTCTACGTTTTGGGCCGAGACCCTTCTTCAGGACTAGAGAGCAAGGAGGAAGATCAGGATGAAAAGGTGGGGTGGGGGGAGGGAGGGAGGATAGCTAGAAGGTGATAGGTGAAACCAGGTGGGTAGGAGGCTATCCAGATGGAATATATGGTATCGTTCTTCCATTCTGAAGGTGGCCTCTTTGTGGCATGCAGAGATCATGGACCGGTGAGTCTGGAGAAAATGGGATGAGATGGCACCAGCTATGTCTGCCCCCTTGCTGGCCACTTAGGACGGTCCACGTTCCAAGCCTTCCCCGGTATTGCTCCCCAGCTCTTCCTCTGCTACCTTCACGACTGCATTGGTGCTGCTTCATACTGAGCTCGTCAGTTTCATCAACTTTGCCTCTAACTTCCACTCTGCCCTTAAATTTACTTGACACCCCCCTCTCTGGAGACAAACTGTCGAGCAACATCTTTTGTAAACCTTCTGATTCCTATGGTTATCTTGACTGTATCTCTTCCCATCCTGTCTCCTGTAAAAAATTCTGTTTTCTCAGTTCCTTCATCTCTACTGCATTTGTTCCCAAGATGCAACTTCTGTTTCTAGGACATCAGAGGTGAACTCAGTCTTCAAAGAACAGGGTTTCCCTTCCTCCAGCGTTGATGCTTCCCTCACCTGCATCTTCTCAGAGCCTTAACAATGGCAGAGTTCCTCTTGTCCTTGCTTACCACCCCATCCAACATCCAACACATTATCCTCCGCACTTCTGCTATCTCCAAAGGGATCCTACCATGAATCATATCTTTACCTCCCACCCCTCTTCACTTTCCACAGGGATCGCTCCCTGTCCATTTGTCCTTTCTCACTCTTTTCCCTCCCAGCACTTATCCCTACAAGTGGCTAAAGTGCTACAATTGCCCATTCACTTCTTCCCTTGCCTCCATTCAGGGGTCCCAAAACTGTCCTTCCAGGTGTGGCAACACTTCATCTGTGAGTCTGCCGGGGTTGTCTTATTGTGTCCGGTCCTCTTGATGTGGCCTCCTCTACGTTGGTGAGGTCCGCTGTAAACTAGGGAATGGCTTCTGTAGCATCTCTGCTCCATTGGCCAAAGCAGAATTTCCCGGTGGCCAAGCATTTTAATTCCCATTCCCACTCTGACATATCCACTCTTGTGCCAAGATGTGGCTAACCACAGTGGAGGAGCAGCACCTTGTATTACATCTGGGTAGCCTGCAACCTGACAGCATGAAAATCGATTTCTCCTTACAGTAAAAAAAATCCTCCTGCCCCTTCTGTAACCCACTCTGACCTCTTATCTCTTTTCACCGCCCCCTTGGTCCCTTCATCCTTCCCTTTCTCCTCTCTTATCACATTCCTTCATCTCTGGCCCTTTACCTTTCCTACCCACCTGGCTTCACCTATCACTTTCCCTCTCCCCCCCCCCCCTTTTTATTCTGTCGTGTTCCTCCTTCTTCTCCAGTCCTGACATAGGGTCTCGGCTCAAAACGTCGACTGTTTTTTATTTCTATAAATGCTGCCTGATCTGCTGAGTTCCTCCAGCACTGAGTGCGATCCTGAAAATGTGCAGCTGAGGAAAGTGCAGAGCATTTTTACAAGCAACAGGGTCAGAAGAGGTATCGTCAATATACCTGAGTCATTAGATGTGTAAAAGATGTCAGCGGGTGGTCTGTCTCCAAAGATGGAGGAAGCAAAGTGTCAGAGATAGACCCAAGAAAATTTGAGGGCAGGGTGGAAGTTGCAGGCAAGGGTGATGAAATTGACAAGCTCAGCTTGGGTGCAAGAAGCAGCACTAATGCAGTCATCGATGTAGCGGAGGAAAAGTTGTTAAGTATTACCAGTGTATGCTTAGGAACATAGACTGTTTCACATAGCCGATGAAAAGGCAGGCATAGCTGGGGCCCATGTGGGTGCTCATGACTGCCTTTAGTTTGGAGAAAGTGGCAGGAAACAAAAGGAGAAACTGTTGACGGCGAGGATAATTTTCACTAGACAGGAGGTTTGGTGGAGGAGGGGAACTGGTTAGGTCTGTTGTCAAGCGCATAGTGTTTTAAGGCCTTCCTGATGGGGGTTGGAACTGCTGATTCCCCTGGAGGAATTATGCAAATCACTTTTAAGTACTTATAGGAATCTGTGTCTGGGGCTGTTGCCGACTTCAATTCGCTTAAGGAGGCACACCTTGATTTACAGCTTGCGGTGTCATCTTGGTGATTACTTTGGTGACTGTAAGGGAAAAGAAGTTAGTTAAGAACTGTAGGCAAAATGACATCAGCAAAACAATAATGAGCAATTGTTGGCTGTTATGTGTGCTGAGTTGGCAGGTACATGACTTGTCTGGAGCCCGCAGTTTTCTCCTTTTACTGCACTGGCTGTCACCTGTCCTGTTTCCTAGAGCTTAATCAACCCAGAATCTGGAGTGGGGGGGGTCGTGGGTGGTGTAATCAGAAGTGAAGCTGTTCAGGATATGCACGCGTTCTGTTTGGCAGGAGAGAGGTGTGGGTGACGGTAGCGTCGAAAGTGGTAGAAGAAAAACCCTGTTCTTTGGGGGCGGGGGGGGGGGGGGAAGAGAGATCTCCCCCAGATGTTCCAGAATGGAAAGCCTCACTGAGTACTGATGCAGCCCACTTGAAGAAGGGAATGACATTTTTATGCCTGACATGTGGGAAGCGGTATTTGCAAAAAGACAAAAACGAGAAAATCTGCAGATGCTGGAAATCCAAGCAACACACAAAATGCTGGAGGAACTCAGCAGACCAGGCAGCATCTATGAAAAAGAGTAGAGTCGAGTCAAGTCAAGTCGTCACTTTTTATTGTCATTTCGACCATAACTGCTGGTACAGTACACAGTAAAAAACGAGACAATGTTTTTCAGGACCATGGTGCTACATGAAACAATACAAAAACTACACTGAACTACGTAAACAACACAAAAACTACACTAGACTACAGACCTACCCAGGACTGCATAAAGTGCACAAAACAGTGCAGGCATTACAATAAATAATAAACAAGACAATAGGCGCAGTAGAGGGCAGTAGGGTGGTGTCAGTCCGGGTCGACTTTTCGGGCCGGAACCCTTCGGCAGGACTGGTGAAAAGAAGCTGAGGAGTAGATTTAAAAGGTGGAGGGGAGGGGAAGAGAGAATCACAAGTGATAGATGAAACCTGAAGAGGGAGGGATGAAATAAAGAGCTGGGAAGCTGATTGGTGAAAGAGACAGAAGACCATGGAAGAAAGGGAGGAGCACCAGAGGGAGGTGATGGATGGGCAAGGAGATAAGGTGAGAGGGAAAACGGGATGGGGAAATAATGAAGGGGTGTGTGGGAGGCCTTACTGGAAGTTCGAGAAATCAATGCTTGTGCCATCAGGTTGGAGGCTACCCAAATGGAATATAAGGTGGTGTTCCTTCAACCTAAGTGTGGCCTCATCACGACAGTGGAGGAGACCATTGATTGATATATGGGAATGGGAGGTGGAATTGAAATGGCTGGCTACTGGGAGATCCCACTTTTTCTGGCAGAGGGAGCATAGGTGCTTGGTGAAGCAGTCTCCTCATCTACTTCGGGTAACTCCGATATACAGGAGGCCACGCTGGGACAACGGACACAGTATGTTACCTCAACAGACTCTCGGGTAAAGTGTCACCTCACCGGGAAGGACTGTTTAGGGCTCTGAATGGTAGTGAGGAAGGAGGTATAGGGGTAGGTGTAGCACTTGTTCTGCTTGCAAAGATAAATGCCGGGAGGGAGATCAGTGGGGAGGGACGAATGAACAAGTGAGTCGCATAGGGATCAATTCTTCTGGAAAGTAGAAATTCAAGGGAGGGGGGTGGAGAAGAGAGGGACAGATGTGCTTGGTGGTGGAATCCCGTTGGAGGTGACAGAAGTTTTAGAGAATTGTGTGCTGGACATGGAGGCTGGTTGGATGGTAGGTGAGGACAAGAGGAACCCTATCCCTGCTAGGGTGGTGGGAGGATGGAGTAAGAGCAGACGTGTGTGAAATGGAAGAGATGTGGTTGAGGGCAGCACTGATGGTGGAGAAAGGGAAGCCCCTTTCTTTGAAAAAGGGGGACATCCCCTTCGTTCTAGAATGAAAAGCCTCATCTTGAGAGCAGATGCGGCAGAGATGGAGGAATTGAGAGAAGGGGATGGCGTTTTATAAAGTAACAAGGTGGGAAGAGGTATAATCCAGGTAGTTGTGAGAGTCCGTGGGTTTATAATAGATATCAGTGGATAAGCTGTCTCCAGAGATGGAGACAGTGAGATTGGAAAGGGGAGGGGGGTGTTGCAAATGGATCAGTTAAATCTGAGGGCAGGGTGGAAGTTGGAGGCAAAGGTGGTGAAGAAACTTGGTACCGCTTCCTCCACATGGGCGCAGGAAGCAGCACCAATGCAGCTGTCACTGTAGCATAGGAGAAATGCAGGATGGTCTGTGTTTGGAACGTAGACTGTTCCATGTAGCTGACAAACAGGCAGGCATAGCTGGGACCCATGAGAGTGCCCATGGCTGCACCTTTTGTTGGAAGGAAGTGGGAGGAGCAAAAGGAGAAATTATTTAGAGTGAGGGCAAGTTCTGCTAGGTGGAGGAGAGTGGTAGTGGAGGGGAACTGGTTAGGTCTGGTGTCAAAAAAAGAGAGCTTTGAGGCCTTCCTGGTGGGGAGCGGAGGTGTATAGAGTCTGGGCATTCATAGTAAAAATAAGATGATGGGGGCCAGGAAACCTGAAATCATTGAAAAGATCCAAAGTGTGTGAAGTTTCACGGATGTAGGTATGAAGGGACTGAACTAGAGGGAATGAAACAGTCAAGGTATGCAGATATGAGTTCAGTGGGGCAGGAACAAGCTGAAACAATTGTTCTACCTGGACAAGCGGGTTTGTGGATCTCGGGTAGGAGGTAGAAAGAGGTGGTGTGGGAACTGAGGTTGGTGACGGTGGATGGGAGATCCCCAGAGTCAATAAGGTTGGTGATAGTGTGGGAGACAGTGGCCTTGTGTTCCTTAGTGGGGTTCTGTTTGAGGGGTAAGTAAGAAGAGGTGTCTCGTTGGCGCAGGGTCTCAGCAAGGTAGAGGTCAGTACACCAGACTACTACAGTTGTTGAGATAGAGACAGATTGAGAAAGGTAAGAGGGGTATCAGAGATGGGCCAAATAAGTTTGAGTGGAAGTTGGTGACAAAGTTGATCAAATTTATGAGCTCAGCATGTGTGCAAGAAGCAGCACCAATGCAGTCATCAACGTAGTGGGGGTAAGGTTGGGGAGCATTACCAGTGTCTAGTTGAACGTGGACTGTTTTACGTAGCCAATGAAAAGGCAGTCATAGCTGGGGCCCATGTGAGTTCCTGTCACTACACCTTTATTGGAGAATGTGAGAGGAGCCAAAAGGGAAAAAAAAATTGAGAAGAACCAGTTCTGCCAAATAGTGGGTGGTGGTAGAGGGGAATTGATTAGGTCACATGCATCCCATCACATGGGAATGCTAGTAGAAGGGATTTTTGGCATCTGTAATCTGTCTCCATTCTAATCAAACTGGGGAGTATCTGTCTTGGCACAGCAAGTTCCAGGGAGTCAATAGCGATGCCTTGGGGTCCCATCCAATGCTCACTTAATTGGGAGAAGAGTTTAAAAACTGGTACTTCCCATAGAAAGACTGTGTTTTCCACATTTGCAGAATCCCTTGTGTTTGGAGTAGTTTCAGTGCAGATGCGGGGAGTGTAGGGGCAGATGTGAGCTGAGGGAAAAATTGGAGTGTTACCGGTGTATGTTTGGAAACATGAAGCGTTCTACATAGCTGACAAAAAGGCACGCCTTCCTCGGGCCCGTGGCTTAGTTTGGAGAAAATGGGAGGAGCCAAAACGGGTGAGGAACAGAGAAAACTTACAGCGCAATACAGGTCCTTCGGCCCACAATGCTGTGCCGAACATGTACTTACTTTAGAAATTACATCGGGTTATCCATAGTTCTCTATTTTTCTAAGCTCCGTGTACTTATCCAGGGTCTCTTAGAAAGACCCTGTTGTATCCGCCTCCACCACCATCGCTGGCCACCCATTCCACACACTCACCACTCTTCTGCGTTTTTTTAAAAAAAAACAACTTGCCTCTGACATCTCCTCTGTACCTACTTCCATGCACCTTAAAACTGTGTCCTCCGGTGTTAGCAATAACATGACAGAACCAAACATTTCTGCCAGAGGGAGGATGGGAACTGGTTAGGTTTGTTGTCGAGGAAGAAAAGTTTTAAAGCTTTCAGTTGAACTACTGATTTCCCTGGAGTAATTCTTATGCAAATCACTTTTAAGTACTTGTAGGAATCTACCTGACTGGGGCTATTGCTGACTTCACTTGTGTTAAGGAGGTACACCTTGATTTACAGCTTGCTGTGTCATCTTGGTGATTTTAAAAAAAAGTGAGTTAAGTGTTTGCAAAATGACATCAGCAAGGAATAAGCAAATGTTGACTGTTATGTGTGCTGAGTTGGCAGGTACATGGCTTGACTGGAACCCACAACATTCTCCTGTGACAGCACTGGCTGTCAGCTATCGTGTTCCCCAGACCTTAATCAACCCAGAATCTGGAATGGGTGGTGGTGTATCAGAAGCAAAGCTGTTCGGGATATGCACACGTTCTGTTCGGCAGGAGAGAGATGCAGGTGACGGTGGCATCGATGGTGATAGAAAGGAAACACTGTTCTTCGGGGGCCGGGGGGCCTCACTCTGAGCACAAATGCGGCAGAGCCAGAGAAACTGAGAGAAGGGAATAGCACTTTTACAACTGATAGTGGGGAGAGGTATCGTCAAGATAAATAATAGTCAATAGGTTTGTAAAAGATGTCGAGATGGAGATAGGTTGAGAAAGGAAAGAGGTGTCTGAGATGGCCCAAATAAATTTGAATGGAAGTTGGAGGGAAAGTTACTGGAATTGCCGAGCTCAGCATGGGTGCAGGAAAGAAGTCAGTGATGTAGTGGAGGAAAGGCTGGAGAGTGTTACCAGTGTCGATTTGGAAAGGCTCTTCCACACTGCCAACAACAAAGGCAGGCATGGCTGTGGCCCATGAGAGTGCCCATGGCGACTGCTTTACTGGAGAAAGTGGGAGGAGAGAAAAGAATTATTTTGAGGGTAAGGACCAGTTCTGCCAAGTAGAGGAGGGTGGTGGTAGAGGGGAACTGGTGAGGTCACACGTGTTCGTCATGCAGGGGAGTGCTAAAAGGGATTGCAGCATCTGTAATCTATCCAATTTAATCAAACTGGGGAGTGTCTGTCTTGGCACTGCAGGTCCATAGTGACGCCCTGGGATCCCATCCAGTGCTCACTTGATTGGCACGTTGAGTTAACAACTGGCACTTTCCATAGAATGACTATATTTTTCGTAGTCATAGAGTAATTCTTTACAGCGCCAGTGATTGGTGCTGTATTCCTGCTGTTATCTGTAAGGAGTTTGTATGTTCCCTGTTACTGTATGGGTTTCCTTCCACATTCCAAAACCAGGTTGGTATGAGTTAGTGAGTTGTGGGCATGCTTTCTTGGCACTGGAAGCATGGCGACACTTGCCCACTGCCCCCAGAGCATCCACAGATTGTTGGATGTTCATACGTTTCAATGTGTGTGTGACAGAGCTAATCTAGAGAGATACAGCGTAAAACATGTTTTATGGCCCACCAGTGCGCGGTGGGGCAGCCGGTAAAGCCATTGTCTCCCAGCACCAGAGACCTGGCTTCAAATCCTGCCCTTGGGTGCTGACTGTGTGGAGTTTACCCAGTGACCATGAGGGTTTCTTCTGGGTGCTCTCAGTTCCTCCCCTAACCCAAGGGTGTGAGAATTGGCTGGTTATTTGTCAATATAAATTACCCCTGGTGTGTAGGTAAGTGGGAGAATCTGGAAGGACTTAAAGATATTGTAGAGTCTTTTAAAAAAGAATATTAATGTTGGGTCGGTGTAAATTGGTGTTTAGTGGCCAGCGTGGACTCATTGGGGTGACGGGTCTGTTTCCATGCTGTTTATCTGAGGCTACGTCCACACTAGACCGGATAAATCCGTAACTGAAGCTATTTCTCTTTGCTTTGACCCTCCGTCCACATTGAAACGGCTTTTTCCTCCCCCAAAAAATCGGAGCTTTTCTAAACATTCTCCAGAGCGTTTAAATCTGAAAACACCGGTTGGGCAGTGTAGTGTGTACGGGGTAACCAGTGCTTCTTAAAAACGCTGTCATGACGTGCCGGAACAAATGGTGGCGGCAGTGCGGCATTTCATTGTTTTCTTGACACCACAACAACAATGGCGGAAGGCTTCATGTGTGTGTTGTTTACTTTATTGTCTACGTTAATAGTTTGTTTGGAGTTAAACATAGCTATCTACCACGTACAGGCAGCATATCTACGTACAAAAAGGCGTCTTTTGTACTCACAGTCGTTGTGCAATGGATCTGCACAACGTCAACGTTGTTATCAACCGTACAAAGACTGGCGGTTTTGGAGATGACCCGTCCAAACCAGTGTCCTGCGCATGCCTAGTAGGAGGAGATTCACCCAAATACCTGTTTTAATGTGGACGGAGGTATTTTCAAAAACACCTGACGTGGACGTCTATCGTTTTTATGCGAAACCGGCGTTTTCAAAATTATCCGGTCTAGTGTGGACGTAGCTTAAGTTCACTGGCCTTCAACACCCATTTGCACTTTTTTAAAATCAGAAAATCCCTGATTTGTTTACGCTACAATCTCATTGGTTTCCCTCAGATTCTTCCACTTGTCTCTTCAGAATGGGTAATTAACACTGGCCAATTAACCTATCAACCCCGCTTGCTATTGGGATGTGGGAGGAAACCAGAGAATGTGAAGAAACACTTGCTGTGATGGGGGAGAGCATGCAAACTCCACACAGCCAGTATGTGATGTCAGGATTGAACCCCGATCACTGGTGCTGCGAGGCAAGCTGTACCTCTATGCTGCCCTTTAAAGTTTACAGGTTAAATGTTAGTTTTATTTGTCGCATGTACATCGAAAAATCAGTGACGTGTCATTTTGCGTCGATGACCAACGCAGATAGTGGATGTGCTGGGCGCAGCCCGCAAGTGCCGTGATGCTTCTGGCACCAACATAGCATGCCCATAACTTACTAACCCTAATCGATACGTCTCTGTATAAGCCAGGAGGAAACCAAGCACCCGAAATAAGCCCACGTGGTCACGGGGAGAGTGTGCAAATGGTAGTGGGAGCTGAATTTCCGATTGCCTGTGTTGTAAAGCTTTACGCTAACCATTGTGCTACCGTGCTCCTAATTCATTCAGAGGCCATCTCTAGCAAACTAGAGTCCACCATCCATCTCTAATTGTACTGTCTTTGAGTCTTTTTGGACAGAAGCAAAGAATGAACTGGATTGCTGTATCTCACAAAGTTGCTGGTGAACGCAGCAGGCCAGGCAGCATCTCTAGGAAGAGGTACAGTCGACGTTTCGGGCCAAGACCCATCATCAGGGCTAGTCCTGAGGAAGGGTCTCGGCCCGATACGTCGACTGTACCTCTTCCTAGAGATGCTGCCTGGCCTGCTGCATTCACCAGCAACTTTGATGTGTGTTGCTTGAAATTCCAGCATCTGCAGAATTCCTCGTGTGTGGATTGCTGTATGCTTGTAATCAATAGGCCAGATTGATGATGGAGACAGATTTCCTTCCTTAATCCATATACTATAAATGAAGCATATGTTAATTCCAGTAGTATCTGTGACGGTGAGCAGGAAGCTAACTTAATTCCAAATGTCCTTAATTGACTGCAACCAAGATGGTGATGGCTCCTGGTGTACGAGTGAAGCAACAGCACCCTTGGATTCGACGTCGGCGAGATCCAGGTGTATGGCTCCGGAAGGGGAAGGTGGGAGAACACACACCAATTGTCATTGAGAGGTCAGAAGTGGAAAGTGTGCAGCTTTAAGTTGTGTGTCCACATTTGGAGGATCCCAGCTGGGCTTGACATTGAAGTCCTGAAGAAAACACACCAGTTGCTCGATTTCATTGGAATTTTCAGGAGATGAGGTATGTCATCAAAAAAAAACTTGAGCATTTTTTTTCCGATGTACACTGGAGAACACCACTCTAGTTGAATTGCAAGCTAGTGTGGAGGCTTTAATGTGCAGGGTTCAGGAGGCTGCAGAGGGGCTGTAGGCTAAGCCAACTCTGTCAACGGCTCAGCCCTCCCCACCATGGAGGACATCTTCAGGAAGATGACATCCACCACAAGGGCTCTCACCATTCGGGATATGCACTCTCTCTTACTAATATTGGGGAGGGGTTACGGGAGCTAAAGGCCCACTGTCAATGATAAGAAACAGCTTTGTGTCCTTCATCATCAGATTGCTGAATAGTCTGGGATCCCTACCTTGTTATTCCCTTTTTCTCCCCTGTTATTTTTGTAATTTATAGTGTTTCTATTTCTTTGCACTGTGATAGCGCTGCAAAACAACAAATTTTGAATCTGTGATAGGCCAGATTGCACTTGGAATATGGTGAACAGTTTTGGACCCCTTATCTAAGAAAGATCTGCTGGTATTGGAGAGAGTCGACAGAAAGTTCATGAGAATGATCTTGAATATGAAAGGGTTAATATACGAGGAGCATTTGGCTCTGCAGCAATGGTCACTGGAGTTTAGAAGGAATGAGTATCTATTGAACGTAGAACAGGGGGCTCCTAACCTTTTTTATGCTATGGCCCCTACCATTAACCGAGGGGTCCATGGACCCCCAGGTTGGGTACCTCTGATATAGAAAGTCCTTGGTAGAGAGGATTCTTATAGTGGGGGAGTCTAATGCAAAAGGCTACAGCCTCCGAATAAAAGAGCAGAGATGAGGAAGTTGTTCTTTGAACCTGGAATTCATTGCCATGGACAGCTGTGGAGGCCAAGTCATTGAGTATATTTAAAGCAGAGGTTGATAGGTTCTTGATCAGTAAGCGTGTCAAAGGTTATGGAGAGAAAGCAGGACAATGGGATTGAGGGGGATAGTAAGCCATAATAAAATAGCAGAGCAGACTTGATGGGCCAAATAGCCTAGTTCTACTGTCTTCTCTGATTTTGAAATCATTCATTGGATTTGTATTTGCGTCCCAAGTCACACATCTGGAATGTTCTGCTATTCCATGTGATAAAATGACTGAAAGAGCGTTGACTACGTGGATAACAATGAGAGGCAAGGCAGTCTTAACCTGCGACCTGAGTTTCTCAAGGGCAAGCAGAGTCGGGACTATACAATGGAACGTCCAGTGTAGTCAGGCCTTGAATGTATCAACGCAGGCAGCATCTTTGGAAAATAGGAATTGTTTATTTTTACCAGTCCGGGAACCTGACTAAATGTTTCCGGCATTTTGTTTATTTCAGATCTCAATTGAATTCTCTATTTTTAGAAACCAGTACTTCATGTCAAATTGTCAAACTTTAGGTAATCCTCCTACTGTCTGAATCAAATTGGACCATTTCTGCCCCTATCATTTGGCTCAGTATTTCCTTTTCTCTGCAATCTGCAGTTTTGATTTTCTTTGACAATTAATACGGGCTTGAAAAGGGGACAGCCTCTGATCTGTAGCTGGGCACCTGTACAGACCTATATTATACAGATAATTGAATTATTTATATTCCAATCTTGTCACTTCTGGTCCCTTTCAACAGCTATCTTGTTGAAGGTATGGGCAGCTGATAAATCCTCAGATGCATTTGGTCCTCCAGCTCATTTGTGCTCTTGATGGCTAAGACACTGATGTAACCTAGACATACACGATACGCAAAAACAAGTCGGTGTCAGCTGAGTCTCTGTGGTGCTGTACCTGTGCCTCTCAGTCAGCAGGCTGTGGGTTTGTCAATCCAGAGACTTGAATGTATCAATCTGGATTAAGTTGTCAGAGGATGGGATGTTACTGAAGCTCTTGTCTGTTTTCTGGGTGTGAAAGGTGAAATGATAGAAATGTAAGGAAGGACAGCGCAAGCCGGTATTTATACCTCATCATCAGTGAAACAAATTATCCAGATTGTCCTACTAATATCAATCTAACCATTCCTTCCCACATAGCCCTCCATTTTTCTTTCATCCATGTGCCTATCTAAGAGCGTCTTGAATGTCCGTAATGTATCTGCTGCTACTTGACGCACCTGAAAGCACATTCCACACACCCACCACCCTCTGGAGAAAAAAAACCTATATCGCTCATTCCCCTTCCCTCCTACATTTTCCTCCAATCATCTTAAAATGATGCCTCTTCCACCACCCCCCCCCCCATTAGCTGTTTACGCCCTGGGGAAAAGGTCTGGTTAAGGTAGATTGTGAGGTAGAGTCTATTTTAAGTGCCATTGCAAAGAAGGTACGACAGTGCTTCTACTCCTAGAAGTTTGCACAGATTCAGCACGTCATCTGAAACTGATAAACTTCTGTTAGATGCACAGGGGAGAGTAATCCTTGCTGGCTGCTTTGTAGCCTATTTTGGAAACATCAATGCCAATGAATGGAAAAATCTACAAAAGATGGTGGATACAGCCCAGTCCATCATAGGTAATGTCCTCCCCACCAAGGAGAGCTACCACAAGAAAGTTGCATTCATCATCAAGGTCCCCCTTCACGCCGGCCATGGTCTCTTCTCACTGCTGCCATTGGGAATGAAGTACAGAAGCCTTGGGGCCCACACCACCAGATTCAGGAACAGTTATTAGCTTTCAACCATCTGGCTCCCGAACTAGAGTGGCTAACTTCACTCCTCTCAACCCTGAACTGATTCAATAACCTATGGACTTATTTACAAGGACTCTACAAATAGTGTTCTCAATATTATTTATTTGCTTTTTTTTTGTATTTGCACAAGCGTTTCCTTTTGCACTTTGGTTGCTTGTCAGTTTTTCATTGATTCTATTGTATTGCTTCTACTGTGAATGCTTGCAGGAAAATGAATCTCAGGCAAGTGCACCTAAGAAACAAAGACACTTCGTTAAAATGCTGTTTCTGGATTTCATTTCGACATTCAACACTACCATCCCACAGACATTGAACAAACTCGTACTCCTTGGTCTAAATACTCCACTGTACAACTGGATGTTGAATGTCCTAACTCACAGTCAGGGCGCACAACCGCTGCTCCCTCCCCATCATCCTGAACACAGGTGCTCTCCACCCCAGTGCTGTGTGCAGAGCCCGTTGCTGTACACTCTGCTCGCAGGCGACCGCATAGCTAAACACACAGATAAAACACCTCAATAATCAAGTTTGTTGATGTGGGGCTCATCACAAACAACAATGAGATGGCCCGCAGAGAGAAGGTGAAGGAGCTCAAAGCCTAGTGTCCCGCAAATAATCTCTTCCTCCATGTCAACAAGACAAAGGAGATGGTTATCAACTTTGGGAGAACTCTCACCACTCATACCCCTCTTTATATTGGCGGCACAGGTGGAAACTGAGAGCAGTTTCAAACTCATAGGAATGGACATCTCACACAACCTCCCATGGTCCCATTATACACCATCAAGAAAGCTCACCAACAGCTCTGCTTTTTTGAGGAGACTGAAGGGAACTGGACTATGTACATCTATTCTCGCATCATTCAAAGTTTCAAAGGTACATTTAATGTCAGAGAAATGCATATGATATACATCCTGAAATGCTTTTTCTTTGCAACCATCCATGAAAACAGGAGTGCCCCAAAGAATGAATGACAGTTAAATGTTAGAACCCCAAAGCCCCCCAGCTCCCCACTCCCGCGTGTAAGCGGCAGCAAGCAACAGTACACCCCCTACCCCCACTGGCAAAAAAAAGGCATCAGCACCCGCCATTGAGCACTCAAGCGTGAGCAAGGCAACAGTAAAGACAGACTTGCAGTACTCCAAAGACTGCATTATTCACCCTGCATTCGACATACCACAGGATCTCTCTGTCTCTCTCCCTAATAAGGTGTCTCTGTTTCGGTTGTGCAGTAGAGAGCATTCTGAAGGCTGATTTATACTTGCGCGTGCGGGCTACGCCGTAGGCCTGATTTATACTTTTGCGTAGCCCTGCGCTGTAGTGAGCATGCGTAGTTGTGTCTGCGTTGCTCTGCAATTCACCGCCAAAACGCTAGTTGGCGGTGGGGTTTCTATGCCACTGTGTTGAGTTTCTTCGTGACAGACATGGACGAGGAAATGCATCTCAAATGTTTTCGGATGTCGGCAGGTAGATTTGACGATTTGGTTCATCGTCTCTGACCATTTATTTTGCATCAGTGTACAGACATGGCGGAGAAAAGCAACCGGAAATGCGATGCTACCAAGCGGACCAATCAGAGTTGTTGCGGTCTGCATTGCTGCGACACGCGAGTTACAGTTTTGGGGAGATGCTTGTTACCCTATGGCATAGGGTACCCAGTAGCTGCGGCGTACATTTGATGCAGAAGTATAAATTGGGCTTAACACTGCATTACTGCATGGTACGGAAACTGCACTGCGGCTGACATAAAGGCTCTGCAACGGGTAGTCAAAGCTGCCCAAAGCACTGGCACCAGCCTACCTGCCCTCAGGGATGTGTATATAGAAAGGTGCTGGAAAAGGGCTACTAACCTATCCACCCTGCTCCTGACGAAGGGTCTCGGCCTGAAACGTCGACTGTACCTCTTCCTAGAGATGCTGCCTGGCCTGCTGCGTTCACCAGCAGCTTTCATGTGTGTTGCACCCTGCCCATGGATTGTTTGTCCCATTCTCATCTACGTAACGTCCATTCCAGACTCAAAAACATCTACTTTCCCCAAGCAGTAAGGCCGGTCAACTGCTCCACCCACTAATCCAACTCTCCAACCCCCCCCCCCCCCCCCCACCATTACTTTGTCAGTCCTGTCGGTCACCTTATGTACAGACACTCCTGTGCCTAGCATCACTTTACGGATATACAATCAATCCATGTATACAATCTGTCGTGTTTTTAAAATTATTATTGTGTTCTTTATCTTGAGGCTTCGTATCTAGAGTAACAATTATTTAGTTCTCCTTTATGCTGGATATGACATTATAATTTTGAATATGGTGATATACAAGTACTTTGATCGTATAGGGTCCAGGAAACAATTCAATTCTTATAATAGCAGGGCAGCTGCTGTACTTGAGCCTGGTGGTATGTGCTTTCAGTCTTTTCTATCTTCTGTCCAATGGAAGAGGGTAAAAGAGAGATCCCTCGGCTGGCTGATGCTTTGATTATGCTGATTGCTTTATTTAGGCAGTAAGGAAGCTAACAGAACTGATGCCTCAGCTCCAGGGTTCTGGGTTCAAGCCTGACCTTTTTGTGCTACCCAAGTGGGGTTCGCACATTCTCTCTGCAATGAAATATGTTTCGCCCAGATTTTCCAACTTCTGTCCACAACCTGTAGTGGGAAGCAGGATGAACTCTGGGTGGAGCAGCATCCGTGAGGGCAGAAGAATTGTCGTTTCTGGTCAAGACCCTGCTTCAGGATTTGAATCTTCCCCATCTCACTTGGGTTCACCTCCTCCTTTTCCTACCCGTTTTCCCTTTCCTTTCCAGTCCAATGAAAGTCTCGGCCAGAAACATCGCCTGTTTGTTTTCCTCCAGAGATGCTGCCTGACCCACTAAGTTCCTCGAGCATTGTGTGTGTGTGTGTGTGTGTGTGTGTTGATCCAGATTTCCAGCACCTGCAATCTCTCTTGTATCTCCCTAATTAATGTGGTTAGGTGCAAGTGAGTTTGTATGCACAGTTTGGATCTAGGCATGTTAACCAAAATTGCATTTGGCATTGTGGTTTTGAGAATGATTGAGCAGACTTTGTGTGTGTTTGCTTGTGGTATTTCTACCTCCAGGCACTGCACATTTGACTGTTTTACATTTTCTGACTGAGATAGAAATATCCTGGTTATAGTTTGATAAATTGTTTGCATGAGTTAATTGAAAAACATAGAAGGTTTAAAATGGCACTAGTTAATATAGCAATACCTTATTGGCAGCAAGCAAATCTGCTATCTACTCTTAATGGGTTTCTTTGTTTTGTGGCTGCCTGTAAGGAGACAAATCTCAAGGGTAAATATACTATGCATACTTTGATAATGAATGTACTTTAAACTTTGAAAGACAAGGCTTATAATTCTCAACCTCAGTAATTCCTGGTTTAAAGTTCACATTAAAGCCAATTATACCCTCTACCACTTCCCCATCAAAACCAAGTGAAGACAATTAGTTCAATAGTTAACCTGATGTTTTAGGTCATTCTGGGGAAAGGTTCTGTTCTTTTCTCAGTAGGGTTTGTGTAAACTTTTAGCCTAATGATTTATCTAAGCTTTCAATGAGTGTGGTCTAATGCTTCTGATGAAGACCTGGTCTTCCTTGCAGACAAATCTGTATTAAGTTTGAAAGATAATTATTGTGCTTGGTCAGTAGCAGCATATGCATTCCATGTTCTTTTGATATTGATGCATTTCATAGGAACATTACTTAGAAAATGATTCACATAGCTGCTGAGGTACAGATTTAGGGGCAAATGGCCAAAAACCTAGGCAAAAATCCTCATTAGGAGTGACACAAACCACGTTGGAGGAACTCAGCAGGCCAGGCAGCATCTGTGGACCAGAGTAAACAGTCAACGTTTCAGGCAGGTACCCGTCATTAGGACCACCACCACTGACTGTTTACTGTTTTCCAAAGATGCTGCTTGACCTGCTGAGTTCCTCCAGCATGTTGCGTGTGTTGCTTTGGATTTTTTTCTAGCGTTCATGAGGGAGGAGTAATGAAAATATTTGGGGAGTGAATTCTGGAGTATTGAGTCCAAGGAAGCTGAAGGTAAGGTTACCAATGATGGAATCATTTACAACAGTGAAAGCAAGGCAGAAATGGAGGAGTTATGAAATCTTGGATTGGGGAACGGAGACGGAGCAACAAATTTAGGGAAGGTGAGAATTTTCATGTATGACTCAACCAGCAGACAATTGAGGATAGGGAATGGGATCACCAAATTAGGATGTGAGAAGTACAGTTCTAGATGTGTGAAATCTATGGAGTGTGAGAGGTGGGAGTCTGGCCAGTGGGGCAAAATGTGTAGAGTGCAGTCAGTGTTCCCAATATCAAACTTTGGAATGCCGTTGTGAGCATTGGATTGATCTTAACCCTGGGTGGTGAATCAGGTTTATTATCACTGATGTCATTAAATTTGTTGCTTTGTGGCAGTAGTAGAATGCAAGACTTAATAATTACAAGAAATTAATATATAAGCACGAAAGAGTAATAGCAAGGTTGAGAGCAAGAAAAATATTGAGTGTTCATCTTTAGGTGTCTGTTCCTCCTCCCTAATGGGAGGGCATGTCCCAGATGATGGTCCTTAATGATGCCACTTTCTTGAGGCACTGCCTTTCAAAGATGGTGGGAGGGCTGTACCCATGAAGGAACTGATTGACTACAACCCTTTGCAGCTTCCTTCGATCCTCTGCATTGGAACCTCCATGGCTGATTTACCCAATGTACTTTGGTGAGATAGCAAATCTCCACAAACTTGTAGTGAAGTATGGTTGGTTTGCCGCCTTTGTGATTGCATCAATTTGTTGGGCCCAGGATAAATTTTCTGAGATGCTGATGCCCAGGAACATGAAACTGCTCAGCAATTCCACCAGTGTGACCCCTCAATGAGGACTGATGTGTGTTCTCCTGATTTCCTCTTCCTGAAGTCCACAATCGATTCCTTGCTTGTGCCGAAACTGAGTGCAAGGTTATTGTTGTGACACCTCTCAATCAACCGATCTATTTTACTCCTGTACGCCTCCTTGTCACCATCTGAGATTCTGCCAATAGTGGTGTCACTGGCGAATTTATAGATGCTGTTTGGTTTTGCCCCACCACACAGTAATGAGTGTAGAGAAAGTAGAGTGGTGGATTAAGCACACATCCTTGAACTGCTCTGTTGCTGATTATCAGTGTGGAGGAGGTGTTATTTCTGATCCGCACTGACAGTAGTCCCTGGAAGAGGAAGTTAAGGGTCCAATTGCAGAGGGAGGTATGGAGCTTGTTAATAAGTAGAGTGAGTGATGGTGTTGAACGCTGAGCTGTAATTGATAAACATAGGCCTAATGCTTACTGCGACAGCAGGTCTACAGCAGACGCAATCTCACTGGCTCTCCACTCGGCTTTGCAGCATTGGGACAACAGCACACATTAGGCCAGGGGTGTGCTGTGGTCCAGGTTCTCCAAAGCTTAGTGGAGAGCCAATGAGATTGTGTCTGCTGTAGACTTGTGGTAGGCAAATTGCAGCAGATCTAGGTCCTCCTCAGGCAGGAGTTAATTCTATTTATAATTAACCTCTCTAAGTACTTCATCGCAGTACTGGGCAATAGTTTTTGAGGTGGCTCACCCTGCTCTTGGCACTGGTATGATTAATGCCCTTCCTGAAGCAGGTGAGAACCTGTGACTGCAGCAATAGGAGATTAAGGATGTCCTTGTATGCTCCAGTCAGTTGGTTGGCGCAGGTTTTCAAGTACCTCATTGATGTCTGATACCATGAGAGGGTTCACCCTCCTGAAGCATGTTCTGACATTGACTTCTGTGACAGATGACAGGGTTGCCAGGTGCTGTGGGGATTCGCACAGATGTAGTTTTATTCTCCCTTTCAACATGTGCATGAATAGTGTTGACCTCGGCAGAGAGCGAGGCATCTGCCATTTATGCAGTTAGGTTTCGCCTTGTTGAAAATAATAGTATGCATACCCTCTCATGCATCAAATTGCCTGTAACCACACAGAATTGCCTTTTCGCTCTCGCAATTGCCCTCAGTATGATGTACCTAGACTACCTGTAGGGATCTGGGTCACCAGTCTTGAATGCCACGGATCTAGCTCTCAACAGACTGCAAATCTCCTGCTTCATCCAGGGCTTCTGGTTTGAAAGCGCAAACTTGTTCATGTAATTCTTGAAGTTGGTGACGTCTGTGACATATTCATACAGACCCAAAGATGAATCCCTGCGGATGGTCCTAGTTGACCGATTCAGAGCAGCCCTGTGAATGCTTCTCCACCTTCCTTATTCATAGAATCATAGAAATTCACAGCACATTAATGCTTTAACTGTCATTCATTTTTTGGGGCACTCCTCTGTTTTCGTGGATGTTTGTGAAGAAAAAGAATTTCAGGACGTATGTTGTATACATTTCTCTGACATTAAATGTACCCATCGAACCCTTTGGCCCACAATGTTGTGCCAACCATGTAACCTACACTAGAAACTGCCTAGAATTACCTACCACATAACCCTCTCTTTTTCCGAGCTCCATGTACCTATCTAAGAGTCTCTTAAAATACCCTAAGTACCTCTACCACTGTTGCTGGCAGAGCATTCCAGTGTGTTTGTATTTTTAAAAAAACTTACCTCTGACATCCCCCTTGTAGCTACTTCCAAGCACCTTAAAACTATGTCTCCTCATGTTAACCAGTTCAACCTTGGGGGGAAAAAAAGTATCTTGCTTTCCGCCCGATCAATGCCTCTCATCATCTTGTACACCTCTATCAAGTCACCTCTCATCCTCCGTCACTGTAAGGAGAAAAGGCCAAGTTTACTCAGCCTATTCTCATAAGGCAGGCTCTCTAATCCAGATAACATGCTTGTAAATCTCTTCTGCACTCTCTATATCCACATCCTTCCTGTAGTGAGGTGACCAGGACTGAACACTACTCCAAGTGGGGTTGACTATACCTTTTCATGGTCCTCACCAAGGTGGTTAACCTGGATACATAACGTGATTTGCAATTGTTAAAGTGTACATCAGTGGAATGTCCAAGTCTTAAGGGGAGTTAAAAGACAAACCCATTAATCAATTCTAGGGCTTCCACATCTGGCAGGAGGTTCTGTTATAATTGTCAATGAAAATGGACTAAATCCAAAGTGAAATATTTTCTTCATGTTTGGTTCACTGTTGATTGGATTTCCACTGCTTTAAGAGCAGGATACTTGCAAGATCATGAAAGGCAAAATGTCTGACTAGCAGGTGCATGATGTTATGTTCATGAAGTTGCTAAGTAAGCAATCCATCCCTAACAACTGCTCTGCGACAGATCCAGACATGAGCTTAGAGAAATCACCTGGCCTTCACCCCACATCTTTCTGCTACAACTTGCGCTGGAGAGTTTGTGAGGCTGCAGTTCAGAGTGACTGTTTATCCGAGTGTTGTTATACATCTCCTTTATGACTTCATGTTTATTATCCAATAATATTCCTTTGTGGGCAGAAAAATCTTGCCTATTGTTGAATGAATCGCCCTCATCTGTAAACCCTGCTTTCAAATCATGAATACCATGAATAAACTCTTCTCTCCTGATGAGAGATGGCAGTGAGGTGATTGAATCAAAGTGCTTGAACTTGTGAAGGGTTTTGATAGACACACTGATGGAAGACCACGGTTAGCGACCTCGACTATAGAATATTCCCAATGTAAGACAGCACTGAGCAAAGCTCAGTTCCAATACCACCTTTGCAGTGGTATGAAGGTGGAACTTGTTTTGCTGGGTTTGAAGTGAATAGGAGATGTATTTAAGGAGAGACTGGATAATTGCATTGGTGGGGGTGAGCCCAGATTACAGGGATGTATTGATTGTGCAAGTTAAAGATCAGGAGCAGGATGTGTGAACCTTAAATTGCTAGTCCGAACTGTTTGGGCTCAATGACCCCTCTGTCCTGCGGATCGTTGGGGGTTGACTTGATTGCTCCGGAACTTGGTTGGCCTGTAGGCATGCAACAAATGCATGAACGTTTGACAGCAAGCATTTCTCTCTGTGCGTCCATCAGGTCTGAAAATCAGAACACTGGTGTGAGTGTTATTGGTGAAAATGATGGTGAACATCTTTGCTCAATTGTCCCTTGCTCCTTGGAGTGTGTTTAGTATGGACACACCATCTGTTGAGCTGATAACTATGGACATGTGGAATTATATACTGTACATGTATTAGGAATTTGCTGTGATGTGTTAGGGTGTGTAGAGCAACAAAAAAACATTCAACAATATTAAGAATAAAGAATTATGCAGGGTAGATTCTAGTTAATTGGTCATCGGTTTATCAGGGCAGCCACTTATTTTGGGGCAACTCTTAATGAATGGAAACTAATATAGCAAATAGCTGGGATTCCTTTCGTTTATTTGGACACTGTGCTACTTAATCGGGACAGAAGGCTGTTGCTGAACAGTTTCTAACTAGTCAGTCATGTGCACTTGTGTGGCCGTTAGATGCTACACCATGCTTAGAATGAGCAGTTTTTAAATAGTGTCAGTTGTGTGCGATTGTGTTTAAAAAGCAGGGACTTTTGCCACTGATAATTGACAAGAAAGATATCAGCAAGACAATTCAGAACCGTTTTGCTCACTGCAGTCTAAGCCTTCAGGCTTGGAAATGCCAGAAATGGCTGGGAGTGAAAATGAAATGGGTAGGTTCGATGGGTACATTTAATGTCAGAGAAATGTATACAATATACGTCCTGAAATTCTTTTTCTTCACAAACATCCACGAAAACAGAGGAGTGCCCCAAAGAATGAATGACAGTTAAAGCATTAGAACCCCAAAGCCCCCCCCCACCCAGCTCCCTCCTCCCACGGATAAGCAGCAACAAAGCAGTGAACCCCCTGTTCCCCCACTAGCATAAAAGCATCAGCGCCCTCCACTGAGTACTCAAGCATGCAGCAAAGCATCAATAACGACAGACTTACAGTACCCCTAAAGACTACTCCTACACCCCGTAATTCGACGTACCACAGGCACTGTCTCCCTAATAAGGGAAAAAGAGGTGTCCCTGTTTCATAGCGAGAGGGAAGACATAACAAACAACTCGCCAATTTATGATGTTAAGTCTGTTGCGTTGCTTTTTCCGAGCTCTGTGCCCAGAGAATCCGCTCTGGATGCACCGCTCCAGATGTTCCGTGTTCTCCCGCGACACCTCAGTTGGGGGCGCTGACCTTGAATCAGCCTGTCGCCAGAGCCACGAAAATCCAGCACCCTGAATTCGTGCTAGTCTTCTAGGCCTTGTCCTTGGCATATCAAAAAGTGTCCGGTCGTGAGGTCCTGAGAACGGGGTCCCGTTCCCGCAAAGAACCGAAGTCAGTGCAACTCCAGGTCAGTCTTCAAAAGAACCTTGGAAAGGGAAAAAAGATATTTAAAGATGGAAATAGAGCTGTTTCCGACGATGCAAGCAAAGGAGTTGGTGTTTAGCGACATCTTAACTTAGCTCCGCCCTCCGATGCTACTTCAAGTTACGAATATGAAGAACTTGAAATATCAATCATCTTGAATGTTACCTTTGGTCCCCACTGGACACTCAGCTCTCATCTGTGGCTCCAAGTAGGTATTTGCATGTGACGGTGACTGATGAAATATCTTGGCCCAAAATGTCGACTGTTTGTTAATTTCCATAGATGCTGCCTGACCTGCGTTCCTCCAGCATTTTGTCTGTTGTTACACCAGGTAGGTTAAACCAGGCGAGTGTAGCCAGTGGGTTTCATACCCCGATGAGATTGGGGACATCCCTGCCGTAGCATGTGAAGTCAGCTCCA
The DNA here is from genome assembly GCF_030028105.1 of Mobula birostris. Taxonomy (NCBI): domain Eukaryota; kingdom Metazoa; phylum Chordata; class Chondrichthyes; order Myliobatiformes; family Myliobatidae; genus Mobula; species Mobula birostris. Next base: position 148,797,845 of record NC_092377.1, on the reverse strand, counting down.
GGTGACTGAGTGAATGAGATCTACAGTGAGATACAACGGCCAGGAAGGCGGATCTGCAACACTATGTGAAGAGCAAAGAGCATGACTAGGAACATGGTCATCCAGTGCAACCAGCGAAAACCCAAGTTGTGAAGTTTACTCGTACCACTGGACCAGGACTTCTGAGTTGAAAGAGTGAACTACCTCAATGCATGACTTTTCCACTTTTTAAAAACTCTCCCGTGCTGGTTTCCTGTGATTCAGATATAACGTACAGCTGCCAGTACTGTCGGTAGTGTTCTAGTTTGTTCTGTATTTCATTTAAACATATAATTTATTTCCCAATTAAATAGTAGTTTGCCCTTTTTATATACCTTAACTATTTGCATGTTGCTTGGGGCAGCAGTTTAATTGGATGTAAATGTACTGGCCCAGATGGGTCCCAATTAACTGGATTCTATTGTATTAAAAGAAAATCTGAAGTGAATTGCAACATTGAGCGTAACAAATTGGCTACTGTGGACGAGAGCATCATTAAGACCAGTTGGGCATGTTTCACAGATGGGTATAGCTGGGGGATTTATAAAAGCACCTTGTGTGGCATGTCTTGGAGCTTGCAAGTTGTCGCTTAGCACCTTGCAACCGAATTGGCTTGTACTCAGGGCTATATTCAGAGGTAATGGTCAATCTGGCTGCAACAAACAGCAATGTGATAATGGAACTCAGCAGGCCAGGTAGCATGTATGGGGAGGGAAAAAAATTACAGTCAATGTTTCGGGCTGAACCCTTCGGCAGGACTGGTGAAAAAAGGCTGAGCTGATTTAAAAGATGGGGGGAGGGGAGAGAGAACCACCACTGATAGCTGAAGCCTGGAGGGGGAGGGATGAAGTAAAGAGCTGGGAAGTTGATTCGTGAGACGAGGTGAGGGGGGTAAAGGGGGATGGGAAATGGAGAAGGGGGGAGGGAGTTGGGGGGAATTACAGGAAGTTTGAGAAATCGATGTTCATGGCATCAGGTTGGAGGCTACCCAAACGGAATACAAGGTGTTGCTCCTCCAGCCTCGTGTGGCCTCATCACGACAGTGGAGGAGGCAATGGACGGACGTATAGGAATGGAAAGTGGAATTAAACTGGGTGACCTCTGGGAGATCCTGCTTCTTCTGGCTGACGGAGCGTAATAGATGCTTGGTGAAACGGTCTCCCAATCTGTCAGGTCTCACCGATGTGCAGGAGGCCACACCGGGAGCACCAAAAACAGTAAATGACCCCAACAGACTCACAGGTGAAGTGTCACCTTACCTGGAAGAATTGTTTAGGACCCTGAATGCTAGTGAGGGAGGACGTACAGGCGTAGGTGTAGCACTTGCTCTGCTTGCAAAGTGCCGGGAGGAAGATCAGTGGGGAGGGACAAATGGACAAGTGAGTCACATATAGAGTGATCCCTAGTATTCCACCACCTCCAACGGGATCCCACCACCAAGCACATCTTTCCCTCTTCCCCTCACTTCTATTTTCCGGAGGGATCGCTCCCTACGTGACTCCCTTGTCTGTTCGTCGCTCCCCACTGATCTCCCTCCTGGCACTTGTTGTTCCACCCCTCCTTGATCTGGTACAGTTCACAGGTTGGGGAGACTCAGCAGTGAAGAACTGCCCCAAGACACCCTCTCATCTCACCTTTTTGTTTTTTTTCCCCCTACACAGACGCGCATGCAGAGTTTACAGCCTGATCCCAAGGCACAATACAGGAATGTATTTGATGGTCTTCTGAGGATAATCCACACGGAAGGCGCCTGGAGACCTTTGCGAGGACTGAATGCGATGGTGGTCGGTGCGGGCCCTGCCCACGCTTTGTACTTTGCCTGCTATGAGAAAATGAAAAGGACTTTAAGTGACGCCATCAGTCACGGTGGCAATAGTCACTTGGCAAACGGTATTTGACAATTAAGTCCGATGAATTCTGTTCTCTAACAATCTGCTGCAATCCTGGCTCAGCTCTTGTACTTAAATCAGCCGGCGACTGTAAGCTTCTCTAAAATAGTTGTCTGTTGCATGCTTGTCTGTTGGGTAGCGATGTCTGCTTTATTTAACATAATTGTTTCTTTGGGTGGAACAAACAACTTGTCCCTTGTCTCCCTGTTAAAAGCACTGTTCCTGTTTGAGCTTCTGGGAATTAAGTGATGCCTGGGTTTCTTGAATTTACCACATTTAAAGGGCTCTGAGCGTTCTACTCCAGAGCCATCATATGTGACCTCTAGGTGGCAGTATCTAATCAGCTTGATCATTCTGACTCAGTTCTAAGTGAATGGGATGAGGTTCATAACACTATTACTACAGATTAATTGGCTTAACCATTGAAACTTTCCCATTAAATTTCATTTAGAGGGCAGTTTACCAGTCAAGGTGACTGGTAAGTAACTGAGACAACCACCTTCTAAATTGGGTCTGAAAGAGCAGTGAAGCAATATTTATGACTCCAACAAAGAACTAGTTTAGTAATGAAATAGATGCAGGCTGTATGTTACCGTGAGCCAGCTCGTACAGTCAATAAGGCAGGGACTTTTAACACAGTAAAGCTCTCCTGCCAATTCCTGGCTTCCCTCGTAGTCAAGTTTACACCTGATGGTGCCCTCCCGCGTTGCATCTTCATTCTAGGCGTGGGCAGCTGTTTCCTTTTGAGGTGTGACTAGGAATTGGATCCCACACCTCTGTGGTGCTGTCTCAGAGGGCAATAAGGAAACACTGCCAAGTCCAAGTGGGTCATAAGCTTCCAGGTGAGCAAAGATGAATGTATAACTAGAAATTCACAGAAGGAAGTTAAGTGCTTGAAGCTGCCATGAAGTCTGTGATTGCTGCCAGCAGCCTTGAACTCAGTCGCACCTAAATAACTGAGCGAAGACTACCGTGGCTTTCCGCTTTTTTTCCTCCTGATTTATTTTCCCATTTCTTTTAGGACGGTGGAATGGTGCACCAAAGCCAAGGCTGGACTGGGATATTGTTAGGTCAAAATATTGATTGAGCGTTTGGGTTTTTGTAAACATTGTTGCTCCTGGCAGCAGCTCATTATTTGGATCTTTGCATTATAATCGTCGCACTGGCGTAAGAAAACTGAGCAAAACGTTTTACAGAGTCTCAATATCCCAATCATTGAGATACAGCGACAGTGCAGACATCTATTTGTACAATGAACAGGTCCTCCACATCACGATGGGAGGTATACTGGATATCCTACTGAACAAATCATCTGGCAAGCCTGCAGGTTCAGATAACACCCTGGTAGTTTGGGAATGTGACCTCTACCTTTTCTCTCCATGTAATTGACTTGGCTTTCTTTTTATATAAAAAAAAAAAGCCCTTCATAAATGTCTTTAAGGGTAAGAGACCTGCCTTTGTGTGCTCTCTGTAGACTAAATGTGATTTTATTCTCAACCACTGTAAATCCAAATTTCACTCGTGGCCTAAAGAGTCAAACAAGGTTAGTGTGAAAGACCATTCAGTACACAAGATCATGGTGGCATTCAAGAGCAGCCTTGCTTAACCCACTGTTCACAGTCCTGAATTGTACTTCCTTTCAAATTCTCACCCAGCTCAATTTTACACATTGCATTTTAATCAGCTTAATTTATTACCCTGGGTGCGGGTTCCAGACCTTAATGACTTGCTTGTTAAATAAACTTTGATATTTCTGAATACGTATTTTAATAACTTATGCTACACTTTGAAATTGAGGTAACATGCTGTTTGTCCTCAGAGCAGATGAAGTCTTGGTTTAACATGTTAACCAAACTGTGGCATCCCCAACAATTGTGTGATCATTCAAGAGTCCTGAGAATAAGTTTTGAAGCTGTGACCTTGTTTGTGTAAATAGAAAATTCCAGCTCTGAGCTTGGCTGCGTGGCAGCTGAGGACTACGAAGCTCTGTCATTGTTCAGTCTTTCAGTCATATCGGTGAACGTTTTGACTTGTGGTGGACAAGACACAAAATGCTGGAGGAAGTCAGCAGATCAGGCAGCTTTTATGGAGGGAAATGAAAAGTTGACATTTCAGGCTGAGACCCTTCATCAGGACTGGGAAAAGAGGGCAAAAAACAGAATAATGAGGTAGGATGGGAAGAGTTGCAGGGTAATGGGCGAGTTCAGGAGAGGGGGACAAGGTAGGTAGGTGAAGGGGATGAAAGAGAATAATGTGAGAAACTGGGAGTTAATAGTTGGAGAATGTACAATATTGAAGGATAAGGAATAAGGATAGGAGAGAATGGTGGACCATGGAATGAGGACAGGGGAGGACGGTGGGCCATGGAATGAGGACAGGGGAGGACGGTGGGCCATGGAATGAGGACAGGGGAGGACGGTGGGCCATGGAATGAGGACAGGGGAGGACGGTGGGCCATGGAATGAGGACAGGGGAGGACGGTGGGCCATGGAATGAGGACAGGGGAGGATGGTGGGCCATGGAATAAAAGGAAGAGGTTGAGAAACCAGAGGGAGGTGATGGAAAGATAGTGAGAGGGGAAGAGAATGGGTGAGGGGGCCATGGGAATGAGGGAAAACAAAGGGGGGAAGGAAGAAAAACGAGAGGTTATGCTGAAGAGGGGATGAAGAAGCTGGGAGGGGATAGGTAGTGAGGTAAAGGACTGAAGGGAGGAGTCTAATAGAAGAGGACAGTGGACCATAGAAGAAAGGGAAGTCGGAGGGGAACCAGAGTGTGGTGAGGAGAAGGGAATGGGGTAAGAGAGTAACCAGAATGGAAAATGGAATGGGTGGCCACCAGATATCCTTCCTTTTGGAGGACAGAGTGAAAGTGCTTGACAAGGCAGCTCTCTCACCGATGTAGACCGGTAGGTGAAATGTCACCTCCCCTGGAAGAGATGTTGGAGGCCCTGAATGGTGGTGGTGGGGGGGTGGGTGTCCAGTGGCATGTGCAGCTCTTGTCCCAATTGCTAGGGAGGTGTCGGGAAAGAGTTCAATAAGTAGGGACAAGTGAACAAGGGAGTCACAGTCTTTCCGACTGAAACCCTGGGGACGGGGGCAGGGAAAGATCGCAGTGGTAGATGGTGGAGGCTACAGAGAATCATATGTTGAATATGGTGACTCTTGGTGTGTTGTGCAGAAGAATAGGTGAGGATAGACAGGGAGGAGGTGTGGATGAGGACAGCATTGATGGCGGTGGAAAGAAAACTGCGTTCTTTGGGGGTGGAGGGAGGAGGACATCTCACTCAGATGTTCCAGAAGGGAAAGTCTCATCCTGGGAATAGATGTGGCAGTCAGAGGAACTCGGAAGGAAATAGCATTTTTTACAACTGACATGGTGGGAAGAGGAAGAGGTGCAGTCAAGAAAACTGAGATTCGGTAGGCTTGTGAAAGACGTCAGTGGATAGTCTGTCTCCTGATATTAAGAAAGGGGAGAGTTGTCAGAGATGGAACAAGTAAATTTGAATAAGCTTGATGAAATTGAGTTCTGCGTGGGTGCAGAAAGCAGCACCAGTGTAGTGGAGGAAAAGTTGGAGAGCATTACCAGTGTAGTCTTGGAACTGCTCCACATAGCCGTCAAAAAGTCAGGCGTAGCTGAAGCCGTGAGTGCCCGTCACTACACCATTTTTTTGAGAAAGAGGGAGGAGCCAAAAGAAAAATTGAGGACCAGTTCTGCCAGGCAGGATGGTGGTAGTGGAGGGGAACTGGTTGGGTCTGTTGTCAAAAGCAGAGGGCTTCAAGGCCTCGATGGGGGTGGAAGTGTATAGGACTGGTTTATCCTGACTGCCTCATTTTCATGAAGGGCCAGGGAGCTGAAAAGTTATGAAAGTATTGGAGAGCATGTGAAGTCATGAATATAGGTAGGAAGTGACTGAACCAAGGGGGTCAAAATGGAGTCAGGGATATCGGTAGGAAGGGAATAAACCTGAAATTAAAACATTGCATTTTAATGCAGGAAATGCCACAAGCAGTTTGGATAGAAAAATCTTTAAAAATGGGCAAAACATTATGACTGGATAATATCTAGAGCAAAAGTACATATGAAACCAGGTATAAACATCTTAACCCAGTTGTCTGTTCTATTATTCATTAAGTATAGGTGGATTGTTAACTTTGCATTAATCATTGTTTACAAGAGCAGGCATGAGAGTCCAATTAGCCTGTACCTGTTACTGTTCAGTTTGTTCGTTATAATAGGTATTATTCAGCCAATATTACATTTATGTCCCTAACTGCTTGTCCTAAATCCCTTGATTCCTTAAGTCCAAGCATATATCAGTATTGAACATAGCAGCTAAGCCAGCATAGCCTCTGACTGATGTAATTTTCACTTGGCTCAGACCTGAATGGCTGCTTCATTATTTTGGGATTATTAACCCCTGATCCTAGTTACTCCAGTATCATCCCTACATCTTGCCTATCAACTCCTGCAAAAGAAATGCTTGGATGTTTCAATGAGATTGTTTCATTTTTCTAAACTTCAAATATAGGCTTCATCTGCTTCAGCTATTCTCACTGGATAGTCTCTTATCCTTGGAATCAACTTGGTTAATCTTTGCATTCTCATCATCTCACATCCAGCTATAACGTGGGAGCCTTACTTAGGTCCACATTTGAAGCTGGGTTTCTGAGGAATTCTTTAAACAAAGTTCAAAGTGAATTTATTAAAGTACTCATGTTACTATATATAACCCTGAGATTCATTTTAAGCACCCAGCCTTTGGTGTTAAATGTAATGACTTTAATTGGTGAAGTTTTATTGAGAGCTGAGATGTATCTGATCATTTGCACATGGGTAAAGTTTGGTTTCTGCAATGGCCTCTGTGTCCACAATTTCTATGTTGGGCAGGGATTTACTGCTTAGGTTAAATGTCCTGTGCAGTGAACTCTACTCACCCATTGTGCATAATCTAGCTAGTATTACTAGAGTGTGTGTTGTATTGCAGTCAAGGAAATCCAGTATACACTGAGAACACTTCTGCAGGAGAACTGATGCTAAGAGATAAATCTGCATTGTGACACAGCCCAACCGACCTTTTCACTGGTTTCCCAGACTCGCCTCAGTCCAATCAGTTCCTTCTCCAGCATCGATTGATTGTACCTCAAAGCACATCATTAGATGTGAATTGCATGCAACATCCCGTGATCATGAAATGCCTTGCGTCCCCATTGATTGTTTGTGTTGCTGTCTCTTCATTGATCCTGTCTCTAGCCCTCACCTTCATTGCATGCCTCCTCTCTCGTGAAACATCAAGTTGATAGCTAGTGAAGTCCCAGCTTAAGACTTCTGCTCTGTTATGTATTATTTCAAGGATCTATCTTCTTCCTGCTTCTCATGTCCCTCCTAGACGCCAGGGCTGGTGGCTGCTTAAGCTCTAAAACCTTGCCATGTGGCGTCATGCCATGCCTGTAGACGTGCTGTCCAGAGTCTCCTGGTGCCCAGACATTGCCTGTTTTCTGGTCGATGGGGGTGAGGTGTTTGATCTTTAGTTGCAGTGTTACTTGTTGAAGGTGCTGACTGAGTTGGGCCGTGTTGAAATCCCAAGGGTCTTTGGCATTGCCAAGAGCCAGCCTGCTGATGTCTCCCTTTCCTTCTGCAGGTATTGCCGGAGGCACAGCAACACTGCTGCATGACGCTGTAATGACGCCAGCTGAAGGTAAAAGCTCCTGCGAGAAGCTGCGGGTTGGGGTCGTTTCACGTTCTGCTTCCCAGTGTGTTCCATCAACACCCGAGGCTCTGTCATCTATAAATGAATGTGTTCAGTGTGAGCGTAGTATCCTGTCTCCTACACCCAACCCACAAGTTGCCTGGTCCACTTGCCACCCTTTAGTTAAAATTGCTACTGTGCTTCCCAGAAGCTTTGCTGTCTGGGTTCTGCAAGTTAACCTTAGCCCAGGAGCTCTTGCTGACAAGTAATTGAGATTTTGCAAGGCCCCCTAATTGGTAGCATCCCTCTCCTGCAATATTACTGCTCCTGAAGTGATTTATGTAAAGATACAGCTAATAGGTCCAACGAGCCTAATTACACCCTTACTTGTATGTCCTCCCCATTGGCAGGGGTTTCCTCTGGTGCTCCAGCTTCCCCCCTCAATCTAAAGAAATGCAGTTAGGTTAATTGTTGAAGTGTACAACCACTGACCAGGTCCATCTGTGCAGTGCCGGAGTTAGTGTAGCAAGGTGTTTTGTGGAAAGCTACCCTTTGGCAGGTCTCAGAACCTCGTCGGTCATATCAAAGACAATGGAGGATACTGCAACTCCACTCTGAGCACCACCAAGGTGGGAGGAGGCAGCCTGCACTTGGTTGGGCAAAGGTAGGAATTAGGGAAAGCAAAATTGCAGATGCTGGAATCTGTAAGAAAAGCAGCAAATGCCGGTAGATCTCAGCTAATTGTGCAGCATCTGTTGGGGGGTAGGGGGGGGAGACAAGACAGTTAAAAGTTTTGGATCTGAGCTCAGAAGAGTAGAGGGGTTGCAGTTTTCAAAGCAGCTGTGAGGGAGAACAAGATCTGACAGAATCCTCTCAGGGATGAGGAGGACCCCCCCCCCCCCCCCCCCCCAAGCTAAGTATAACCAGCAGTCTGCTGGAGGAACTCAGCAGGATGGGCAGCATTTTTTGTGGTGGGGGGGGAGAGGAATTCTTTGAAGTTGTGGGTTGAAACCCTGCATCAGGATTCTGAAACTTCAACTACACAGCCACGGGGACCCTGCTTAACCCAATAAGTTCCTCCAGCAGATTCTTTGCTGCTCCAAATTCTCGAATCTGCAGATTTTTCAAGGAAGATTGATAGGAAATACCTGGAAGAGAAGTAGTAGAAAGCAGATAAAACTGCAGGTAGTGGAATCTGAAACAAAGTCCTCTCTCCTTCTCCCCCCCCCCGCATCCCACACAGGCTTCTGAAGAAGTGTCACTGACCTTAAGCTTCATCTGGTTTTTCTTTCCGTAGATGCTGCCTGACTGGCCGAGTGTTTGTTCCTTTTTGGCTTTTGAATGGTCACTGCTAACCCTTTGTTCTCCCACTTTCCCGCTCCCACAGCCATCAAGCAACGGATGCAGATGTTCCAGTCTCCGTACAAAGGCGTTTGGGATTGCATACGGATCGTCCGGCAAGTGGAAGGGAACCGTGCCTTTTACCGGAGCTACACCACACAGCTGACTATGAACGTGCCCTTCCAGGCCATCCACTTCATAACCTACGAGATCATGCAGGAGTGGCTGAACCCCATGAGGCAGTACAGCCCCTTGACGCATGTGGTGTCCGGGGCCATGGCGGGGGCAGTGGCTGCGGCTGCCACCACGCCCCTAGACGTGTGCAAGACACTGCTGAACACGCAGGAGAACCTGGCGGTGCGAACACTGAAACCCAGCAGCGGGCACCTCTCGGGCATGGCCAACGCCTTCCGGACTGTCTACCAGATTGGTGGCCTCACTGCCTACTTCAAGGGTGTGCATGCCCGTGTCATTTACCAGATGCCCTCCACTGCCATTTCGTGGTCAGTCTACGAGTTCTTCAAGAGCGTCATTTTGGAGAAGCAGCAACAGAGCTTGTCATCCTCTTTGTGAGGGCGCTCTTTCTAGCAGAAATGTGGTACAGCTTTGAATGAGTGGCTCCCACGGAACTGAAGGTTGAACGAGGATGCCGAAACACTGTGTGTTAGCCCACCAACATTTTGGGTATCACACATTGACCTTTCCCCAACCGTCCTCAAAAAAAGAAAAAAAAAGAAAAAAAAAAATTTGAGGGGGCAATTTTAAAATGCAAGCCAAGGTATGAATGAAACAGAGGCATGAAAGAGCTGATTTCATATCCCAACAGAGCTTTGAATCCAGCCAGTGATTGAATTCTGAAACGCTGCAAACTGTCCAGCACCTTGGCTAAGTGTTGCAGGACTCAATGGATCAGGATATCACATTTAATAAAACCTGCCTCCAACCAGGGAAATTAGCATGGGGCTTCATTTGTAGCAGCCAAGGTGGTTAATTTTGATAGAAGGGTAGTTGCATGAGGAGAGGCATGGGAGGGGGTTTATATGCAGTGAGATTGGTGGACTGTTTTGTGTTTGACCTGGTACGCGCACACGGCGGTTGGCAGTGTACTCTTGCACGGGGATTTTAAGACCCTTAAATCTATGGTGACATTCATTTAACACTTGATCTCTGATCCTTGTGGGTTTGGTTAGGAGAACTTGACTCAGCTTGGAAGGAAGAGATTGAGGTTTAAGGACAAAATCGTGGAATTAATGGAAGAGGAAGATGAAAGGTGAGAGAGTGACGGGAGAAGCTGTTGGAAGCATGAAGGGGGATGGATGAAGGAATGGGATTGAGGTTGGTGAAGGAGAGGAGTTGTATGGAAGTGCTGGATGGGTACTGGAGTGAGAAAAAGGTATTCTAGGAAGATAATGAGGGGTGGACGAGGAAATTTTGGAGCAGTGAGATAAAAGCAGAAAATTGTGTTGGAGGCAAGTGGGGAGGAGTTGGACACTGAGTAGTGGAGCAACTAGGAATTTGGTTTAGTTCACGGTGTGCATACAATTTGACCCATCTTCAATGGTGGCAAATCTGCAATGGGAGTACACTGTAGATAAAGGGGAGGGATGCTGGGTCTATCTTTCCCACACCACAGTGGCAGTGAATGGGTGACTGTATTGGTCTTGGCTGGCCCTGGGCATGGTTTGGAGAGGTTCCCCTACACTATTTGTCCAGAGGGAGTATGGTGAATATGTTAAAATTGAATGCATCACATAGGTATTTTTGTCTGTCCAGGGTGAGGCATTTTAGTAGTTCAGCTTTTTTTCTACCAATTACTGGGGGAAGGTGAGTGAATGTCTTTGCCCACTTCCCAAATTCCTGATACTGATTTTGAAGAAAGATAAGGCATAGGAGGAGGGATTGGTGGGAGCTTGAATGTTTCACAAGTTTTTATAGACTCGGAGAATGAAGATTACCAGATGGCGAAATGTGCACAATTTGAAAAGGTTTCAACCTTTTTTTGACAAGTTTGTCCCATTTGACAGACAAGGCAAGTGGAAGCTAAGGTATTCTGTATGGTGCTGAATGTCCATTGTGCCTGTGCAAGATGCTGCTCCTCACTTTCTTGTCCTCCTGTTCTCTCTTCTGCAACCCTCTCCATTTGTCTGTTCTTTGGCCACGGAGATCAAGACCCCCTCAACCCAATCTGATCATACAACAAAAGCCACTAACATGTTTTTTAAAAATTTTCAGATATAGAACAATTTTCTCTTTCCATTGAGTCTCTCAGTCACTTTTCTAAGGTTGACCAGTATTTTCTGACAGAAACCATAGTGTATTATGGTCATTATCCATTTTATCTAACCCAACCAATCCTTGGGCTGAGGAGTTGGGGCGGGTGAGAAAATGAGTTTGGAGTCTTGCTAACAGAGGTTATCTCCTAGATCATCGACCCTCTCTGATGCTGTGGTTGGTGAGGGAGCTCTTCTGGCACCATGTCCTGCAGTAGATGTTAGGGGTGGCCATGCTGGCTCCTGTTATGCCCGATACTCCTTGCAGTGCTGAGCAAATAATTCTGTACTGGGATGGTACATGTTGAACTTCGATTTTTAAAAAGAGCAAAGTTGGATCGAGGGGATAAAGACTGGATACAAAAGCATTGACTACCTCAACACTTCAAGTACTGCTGTGCTTCTCCGGGTCTATGCATTGGGTAGTCAGACTCTAACCGCTCACAGCTGCTGTCACTTTTGGTGTTTTTAAAATTGTCTCCCGGTATTTGTGAAAAGATAACTTATTGTCTCATTTTGAGAGGACTTTATGGAAGTGTGGACTAATGTTCATGTGAAATTTGCAAGATTCTTTGAAATGAATTGCCATGTATTTTTAAACTGCTAAATTAAAATATATATGTATATATAATCTGGGTGTGTTACAATATATGAGTGAAATTGACATGTAACAGAATTGACATTGAGTAGTTGGGTTTCAAATCTGTTGGGGTTGCACAAGTTGATGACATTTAATTTATATTCCGAGAGCCCCAAAATAGTTGCTGACTTTGTATCAGAGTGTGTGTCTTGATGAATGAAAACCCATTTAAAGAAAGCCCTTAACTCTGTATTTTTTTTTAAAAAAGAAAAGAACACTCACACAAAATGCTGGAGGAACTCATTCAGCCCAAGACATTGACTACACTCTTTTCCTATAGATGCCAGGTGGTTTGCTGAGTTTCTCCAGCATTTTGTGTGATGTTCAGATTTCCAGTGTCTGCAGGTTTTCTCTGTTTGTGAAAAGAACATCTCCGAGCGTTTGTTTCCAGCTAATCAGAAACTGGAGCTAGTTTATGATGGCTTGTTGCAGCATTCATCAACCGTCCTCCAGACATGAGTGGCAGTGGTGAGAAACCAGTGAACTCTACAAGGCAAACACAAGGAAATCTGCAGATGCTGGAAATTCAAGCAACACACACAAAAAATGCTGGTGAACGCAGCAGGCCAGGCAGCATCTCTAGGAAGAGGTACAGTTGACGTTTCAGGCCGAGACCTTTTGTCAGGACTAACTGAAAGAAGAGATAGAAAGAGATTTGAAAGTGGGAGGGGGAGATATGAAATGATAGGAGAAGACAGGAGGGGGAGGGCTGGAACTAAGAGCTGGAAAGTTGATTGGCAAAAGGGATACGAGACTGGAGAAGGGAGAGGATTGTGGGACGGGAAGCCTAGGGAGAAAGAAAGGGGAGGGGAGCCCAGAGGATGGGCAAGGAGTTATAGTGAGAGGGACAGAGGGAGAAAAAAGAGAGGAAAAAATAATAAATAAGGCATGGGGTACAAAGGGGAGGTGGGGCATTAATGGAAGTTAGAGACGTCAATGTTCATGCCATCAAGTTGGAGGCTACCCAGACAAAGTACAAGGTGTTATTCTTCCAACCTGAGTGTGGTTTCATATTGACAATAGAGGAGGCCATGGATAGACATATCAGAATGGAAATGGGACGTAGAATTAAAATGTGTGGCCACTGGGAGATCCTGCTTTCTCTGGCAAACAGAGCGTAGGTGTTCAGCGAAACGGTCTCCCAGCCTGCGTCGGGTCTTGCCAATATATAGAAGGCCACATCAGGAGCACCGGACGCAGTATATCACCTCAGCCAACTCGCAGGTTGCCTCACGTGGAAGGACTGTCTGGCGCCCTGAATGGTAGTGAGGGGACTGCTGCAGTTCAGTGCAGTGCCCACAAGGTGGTGCTGCAGGATTTGTGGTCAGAAGCATTTACTGCAGGGCAGTGGCAACTTTTTGATGTGGACTGGCACTTAAGTCCTAGTTAAATGCTTCATTGGCTTCATGCTTACTGAACATCTGTCAACCAAGGTTGTTGTTAAAAGACCCCATGAGAAACAGCAGATGTTGCCTTTGCCCATGCTTTTCCATACCCTCCACCAGAGCAAATTAAAATGGCTCAACCACATAAATGGTGGTGTGGGCACTGTTATAATATAGAGATATGAGTGGGATTCCTGCTCTCCACTTTGCCCACTGCAAGGCTTGGCTGATATCTTATCCAATATCAATCCCTCTGTCATATCGCTAGAGCATCATCTGGTCATTGTTGTTTTGGGGAGCCAGCTTGACCCAAGTTTCCTTTCGGCCTTGCCTCTGTTACAGCATTTTCTGTAAGCCTGACACTAAAGTACATTAAGACATCCTGCATTGGTGAAATAAAAGTTTTCTTGGGGGTGATGGGACTGAATGTATAACCTATGCCAATTCTGCTATTGCCCAGTCAGACTTTGCCACATGTCTGATTTAGATTGGTGTGTGAGATACTTGTGCAAAAGATAAAACTTGCTCACTTTGGTGGTGTAACATAGTCAAGGAGGGTACAGTTCAGTGGTCATTACTTGTCGATAAGTCTGCTCCTGGCCATACTTCAAAAACTTAGATGTGTGTCAATGCGATAAGCTGTTGTATCAATTCATGTTTTAGTACCTGCACAGAAGTTGGTGTCTCAGGTGTAGATACCATCTGCTGATAGGATCTTTCTGTTAATTATGCTGAGGGAAATGGTCAGCCTTGCCATGAGCTCTGTGTGAGGTAGTTTGACAGGAATCCCACCCACTGCCTGCAGGTTCTCCTCAGCTGGTGTATTCAGTAATCTTGTGCTGTGGCCATCATGTTTAAATACAAGGATTTGCTGTTATGCTCCATCCCATGGCTCTTTGAAGACCCTAGTGCTCTATGCTTCTGAATGAAAGGATGCTGTGAGGACCTGGTATGGTTTCTGGAGGTAGTATTCTTTGTGCATTGCAATCATGGAGATCATTATGGGCCCTAGACAGGTATTGCAGGCAGATGGTGTGCACAGAAGTGTGCCATCTCTGAACTCTAAGGAAGGTTGTTCCTGTGGGCTGAAGGGAAATTTAGATGTCACTCAACCCTCTTGGGAGTTGAATAGCCTCCATGCTCAGCAGAACTCTGCACTGGTAGCTTGAGAACCGAGTGTGATCGTGGCCCCGATCTCCTTTGCTAATACAGTCATGGCACAAGTCAGGGTCACAAATCTCAGTGAGGAAGGCTTTGTGGCCAAGTTTGCAGATGCTACAAAGATAGGTGGACGTGAAGATAGTGTTGAGGAAGCAGGGAGTCTGCAGAAGTACAAGGGGTGATTGATAGGTCCATGGCCTAAGGTAGAAGGTGTCAATTTTAGAAAACCTAGCACATTTATTTTTTAACATAGTCTCCTCCTACATGTCCACACTTAGTCCAGCGGTTGTGGAGAATACGGATCCCTTCTTTGTCGAAGTGGTCCACAGCAGGGGTGATTGATAAGTTTGTAGCCTAAGGTAGAAGGAGATGAGTTATTAACTTCAAACTTTTTGCATTATCACTCAGAGTTGAACTGCATGTGCATGTGAAAAGAGGATCTTGGACCTCCAGGTGGTCCACAGCAGGGGTGATTGAGAAGTTTGTGGCCTATGGTAGAAGGAGATGAGGTATACCACTTTTGTTACATGCACGTGCAGTTCAGCTATTTGAGTGAAAATGCAGAAAGTTTGAAGTTAATAACTCATCTTCTACTTTAGGCCACAAACTTATCAATCATCCCTGTTGTGGACCCACTTCTGGAGGTTCAAGATGCTGACTTCTACAAAAAAGGGATCTGGATGCTCCACAACTGCTGGACTGAGTGTGTAAATGTGGGAAAAATAAATGTGCTAGGTTTTCTAAAATTGACTCCTACCTTAGGCCATGAACTTATTAATCACCCCTCGTACTTAGGCAGATAGGGAGAATGAGCAAAGATGTGGCAGATGGAATATAGTGTAGAGAAGTGTATGGTGGGGACTTGTGTAGTGTCCACTACAGTTTAACTTGCAGATTGAAATCTGTGGTAAGGAAGGCAAATACTATGTTATTATCATGAGGAAGTCTGCAGGTGCTGGATATTCAAAGCAACATACACAATGCTGGAGGAACTCAGCTGGTCAAGGCAGCATCTATAGAAATTCTTTATCCAGAGGGTGGTGAATCTGGAATTCATTAACATGGAGGCCAAGTCTATATTTAAAGCAGAGTTTGATGCCCTGACTAATCAAGAATCTATCAAAGGTTATAGGGAGAAGGCACGAGAATGGGGTTGAGAGGGATAATAAGTAAGCCGCGATGCAATAGCGTAGCAGACTCAATGGGCTGAGTGGCTTAAATCTGCTCTTGTGTCCTCTGGTCTTATTCACAGCTGATGGGTCTTTCAGGGACAAACATTTGGGTGCCAACTATTCCCAATCTATACTGATTTGTCTGAGGGAAGCTGAAGGTAACATTTCCAAGAATACCAGTAATAGTTCAATGGAAATCAGAGCATTGAAGTGGGTACTAAGACTTTGTTGGTGGACAGCAGTATGGCAGGTGGGCAGTGCGGAAAGCATAGGCTCACCCATTTTGTAGTAAAACTATTTTAAATAGAGAGATTGGAAAGCAATGCTGAAAGGGACCTGGGTGACCTCGTACATCAGAAAGTTAACATGCAGGCATAGTAGATGAATGTTTTTTTTAATAGATTAAGGGTCCTTGATCTGAAATATTAACTTTATTTCCAGTCACAGATGCAGCCTGATCTGGTGAGTATTTCCAACAATTTGTCTTAAGGCAGTTGATCAGTTGGGCTTTGCTGTAAGTGGATTTAAATATGATAGTAAATATTACAATTATGTAGGGTCTACACATCACTTCTGGAGTATTGTGCACAATATTCTTTTCTCTTATCCAAAAGACATGCAATAAGTATTCACACCACAGCTCATGGGATCAGATGTGTGAAGAGAAAGCAAGGAAGCTAGAGCTCTTGGGAGTGTAGTGCAGTTTTTAAATGGTTCAGCAAGGATGCAAGCAAAGATGCAGGACTGAGTTGAGAACTTTATCTGAGGGTGATGAATCATTGGATTGCATTCAAAGCAGTGACAAATGTCTTTACTCAGGAATCCAATGAAATGGGCACAGAAAATGGTACCTGAGGTTAGAAGAGCAGCTGCTGGAACAGGCTCCGTGCTGAATCCTGCTATTTATAAATTTCTCATACCAGAAGGGCTTCAAGATTTGGAAATATCTCACCAAAGAATTAAGAACAGGAATTCCCTAATGTGGAAAATCACATTTTGCAGTTGAGTCAACTTTCAATTCTATTGCACCATGTGTAAGCAAACTTTTTTCCCTCAACAGTGTTGTACCTTCTCAGTATTACCTGTTTTAATGTTGGACTAACTTGCATCCATCTGTTTCGGAGATCAAGGCCGTTGCACTGTGAACCATCTGGCTAGTTGACCAGTCACTTGGAAGCGTGGCAGGCTGCTGTTCTTGGAGCAAAGATGTAAATGCACAGGTAGTCACATAGGTGCACAGGATGTCACCCACATGGTGGTGAATGACTTTGAGCAGAACCTCCGCTACACCTGCCTTTGTCTTTCTAGATGGCGAGGTTTGCAGGCTTAAGAGATGCTGCTGAAGATGTCTCCATGCAACACATTGGTGTTCTTTGTGGTACTGCCAGGATTCCCTTCTGGAAGATGTGGCAGGTCCACGATTTTAAAAAATGGGATGAAGCTACTTGGCGCCTCAAGCCAGACTTCTCATTAGGTTGTGTCTTAAACAGACTTGCAACAGGGCTCAACCTGGTGCCAATGTGGAGACTGCTGATGTCTCCCTGCACAGAGACATTACCAGTGTCGACCTGTTCCTTGTCATTTGCCTCTAATTCTCTTTGGAAATAATATTCAAGCCCAAGTGTCTTGAAATACAGTTTTCCCTTCTATTGTGGCTGCATTCCAGGCCTCTGTTCAGCCAACGACTTCCTGAACCTATGGGATGCATAGCCCTCCATTCCAAGAAGAAGTCCCACTCTCCCTTGTGTTCCCAAATGACTAATATCCCAGTCCCTGTGTCCTTAATGCCAATCAAAGCCTAAACCTATCCTTGCGTCACTCCCTTTTATCCTTAATATTATATCTGTATAATCACAATCTCTGTTCACTTTTCCTTTGTATCATTCCCAGGCTGTCCTCCGTCTCCATCATCTTTATTACACTCAGTTTAATCCCCCTTTCCCTTCATTTGTGACTTGTGCTCTGTGATCAGAGGCTGAGAATTCCACATGTTAGGACTTGCTGCTTGAGTCAAAACTTCCTTGAATTCAAGCCTGCTGTTTTGTATGGGCTGCTCCTCTGCCTGTCTCTGGTGCTGAAGCAGCTACAGATGGAAATGACCTGTCTATGACCTATCATATCTGGTTCCCATCAGAGATCTATCAAGACCAATCTTGTGCCAAGCACGGATATCTGTGCGATCAGTGCTATTGGTGTGTGTAATTAATTTGATCTGGAAAGGATGGCTTTTTTAAACTTGGCTTTGGATAATGGAGGTCACAATCTGAGCATTTAATTACCTGAGTAAGACGGTGCTAATTTATTTTATTTAGAGATGCAGCACAGTAGGAGGCCTTTCCAGCCCAACGAGCCCACACCACCCGATTACACCCATGTGACCAATAGACTCACTAACCTGTGCTTCTTTGGAATGTGGGAGGAAAACCCAGAGCACCTAGAGGAAGCATGCAGTCATGGGTAGAACATACAAACTCCTTACAGACAGCGGTGGGAAATGAATCCATTCTGATGGTGTTGCAATAGCATTGTACTAACTGCTATGCTGCTGTAAGTTACCACCTTGAAACCACTGCAGTACATATGGGCACAGTTGCCAAAATGTCCAGAGCATGATTACTCCAACTTAGCAGAATTCCAAGGTTTTTATCTAGTGGAAGTGGAGAAAGAATAATTCCAAGCTGCAGTGGTGCACAATATGGACTTCAGCTGCCTTTGTCCATCTAGACAGCAGGGTGAGGAGATATTGTACCCATACTGCATCGGTGGTGGAGGGAGAGGATACTTGGCGCTAGTGTCAAATACGAGGAAGTTTTGTCATCCTACATCGACACAGCTCTTGGGGCAGCAGAAGCCTCCTGTGTCTGACAGTGAGAATTTCTTGTGTTCCTATGTTTAGACTTTTTCAGGAGGTTGCAGCTTTTGCATGAGAGTTTTGAAATTTTCACCAAAGACTGTCCATCTGTGGGGCTCAGTCACTGTGAAGCAGTAGGTTTCATTGCACGAGGGAGAGGGGGTAATTTTGGGCTGTCGTACAGCATGGAAACAGTTCCTTGGCCATCCAACTTCAATGATGACTAAATACCTGCTGTTCAAAACTGATTTTATGGCACTTATTCTGTAGTCTTCTATGCACTGATGATTCAAATGTTTATCCAGATGCATAGAACATGCTACTCGTCCAGCCCCTGGGACTGTGATGTGCTGAGCTGAGTAGATTAGTAATTAAATACCCAATTAAACTATTCCCCTCTTCCTACACAATGTCCTTATCCTCCATTCCCTGCGCATTCATGTGCCCAAGAGCCTCTTGATTGCCTTTTTTCATATTTGCCTTCATTATCATTCCAGGTTCCCACCACTTAGGAAAAACTTGCCCTGTACATCTCCTTTGAACTTAACCTCTACCATATATAAAAAAAAATGCAGTTTCAATTTTGGGAAAAATGCAGTGGCTATCTACCTCAATCTTCCATAATCTTGTAAACCAATGTCGGGTCTCATTGCAGCTTCTGCTGTTCCAGAGAAAACAGCTCAAGTCTGTCCCACCTCAGCACTGCCCTCTAATTCTGACTACGTCCTGGTGAAAGCCTCTTTTTGCACCTAATCCAAAGCCTCAACATGTTTCTGATAATGCAACCAGAATTGAATGCAAGGGATGACCTATTCAGTGCTGAGATCTCCTGTCTTCAATGCATTCCAGATTCTAAAACCCCTCAGGGTGGGGGGAAGGAAATTCACTAGTCCCCTTCAGAGATTCGAAGTACAAGTATTGTCAAAGTATTAATGCTGTATACAACCCCAAGATTCATCTTCCCACAGACAGCAATGAAACAAAACCATGGAGCCCATTCAAAGGAAAACATCAACCCCCTCACCCCCAATGTGCAAAAAAAAATACTGTACAAACAGCAAAAAAACCTACAGAATATAAAACAGCAAAAAAAAACCCACAGAATATAAAACACCAATCCACAAAGTCTTCATTGAAAGAGTTCAGACTTGTTCAGTTCAGTCTAGCACTGTCATTGTCTGCAGGCCACCCCAATCAAAATCAGACAAAATAGCAACAAAATCAGAGGGACTGAATATTCTTCACCTTAACTGCATGCCTTCCAGATTTGTGTGTGTGTGTGTTTTTTTGCATATGGAAGTTTCTTGCTATCTATCTTAGCTATGGTTCTTAATTTTGTGTTCCTCTGGTCACCTTTCAGCCTCCTCTGCTTCAAGAAAATAAGTCCTTTATGGGACCTATGCTTTCCCAGATTACTCTCTAGGCCTTGATGTTCTTGTACTTGTTCTTGAGCTCATGTTGTGCACTACTGCGGGTTGGAAATGTATTATTCTTTCTCCATCTCCATCAGTGTTTTCCACCAGTAATATTTCATGCACTGTCCTAATTTCCCTTAAGTATTCCCTGCATATTTTGTATTCCTAAAGTCCCTTGCCTGTATTATCTATCTCTCCTGTATGGTTATTTTCTCTTTATCCAGTCCTCCGCACCTTGGATTTGCTCTCTGTTCCTTTCACCCTTGTGTGAATGAGTCAGCCTTGAATGCTGTACTTTGCTTTTGAATAATTCCCATTCAAGTAGACGTACTACTTCCAGATCTGGTCTTATGACAATGAAATTGGCCTTTCCCCAAATTCAGTAGTTTAATCTCCAGGCCACCCGTATCCCTTTCTATAACTATCTTGAAACTTGAGGATGATATTTTCAAGTGTGTTCCAGCTAACATTTCAACCACTGGCTTGGCTGCAATCTCAAACATCTGGTCCCATTGTGCCTTTTCTGTTTCAAAAATAAACTTCATTCATAATAAAAATATACCAAAATACTCAATGCATTGTGAAAGTTTTTGTGCTCATGGTCTATATATTAAGATATGTTAATTTTTAAAAATTAAAATTATAGCATCCATTACAATCTTTTCAGTGTCTGAGGACCTTCCCCACTCGGTTCAGCCCCTCCCTGTGCAGTAGTGAAAGGAGTCCACACTGCGGCCTTTCCTCACAAAGCCTTTGTTGGCTGCACCAAGCTTCAGCATATGCGCCCACAACCTGGGATGTGCCAGTCGGCAGTATTCCCTGATAGATGTTTGCTGTGCTAGAAGAAACAAGTTTCAGGCAGATCACCAAGTTCATGACCTACCAGCAGCATTTGATAAGTGACCACTGGGAGCAGCCCATGGGTCAGAGAGTTCCCTGTTTTGCAGCTGCTTGGGATTGCCTAGGGTAAGAACCCTTGCATCCCTCTGCACACTTTCTTAGTAGATCCACAGCCTACAAGCAGGAGAGTCAATACTGCAACATCCCCTGTCATCCTGGTGATCCTATACCCGGAACGTCCTGCCCTCAGTTTGCCCACAGCAACTGTCCTGAGGGCAGTGTAAATGGAGATGACATTTTGTCTGTACAGGATCTGGTGTGAGCGGCCTGTCTAACTACAAACCACGGTAGGTATCTGTCCTTTTTGGTGAGTTCTTGCAATGAGGGATTCTGCCAGATGGGAACCATCTCATAGAATCCATTAAATCCCTGTCATGCAGTACCCTCAGGCTGAATTTTTAGTATAGCAAAATAAAACTTTATTCATAAATTATTCACAAGAACATGCTTTCTATATAAATGTTAAGTTGATTCATAAGAATAAACCATACAATGCCTTTTCATTCTTACGTTCATAGTTAATGTGTTAAGTAATGTTCTATTATATTCCTTAAAACCAATAGGATTGCTGCAATAACCCTTATTGCCTTTTCTCTAGTAGGGGCTACGCATCAGCCCAAAAGAGATCTCCAACCCTTCCATGTTTTTCTCATTAAAGTGATCCAATTTACTATTGAGGAAGTTGAAATCCTCCTACGATAATCTTGTTGCTCTTGGATCTTTTTGTGATCTGCTCAGTTTTCTTTTGTTGGCTGTAAGAAGGTCTCTCATTGGTCCCTAGCAAAGTGGCAGCCCCTTGTGTTTATGTGCACTTGAGGTGTCTTCTGTGATATACTTCCTCATTTCCTCGGGAATGGACTAATCAACATTGCAAAGTCCCCTGTCATTCTGGCCATTCTATACCCTGGAATGTTCAGCTGGCAATCCTGTCCTCTCAAACACTCTGAGAACAATATCATATTTCTGTGTGCTGATCTAAGCTCCAAGTTCATCTGCATTTCCAGAAACTTTGCATTCAAAATGATGTCATTTAGGCTTGTATTTTTTCCATGGTCTTTTATGCACCTGTCTTGTGTTTACTGCACTTCCTACTGTCTATAGTTTCCTTCATTCTTTCCCCTCCTCTCACCCCCCCCCATGAATGCAACCTCAACTATACATCTGTTTTATTTCACCCTACCAAATTAATTTATTCCTTTTCCCCCCCCAACAGCAATGGCAAATGGCCTTGAAAGGTCGTGGGGTCTCTCTGGGCTCAGTGGCAATCTGTCCTGCTGCATCACCTGATCTCACCTTTATTTGCAATGGTCCAATACTTTAGGAATCTAAATGGTTTCCTGATGAGCCCCCCCACCCACTTATACAAACCTTCACTTTAGCTATCCTTTCTGGCCTAGCCTATGCTCAGTGCTGTTACTAAGCTCATCGATGTGGGCTGGCTTCACCACAGAAGGGACCTGGCACTTCCTTGTCCTGTTGACCCGTGTTCACCAGACTGTATCCCACCTGCAACTCCACAAAAACAAGATAACTATTCTTTTTTTTTAAAAAAAAATCTAAATGAGACAAATTCTGGACTTGCCCAGAACTGAAAGGAGTGAACTGATGCCTTCATGTTGCACCTTAATCTGATTTAGTTTGCCTATCAGGAAAGATTTATTCAATCTGAATTCCCCCCATGCAGATAAGGTACAGTAGCAACTTGACTGCGATAAGATTTAAGAAAACAAAGGCTTATTCTGTGTTTTCTGAAATATCTGTGTCTGTTAAACTTTAAAAGTGATTGAAGGTAGATGATAGTGATGTGTAAACAAGGACCTGAGGGTCCCAGACCTCTAGCAACAAATGTGAGGAAGTCTTCAGATTTTGGCTCTGCCATTTATTCAGCCTACGAGGAGTGTTCCTGCTTTTATTTTGAGAGGCGTGGGTTTATCAGTAAACTCTAAGCTTCCCGCATGCAATCAAGTTGAATTGGCCTCTCTCTCTAATGCTCTCCTCTGTTTATGCAGTTCAGGGATGCTACTAATCTAAATTGTTTCAGCTCCATCAAACTGTGAAATTCTGCAGTTGCATCATACACTGGAGAAGATGAGTGTACACCTGTCCTAGCTTGATATCGGGCCTCTGACTTCTCTGGTGGAATTGCCAACTTTGTCTTCAAACTTCGGGCTTTGATCTCCAGTATCAAGCCAGGCCTCGAACACCCAGCTTGCTGGCCTAGGGGATCACAGGCCCTCATGTCTCCCTCCTGCATGTACTACTGATCCCCAAACCTACCAACCTGTGCAAGTTACTTGCTGGCCTGGGGTGGGGGTCACCATCCAAAAGTCTTCATTCACGGTGCTTGGTGTGTCTTACTTTTTGAAGAGATGATTCTTCCTGAAAATTTACCTTGTGAAACATTAACCTCTCAATTACTACTAGATTGTTATTACATCGCGGCTTATTGAAGCTTGCTGAAGTTTACAGGAGCTTGCTATGTGCGAGCATGCAGTCATATTTTCCCACACAGCATCGTTGATTCATTTGTTATAGAAGGTCACCCTAGGGGTGAGAAAGATGCTTCTGAAAATCATCTTTATTCTTCCATGAGGAATATATTTCTCAAAATGTCACCTTTAGGGACTGCCAGTGAATCAGTTTTAAGACCTCCCTTAGGAAAGGAAATTTGCTGTTCTTGATCCATGAAAAGATCCCAGAACACCACCAAGAATTGTTAACAACTGTTCTAAATAGCCAGCCCAGCCAATGGGTATGTAAGCATTGCTGAGGGGAAAAAGTAGGCAAAGGGTAGTGGTCATTGAGCACCAAGAGGCATTTGAACTTAATCCATTGGTATGAGTAAACATACCAACATTCTGAATAAAAACTTTTGATTTGCTGAACATGATCCTAGGCACAAAGAGAGAAATAGTACAAGCTAATCCAGTCTTTGAAAGTCTGCAAACTGGGTCAATGATTGAAAAGGTACTTTGAGAAACGTCCCATATGGGAGAAACATCTTGCTCATCCCCAGGCTGATCTTCTATATGGAATGAATTATACTGTATAGTCAGACTACGGAATTGGTTTAATATTGTCAGATCTACCAAAATGCAGTAAAAATAACTTGTCTTGCATACTGTTTATACTATCTCAATGCACAGTGTAATGATCTGATCTGTATCGAGTAAAACATTAATACAGAATCAAGTATAAAAGATGGAGGAAGGTCACAAGGTAGGTTGTGCGGCCAAGAGTCCATCTTACACTCTGTCCTCTGAAGCAGGAAGAGGACACACAAACAGAACGTTTCTATGATAAGCTGCAGGATGGGGTGATAAATTGCCGCCCTGTTGCAATGCAAGCCAAGGGGGCACAACGGCTTGAGCTGCTACCTCAAAATTGCTGCCTGCAGGGAGTCTGTATGTTCTCCCCGTGACTGCGTCGGTTTCCTCCCGCAATCCAAAGACGTACTGGTTGTGTGGTTAATTGGTCATTGTAATTTGTCCTGTGATTAGGCTAGAACTAAACTGGGGGATTGTTGGGTGGTGCAGCTTGAAGGGCCTATTCCACGCTGTATCTCAATAAATAATTTTTTTTAAATTCAGAAACCTATGTTCAATCTTGACCAGAGGTGCTGACTGCTGTTTGCAGTTTGCATGCCCTTGCTGTGATTGTGGGTTTCCTCCAGGTACTCCAGTTTTCTCCCACGTCTGGGTGGGAGGCTAGTTGGTTCTGGTAAACTGGTTGATGATAGAATCTCATGGAGCTGATGAATCAGGATTGTTATCACTGTCTGATGTGAAATTCGTTTTGCAGCAGCAATACAACACAAAGTTATAAAACTACCATAAATTACAAAATAAATCGTGCATAAAAATAGTGAAGGAGTATTCGTGGGTTCATGGACTGTTGGGAAATCTGATGTCCAAGGGGAAGAAGCTGAGTATGGTTCTTCAGGCTCCTGTACCTCTTCCCTTATGATAATAATGAGAAGAGGCCATGTCCTGGATGGTCAGGGTGCTAACTGAAGGATTCTGCTTTCCTGAGGCACCGTCTTTAGATGATGTCCTCAATGGTGGGGAGGGTTACTTTAAGATGGCATCTACAACCCTCTGCAGCCTCTTGCGATCCTGTGCATTGGACCAGGCTGTGATGCAACCAATCAGCACTCTCCATTTTACATGCAGTACGTAGAAACTTGCAAGTCTTTGGTGGCACGCTGAATCTCCTCAAACTCCTGATGAAATGGAGCCACCTTTGTAATTGCAGCATACGATGAGCCCAGGACATAGCCTCTGATGTTGACACCCAGGAATCTCTAAGCTCTAAGCAATATTTATCCCTCAATCAATTTATCTCAAATGTGTTGTTACCACATCTCTAGGAATTAACTATGTTGGCTTTTGTGCTTCCTCCATTACAACAAGCACTATTCTGCATAAGCACCTCTGGTTGTAAATCCCTCAGTCCAGGTGCTCAAAGGGCTGTAGAAATGAAAGTTTTTCTTCCTATTCTGGTGACTGGACTACTATACCCCTTAATACATTTTCAAAATTCTACCATTTATTTATTTAAACTGGTGGAGAACAAATAATCTGGGATTTGCCAAATTGTTCGTTTTATTGAGAATGCGTTTTTGTAAAGAAGTGGGAGAATTCTAGAGGAAATTCCCATTGTTCCATGATGTCTGTGATTCTGAAGAAGTCATCCCCATTAATGTACTCAACTAATCTCTCCAGTGGCAAAGGTGTGAAAGGCTCATATTTGAAGAATTAGGTCTCCTTGAAGTTTTCACAAGACAAAGTGTTGCTATCTCTCTCCTCCACTGCCTTGCCCAGATCTATGGTAGCATTTAATTAGTGGAGAGAGAAATCCCCAACACTGGAGACTAGAAACTTGTTTCTTAAACACTGGGTTATCATGGAGTAATTACAGATCAGAGCCAGATTGGGGTTTATGTATTTGGACCAGGTGACTTCTGCACAAAGTTTAGGCTACTGCCCCAGGAAATGCTGATCAATCGTTCATTTGGGTGACTCCCATGTTATGAGGGGTGGGGGATGTATAGATTCATTCCCAGAACACTGTCCATATTGTACTGTGGACCCACAGCATCTGCACATATTAAAACATGAGAGCTGGAAAAGAATATTTTGGTTATTTGTTTCTCGCATGTACATTCACTGAGAGCAAGTTTTTATTCCACATCATGGTGTGTAAGTGTTATGAGTTACCACAGGAAGTGGAGGCAGGTACAATTAGTTTTAAAGGACACTCAAATAGAACATTGGTAGGAGAGATGTGGGAAAATCTAAGGAAGTGGAACTTCTGGGTGGGCACCATGGTTGCATGGACAAGTTGGGTCCAAGTATCGACTTCCATGCTGTCTACCTCTATGATTTTCAGATATTTTTGTGGTTATTTGTGAATTCCATAAAGTGAATTTCAATTACCAAGCTATTGTAATGCAGGGGTTACCTATACTGTGACATAGCCTGAAGGTAATGAATCTCACAAGGACATGGGAAGGTTCATTTGCTTCCTTTCCAATCTATCTGTGAGATACAAACTGTGGCAGAGACAACAGGATACTACTTTGGCTTGTTGTCGCCAAAAACGTGAGCCAAAACAATGGAGTATGGACTAGATAACAGCTTCAAGTTTGAGGTCCCCACCGTCACGTCATGCTCTCTTCTTGTGGCTGCCATCAGAAGAGGGTACAGGAACAGTTACTACCCCTAAACCGCCAGGCTCTTGAACCAAAGGGGATAAACTCTCAACCTCTCTTGTCCTTTCATTGAAATGTTCCCACAACCTATGGACCTTATTTTGAAGGACTCTTTATCTTATATTCATCTTTATCTCATCTCATGCTTATCCAAACATGGACCAAAGAGCTAACTACCAGAGGTGAGGTGAGAGGGAGAGAGAGAGAGCCCTCAATATCAAGGCAACATTTGATTAAGTGTGGCATCAAGCTGCCCTAGCTAAAATGGAGTCAATGGGAATTAAGGGGAAAACCATGGACTTACCTCCACCTACCTGCCTTTTCCTCATAACCCTTAATTCCCCTACTATGCAAAAATCTATTCAAACTTGTCTTAAATATATTTACTGAGGTAGCCTCCACTGCTTTGTTAAGCAAAGAATTCCACTGATTCACCACTCTGGGAAAAGTAGTTCCTCCTCATCTCTGTCCTAAACTTACTCCACCGATTCTTGAGGCTATGTCCCCTGGTTGGAATCATACCTGACACAAGGGAAGATGGTTGTGGTGGTTGGAGGTCAATCATCTCATCCTCAGGACATCACTGCAGGAGTTCCTCAGGGAAGTGTCCCTGGACCAGACATCTTCAGATGCTTCATTAATGACCTTCCTTTCATCATAAAGTTAGCAGTGGGGATGTTTGTAGATGACTGCACAATGTTCTGCACCATTGGTAACTCCTCAGATGGTAAAGCAGTTTATACCTAAATGCAGCAGACCTGGACAATATCCAGGCTTGGGCTGATAAGTGGCAAGTAACTTTCAAGCCCGCAAGTGCTAGGCAACGACCATCTCCAACAAGAGAGGCTCTAACCATCGTCCCCATGACATTCAGTGGTATCACCATCACTGAATCCCCTACTATCATCATCCTGGAGGTTACCATTGACAGGAAACTGAACTGGTCTAGCTATATAAACACTGTGGCTACCAGAGCAGGTCAAAGGCTAGGAATCCTGCAGCATGTAACTCACCTCCTGACTTCCCAGAGCCTGTCCACCAGCTACAAGGTCAGGAATGTAATGAAATACTCGGCATTTGCTTGGACGAATGTAGCTCCATCAGAACTCAAGAATTTGACACCATTCAGTATATTGCAGCCCACTTGATTGGTCCCCTTGCACAAGCATCCAATCCCTCCACCATTGACGAACATTTGCAGTAGTGTGTACTATCTACATAATGTAACACATCAGCACACCAATGATCCTAAGGCAAAACTTTCCAGACACACGACCACTACCATCTAGAAGGACGAGACCAGCAGATACCTTGAGAACGCCACCACTTGGAAATCCCCCTCCAAGTCACTCACCATCCTGACTTGGAAACATATCACCACTCCTTCGTTGTTGCTGGGTCAAAATCATGGAATTCCCTCTCTAGCCGCACTGTGGGCGTACATACACCTCAGGGATTGCAGCGGTTCAAGAAGTCACCTCATCACTACCACCTCAAGGGTAACTAGGGATACTGGCTTAGCTGGCTATGCCCACGTCCTGTAAATGAATAAATAAAAAAAATGTTCTTGATATTTCTAGATTTCTTTATTATTATTATTTCTTTCTTATTGTATTTGCACAGTTTGTTATCTTTTGCACACTGGTTGAATGCCCAAGCTGGTGCAGCCTTTCATTAATTTTATATGGTTATTATTTTATTATGGATTTATTGAGCATACCACAGGAAAATCAATCTTAGGGTTGTTTGTGGTGAATTTGGTACTTCAATAATAAATTTCCTTTGAACTTTGACCTTCAGTACTGCAGATATCCCAGCCTGCATTGGTGTGAGCTCCCCTATTGAACACTGATGCTGAGGATGGGGAGATTTAACTCATCTCTGTGGGAACCTCTGACTAGAGTTACCATTCTTCCACTTAATCAGGGAGGTGGAGGAGCATTACTTCACACAATGGTGTGCATTGTGATCTAAGATAAACAGTTCAGGAGAGCCATCTGCTGATGCAAGCTGTGACTTTATAAGGGTAATCTGCCCAACGTTTCACATATGGAAAAAGAATATCATAATATAATGAGCCACCCAAAAGAAAGGAGAGATTGTATCACAGACAGATACTGAGTTGAACATGCAAGGAACTGTCCAATCTAACTTCACCTGTAAAGAGTATGATAAACTCCATTTAATTAAAGAAAGGTCCACATACACAAGAGATGCTTAAAGAGCAGATGGTGTTAGAAAACATAAACAAGTTAGTAAGTTTACAGATTTTCCACACGTACCTATGCTATGAACACTGGGCTCAAGCCAAAGTGCCTCATCAACAACAGCAGATTTCCTTTCGTACAAGCGTATGTTCCAGGTTGCTTTACAGCAGTGGTATCAAGCAAAGTTTGGCAGCCAGCCCAGTGAAGATTTTGGGGCCAGCTCAGCCAAAATGAGGGGGTTTTGAGGAATGTTATAAGAAAATTGGAGGTGGGCAGAGATGATTGCCTTTGGGTTCCAAGACCTAGTCCCGAACTGCGGAGTGAGTAAAATCGACAATATGCAAGGGGGCGGTATTGGGGAAGCACAGAGACAAGGAAGAGCATTAGAAAGCTGGTGAATGTGAAACAAGTAGGGAGGGATGTGGCCAGAGGGATCTTGGCAGAAGAGGATGTTGGCTTTATCTGATGTGCTGGAGACATTTTCCCAATATCCTGAACCCAACCTCACAATATCAATAGCTGTGAGCATGTCAGTGACATTCATACTCTACTCATTCTGTTGGAAGAGCATCAGATTGTTAAAGATGATGGAAATAATTGATTAGGTCCATTTTCTCCAGCAACTCCAGAACTATTTTCAAGTTCCTCTACAGTGTCTTGATGGTTGGGGTGGGTGTGGAGAGTGCTGGTGGAGGAAGGAAACCTATTTCCACGTATGTCCCTACAGAGGAAAAGTCCTGACTCCACACTGAGGCTAGCATGGAGCTAACAGGGGTGGGATCAGAACAAAACTGACATATCAAAACCAGGCATCCATGAGGTGAAGTGGACTGTAAGCAGCAGCATCACCACCATCTGCAGCCTGGTGGCTCAGCATATCCTCAACCTGCTATTATTTTTATATCCCCCTTCCCTCTTCCTCTATTACCCACTCTTCTCTTTTACCTCTTCTCACCTGTCTATCACTTCCCCCGGTCCCCTCCTTCCCTTTCTCCTACAGTCGTCTCTCCTCTCCTAACAGATTCCTTCTCCTCCAGCCCTCTGTATTTCCCACCCCCTGGCTTCCCCTATCACCTTCCAGCTTACTTCCTTCCCTCCCCCACCTACCCCATCTTTTTATTTTGGTCTTCCTCCTTCCTATCCAGTCCTGAAGAAGGGTCTCAGCCCGAAACGTCGACTGTTTATTCGTTTCCATGGATGCTGCCTGATCTGCTGAGTTCCTCTAGCATTTTGTGTCTGTTGTGGTAATTTCCAGCATCTGCAGATTTCCTCCTATCAGCATTTTATTTATGTATTCTTGTTTAGGGATACAACGTGGAGGAGGATCTTCCAGCCACACCGCCCACCAACCCACCAATTTAATCATAGCCTAATCACAAAACAATTTGCAAAAACCAATTAATCTACTAACTGCTACGTCTTGGGACTGTGGGAGGAAACTGGAGCACCCAGAGGAAACCCACACACACACACACACACACACACACACACACACATGGGAAAGGATGTACAGGCTTGCTTACAGAGAACTCTGGAAATGAACTCCGAACTGCCCCGTCGTTGAGTTCTGACCAGTAACCAATCCGCTTTTGGGTTTGATTAGCAAGAGCAAATAAAAGGAAGGGTAGGGGCAAGCACAGCCGCAGTCGTCTGAGTGGGCAGACTCAGAGTGGTGATCTTGAGGCTTTGGCCCTTCGAGGCTTCAGTCAGAGAGAGCAAAAAAAAAAAGGAAAACCTCTAAGTAAAGTTTTTTTTCCTCTTCCTTCCCCTCTTTATTAGTTAGGATGATAGAGATGCCAGAAAGGATAGTTAAGTGTTTCTCTTGTGGGATGTGGGAAGACGGAGACATCCAGTATCCCTGACCACTACAACTGTGAGAAGTGCATCCAGCTGCGGCTTCTAACTATCTGTGTTAAAGAGTTGGAGTTGGAACTGGATGAACTCCAGTTCAGTTGGGGTGATAGAGATAGGACATATGGAGAGGTAGTTACACCCAAGGTGCAGGACACAGGAAACTGGGTGACAGTCAGGAAGGGGAAAGGGTTAAACAGCCAGTGCAGAGTCCCCCTGTGGCCAGCTCCCTCAACAACAGGTATACCACTCTGGATACTGTTGGGGTGTGGAGGATGACCTAACAAAGGAAAGCCACAGCAGTCGGGTCTCTGGCACTGAGTCTGGCTCTGTGACTCAGAAGGGAAGAGGGGAGAAGAGGCACGCTGTGGTGATAGGAAATTTGTTAGTTAGGGGAACAGGCAGGTGGTTCTATGGGCAAGAACAAGATTACCAAATGGTATGTTGCCTCACAGGCGCCAGCGTCCAGGACATCTCGGATCGAGTCTTTGGCATTCTTAAGTGGGAGGGTGAATAGCCAGAGGTTGTGGTCCATGTAGGTACCAATGACATGGGAAAGATGAGTGATGAGGTCTTGCATAGGGAGTTCAAGGATCTAGGCGCTAAGTTAAAAGGCAGGACCTCCAGTGAGGCGAGAACTAGGAAGATTATACAGTTTAACACATGGCTAAGGAATTGGTGCAGGAGAGAGGGCATAAGATTTATGGATCATTAGGCTCTCTTCCAGGGTAGGTGGGACCTGTACAGAAGATACAGTTTGCACCTGATCTGGTGGACTAATATCCTAGCAGGAAGGTTTGCTAATGCTGCATGGTGGGGTTTAAACTAGAATTGCAGGGGAATGGCAGCCAGAACGCCAGAACAGATAGAGGAGAGGTTGTGGTGGCAGATGTTGGTAAGACCTCAGACAAAGTCAGGAATCAACAGGTTGAGCATGGTGCAATTAGTGTCCTGAGCTGTGTACATTTCAATGCCAGAAGTATTGTTGGAAAAGCAGATGAGCTCAGGACATGGATCAACACCTGAAATTATGACTTTGTAGCCATTAGTGAGACTTGACTGCAAGATGGGCAGGACTGGCTCAATATTCCGTGGTACCATTGTTTTAGACGTGACAGAGCAGGAGGGATTAAGAGAAGGGGTTGCATTACTAGTCATAGAAAATGTCACAGCAGTGCTCTGTTGGGACAGACTGGAGAACTTCTCAAGAGAAGCTTTATGGGTGGAACTGAGGAATAAGAAAGGTATGACTGTGTTAATGGGGCTATATAACAGACCACCCAATAGTCCTAGGGATCTACAGGAACATATTTAACATAGAAAAACATAGAAACATAGAAAATAGGTGCAGGAGTAGGCCATTCGGCCCTTCGAGCCTGCACCGCCATTTATTATGATCATGGCTGATCATCCAACTCAGAACCCCGCCCCAGCCTTCCCTCCATACCCCCTGACCCCCGTAGCCACAAGGGCCATATCTAACTCCCTCTTAAATATAGCCAATGAACTGGCCTCAACTGTTTCCTGTGGCAGAGAATTCCACAGATTCACCACTCTCTGTGTGAAGAAGTTTTTCCTAATCTCGGTCCTAAAAGGCTTCCCCTCTATCCTCAAACTGTGGCCCCTCGTTCTGGACTTCCCCAACATCAGGAACAATCTTCCTGCATCTTGCCTGTCCAATCCCTTTAGGATCTTATACGTTTCAATCAGATCCCCCCTCAATCTTCTAAATTCCAATGAGTACAAGCCCAGTTCATCCAGTCTTTCTTCATATGAAAGTCCTGCCATCCCAGGAATCAATCTGGTGAACCTTCTTTGTACTCCCTCTATGGCAATGATGTCTTTCCTCAGATTAGGGGACCAAAACTGCACACAATACTCCAGGTGTGGTCTCACCAAGGCCTTGTACAACTGCAGTAGTACCTCCCTGCTCCTGTACTCGAATCCTCTCGCTATAAATGCCAGCATACCATTCGCCTTTTTCACCGCCTGCTGTACCTGCATGCCCACTTTCAATGACTGGTGTATAATGACACCCAGGTCTCGTTGCACCTCCCCTTTTCCTAATCGGCCACCATTCAGATCATAATCTGTTTTCCTATTTTTGCCACCAAAGTGGATAACTTCACATTTATCCACATTAAATTGCATCTGCCATGAATTTGCCCACTCTCCCAACCTATCCAAGCCACCCTGCATCCTCTTAGCATCCTCCTCACAGCTAACACTGGCACCCAGCTTCGTGTCATCCGCAAACTTGGAGATGCTGCATTTAATTCCCTCATCCAAGTCATTAATATATATTGTAAACAACAGGGGTCCCAGCACTGAGCCTTGCGGTACCCCACTAGTCACCGCCTGCCATTCTGAAAAGGTCCCGTTTATTCCCACTCTTTGCTTCCTGTCTGCTAACCAATTCTCCACCCACACCAATACCTTACACCCAATACCGTGTGCTTTAAGTTTGCACACTAATCTCCTGTGTGGGACCTTGTCAAAAGCCTTTTGAAAACCCAAATATACCACATCCACTGGTTCTCCCCTATCCGCTCTACTAGTTACATCCTCAAAAAATTCTATGAGATTCGTCAGACATGATTTTCCTTTCACAAATCCATGCTGACTTTGTCCGATCATTTCACCGCTTTCCAAATGTGCTGTTATCACATCCTTGATAACTGACTCCAGCAGTTTCCCCACCACCGACGTTAGGCTAACCAGTCTATAATTCCCCGGTTTCTCTCTCCCTCCTTTTTTAAAAAGTGGAGTTCATTAGCCACCCTCCAATCCTCAGGAACTAGTCCAGAATCTAACGAGTTTTGAAAAATTATCACTAATGCATCCACTATTTCTTGGGCCACTTCCTTAAGCACTCTGGGATGCAGACCATCTGGCCCTGGGGATTTATCTGCCTTCAATCACTTCAATTTGTAAAGGGATCAAGACTTTTACAAGAAACATAAGGTTGTTTTAATAGAACATAGAACATAGAATAGTACAGCACAGTACAGGCCCTTCGGCCTACAATGTTGTGCTGACCTTTAAACCCTGCCTCCCATATAACCCCCCGACCTTAAATTCCTCCATATACCTGTCTAGTAGTCTCTTAAATTTTGCTAGTGTATCTGCCTCCACCACTGACTCAGGCAGTGCATTCCACGCACCAAACACTCCCTGAGTAAAAAACCTTCCTCTAATATCCCCCTTGAACTTCCCACCCCTTACCTTAAAGCCATGTCCTTTTATATCAAGCAGTCCTGCCCTGGGGAAGGGGCGCTGGCTATCCACTCTATCTATTCCTCTTATTATCTTGTACACCTCTATCATGTCTCCTCTCATCCTCCTCTCCAAAGAGTAAAGCCCTAGCTCCCTTAATCTCTGATCATAATGCATACACTCTAAACCAGGCAACATCCTGGTAAATCTCCTCTGTACCCTTCCCAATGCTTCCACATCCTTCCTATAGTGAGGCGACCAGAAATGGACACAGTACTCCAAGTGCGGCCTAACCAGAGTTTTATAGAGCTGCATCATTACTCCATGACTCTTAAACTCTATCCCTTGACTTATGAAGGCTAACACCCCATAAGCTCACACTTCTCCGGGTTGAACTCCATCTGCCACTTCTCAGCCCACTTCTGCATCCTATCAATGTCTCTCTGTAATCTTCGACAATCCTCTACCCTATCCACAACACCACCAACCTTTGTGTTGTCTGCAAACTTACCAACCCACCCTTCTACCCCACATCCAGGTCGTTAATAAAAATCACGAAAAGTAGAGGTCCCAGAACAGATCCTTGTGGGATACCACTGGTCACAACCCTTCAATCCAAATGTACTCCCTCCACCACGACCCTTTGCTTTCTGCAGGCAAGCCAATTCTGAATCCACCTGGCCAAACTTCCCTGGATCCCATGCATTCTGACTTTCTGAATAAGCCTACTGTGTGGAACCTTGTCAAATGCCTTACTAAAATCCATGTCGATCACATTCACTGCACTACCCTCATCTATATGTCTCGTCACTTCCTCAAAGAACTCTATCAGGCTTGTTAGACACGATCTGCCCTTCACAAAGCCATGCTGACTGTCCCTGATCAGACCATGTTTCTCTAAAGGCTCATAGATCCTATTTCTAAGAATCTCTTCCAACAGCTTTCCCAACACAGACGTAAGGCTCACTGGTCTATAATTACCTGGACTATCCCTACTACCTCTTTTGAACAAGGGAACAACATTCACCTCCCTCCAATCCTCCGGTACCATTCCCGTGGACAGCGAGGACATAAAGATCGTAGCCAAAGGCTCAGCAACCTCTTTCCTCACCTCATGGAGCAGCCTGGGGAATATTCCATCAGGCCTCGGGGACTTCTCCGTCCTAATGTATTTTAACAACTCCAACACCTCCTCTCCCTTAATATCAACATGCTCCAGAACATCAACATCACTCATATTGTCCTCACCATCATCAAGTTCCCTCTCATTGGTGAATACCGAAGAGAAGTATTCATTGAGGACCTCGCTCACTTCCACAGCCTCCAGGCACATCTTCCCATCTTTATCTCTAATCGGTCCTACCTTCACTCCTGTCATCCTTTTTTTCTTCACATAATTGAAGAATGCCTTGGGGTTTTCCTTTACCCTACTCGCCAAGGCCATCTCATGCCCCCTTCTTGCTCTTCTCAGCCCCTTCTTAAGCTCCTTTCTTGCTTCCCTATATTCCTCAATAGACCCATCTGATCCTTGCTTCCTAAACCTCATGCATGCTGCCTTTAGTAGGTGATTTTGACTTTCACATGTTGATTAGGACTTCCATACTGTAAAAGGACTAGATGGGATGGAGTTTGTCAAATGCGTTCAGGGAAGTTTCCTTCATCAGTGTGTAGAATTTAGAGTGTGTGATACCGGATCTGCTGTGAGGGAATGAGGCAGAAGTTGGTGTAGGGGGTTCTTTGCATCAGCGACCACAATGCTATTAGTTTCAAAGTAAATATGCAAAGAGATATGTCTGGTCCATGGGTTGAGATTCTAAATTGGAGAAAGGCCAGTTTTGATGCTATCATTTGATAATAAATTTACTTTGACTTTGAAAATGAAACATACGGTGAAGTGCCTTGTTTCTGTCAACAGCCAACGCAGTCCAAGGATTGTGCTGGGAGCAGCCCACAATGTCGCCTGCTTCAGGCACCGACTCAGCATGGCCACAACTTGCTACCTGTCTTTGGAATGTGGAGGAAACCAGAGCACCCGATGAAAATTCACACGGTCACAGGGAGAACACACAGTTCCTTACGAACTGAATCCCTGACTGCTGGTGCTGTAGAGTGTTACACAAACTGCTATGCTACTGTGAGTTGACCATCTCAATGAAAGGAATTTTGCTGTTGTTTTTAATTCACTTTGTTTATCCCAGAATGTAACTGCACTATGGCGCCTTGGTCAGTACAAGTAATGAAAGAAAGGGAAGACATTGAGCCAAGGGAATGGAAACAGGTGCCTTCGCCTATCATCGAGTCTGAATCGATTATCCAGCATCAGTTTACACAAATCATCCTCAAACCCATTTTATTTTTCTCTCATCTACGTCGACCTCCCCAGATTCTATTATGTACCTATGCGAGGGGTGATTTACAGTGCCCAGTTAACCTGATAACCATTGTCGTTAGGATGTGGGAGAAAATCTACACCGTCAAAGGGAGAACATGCAAACTCCACGCAGACAGCGCCGGAGATCGGGATTGTACCCAGGTCTCTGGAGCTCTGAGGCAGAAGCTCTATTTATTGTGTCACTGTGCATTCCAGCCCTGAGCATTTCCTGAGGGCTCTACTCCTGGTGAAGACGGGGTGATGTTCCTGCTTAACTGCTTGGATTATATGTTGGGAAAGTGTTACAGAGATCTACACACACACACACACACACACCCCTCCCACTGCTAAACTCTGCACCAACATAGCACCCTCTCCATAATGGTGTTCCTCGTACCAGCCCCCACCAGTGCGATGAGAATGCGTGGGGGTACTCAGTGACTTGCATTGATTCTATTAAGGCCAATTCCACTGGTTAAAGTCACTTCATCAGTGCAGAGCATCTTGCAAAGCCTGTAGAAATAGCCATAGAGCAGTACAGTTCATTCTTCAGCCCATCTAGTCCATGCTGAGGTATGTATCTGTCTAGCCCCATTGACCTGGATTTGGGTCACAGCCCTCCATACCTTCCCTATCCAGGTACAATTTTGTCTTCAATGTTGAATTGAACCTTCATCCACAACTTCCACTAGTTCCACCCTCTCACTGGAAGTTCTCACTCATGTTCCCCTTAAACGTTTCTCCTTTCACACTTAACGCATGACATCAAGTTTTAGTCTCAACCAACCTCAGTGGAAAAAGCCTGCTTGACTAGACTGTATAGACCACCATCAAATGCCCCACATTCCTCTACACTCCAGGGAATAAAGTCTGAGTTAATCAGGTCCTCAAGTCCCGGCAACATCCTTGTAATATAAATCACACAAGGAAGCCATGAAACTGGCGAAGAATTACCTGAACAGGAGCAGTGTAAATTGTCTGTCTTCTGTGTGACAATGCTGGAAAGCAACAAATAAAGTGAGTCGTGCAGGAACAAAGTCTGAGCCAGGCAGAGCATCACTCAGAGAGATGGGGGCGGTGGGGTCAATGCCAGTTTATTCACGCTCTCATGATGCTCTAAAGGTAGGGTTGGAAACTTCTAGCCCTTACAGTTGCATAACATGGGGATCAATAATAAAGGATTATTTACATTGTATATAGAAAATACTGACACACATGCCTGAGAGCAAACAAGACCTTTTCATCAGTTGGTCATTGGCAGTAAATGGACCATGTCAAGTCCTGGCATTGTGCTGGAAGATGTCGATCACAGGTTGCCCATCCTCATCCATCCCATTGTTACCTTTGCAGGATATTATCAAACCTTCACATCACTATCTCTCCTGTTTCTGTTCTGGCAGGCAGCATTGCTCCATTGTGGGAGTGCTGGAGAGCTATTCAGTGGCACTCCTAAGTTTTCAATAGATTTACAAAACATTCTCTTTGGAATGTGTTGTCTATTCTGCTTCTGTTCGTTCTTATCGCATATTTTTTATTGCAGCAATCTCCATTACGAATGCTCAACACAGAGCTGAAGGGAAAGCAGAGTGGCAAAACAAGCTGTGAAAGGTGTATGTTTTAGCTGTTATGTTTTATAACTCAAAACATAAAACTAAACAAAATAAAAACAAGGAGCAGGAGATAAATCGTGTACATTAGTTTTTTTTACTTTAAGCGAAGTGCGCACATATTATGTGGGGTAATGTGATGACGTCAACCATTTACAGTGAGTACTCATAATGAACTATTTAAGCAAAGAATGCTTAATCAACATATTTACAATATTACTCTAATATTACTGAAATATTAAATACACAACACTCCTCCCTGCTTAGCTATAAACTCCAACTCAATATAGGATGCATCTCATATATACACATAATATACACCATAGTACAACTACTATATAAGCATCCAGAGCACAATAAATTTTAAATTGTCCCATTCAGGCCCAAAGATTTCACTGCTGTGGAGGCTTTCCTACTCTTGTGGGATAACATATTTCCTGACAAGGGGGATCCCTCTGCTTGTGGCTGTGGAAGTATCTCAGGTTCTGGTACCTCCTCCATGGTGGTTGTAGGGGTTAACTCTGGGACTACAGAAAGCGTTTCTGGCAGCTCTAGACACCTTTCTTTTTCTTCCTTTTTCTTCTTCCGGTTTGTGCATTTTGATCTTGGAAAGCTGTATTTAGTTCACTGGAGTATTCTCTTAATCCTTCTACAAACATTTGTATTACTCCCTTTACGAACTGATCTCTCCTCTTGGTTTCCTTATTCACAGTATCATCTCATTAATCTTCTGTTTCTGCATCTCCATCGACTCCTTTCTTGTTGGCCACTCCATTCACCCAGCTGAGCTTTGGTCTTTGCATCTATTTTTACAAGCAACTTTGTGTCTCCCACCTGAAGTTCATGCAATAACTTTAATGCATGCAAAGTAGATTCTGGTTCTTTATACTCACAATAGCCAAAAGCTTGCAACTTTCCTGAAGCTCTTTGAGTTCTCTTCCAGCTTAAAACCAAGCCACATTTTGCAAGTAACTGCCTGAGGACCATATCAGAAGGTTTCTCAGATATGTTGCCTACGACAACTGTTGTGGTTGTACCACTGCTTTTGTCACTTTCACGCTCCCTCTGAGCAGCATGGTCCTTCCTTTGTCCAATATGCTTTCCAAACAAAGGCATTGAGGTTGGCACCAACAGCTGTTTTACCTCTGTTGGGCAACGGTTCATGGTGTACAGCATAGAAGCAGTTGTGGCATTATCTTGATTTGCTTTCAGTTGACTGTATTGCAGGGGATGTGCATGCAATTGGTGGATGGATCAGATGGATCTCCAATCACATAGTATTTATCTCAGCCATCCATGACCCCACAATGCTGGCATTCCTGTTTTACCACATAGAAGCCCTGTCTATTGGTTATTGTATTTCACTGTTACAAGTGTCATTCCCATAGGAGTTATCTTTTCTCCAGTACAAGTTCTTAGTTAAATATCTGCAGTCTTCAGTTTAGTATCTTTGAAATGACGTTCAATCTCATTTTGTGGAATGACTGAAACAGCCAGGTTAGTGTCCAATTCAATTTTAATTAACATGCTGTTCACTTCTGGTGTAAGCCATATTGCTTGTTTACTGTTAGTTTTCATATTTTAAGTCTCAAGACTACTCAGTCCTCTCATCATTTCAGATTTTTTATCAATAACATGCAGATCAGTGTTCTGTATGAAACTGCAACTTGATTTTTTAGCTTTTTCTTTTCGCTGTGCAGTCTATTTATTTTTGTCTGTGCGGCACGCTCTGTGTATGTGTTCTACTTTGTTGCATTCTCTGCAAGTTTCACCTTTAAATCTGCATTGGTCTGGTGAATGTGAGACATTGCCACAATACTAAATTTGTTCAGCCTGGCTGGTTTCTGTTTGAATGTTACAATTTTGTTCACGCTCACTTTCATTCCTGACTGCAACTCAATTGCATCTCAGTCTGCTGTTTCCATTGATACAGTTATTTCAACTGCTCTTTTAAATGTAAGTTGTGCTTCATTAGGAGTCGTGTTTGAATGCTTTCTTGGATGATTCCACAAACTAAACAATTTCTCAGTGCATCATTAAACCTATTACTAAACTGACAATGCTCACACAACTTCTTCAATTCATCCACACCATGTATGCTGAAATGGATTCCCCTTCTTTTTGATTCCACTTATGAAACTTAAGGCATTCTGCAATCAACAATGATTTCAGTTCTAAATTTTCTTACATTACCTTCATGATATCAGCAAAGCTCATTTTGGCTGGTTTGGATGGAACAATTAAATTTCTGAGCAAACTGTATGCCTTTAAACCCAATGCACTCAGCAAAACTGGCATTCACTTCTCATTTGCTATTGCATTAGCTTTAAAATACTGCTCAAGTAGTTCAGTGTACATGAGCCAGTTATCCATTGAGCAATCAAAAGTGTCAATCTTTCCAATGTAGCCAGCCATTTCTGCTCTTTTTTTATGACTATTATCCAGTACTCACTGTTTATGAACTCATAAATTCTTTCGTTTAATGATCATCACTCCTTTTGCAAAGTAAACGTGCTGCTTGAATAAAAATGTGCGTCACTTATATTTTAACTCGATGTCTTCAACAGGTAAGTAGTCTTCTTGGGTTTGTTTTAAAACTTACTCGTAGCCACTGTTATGTTTTGTAACTCTAAAACATAAAACTAATCAAAATAAAAACAAGGAGCTCGGAGATCACTTGTGTACATTCATTTTTTTAACTTTAAGGGAGTATTACATTGTGGCATGATGATGCCATTTACAATACAGACATTTACATATAACCCATAATGAATTATTTAAACAAAGAATGCTTAATCAACATACTTACAAGATTGCTCAAATATTACTGAAATATTAAATATACTACATTTCGCCCTATTTAGCTATAAACTCCAACTCAATATAGAATGCATCTCAACTCAGATATGTAACATTTATCGCTACTCATCTATATATACTGTATACTTTACACCATGTAATACTACTACTATATAGACCTGTATATAACTCTCATCAGGGTCATTTTACTCTTTCAGTTCCGTAACTCTATCCACAACAATTCTACACTTTCCTATCGTACATCACTTCTGTCTAATGATTTGATTTTATTTTTTTACCCACAGAGCCACACCACCCCTTCTTCCTGCCTGCTTTCTCCTTTTGATACAATGTGTATCCTTGGATGTTAAGCTCCTAACCATAACCATTTTTCAGCCACAACTTTGTGATGTCCACAATGTCATAGCTGCCAATCTCTGATTGTGTTACAAGATCATTTACCTTATTCTGTCCACTGAGTGCATTCAAATATAACACCTTTAGTCCTGTATTTGTCTACCTTTTCAATTTTGTCACTGTGTTACGTGTCAATCAAAGATAGGTTTTATGGAGCACCTCAGTGAAGAGAGAAGCAGGGAAATTTGGGAAGGTTTGATTGTTGAAGCTGTAGCCACCACTAGCGGACTAACTTAATTCTGAGGCACACAAGATGCAAATGGACTGCTCTACCGTCAATGAGAAAGACCTAAGATTGTTACTGGGATAGCGAAGGGGAGGCTGTGGATGGATTTGAACAAAACATAGATTACACATCTGGCACAGCAGAATTAGCAGGCAGTTATGTTCGGCAAGTGCAAGGTCGATAGGACACAAGGGATGGACCTTTGGATGCGGGATTCACCAGAGGAAGTGCACAAGGATTGTTCCTAATGAAGTTAAAATGCCAAACTTTTCTAATCAACGTTAACAACACATGATATCGGCATCTGAGTGAGTGGCCTTCTCCTGAAGTGTTAGGAATGTGGTGGCTGCCTCTCCCAGGAGGAGGAGATTCCCCCTTTAATTGTACGAGGACGCTCACTGGAGTGAGACAGATAGAAGCGATTCTGCAGATGCTGGAAATCTTGAGCAACGCACACACACACAAAATGCTTCAGGAACTTAGCAAGTCGGGCAGTATCTCTGGACTGAAATAAGTAAGTCATCTTTTTGGGTTCAGACTGAGACGGATCCGCTGGTTGAGCGGTGTTGTAGCAACAGCCTTGCGCTCAGTGTCAGCAAGACCCAGGAATTGATTGTGGGACTTCACAAAAGGGAAGTCAGAAAGTCCACACTGAGGGGTCAGTGAGCGGATCAAGTTCTTGAGCTTCAATGTCACTGAAGATCGGTCCTGGCCTCAGCACAAGAAGCACACCAGTGGCTCGACTTCATTAGGACTTTGGTGCATCTGTAATGAGACCTTCAGGCCTCTGCAGGGAGCCAGAGAGTGCTGGGCTCCAAGGTTTTTAGAGCACCTGAACTGGTTAATTATTGTTTAACTGAAGTCATTAATCATTTAGAGATACCTGTGTTTTTCTCAATCTTTGGAATGTGGCCACCTGGTGCTTTCTGCTTAAGCCTGTTAAGTTCATTTTGATAGGCTCGGCGTTCTGTGTTACTTGTACCTTTTAAGCCTGATTAGCGCTAATTGCTGGGTCCCAGCTTTGAGACCGTTACTTCTCGCGGTGTTGGTTGGCCGAGCTGCCGATGTCCTTTCAGAGTTATTATGAATAAGCTCTTATTGCTGTCTCTGCATCGGGGTCTGTCTCTCATCCGCAGCTGGGTTCTGATATTGCTGGAGCACATTGTCAGAGAAGGAAGCCACCATGTAATAGACCCAGTGGAGGTTGAACAGTCATGTTTTGACATCAGTCGGTTTTAGGTGAGCATGCCATCTGTTCCCAAGTCCACGTCCTGAGCTTCTCAAGTTTAAGTTCTGTGTTTCTAAAGTCAATGTTCCAGGCTTCTCTAGTTTACATTCTGAGTTTCTCTGGTCTCCATTGCAAGCTTTTCAAGTTGTAAGTATGCAGGTTCCCAGCTTTGGGATTCCATGACTCAGGTGTGCCTAGCAATTGAGTGTGGCAAGCAACCTTATCAATAAAGTTCCTTTGTTTCGACAAATCAGCCTTTAAGTCAATAGTGTAAATTTTGGAAAAACTTGCCCTTTCCTACTGTTGTTCCTTGCAAGTAATGGTACACCTTTGTTAATGTTAAATCAATGTTTGGAAGGACACCATTGGGAGTAATTGAAATAAGCTTAATGCCAGCAACTGCAGAGGGATGGACTAATCTTTTATCATGTATAATCCCCTTCAGTCCGTTCCGATGAGTGATGTTAATGGTAGCAAACGTTCCAGTGTCAAGTGTCTCCTGAGACAGCAATTTGAATTTCCAACCCAGAAGAGCCCTGCTCCAAAAGCTGGAGTGTGCAAACTCTCAAGTAAATTAACCCTATCAAGAGTAAATTACCTCATATTTAATCTCGTGATGAAAGTCATGGTACAGACTGTGAAAACTGAACTTCCATGTAGCAAATGAAACAGATCTACAGAGAGCCAGCTAGCTCAGCAATAAGAAGCGTCTGTCCATGCTGCCTCAGTCTGTAAAATTGAGAGAACAGCCTTCGGTATCCTAATTGCCACTAGAAAAAATATTGAAGAGTAAAACACTGTGAGCAAGATCCTTCCCTAGATTTCAAGTTTCATGTTGTCAGGTCTTTTTTCCGAGTATGAGCATACCAATCTAAGCGTCCAAGGTTGCCAAGTTTCTTTAGCTTTCCCATGGCCCTCCAAGTTTCCCAAGTACTTTTCAAGGTGTCCAAAGTTTTTTCAATATTCTTCCTGTCTCAAATAGTCCCAAATGTGTTTTGAGGGATCTCAAGTTTGTCTCAAGGACACCCAAGGCTCTCTTCGGGTTCCCAGGTCTCTCTTGAGGTTCCCAGGTCTCTCTCGAGTTACCCAGGTTTCCCTAGGCTGTCAGGTGCTGGCCTTAGGGAAGGTGGTACAGTATTGAGTTCTTTGGGCTAGTGCAGGACACTAGAGAGCATTGGGCTCTGAGGTTTTAGAGCACCTGAATTGGTTAATTGTTTAGAATTCTTTGAGTTTGTCTCGAGAGACTCACTCTTTGTAATGAGATCCCCTGGTGTTTAAGCTTGTTAAGTTTATTTTGATAGGCTCAGAGATACCGTGTTACTTGTATTATTTAAGTGGATGCCTGATTGGCACTAATCGCTAGGTCCTAGTTTTGAGATTGGCACTTCCACCAGTGTGGCTCAGCCAAGCCACCCATACACATTTGGAATTATTATGCATAAACTCTCACCACTGTCTCTACATCGGAGTCCGACTCCTCCGCATTTGGGTTCTGATATTGTTAGCGCACATCGTGACAACGTCACCAGAGACCTGCAGATTTCTACTGCTGAGCAGCAGGCGGCATTTCATTGCAGCTTGGTATAAAGGCTCCAACGCACGTAAACTCGGCCAGCTTCGTCACAGGTATAACCCTCCCTGCTGTCAAGGACATCTTCAAGATACGGTGCATCAGGAAGGGGGCATACATCCTTAAAGCCCCATACAAAACGCTGGAGGAGATGGGCAGGTCAGGCAATGTTGATGAAGAGGAATAAACAGTTCACGTTTCCAGCTGAGACCATTCATCAGGTGAAGAGTCTCAGAT
This sequence comes from Mobula birostris, assembly GCF_030028105.1. Classification (NCBI taxonomy): domain Eukaryota; kingdom Metazoa; phylum Chordata; class Chondrichthyes; order Myliobatiformes; family Myliobatidae; genus Mobula; species Mobula birostris. The sequence goes on along the minus strand of NC_092377.1, from coordinate 148,753,675 downwards.
TGAAACATTGACTGTTTATTCCTCTCTATAGATGCTGCCTGACCTGTTGAGTTCCTCCAGCATTTTGTGTGCGTCACTTTAGATTTCCAGCATCTGCAGAACCCCTTCACCCCTACCATCTGGGACATGCTCTTTTCTCACTACTACCATCCGGGAAGAAATACAGGTGCCTGAAGACACACAGAAAGCGGGATCTCCCAGTGGCCACACATTTTAATTCCACATCCCATTCCCATTCTGATATGTCTATCCACGGCCTCCTGTACTGTAAAGATGACGCCACACTCAGGTTGGAGGAACAACACCTTATATTCCATCTGGGTAGCCTCCAACCTGATGGCACGAACATTGACTTCCCTAACTTCCGTTAATGCCCCACCTCCCCCTCGTACCCCATCCGTTATTTATTTATATACACACATTCTTTTTCTCTCTCTCCTTTTTCTTCCTCTGTCCCTCTCACTATACCCCTTGCACATTCTCTGGGCTTTTTCCCCCCCTCCCTCTTTTCTTTCTCCCTGGGCCTCCTGTCCCATGATCCTCTCATATCCCTTTTGCCAATCACCTGTCCAGCTCTTGGCTCCATCCCTCCCCCTCCTGTCTTCTCCTATCATTTTGCTTCTCCCCCTCCCCCTCCAACTTTCAAATCTCTTACTAGCTCTTCTTTCAGTTAGTCCTGACAAAGGGTCTCGGCCCGAAACGTCGACTGTACCTCTTCCTAGAGATGCTGCCTGGCCTGCTGCGTTCACCAGCAACTTTGATGTGTGTTGCTTGAAATTCCAGCATCTGCAGATTTCCTCGTGCTTGCGTCAAGAATTCAAGAGCAGCTTTTTCCTTTCCTGTGCCAGATTTCTATATGGTCGATGAACCCATGATCACTGCCTCTCTCTTCCTTTACCTGCTCTATTTATTTATTGTTTAATTTAGAGTAATGTTATGTCTTTGCAATATGCTGCTGCAAATTTCACAGGTTGGTCGTCATGCCACACAATTGATAATAAGTCTGGTTCTGAGTCTGATACTGGAAGTGAGGCGGCTGGAGGACCAGACGTCCTGATCTGGATATTAGACTGGCAAAGATCCTGGGCTTTTGACATCTGGTTACAGTACTGTGCAAAAGTTTCAGACGCATATACTGTACATAGCTAGAATGCCCAAGACTTTTGCACAGTATTGTATTTGTTAACAT